>NW_026260792.1:0-600000 GCF_024613125.1 Pisolithus orientalis
TTTTAATGCTTGGGATGACTTCTTTTCGATCAGGAAGGCCCCAGATGAGTCCCTGTCTTCCTTAATCGCTAGAATCGAAGATTCCATGTCCAGAATTCAAGAATTGCGCCCCAAGGACTCTACTACTCTCCATACTCCATCAAGGATATGGACAATGAACTTGTCTGTATGGCTATGGTGCGCTCTTCTAGGCGAAGATTACTCGCATTTTGCTTCTTCTCTACTTTCTCTTCCAATCTCTGGACAAGGACAAACTCAAAGAAGCATTTCTGGCTGAAGAATCGCAGCGCAAGCGCCGCCCTGATGCAGGGACATCGGCGACCGCACTAGTGAGCTCCTCTCGCAATTTGCAAGTGCTCACCTTCGTCGCCTTGCGAGTTCTGCGATTATTCAGGCCACTGTGTCCACAAGTGTCCAAACCTGGAAAGATCAAAAGGCTTATTATCGCTCTAGGAAGAATAAGAAGGACAGGAAGGGTGCCAATACCGCAAATCAAGCCTCTACCTCGTCTGCTTCCTCCCCAGCAACTGGGACAGCACCAACAGCCTCCTCATCGAACCAGAGCGCATCCCAAGCGGTAGAATTCGCTGGAAATGCAAGTTTTCGTTCCCTTGACCCCTCCTCTCCTCTCTGCCCCCTCCAGCTCGATGCTGATGTGCATTGGAACGCAGATACAGGTGCCACTTCTCATATGACACCTCATCGACACTGGCTGCGAAATTACAGCCAAAAAGCGTTCCTGTGCGCCTAGCAGACAACAAAATTGTCTACTCAGCTGGGGTGGGGTCAGTAGTGTTTGAGCCTGTGTGGGGGGTCAGAAGCGTCGTCCTGTCGAATTTACCAATGTCCTACATGTCCCTGACCTGCGAAATAATCTACTATCTGTGATATATCTCTGTCGCAACAAGGGCTTCACTGTCAGCATCGATTCTTCGCAGATGTCCTTCAGGCAGCGCCCTGGCCCTACCCTCTTCATTGCAAGAATTTTGGACAACAACTCCGCATTCCTGGAGGGTGAGACTGTTCCCCTCAGTGAATATGCCTCTGCAGCAACCACTTTGCCCCTGGATTTCGACCTATGGCACAGGAGACTCGCCCATCACCACCTGGCTGGTGTGAAGTCCCTCCTGGAGCGAAATCTAGTCACTGGGATGACACTAGACTCGAACACAGTGCCTGATCCTATCTGTGAACCTTGCCTGGCTGGCAAGATGCATGCAAATCCCTTTCCCAGCTCTTCCTGGCGTGCTTCTCGGCCCCTAGAACTCGTCCACAGCGATGTGCACTATGTAGGCCACCCCTCCTTCACTGGCTACAAGTATTGGGTCACCTTCATCGATGATTTCACTCGCTTCGCTTTGTTTTGCCTCTGAAAGCGAAATCTGAGGTCTTTGAGGCCTTCAAGACCTTCAAGGCCTTTGCTGAGAACCAGAGCGAAAGAAAAATCAAGATTTTGCGGGATGACAAGGGAGGGGAGTATATGAGCAACTCCTTCATCGATTTCACCACCAAATGCGGAATTCTGCGCCAGCACACAGTCAGAAATCGACCACAGCAAAATGGAGTGGCAGAGCGAGCCAATAGACTGCTCTCTGAGCGACTCACTGCAATGCTAGATGAGTCTGGCCTTCCTAAGGCCTTCTGGGGAGAGTGCCTAGCCTCCTTGGTCCATGTTTGGAACAGATGCCCCTGAAGCGTCCAAAATGCGACCCCTTGAACTGTGGCATGGGAGAAAGCCAGATGTCTCCCACCTTCGAGTTTGGGGGTGTACTGCCTATGTGCACATCCAGAAGGACAAGAGGCGACCCCTGGAGTCCCACATGGAGAAATGTGTCTTTATAGGGTACCCTGAAGGCTACAAAGGCTGGAAATTCTACAATCCCACCACAAAGCGCACAATCATCTCAGAAAGGGCTGATTTTGATGAAGGTACTTCCCTCTGTCCACTCGCCCTTCCTCACCTTCCCTACCTGCGCCTCTGCTTCCAAACCTACCCAAAATGCGCCAGTAGCTCCTATACCCTCCATTCCACCCCCTACAGCAATACTACCATCCAAGCACAGATCTGGACACTGACAGCGAAACTGATGATGATCTGGATCAGGGGGGAGATGATTGAGCCTGTGGCAGCTATCCAGACCCCATACAGCCTCCTGTCGCAATTCCAGAGTCATACCTCCTCCTCCTCGCACTCCCTCGCCTCCACCACCTCCTAGACCTGCCAGTCCCATTGGAATTGGTGCCAGACTGCCTGCTAGGCGCAGACAGAAGCCCAGAGACTGGTGGAAGCTCTCTCCTGCGCAATTAGAGGATGTGGATGACCCTGATGACAGTGATGATGAACTGGCCATGTCTGCATCCATCCCTGATGAGCCACTCACATTTGCAGAGGCTATGCGTCGCCCTGATGCAGATAAGTGGAGAGAGGCAGCCCTGGAGGAGTTGGCTGCTCACCAGAGCAATGGGACTTGGAAACTCGTCCCTAGACCTGCTGGGAGCAAGGTGATAGGCTCCAAATGGGTATTCAAGGTGAAGAGGAATGCAGATGGCTCTATAGATCGCTACAAAGCGAGATTGGTTGCCAAAGGGTATAACCAGCGCCCTGGATTCGATTATCTCGAGGTTTTCGCTCCAACAGCTCGCCTTTCATCGATTAGAGTCATCCTGGCTCTTGCAGCTCTCCAGGACCTTCACCTTCGCTCTGTGGATGTCTCTCATGCCTATCTCAATGGGGAGATGGACTGTGAGGTCTACATGACCCAACCAGAAGGATTTGTGGAGGGAGACCCAAAATCCAGGTGTGTCTGCTCAGAAAGCGATCTATGGCAGCAAACAGGGTGGAAATCGCTGGAACAAGAAGATGCGCTCTGTACTCGAGTCCCTTGGCTTCAGACAGACTATTCTGATGCTAGCATCTATATCTACTCCAAGGATGGAGTAACCATCATTCTGCCTGTGTTTGTGGATGATATGACTCTAGCTTCGAAATCTGAGACTGCCATCGACTCCTTTGTCTCACAACTGAGCCAGCACTTCAAAATTCGCGATCTGGGCCCTACAACTCAACTCCTGGGGATCAAAATCGACAGAGACGCCCCAATCGCTCCATATCCATCTCCCAGCGACAATACTGCCTGGATGTCTTGACCAGATTTGGAATGGCAGACTGTAAGCCCATTTCCACACCTATGGAACCCAATCTTCGCCTATCTCGCCAGCAATCGCCTCAGAACCCTCAGGAAGTCGAACAAATGCGCCAGGTGCCCTATCTATCTGCTGTGGGTGCTCTGATGTACTTGGCCACCACAACTCGACCAGATATAGCCTATACTGTCGGAGTCTGGCCAGATTCAACTCTAACCCTGGCTGGGCTCACTGGCAAGCTGTAAAACACCTGATGCGCTACCTGAAGGGCACTCTGGACTATTCCATCACTATGCTCCTGATCCTTCGACCTCTGAGCTATTCACAACCTTCTCTGATGCTGATCATGGTGGTTGCAAGGATTCTGGTCGCTCCACTGGTGGATATGTGGTCAAGATGGGTACTGGTGCAGTTTCCTGGTCCTCCAAGCTACAGGGAGTGGTCGCTTTGTCCACCACTGAAGCAGAGTATATTGCTGCAGTCCCAAGCAGGCAAGGAGATCAAGTGGATGCGAAATCGTTGCAGGAAATTGGCCTCCTCTCCCCAGATGCTTCTACCTTCGCATTGACACCAATCTGCGATCTCTGTGGCCAAGAACCCAGAACACATGGGAGGATGAAGCAACTTGACCTCTGCTACTACTGCTAAGAGATGCAGTTCAGCAGAACCTGATTTCGCCTATTTTTGTCCCTACAGTCGACCAGGCTGCAGTCTTCTCACCAAACCGCTACATCGCACCAAGGTCATCGGTTTCTGCAAGATGCTAGGACTTGGTGCATCAGGGGGGAGCAGTTGAGTGGCAGAGTGCACATTCAGGGGGAGTGTTCATATTAGTGCCTTGTGCACCTCAGGACTGCATTTTCCCTTTATTTTATCTCTGTCTAACCCTACAGACATGTAGTGGACACTTAGCTTCGCTCTAAGTGTCCTTGGTTTGCTTTTATTTATTATTTACATTTGTTTATCATTTTTGCGCACTTACTGCTGTGTGCCCAGTGAAATTTTCTTCAGTCTCTTACACTGGGCACCAGGTACAGTCCTGTATTGCTTTACACAATTATAGTCTCTTACACTGGGCACCAGTGGCCTCAGTTTGTGGTTATCTCAACAGTGGTGGAGCTCTCCCCTGTGGAGTTGGATGATGTAGTTGATGAGGATGACAGTGATGATGAGCTGGCCATCTCTGCAGCTCTCCCTGATGAACCATTGACTTATGCTGAAGCCATGAAGCATCCTGGTGTGGAAAAATGGCAAGCAGCTGCCCTAGAGGAGTTAGCTGCTCACCAGAGCAATGGACTTGGAAACTCATCCCCAGGCCTCCTGGGAGCAAGGTTATTGGCTCGAAGTGGGTATCTAGAGGTCAAGTGCAATGCTGATTGGGTCCATCATCGCTACAAGGCCAGACTGGTCGCAAAAGGCTATAATCAGCGCCCTGGCTTTGATTATCTCGAGGTCTTTGCTCCTACAGTGCGCCTTGCCTCTGTCAGAGTGGTTCTAGCTCTTGCAGCGCTCCAGGACCTCCATCTGCGCTCTGTGGACATCTCCCATGCCTACCTGAATGGGGAAATGGACTGTGAAGTCTATATGGCACAACCTGAAGGATTTGTGGAAGGAAACTCGAAATCTCATGTCTGCCTGCTCCAGAAAGCCATCTATGGCAGCAAACAAGGTGGCAATCGCTGGAACAAGAAAATGCGCTCTGTATTGGAGTCCCTGCACTTCAAACAAACCTATTCTGATGCCAGCATCTATATCTGCTCCAAGGATGGTGTCTCCATCATCTTGCCTGTTTTTGTGGATGATATGACTCTTGCTTCATCTTCTGAAGCTGCCATAGACTCCTTCATCTCCCAACTCAGCCAGCACTTCAAACTACGAGATCTAGGACCTACTACCCAACTCCTGGGCATCAAAATTGACAGAGATCGCCCCAATCGCTCCATTTCGCTCTCCCAGCGCCAGTACTGCCTGGATTTACTGGAAAGATTTGGCATGGCTGACTGCAAACCACTATCTACACCCATGGAGCCAAATCTTCGCCTCTCTCGCTCCCAGTCTCCCCAGGATGCCTCAGAAATCGAGAAAATGCGCCAAGTACCCTATCTCTCCGCTGTAGGTGCTCTGATGTACCTTGCCACCACTACCCGCCCAGACATTGCCTATACTGTTGGAGTTCTGGCCAGATTCAACTCCAATCCTGGCTGGGTTCATTGGCAGGCTGTGAAGCACCTAATGCGCTATATCAAGGGTACTCTGGACTATTCCCTGACCTATTCTCCTGATCCTTCAACCTCTGAGCCCTTCACCACCTTCTCTGATGCAGATCATGGTGGCTGCAGGGATACTGGTCGCTCTACAGGTGGTTATGTTGTCAAGATGGGTACTGGAGCAATCTCCTGGTGTTCCAAGCTTCAAAACATCGTCGCTCTATCTACCACTGAGGCAGAATACATAGCAGCTGTCCAGGCAGGCAAGGAGATCAAGTGGCTTCGAAATTTACTCTCTGAAATCGCTTCTCCACTGTCTTCTCCCTCTGTGCTGCACATGGACAACCAATCTGCAATCTCTGTGGCCAAGAATCCTGAACACCATGGCAGAATGAAGCAACTTGATCTCTGCTTCTACTGGCTTAGAGATGCAGTCCAGGACAACCTCATTGCGCCCACTTTTGTCCCCACTGATGCCCAGGCTGCTGACCTGATGACCAAACCACTGTCCAAGGCCAAGGTGATCAACTTCTGTCAGATGCTAGGACTAGGTGCATCAAGTGGGAGTTCTTAATGTGCAGAGGTGCACAATCAGGGGGGAGTGTTGCTATTAGTGCCTGTGCACCTCAGACTAATTGCCAGGTTCCCCACCTTCCATATTAATGATGTGTGCACTTATTTTCTTCAGTTGTTCTTTGTTTGTTCAGTGTTCGCATTTTTACTGTGCACAGAGTATCTTGTTCTTTAGTTACTGACTCTGTGCACATAGGTGTGTAAAACTACATAGACAACAATTTAGTTACTGACTCTGTGCACATAGTGCTGAGCATTGGGATATCTTAACAAATAATCATTGATGAAAGTGACCCAGTATTTGAATCCAGAGACGGAGGGATGCCCTACAGAGTGTACATCGGTGTGGAAGAGTTCTAGGGGTCTGGAGGTGCGATTGGAGGTGCTGGGGAAAGGATTGGCATGCATCTTGCCAGCTAGGCAGGGCTCACAGATGGGATCAGGAGTGGATTTTGACTCAATGACCATCCCAGTGGCCATATTTTGGTTTAACAGTGATTTAATGCCTGCCAGGTGATGGTGAGCAAGTCTCCTGTGCCAGAGGTCAAGATCCAATGGCAGAGTGGTCGCTGCAGAGGCATATTGAGTGATGGGGATGGGCTTGTTGCAATAAATGCGACCAGACAGGGGATTGAACCCTGGACCTCCCAGGTTTCGACCAGGTGCTCTAACCACTGAGCTATTTGGTCAAGGTATCTAGGCTTACTTGGTGTGGTTTAACCACCAAGTGCTAGTAGGGACTAGCGTTGCTGAGTGCTGGAGTACTACACCTGCAACAGCCTCCCCTAATCCAGTGCACAGCAACAAGGTGCAAGCGTGGGAAACCACTGCCTAAAGTGGCAACTGCCTTAAGTGGTAGGTTTTACACATGCTGCCTCCTGCAAAGGTCTTAGATGGCTCAGGGGCCATTCTGCCTTAATTGGTAGGGCTTACACATTGTTGCCTCCGGCAAAGGTCTTACTGAGGCACAAGTAGGTCTTAATGGGGAAATCCCAGCTGTGGGAATCCATTGCCTTAAGCAGAAAGGACTTATCAGGACATTCCCACAAGCGCCCGGGGCTCATAACCTGTTGCAATAAATGCGACCAGACAGGGGATTGAACCCTGGACCTCCCAGGTTTCGACCAGGTGCTCTAACCACTGAGCTATTTGGTCAAGGTATCTAGGCTTACTTGGTGTGGTTTAACCACCAAGTGCTAGTAGGGACTAGCATTGCTGAGTGCTGGAGTACTACACCTGCAACAGATACTGGTGCCACTGCACACATGACCCCTCATCGCCACTGGCTGCGCAATTACACCCCCAAATGTGTCCCTGTGAGACTGGCAGACAACAAATTGGTATACTCTGCTGGAGTTGGGTCTGTGGTGTTTGTGCCTGTGGTCAGAGGCCAGAAGCGTCGCCCTGTGGAGATCACCAATGTCCTGCATGTCCCTGACCTGCGCAACAACCTGCTCTCTGTCTTATATCTCTGTCGCAACAGGGGCTTCTCTGCCAGCATCAATTCTTCGCAGATATCCTTTAGACGCCCCCCTGGGCCTGTCCTCTTCATTGCAAGAATTATGGACAACAATAGCGCTTTCCTGGAGAGGGAGACACTCCCCATCACTGAATATGCCTCTGCTGCAACCACCTGCCCTCTAGACCTGGACCTCTGGCACAGAAGGCTTGCCCACCACCATGTGGCTGGTGTTAAATCCCTTCTAGAGCGAAATTTGGTCACTGGCATGACCCTAGACTCCAAGTCCTCCCCTGATCCCATCTGTGAACCATGCCTGGCTGGCAAGATGCATGCAAATCCCTTTCCTAGCTCAACTTGGCATGCAACCAGTGATAAAATCACCCAGTCTTAAGGCCTTGTGCCCAGTGTAAGAGACTGATATTTAAGTAAATACTACAGGAAACATACCTTGTGCCCAGTGTAAGAGACTGAAGAAAATATCACTGGGCACAGAGCAGTAAGTGCGCAAAAATGATAAACAGATGTAAATAATAAACAAATGTAAACCAAGGACACTTAGAGCGAAGCTAAGTGCCCACTGCAAGTCTGTAGAGTGAGAACAGAACATAATAAAGGACAAACTGCGAAATGAGGTGCACAGGCACCACATATGAACAACCAGGCCTCTGGAACTCGTCCACAGCGATGTGCATGATGTAGGCCATCTCTCCTTCTCAGGATATCGATATTGGGTCACTTTCATCGATGACTACTCGTGTTTTCGCTTTGTCCTGCCTCTCAAGGCCAAATCTGAAGTCTTTGATGCCTTCCAGAGGTTCAAGGCATTTGCAAAGAACCAATCTGAGCGAAAAATCAAGATTTTGCGCGATCACAAAGGAGGGGAGTATATGAGCAGGGCCTTTGAAGAGTTCACATCAAAATGCGGCATTTTGCGCCAGCACACTGTCAGGAATTGCCCCCAGCAGAATGGAGTTGCAGAGAGAGCAAATAGGGTGCTATCTGAGCGCATCACTGCAATGCTGGACGAGTCTGGGCTCTCCAAGGCAATCTGGGGTGAGTGCCTAGCTGCCCTGGTCCATGTCTGGAACAGGTGCCCCACTGAATCCCTCCAAAATGCGACCCCATATGAGCTATGGCATGGAAGGAAGCCAGATGTCTCCCATCTTTGAGTGTGGGGCTGTACTGCCTATGTACATGTCCAGAAAGACAGGAGGCGCCCTCTGGAGTCCCACACAGAGAAATGTGTCTTTATTGGCTATCCAGAAGGTTACAAGGGCTGGAAATTCTACAATCCCACCTCCAAGCGCACCATAATCTCAGAAAGGGCTGACTTTGATGAAAGGTACTTCCCCCTGTCCAAGCGCCCTTCCTTACCTTCTCTGGACGCTTCAAACCCTCCCAATCAACCTCCACCTGCACCTCCAGCTTCCAAACCATCTTACTACCACCCTCACCCAGATTCTGACTCAGAAAGCGACTCTGGAGATTCCCTGCATCATGGGGGGGAAATAGAGCCTCTGGAGCCTCCAGCAGCTGATCCAGTGCCTATCCAGCCTCTCCCTGCTCACCCAGCTCAAGATGCGCCACCTCCTCACACTCCATCGCCTGCACCACCCCCAAGAACACCTAGTCCTGTTGGCATAGGTGCCAGACTGCCCAGAAGGCGAAGACAGAAGCCCAGAGAGTGGTGGAAGCTCTCCCCAGCTCAATTGGAGGACTCTGGTGATGAAGAAGATGTTCATATTAGGTGCCTGTGCACCTCAGGACTGCATTTATCTTCTGTGTTATTTCTATCTAACCCTACAGACATGTAGTGGACACTTAGCTTCGCTCTAAGTGTCCTTGGTTTGCTTTTGTTTATTGTTTACATTTGTTTATCATTTTTGCGCACTTACTGTTGTGTGCCCAGTGAAGTTTTCTTCAGTCTCTTACACTGGGCACAAGGTATGTCTTATGTAGTATTCCCTTGAATAATAGTCTCTTACACTGGGCACAAGTGGCCTCAGTTTGTGGATATCTTAACAGAAGACTCTGATGATGAGTTGGCCATGTCTGCAGCTCTTCCAGATGAACCTCTCACATTTGCAGAGGCTATGCGTCGCCCTGATGCAGATAAGTGGAGAGAGGCAGCCCTGGAGGAGTTGGCTGCTCACCAGAGCAATGGGACTTGGAAACTCATCCCTAGACCTGCTGGGAGCAAGGTGATAGGCTCCAAATGGGTATTCAAGGTGAAGAGGAATGCAGATGGCTCTATAGATCGCTACAAAGCGAGATTGGTCGCCAAAGGGTATAACCAGCGCCCTGGATTCGATTATCTCGAAGTCTTCGCTCCAACAGCTCGCCTTTCATCAATTAGAGTCATCCTGGCTCTTGCAGCTCTCCAGGACCTTCATCTTCGCTCTGTGGATGTCTCTCATGCCTATCTCAATGGGGAGATGGACTGTGAGGTCTACATGACCCAACCAGAAGGATTTGTGGAGGGAGACCCAAAATCTCAGGTGTGCCTGCTCCAGAAAGCGATCTATGGCAGCAAACAGGGCGGAAATCGCTGGAACAAGAAGATGCGCTCTGTGCTCGAGTCCCTTGGCTTCAGACAGACATACTCTGATGCTAGCATCTATATCTACTCCAAGGATGGAGTAACCATCATTCTGCCTGTGTTTGTGGATGATATGACTCTAGCTTCGAAATCTGAGACTGCCATTGACTCCTTTGTCTCACAACTGAGCCAGCACTTCAAAATTCGCGATCTGGGCCCTACAACTCAACTCCTGGGCATCAAAATCGACAGAGACCGCCCCAATCGCTCCATATCCATCTCCCAGCGACAATACTGCCTGGATGTCTTGACCAGATTTGGAATGGCAGACTGTAAGCCCATTTCCACACCTATGGAACCCAACCTTCGCCTATCTCGCCAGCAATCGCCTCAGAACCCTCAGGAAGTCGAACAAATGCGCCAGGTTCCCTATCTATCTGCTGTGGGTGCCCTGATGTACTTGGCCACCACAACTCGACCAGATATAGCCTATACTGTCGGAGTACTGGCCAGATTCAACTCTAACCCAGACTGGGCTCACTGGCAAGCTGTAAAACACCTGATGCGCTACCTGAAAGGCACTCTGGACTATTCCATCACCTATGCTCCTGATCCTTTGACCTCTGAGCTATTTACAACCTTTTCTGATGCTGATCATGGTGGTTGCAAGGATTCTGGTCGCTCCACTGGTGGATATGTGGTCAAGATGGGTACTGGTGCAGTTTCCTGGTCCTCCAAGCTACAGGGAGTGGTCGCTTTGTCCACCACTGAAGCAGAGTATATTGCTGCAGTCCAAGCAGGCAAGGAGATCAAGTGGATGCGAAATCTGTTGCAGGAAATTGGCCTCCCTCTCCCAGATGCTTCTACCCTTCGCATTGACAACCAATCTGCGATCTCTGTGGCCAAGAACCCAGAACATCATGGGAGGATGAAGCAACTTGACCTCTGCTACTACTGGCTAAGAGATGCAGTTCAGCAGAACCTGATTTCGCCTATTTTTGTCCCTACAGTGGACCAGGCTGCCGATCTTCTCACCAAACCACTACATCGCACCAAGGTCATCGGTTTCTGCAGGATGCTAGGACTTGGCGCATCAGGGGGGAGCAGTTGAGTGCAGAGGTGCACATTCAGGGGGGAGTGTTCATATTAGGTGCCTGTGCACCTCAGGACTGCATTTCTCCTCTGTGTTATTTCTACCTAACCCTACAGACATGTAGTGGACACTTAGCTTCGCTCTAAGTGTCCTTGGTTTGCTTTTGTTTATTGTTTACCTTTGTTTATCATTTTTGCGCACTTACTGTTGTGTGCCCAGTGAAATTTTCTTCAGTCTCTTACACTGGGCACAAGGTATGTCTTATGTAGTATTCCCTTGAATACAGTCTCTTACACTGGGCACAAGTGGCCTCAGTTTGTGGATATCTTAACAGTTCAGGATTCTGATAAAATCACCCAGTCTTAAGGCCTTGTGCCCAGTGTAAGAGACTGATATTTAAGTAAATACTACAGGAAACATACCTTGTGCCCAGTGTAAGAGACTGAAGAAAATATCACTGGGCACAGAGCAGTAAGTGCGCAAAAATGATAAACAGATGTAAATAATAAACAAATGTAAACCAAGGACACTTAGAGCGAAGCTAAGTGCCCACTGCAAGTCTGTAGAGTGAGAACAGAACATAATAAAGGACAAACTGCGAAATGAGGTGCACAGGCACCACATATGAACAGATTCTTGGCCACAGAGATTGCAGATTGGTTGTCCATGTGCAGCACAGAGGGAGAAGAGAGTGGAGAAGCGATTTCAGAGAGTAAATTTCGAAGCCACTTGATCTCCTTGCCTGCCTGGACAGCTGCTATGTATTCTGCCTCAGTGGTAGATAGAGCGACGATGATTTGAAGCTTGGAACACCAGGAGATTGCTCCAGTACCCATCTTGACAACATAACCACCTGTAGAGCGACCAGTATCCCTGCAGCCACCATGACCTGCATCAGAGAAGGTGGTGAAGGGCTCAGAGGTTGAAGGATCAGGAGAATAGGTCAGGGAATAGTCCAGAGTACCCTTGATATAGCGCATTAGGTGCTTCACAGCCTGCCAATGAACCCAGCCAGGATTGGAGTTGAATCTGGCCAGAACTCCAACAGTATAGGCAATGTCTGGGCGGGTAGTGGTGGCAAGGTACATCAGAGCACCTACAGCAGAGAGATAGGGTACTTGGCGCATTTTCTCGATTTCTGAGGCATCCTGGGGAGACTGGGAGCGAGAGAGGCGAAGATTTGGCTCCATGGGTGTAGATAGTGGCTTGCAGTCAGCCATGCCAAACCTTTCCAGTAAATCCAGGCAGTACTGGCGCTGGGAGAGCGATATTGAGCGATTGGGGCGATCTCTGTCAATTGTGATGCCCAGGAGTTGGGTAGTAGGTCCTAGATCTCGCAGTTTGAAGTGCTGGCTGAGTTGGCAGATGAAGGAGTCTATGGCAGCTTCAGAAGATGAAGCAAGAGTCATATCATCCACAAAAACAGGCAAGATGATGGAGACACCATCCTTGGAGCAGATATAGATGCTGGCATCAGAATAGGTTTGTTTGAAGTGCAGGGACTCCAATACAGAGCGCATTTTCTTGTTCCAGCGATTGCCACCTTGTTTGCTGCCATAGATGGCTTTCTGGAGCAGGCAGACATGAGATTTCGAGTTTCCTTCCACAAATCCTTCAGGTTGTGCCATATAGACTTCACAGTCCATTTCCCCATTCAGGTAGGCATGGGAGATGTCCACAGAGCGCAGATGGAGGTCCTGGAGAGCTGCAAGAGCTCGAACCACTCTGACAGAGGCCAGGCGCACTGTAGGAGCAAAGACCTCGAGATAATCAAAGCCAGGGCGCTGATTATAGCCTTTTGCAACAAGTCTGGCCTTGTAGCGATCTATGGAGCCATCAGCATTCCTCTTGACCTTAAATACCCACTTGGAGCCAATGACTTTGCATCCAGGGGGTCTAGGAACGAGTTTCCAAGTCCCATTTGTCTGGTGAGCTGCCAACTCCTCCAGGGCTGCTTTGTGCCATTTTTCCGCATCAGGACGACTCATGGCTTCTGCAAATGTAAGAGGTTCATCTGGCAGGGCTGCAGACATGGCCAACTCATCATCAGAGTCTTCTTCATCACCAGAGTCCTCCAATTGAGCTGGGGAGAGCTTCCACCACTCTCTGGGCTTCTGTCTTCGCCTTCTGGGCAGTCTGGCACCTATGCCAACAGGACTAGGTGTTCTTGGGGGTGGTGCAGGCGATGGAGTGTGAGGAGGTGGCGCATCTTGAGCTGGGTGAGCAGGGAGAGGCTGGATAGGCACTGGATCAGCTGCTGGAGGCTGCAGAGGCTCTATCTCCCCCCCATGATGCAGGGAATCTCCAGAGTCGCTTTCTGAGTCAGAATCTGGGTGAGGGTGGTAGTAAGATGGTTTGGAAGCTGGAGGTGCAGGTGGAGGTTGATTGGGAGGGTTTGAAGCGTCCAGAGAAGGTAAGGAAGGGCGCTTGGACAGGGGGAAGTACCTTTCATCAAAGTCAGCCCTTTCTGAGATTATGGTGCGCTTGGAGGTGGGATTGTAGAATTTCCAGCCCTTGTAACCTTCTGGATAGCCAATAAAGACACATTTCTCTGTGTGGGACTCCAGAGGGCGCCTCCTGTCTTTCTGGACATGTACATAGGCAGTACAGCCCCACACTCAAAGATGGGAGACATCTGGCTTCCTTCCATGCCATAGCTCATATGGGGTCGCATTTTGGAGGGATTCAGTGGGGCACCTGTTCCAGACATGGACCAGGGCAGCTAGGCACTCACCCCAGAATGTCTTGGAGAGCCCAGACTCTTCCAGCATTGCAGTGATGCGCTCAGATAGCACCCTATTTGCTCTCTCTGCAACTCCATTCTGCTGGGGGCGATTTCTGACAGTGTGTTGGCGCAAAATGCCGCATTTTGATGTGAAATCTTCAACGGCCTTGCTCATAAACTCCCCTCCTTTGTCATCGCGCAAAATCTTGATTTTTCGCTCAGATTGGTTCTCTGCAAATGCCTTGAACCTCTGGAAGGCATCAAAGACTTCAGATTTGGCCTTGAGAGGCAGGACAAAGCGAAAATGCGAATAGTCATCGATGAAAGTGACCCAATATCGATATCCTGAGAAGGAGAGATGGCCTACATCATGCACATCGCTGTGGACGAGTTCCAGAGGCCTGGTTGCACGCCAAGTCGAGCTAGGAAAGGGATTTGCATGCATCTTGCCAGCCAGACATGGTTCACAGATGGGATCAGGGGAGGACTTGGAGTCTAGGGTCATGCCAGTGACTAAATTTCGCTCTAGAAGCGATTTAACACCAGCCACATGGTGGTGGGCAAGCCTTCTGTGCCAGAGGTCCAGGTCTAGAGGGCAGGTGGTTGCAGCAGAGGCATATTCAGTGATGGGGAGTGTCTCCCCCTCCAGGAAAGTGCTATTGTTGTCCATAATTCTTGCAATGAAGAGGACAGGCCCAGGGGGGCGTCTAAAGGATATCTGTGAAGAATTGATGCTGGCAGAGAAGCCCCTGTTGCGACAGAGATATAAGACAGAGAGCAGGTTGTTGCGCAGGTCAGGGACATGCAGGACATTGGTGATCTCCACAGGGCGACGCTTCTGGCCTCTGACCACAGGCACAGACCCAACTCCAGCAGAGTATACCAATTTGTTGTCTGCCAGTCTTACAGGGACACATTTGGGGGTGTAATTGCGCAGCCAGTGGCGATGAGGGGTCATGTGTGCAGTGGCGCCAGTATCTGCATTCCAGTGGACATCTGCATCGAGTTGGAGAGGGTAGAGAGGTGAGGAGGGATCTGTGGAGCGAAAACTTGCATTTCCAGCAAACTCAGCAATTGGGGGCAGGTTTTGGCTGTGTATACCACGCCTATGCATAGTCATGGGCTGTTGGAGCGAATTGGAAGGTATGGGGGCTTGATTTGTACTATCTGGCGCTTTCTAGTGAACAAAGGACCCATGTAGACGCTGTACAGGATGATCCTGTACAAATCTGGTCCACCCTAGCTTCCATCCACCTTCAACAACGTCCTGGAGCTCGTTTTAATGCTTGGGATGACTTCTTTTCGATCAGGAAGCAGCCAGATGAGTCCCTGAGCTCCCTCATCGCTAGAATCGAAGATTCTATGTCCAGGATCCAAGAACTTCGCCCTAGGGACAGCTCTAATCCCTATTCCATCAAGGATCTGGATAATGAGCTTGTGTGTATGGCTATGGTGCGCTCTCTGGGTGAGGAATATGCCCATTTTGCGTCATCACTACTGCTCTTCCACTCCCTGGACAAGGATAAGCTAAAGGAAGCTTTTCTGGCCGAAGAATCGCAGAGGAAGCGGCGCCCTGATGCAGGGGGATCAGACCACGCGTTATTCACCTACTCCGCTAATTGCAAGTGCCCAAATTCATCCCCTTGCTCGTTCTGTGATTATCAAGGGCACTGCATCCATAAGTGCGAAAGGATGGAAAGATCTAAGGCTTTCTACCGCTCTAGGAAGAATAAGAAGGACAAGAAACCTGCCAACACCGCAAATCAAGCTTCCTCACCTTCTGCTTCTTCCCAGGCAACTGGGACAGCGCCAACAACTCCCTCACTGAACCAGAGCGCATCCCAAGCGGTAGAATTCGCTGGAAATGCAAGTCTTCGCTTCCCTGACCCCTCCTCCCTTCTGTGCCCTCTACAACTCGATGCTGACATCCATTGGATCGCAGACTCGGGCGCCACTGCTCATATGACGCCCCATCGCCATTGGCTGCGAAATTACAGCCCAAAATGCGTTCCTATCAAGCTAGCAGACAATAAAATCGTCTATTCAGCTGGGATTGGGTCTGTGCTATTTGAGCCTGTGGTGGGAGGTCAAAAGCGTCGTGCTGTCGAGTTTAGCAATGTTCTGCATGTCCCTGCTCTTCGCAATAATCTATTATCTGTTTTATTTCTCTGCCGCACCAGGGGCTTCACTGTGAGCATCAACTCTTCGCAGATGGCCTTTAGGCTGCGCACTCGACATCCTCTCTTCATTGCGCGAATTTCGGACAACAACTCTGCACTCCTGGAGGGTGACACTGTTCCCCTCACTCAGTATGCCTCAGCAGCAACTACCCTACCTCTGGACCTTGACCTATGGCACAGGAGACTTGCCCACCACCATCTAGCAGGTGTTAAATCGCTCCTACAGCGAAAACTGGTGACTGGAATGGCCATAGACTCAAAGTCTACACCTGACCCTGTCTGTGAACCTTGCCTGGCTGGCAAGATGCATGCCAATCCCTTCCCTACCTCGTCCTGGCGCGCTTCACGGCCTCTAGAACTTGTCCACAGCGATGTACACCATGTGGGCCACCAAACCTTCTCTGGCTACAAGTATTGGGTCACTTTCATCGATGATTTCTCTCGCTTTCGCTTTGTTTTGCCTCTAAAAGCGAAGTCTGATGTCTTTGAGGCCTTCAAAACCTTCAAAGCCTTTGCTGAGAACCAGACAGAGCGAAAAATCAAGATTTTGCGCGATGACAAAGGAGGGGAGTATATGAGCAAGGCCTTTGCTGATTTTACCACCCAATGCGGTATCCTGCGCCAGCACACAGTCAGAAATCGACCCCAGCAGAATGGAGTTGCAGAGCGAGCCAACAGACTGCTTTCTGAGCGAATTACAGCCATGTTGGACGAGTCTGGGCTGCCCAAGGCCTTCTGGGGCGAGTGCCTTGCCTCCCTGGTGCATGTGTGGAACAGGTGTCCTACTGAAGCGGTTCAGAATGCAACCCCATATCAGCTATGGCATGGGAGAAAGCCAGATGTCTCCCATCTTCGAGTTTGGGGCTGTACAGCCTATGTGCACATCCAGAAGGACAAGAGGCAACCCCTAGATCCCCACATGGAAAAATGTGTGTTTATTGGTTATCCTGAGGGCTACAAGGGGTGGAAATTCTATAACCCTACCACAAAGCGCACCCTGATCTCTGAGAGGGCTGATTTCGATGAGAGGAACTTCCCTCTATCCACTCGCCCCTCTACACCATCCCTGGACACCCCAGAACCACCCAAGGTGCCCCAAGCCGCCTCACCAGCTCCAAATTGCACCCACTACCACTCCATTCCAGATCTGGACTCTGAAAGCGAGTCTGATGACACACTGGATCAAGGGGGTGATATTGAGCCAATAGGAGCTGATCCAAATCCCATTCAGCCTCAGCTTCCTCCCCCTGAACCTCCTGCACCTCCTCTTCGCACTCCATCGCCTGTACCACCCCCTCGTGTGCCTAGCCCTGTTGGAATAGGTGCCAGACTTCCCAGGAGGCACAGACAGAGGCCTAGAGAGTGGTGGAAGCTCTCTCCTGCGCAATTGGATGATGTGGAGGACATGGAAGACAGTGATGATGAACTGGCTATGTCTGCATCCCTTCCTGATGAGCCACTCACATTTGCAGAGGCAATGCGACGTCCCGATGCTGAAAAATGGAGAGAAGCAGCTCTGGAGGAATTGGCTGCGCACCAAAGCAATGGGACATGGAAACTTGTCCCTAGGCCTCCTGGGAGCAAAATTATTGGCTCCAAGTGGGTATTCAAGGTGAAGCGCAATGCTGATGGATCCATAGAGCGCTACAAGGCTCGATTGGTTGCCAAGGGCTATAATCAGCGCCCTGGTTTCGACTATCTCGAAGTATTTGCTCCTACAGCTCGCCTTGCATCCATCAGAGTTATCCTGGCCATTGCAGCCCTCCAGGATCTTCATCTTCGCTCTGTTGATGTCTCCCATGCATATCTGAATGGGGAGATGGACTGCGAAGTTTATATGGCACAACCAGAGGGATTTGTGGAGGGAGATGCCAGATCTGAGGTGTGTCTTCTCCAAAAAGCGATTTATGGCAGCAAGCAGGGTGGAAACCGGTGGAACAAGAAGATGCGCTCTGTACTGGAGTCCCTTGGCTTCAGACAGACCTATTCTGATGCCAGCATCTACATCTACTCCCAAGATGATGTCACCATCATTTTACCTGTCTTTGTCGACGATATGACCCTTGCCTCGCGCTCTGCAGAGGCCATTGACTCCTTTGTCTCACAACTGAGCCAACACTTCAAAATTCGCGATTTGGGGCCTACCACTCAGCTGTTGGGCATTAAAATTGACAGAGACCGCCCCAATCGCTCGATTTCCCTCTCCCAGCGCCAGTACTGCCTCGATGTCTTGGAGCGATTTGGAATGGCTAACTGTAAGCCCATCTCCACTCCAATGGAGCCCAATCTTCGCCTATCTCGCCAGCAATCACCCCAGAGCCCTGAGGAAGCTCAAACCATGCGCAAAGTCCCATATCTTTCTGCTGTGGGTGCCCTGATGTATCTGGCAACCACAACTCGCCCAGATATTGCATATACTGTTGGAGTTCTAGCCAGGTTCAATTCTAACCCTGGCTGGGCTCACTGGCTTGCTGTTGAACACTTATTGCGCTATCTGAAGGGCACTCTGGATTATGCCATCACTTATTCCCCAGATTCTTCGACTGCTGAGCTATTTACCACCTTCTCTGATGCAGATCATGGTGGGTGCAGGGATTCTGGTCGCCACAGGTGGTTATGTGGTCAAGATGGGTACTGGAGCTGTTTCCTGGTCATCCAAGCTGCAGGGAGTCGTCGCCTTATCAACCACTGAGGCAGAGTACATGGCAGCTGTCCAAGCTGGCAAGGAGATCAAGTGGATGCGAAACCTACTCCAGGAAATCGGTTTTTCACTCCCTAAGCCTTCTGTTCTCCTCATGGACAACCAATCTGCGATCTCTGTTGCAAAGAACCCTGAACACCATGGAAGGATGAAGCAACTTGATCTCTGCCACTACTGGCTAAGAGATGCGGTGCAGGAGAGTCTTATCTCACCTGTTTTCATTCCTACCACCTCCCAGGCTGCAGATCTCCTCACCAAAGCATTGCCTCGTCCCAAGGTCATTGAATTCTGCAAGATGCTAGGACTTGGTGCATCAGGGGGAAGTACTTGACTTCAGAGTTGCACAATCAGGGGGAAGTGTTCATATGTGGTGCCTGTGCACCTCATTTCGCAGTTTGTCCTTTATTATGTTCTATTCTCACTCTACAGACTTGCAGTGGGCACTTAGCTTCGCTCTAAGTGTCCTTGGTTTACATTTGTTTATTATTTACATCTGTTTATCATTTTTGCGCACTTACTGCTCTGTGCCCAGTGATATTTTCTTCAGTCTCTTACACTGGGCACAAGGTATGTTTCCTGTAGTATTTACTTAAATATCAGTCTCTTACACTGGGCACAAGGCCTTAAGACTGGGTGATTTTATCAAGTCGTCCATCCAGAGTGGGCAGTCATAATTGTCAGGGTTTAGTAGGTCTGGCTCAAATCAAGCCACAGCCATACCCTTAAGATAAGACTGAGCAAAGGTAACCTTTGCCCTGTTGGAGTGGAATGCACAGGGGCAGTCTTGAAAGTTCAGCTTGCATTGTATGAGGAACTCACAGAGTTTCTTAGGGTTGGAACTGTCGAAGGTGTCAGGCTTGTGGACTTTGGTTTTCAGAGCAGAGTCCCCAGTGTGCAAACTAGACTGCATAAGCACATGGACAGCTCTAGCAAGAGCTACAAGGGGATCCTCTGGCAGCTCAGCCAGGTCTTCAGGGATATCCCCATCACCACTGCCCCTGCCATCAGGATCACCATCAGGATAATCAGGGTCAGGGTTGGGTCCATCATCTCAGTTACAAGGAGACAGAGTATGGAAGGTTGTTGGGTGGAGGTCAGAGTGACCAGCTTGCAAAGCACTTTCACCTTCAGTGCAAGAGTGGCATTGAGTGGAGAAGGATTGGAATTGTTTGACAAAGGAAGGGAGTTGACACAGATTAGCTAGTGCTGCAGCGAGGTTCTCAGTGACCTCTCTCTGGGATTGAGATTGAGTTCTCATAGTGGTGTAAGTTTTTTGGAGGACAGAAAATGAGATTGTACAAGTGTGAGTATGAATATACTGTCAAGTCCAGGCCTACTCCGACCAACTCTGCCACTATATGAGGTCTGGGGAGAGGTTCAGAAGCAAGTCTGACAGAAAGAACTGAACTCTGACTGGCAGAGTGTTGGCAGGAATGAAGTCTGCTGAGACAAAGGCAGAGTGGGGTGAGGGTGTTGGGTTTAGCTTGTGTGCTACCCCCTTGCATGATCTCAGCCCTCATATTTCAGAGGGAGAGTGCAGATGGAAAGTTGGAGGTAACTCCAACAGGCAGCAGATGGAGACAGAGGGAGTAGGAACTAAGTTGATATTTGTACTGAAGAACAACAGAGTACAATACATGCTTTTATACCACGATGGAGGTACAGTAATCAGAATCAGAACTGCCAAACAGAGACTCATAAATTTTCAAGTAAAACTTCCTAGACAACAAATGAAGGGTAGATGGAGGACATCTGAATGGGTAACATAGTAGATCCCAAAAAGGGAACAATCCAGGTGCTGGACCATGTGGTGTGCACACTGCAGAGTACCTGACTGTGTGCTGTCAGGGAGAAGTCCAAAGGGAGGTCACATGACCCCTCAGAGAATGGTCCATGTGGTCCAGTAGGAGCACAGTACAAGTCCAACAGCAGTCAGAGCAGAGATGGTTTGTAAACAACAGAAGGTGAGTGGAGTTGGTGTGGAGTGAGTGAAGACTTAGAATGAATGTATGGTCATGACACATTGTCAAGATTGTTTTTCTTGTCCACAACCATTGGAAAGCCTGGGCAGTGTTCAATGTCTTCATCCAGCTCTAGATGATCAGTTGGCTGTTCATATTAGTATATGACAGCAGAAATGAAATGAAAGAGACCTTGTTGTTTAGATGGTGAGGATGACAATGACATTGACAATGAAATTTGCAATGTTGATGAAAGGAAACCTTCTATCACTGTTTCTTCTCTCACAGATATAGATGATACTATGAGTTCCTCTGAGAGAGCCAGACAAATCAAAATCCATCTTGACATTATCAATGAAGTTATAAAAGACTGGAAACTGTCAGAAAACAAAGAGCAAGAACATGCTTTCAGGATTGTAGCAGATCATATGATTGGTGTAACTCATGATCAATTGCTAATGTTCATAACAGGAATTGCAGGGTCTGGTAAAAGTCATGTAATCCATGCCATTCAAGACTTGTTTAACCAAATGAACCATGGGCATGAGCTTTCCTTGAGTGCCCTGACAGGTAGTACCACTTCCCTTATAGGAGGATACACTATTCTTGCATTGATGTACATGGGAGTTTGCAGCAGTCAACGAAATCAAGAGGAATTACAACATCTTTGGCAAAAAATAAAATATCTTGTGTTAGATGAAGTATCCATGGTATCTGCGGAATTACTTACAGAAATAGCTGAGCAAATTGCAACTGTGAAGGTTGAGGATCAGAAAGGAAAGGATAAACCATTTGGGGGTGTGAACATAATTTTCACAGGAGACATGGGGCAATTGCGACCTGTCATAACTGTGTATTCATTCCAAGTCCTTACTCACTCTGCACCCTTTTCTGCTGGTCATTCACTCACTCTGCACCAACTCTGCCCAACTTCTGTCAGTTACAAACCATCTCCACTCCAACTGCTGTCAGACTTGTGTTGCTCTCCTACCAGACTGGGTGGACCATTCTCTGAGGAGTCATGTGATTACTTTCAGACTTCTCCCTGACAGCATGCAGTCAGGTACTCCACAGCATGTACACCACATGGTCCAGTGCCTGGACTGTTTCCTTTTTGGGGTGTTCTATGTTACCCATTCATATGTCCTCCATCTACCCTTCATTTGTTGTCTAGGAAGTTTTACTTGAAAATTTATGAGTCTCCATATGTCAGTTCCAATTCTGGTTACTGTACCTCCATAGTAGTATAAAAGCATGTATCATACTCCACCATTCCTCAGTACAAATATCAACTTAGTTCCTACTCCCTCTGTCTCCATCTTCTGTCTGTTGGAGTTGCCTCCAACTTTCTGTCTGTACTCTCCCTCTGAAATATGAGGGCTGAGATCATGCAAGGGGGTAGCACATGAGCTAAACCCAATGCCCTCACTCTGCTCTGCCTTTGTCTTGGCAGACTTTGTTCCTGCCAACACTCTGCCAGTTGGAGTTCTGTTCCTTTGCATCAGACTTGCTTCTGAACCCCTCTCCAGACCTTGTCTAGCATTGGAGTTGGTTGGAGTAGGCCCAGACTTGACATGACCTGTCAACAGTGCAGCTTTATATTTGTGGAATTTGGTGCAGAACCTTGACAAACATACTTTCAAAACCATCTGAAGCCAACAAAGGCTGTTTGGGGCATATATTTGGTGCAATTTAAGTCACATTGTTCAATTGCAAAAAAACCAGCAGGCTCGAGAAGATCCAGAATTTGTAGACTTGTTGAATCATGTGCAAAGTGGGAATGCATCAACAGATCCACAAAATGGCCAATCTGATTATGAAATTTTGATGAGCCATATGTTATCTCAGTTACAGCAAGAAAAACCTGACCAGTTTGATACATTCCAAGATGCCCCAGTCATTTTTGGAGAGTGATGATTGCAAGATCAATACAATGATGAGAAAGCTAAATTATATGCTTCAGCAACAAAACAGCCTTATAAGTATTATAATGCAGAGCATATCTGTCAAGGACAATTAATGAGTGGCGAAGAAAACAAGCAATTGTGCCAGGTATGCCCAAAGGAATCGAAGGAATGTTTGGGAAAGTTACCCCTTCTTCCTGGAATGCCTGTGCAGATTACTGAAAATTTAGCATTCCAGTATAAGATAGTTAATGGCACACATGGAATTCTTCATGATGTTGTATATGATAAAGTAAATGGAACAAGAGTTGCATGCTGTGCATATGTCGAAATTCCATCCTCTGCGATCCAAATTCCTAACAAAGAAAGTCACTTTGTACCAAAATTTCCTCAGGGATTCACTATTTTGTATCATGGTGAAGACAATTCACTTTTTAAACTGACACATCAACAATTACTGCTTGTTCCAGCATGGGCTTTTACAGATTACAAAGTCTAGGGTGCATCGTTGTCCCAAGTAGTTGTCAATCTTGCCAGTGCCCATCGAATTCAACATGCATACATGATGTTATCTTGTGCAACCTCTCTTAATGATCTTGCCATTCTTCATTACTTCACCCCTTGTCAATCTCTTGGACACCTGCAAGAGGATCTTTGCTGTGAGTTTCAATGATTGGCTGATTTGGATGACATGACCACACATCAGTTTAATAATCTACAACATGTGCAATGCTTTTCTGATCAACAAACTTTTGTGAGCCAGATTTCTTTTCTTTCAAATGTTCTAGACTGTGCATTTGATTTGCTCTCCGAGTGCTACCCCTCCCCCCATTGCTACTGCAACCCACATTCTTCATTGCAATTTCCAACCACAACACCTTTCCAGTTCACAATTCAAAGCACAGTTCACATGATGTCATCACCATGTAATGTACTTGTCCCTCACATCCCTTTCCCTACCTGACATAAAACCTTTCTGTCTAGAATCCTGATACATCATCCATGCCCCTTCTTGACTTTCATTCGCTTGAAGGCTGATGCTCTTGCTAAGGATTTGTGGCCAGAAGAAAATAAGCTCACAATTTCACTTCATGTGAAAGGACAAACATTAGCTGACTGGGAATGCTTCCCCTCTACTTTGGAAGAAATGACATCTTGGGTGACCATTGTCAATAATGGTGAAAACACAAATCAGAATCATAACAATCTCCTTGTCTATAAATCACCCCCTCTCTGCTCCCTGAGCACATTCTTTCCTGTTTCTGTATGTCTGTTTGGCTTTCTACAGTCATTCCAAATCAGAAGTCATGGGAATTGGTGATGGTGAGGATTCATATCATAACTATCATTGTTCCTACTGATGACATGTTTCAGAATTGACCATGGTAATGGTCTCACTACAGAGAAATTGGTTTTGTCATGTGGAGGCAATATTTTTGATTCTGCATGGAAAAACCAGCTGGAATCCCTTGATCTTGCAGGGACTTTTGCAAGTAAATGCCTTCAAATGCCTCTTCATTGTCACTACAACACCAATTGACTTATTCTTGCAATGCAGGATTTCTATCACAAAGGCCTCTTCTGCATCGACATCTCACATGCCTTCCATGTCAGTTGATGCTCAAAACTCTTGGTCAAATAATGTCCAGACACCTGATGATGATTACACCCTCTTTGACATGAATGACTGTGGAGATATTTTGTCCTTAGGGGAAGAATCTCTCAATCATGGTGATTTTATTGAAGTCAATGTAGAATTTGACCTCATGATTGCACAAGACAATGTCAGACATGCCATTTTGAAGTTGTACCTTTCCTTTAAAGAATCCATGCATTTGCTGCCAGCATCTGATCCCTGCATAAGACATTCATTGCCTTCTCTGAAACTTTTTGACTAATGTCCAAACAGATCTCCATGAATCTGAAACATAAACAGATGGGTGTGGAACATCAAACTTCACCATCAATCAAATGCATGCAAACTGGATCAACAACAAAAAAACATGACCAACAGTTCCTCAACTCATGGGATGCAAACCATACAAAAAATGTATGCTTGTCAATGATCTTGGGATGTCATCTTCCTTCTCATGGATTTACACACACAGAAACAAACATTCAACTACAAAGTGACCGTTTCTATTCCATCAAAAAAGTCTGTTTATTAAACATGAAAAGACATTATTTCATCACTTATCATTATACTTCCCATGCTGAAATGTGTAACACCTGCATTGCATCATTGTCATCATAATCATCTAAGCCTTTTTTTTTTGAAACTCTTGATTACTCCATGTTTGAAGCATCAATGCAAAGGAAATCACCTTCTGCCATTCCCTTAAAAAAAAAAAAAGAGACATATACTGTGTAGTCTGAAACTTCCATTATCTGACCACACAAAACAGGTGCCTGCTCTGGAAAAAAACTTTTTTTTCACATCAACATTTGAAAATACCATGGGATTCTAGTTCACATGCATATATTTGTCTATGTCATGACCATTAAACTATGTCATACTTGCTACCCCTTTCTTTAGTCTTCATATATGCATAAAGTGTACTGACTTTGACAATCCCACTTTGAAGATGCCTCTGAAATGCGAACACTCAGTACATGGAGAAAGCTTATTGCCATCAAAGTGCATCCGGTATGTGTTCCAAACCTTTAAGACTCATTCAATGAACTTGTGATTGCTTTACATCCCCCAAAAAAAAGAAGTGATGACTTGTCAGGTGCATTGGCTGCCATGTTAACAGGCACTGATGTTCATCAAGACACTATGCCATGTGGCAAATACAATGGTACCCTCTGTCATGACTGTGCATTCATTCTAAGTCCTTACTCACTCCACACCCTCTTCCACCAGTCATTCACTCACTCCACACCAAATCTGCCCAACTTCTGTCATTTATGAACCATCTCTGCTCTGACTACTGTCAGACTTGTGTTGCTCTCCTACCAGACTGGGTGGACCATTCCCTGAGGAGTCATGTGACTACCCTTCAGACTTCTCCCTGACAGCATGCAGTCAGCTACTCTGCAGCATGCACACTGCATGGTCTGGCACCTGGACTGTTTCCTTTTTGGGATGTTCTATGTTACCCATTTGTATGTCCTCTGTCTACCCTTCATTTGTCATCTAGGAATTTTTACTTGAAAAATTTATGAGTCTCCATATGTCAGTTCTGATTCCAGTTACAGTACCTCTGTAGTAGTATAAAAGCATGTATTGTACTCTGCTGTTCTTCAGTATGAATATCAACTTAGTTCCTACTCCCTCTGTCTCCATCCTCTGTCTGTCAGAGTTACCTTTGACTTTCCATCTGTACTCTCCCTCTGAAATATGAGGGCTGAGATCATGCAAGGGGGTAGTGCATGAGCTAAACCCAACACCCTCACTCTGCTCCACCTTTGTCTTGGCAGACTTTGTTCCTGCCAACACTCTGCCAGTTGGAGTTCAGTTCTTTCTGTCAGACTTGCTTCTGAACCCCTCCCCAGACCCTGTCTATTATCAGAGTTGGTCAGAGTAGGCCTGGACTTGACAGTATATTCATACTCACACTTGTATGATCTCCTTCTCTGTCCTCTGAAAAACTTACACCATTATGAGAACTTGAGCTCAATCCCAAAGAGAGGTTTCTGAGAACCTCACTGTAGTGCTAGCTAATCTGTGTTGACTCCCTTCCATTGTTGAATAGTTTCAATCCTTCTCCACTTGAAGCCACTCTTGCACTGAAGGCAAAAGTGCTTCACAAGCTGGTCACTCTGACCTCCACCCCAACAACCTTCCATACTCTGTCTCCTTGTAACCAAGATGATGGACCCAACCCTGACCCTGATTATCCTGATGGTGATCCCAACAGCAGGGGCAGTGGTGATGGGGATATCCCTGAAGACCTGGCTGAGCTGCCAGAGGATCCCCTTGTAGCTCTTGCTAGAGCTGTCCATGTGCTTGCATGGTCTAGTTTGTGCACTGGGGACTCCACTCTGAAAACCAAATTCTGTGAGCCTGACACCTTCAATGGCTCCAACCCTAAGAAACTCTGCAAGTTCCTTGTACAATGCAAGCTGAACTTTCAAGACTGCCCCTGCACATTCTGCTCTGACAGGGTGAAGGTTACCTTCGCTCAGTCTTACCTTAAGGGTATGGCTCTGGCTTGGTTTGAGCCAGACCTACTAAATCCTGAAAATTATGACCATCTGCTCTGGATGGATGACTATCATGAGTTCTTGCACAAGCTCACAACCAATTTTGGTCCACATGATGCCATAGTGGATGCCATCCAACAACTTGAGAACTTTAATATGAAGGATGGCTCTCAAATTACCAAATATGTCATGGAGTTCAATCACTGGGCTTTGCAGGTCAAAGACTACAGTGTCAGTGTACTCCACTACCACTTTTATAGCAGACTTCCAGACCACATCAAGGATGAGATTGCTTGCATTGGAAAGCCTTCTACCCTCACACAACTCCATGAACTTGCTCAGACCATCAATGCATGCTACTGGGAGCATAAAGTGGAGATCTTGCACACCACCAAGTCCACCACCGACAAGTTGCAGTCCTCCAGGTCCAACAAGTCTAAATCATCATCCTCTGCCTCTGTGCCAAAGTCTGATGCCAAGGGTAAGGGCAAACAGAAAGACCTGCCCAAGTCCAACATTGCCCATCTTCTGGGCAAGGATGGCAAACCCACCTCCACTGAATGACAGTGCAGGATGAAAAACAACCTCTGCCTCTTCTGTGGCAAGGCTGGCCACTCTGCTAAGGACTGTCCCAAGTCTGCCTCTCATGCAGCCAAAGCCTGTGCAGCTATGGCTGGAACTCTGCCTCCACCACCTGTGGAGAAGGCAGAGCCAAAAAATTAGTCTGCTCCTCCAGGGAGCTCACACAGCCTGGAGGAAGTGTTGATCCCAACTGTGCACAACCAGATATCTGACTCAATGTGTCCACTCTCTCTAGTCCAAACTCTTTACTGCCATTTGTAACACTTCTTGATTATTCTATTGATACTGTTTCTGCATTGATCAATTCTGGCTCTTCTCATTGTTTCATAGACCTGTCCATAATCAAAAAGTATGCTATTCCTGTTTCCTCCATTTCTCTGCCAATTCCACTCCACTTGTTTGATGGTAGTACAAATGCTGTCATTTCCCAAGAAGTAGATCTTTCCCTACACTTTCCTTCTGGTGATGTCAACTCTGTGTCATTTCATGTTACTCCATTGGATTCTTCATGTTCACTGGTATTAGGACATAACTGCCTCACCTGCATCAATCCATCAATTGACTGGGTACTGGGCAGTATATCATTCAAACCATCATTACAGGGAATGCTGACACCCCCACTTCAGTCAACCACCTTTGGAGACCTATTAGGTCTACATGTTTCTACAGATGTATATACCTATGAGGTCTTGACAGGTTGGGTATCCCCAACCACTGGCAGGGAAAGTTTTTTCTCCAGCACCATGCCTGGGGATTCTCCAGGCCCCCTTTGGATTTCTCCTGGGATAGTGCTGGAGAAATGGATTTCTCCACAATTAATATATTTTTCCCCAAATATGTCAGAGTGACTGGGGTCCATATGGGCCTTTCTCCAGCTGAAATAGGGTCTCCATTGGACTTTCTCCATGCCAATAAGGACCCAAATGAGGGTTTCCCCAGCTGAAATAGGACCTCCATTGGACATTCTCCATGCCAAAAAGGACCCAAATGGGGGTTTCTCCAGCTGAAATAGGACCTCCATGGGACTTTCTCCATGCAAAAATAGACCAGAATGAGAGTTTCTCCAGCTGAAATAGGGCCTTAATGGGCCATTCTCCATGCAAAAAAGGACCCAAATGGTGCTTTCTCCAGCTTAAATAGGGCCTCCATGGGACTTTCCCCACACCAAATGGTGCTTTCTCCAGCTGAAATAGGGCCTCCATGGGACTTTCTCCACACCAAATGGTGCTTTCTCCAGCTGAAATAGGGTCTCCATGGGACTTTCCCCATACCAAAAAGGACCCAAATGAGGCTTTTGTTTACCAAATGGGTTGGGAGATTCTCCAAGCAGGTGTGGGGAATCTCCAAGCAAGTGTGGGGAATCTCCAAGTGGGTTGGGAGCATCTCCAAGCAGGTGTGGGGAATCTCCAAGCAAGTGTGGAGAATCCCCAAGTGGGTTGGGAGAATCTCCAAGCAGGGGTGGAGAATCTCCAAGCAAGTGTGGGGAATCTCCAAGTGGGTTGGGAGCATCTCCAAGCAGGTGTGGGGAATCTCCAAGCAAGTGTGGAGAATCCCCAAGTGGGTTGGGAGAATCTCCAAGCAGGGGTGGAGAATCTCCAAGTGAGTTGGGGGAATCTCCAAGCAGGTGTGGGGAATCTCCAAGCAAGTGTGGAGAATCTCCAAGTGGGTTGGGAGCATCTCCAAGCAGGTGTGGGGAATCTCCAAGTGGGTTGGGAGAATCTCCAAGCAAGTGTGGGGAATCTCCAAGTAGGTGTGGGGAATCTCCAAGCAAGTGTGGAGAATCCCCAAGTGGGTTGGGAGAATCTCCAAGCAGGTGTGGAGAATCTCCAAGTGAGTTGGGGGAATCTCCAAGCAGGTGTGGGGAATCTCCAAGTGGGTTGGGAGAATCTCCAAGTGAGTTGGGAGAATCTCCAAGCAAGTGTGGGGAATCTCCAAGTAGGTGTGGGGAATCTCCAAGTGGGTTGGGAGAATCTCCAAGCAGGTGTGGGGAATCTCCAAGTGGGTATGGGGAGTCTCCATCTAACTGTGGAGAAGTGACATTTAATGTAAACAATTGTGTTTTTCCAAGTGTTTTGTGTTTTTCTCACGAAAAATTCCACTTTCTGATAAGATAAGCATATGGTCATGATTGTACAATCAGGGGCTACAACTTTTATTATGATGACATCACTCCATTTACACTTCCTGGGGTGGTAATGTAGTACCAGTACTGGCTATAGTAGTTATTAGTGTTGTGTAGTGTAGGCTATGCTACACTTTGGTAGTGCACATTTTTGACTACCATTGACTACAAAAAGTGTAGCATTGAGTGGTAGTGGTCAAGTGACATGACAAAAGATCACATGATACAAGGTCATGTGCAGCGATCACATGACTGATTATGTAATGATCATGTGTGCTGGTGTCGTCCAAATGTGACACTGCCCCAATCACGTGACAGTCACTGCCACGGTCTCGTGACCTGAGATCATGTGACAGAGAGTCACAGAGCAGTGCAGTGGACTGGTCACGTGATCAGGCACCTCAGATGACTGGGGAGGTCTGTCACATGATCTTATTAGTCACATGTAGGCACAAACCCAGTGTCACATGACATCACATGACTGTACTCCCTTCATGTTCGATGCTCTGAACCTGGCACATGACCAAGCTGCCCCTGAATGCATGCTGTTCCAGAGTGTGGCTGTGCTACAACATCAATCATGTTACTACTCATTCATTCCTTGATGGAATGGTCTGTATTTTGGTAGGTGAACCGGACTACATAGTACCTATATCATGTCCAAGGATCAACCAATCAAAACCTGTTGCTGGGATATAACAGGATTGAAAACAGCCAGAAAACATCCCACCATGCATCCCTTACTGGGTGCATGCCATATTTAATACCCCACCTGGATTCACCAGGTCAGCATCTATCTATGTACAAGATTTCAGGGCAGTCCAATTGGAATTGAGTGAACAGGAATCCAATTACACTTCCCAGATGCGTGGGAAAACTTCAAAAAGCGCAAATAAAATAGTGGAGATTGCCAAAACATATCAAAAACATTTCATTGCTCACTCCCTGGTTGGGCTATGGCTACCAGATTTGAGGTGTGGCATGCTAAAGCATGTTCCAAGAATCTGGCACCAGTAGCATCCCCTCAAAGTGACAGAAATGTGCAAGTGGTGCAATGGTACACTTTGTAATGCTCATCTCAAAGCTATAAATCACTACTAGACTTGCTGATCAGATGTGCCCATGTACATTTCTGATGCTTTGAGATGGTGCTACTGCAAGGCACATGGTGCCAGATTCTTGGAACATGCTTTAGCATGCCACACCTCAAATCTGGTAGCCATAGCCCAACCAGGGAGTGAGCAATGAAATGTTTTTGATATGTTTTGGCAATCTCCACTATTTTATTTGCGCTTTTTGAAGTTTTCCCACGCATCTGGGAAGTGTAATTGGATTCCTGTTCACTCAATTCCAATTGGACTGCCCTGAAATCTTGTACATAGATAGATGCTGACCTGGTGAATCCAGGTGGGGTATTAAATATGGCATGCACCCAGTAAGGGATGCATGGTGGGATGTTTTCTGGCTGTTTTCAATCCTGTTATATCCCAGCAACAGGTTTTGATTGGTTGATCCTTGGACATGATATAGGTACTATGTAGTCCGGTTCACCTACCAAAATACAGACCATTCCATCAAGGAATGAATGAGTAGTAACATGATTGATGTTGTAGCACAGCCACACTCTGGAACAGCATGCATTCAGGGGCAGCTTGGTCATGTGCCAGGTTCAGAGCATCGAACATGAAGGGAGTACAGTCATGTGATGTCATGTGACACTGGGTTTGTGCCTACATGTGACTAATAAGATCATGTGACAGACCTCCCCAGTCATCTGAGGTGCCTGATCACGTGACCAGTCCACTGCACTGCTCTGTGACTCTCTGTCACATGATCTCAGGTCACGAGACCGTGGCAGTGACTGTCACGTGATTGGGGCAGTGTCACATTTGGACGACACCAGCACACATGATCATTACATAATCAGTCATGTGATCGCTGCACATGACCTTGTATCATGTGATCTTTTGTCATGTCACTTGACCACTACCACTCAATGCTACACTTTTTGTAGTCAATGGTAGTCAAAAATGTGCACTACCAAAGTGTAGCATAGCCTACACTACACAACACTAATAACTACTATAGCCAGTACTCACCCCAGGCATAATTCGGTAGCAGGTTGATCTGAATCCCACCCATCACACATACTAAGTTTATAATTTCATGAGTACATTGTGTAGTGCTGCAAGTCTACTGAAATCCAAGGTATCAGTAAGGTGTCCATGATGTACAAGCTTGACTGTTATTAGAAATCTAGTATACATCACTAATAGTCCATGTCCCAACTAGAATTTTAAATTCTATGCATGTACAAACACTGCTGCTAGTCAACTGAGAACCTAAATTTCATGTGTGAATTGTATGCAGCAGGACAGTGATGAAAAATAATGTCAAATGTGGAGAGCAGTACATTCAGTGCCTGCATGATATACTTAAAATCAGGTGAGTTGATATGCTATGGGAAAACTTAATGTTGGACATGCTGCAGCTGAGCTGCTACACTGACAGAAATTTCAATATCAGTCAAGGAGTAAACATGTCATGACTTAGGGTGTTGTGAAGGTCACAGTCTTGGTGGCATTTCATCCTTTGTTTTGGATGTTGGCTGCATGTTGATGAGTGCCTGACATTTTATGTTTCAGTCACGAGCCAGCACAGCTCCCAGCCTTAATGAAACTTAAAACATCAGTAGAGTCATTGACATGCACTGGCTGCTGGAGCTGGAGCCGGCCCACTGTGCTGCGCTGCATGGCATTACTGGAGGTACACAAGAGCCAGAGCACTGGCAATTCGTTACTCTGTGGCTCACAAACATTTTATAATATATTTTACAATATCAAGTCAAGAGCAGTCTTCTTTTATTGACGGGGACAGTGGGGAATGCAGGCTGGCGATCTACACAGTGAGAAGTCATGGTGAACGTTTGGCATGATATATCGATAAGTGAGAAAGTGCCGATTCATCATCGATTGGCAGTGTACAATACCAAAGTCCTACGGGTGGCCCTGGATGCACCCTCTGTAATATTGTCGCTTGCTCGCACCTTTATCTAAGGACAATACATGTGGTTCCATGGATGGGAATGGTGGGGAATGCAGGCTGGTGATCTACACAGCGAGAAGTCATGGTGAACGCTTGGCATGATATATCGATAAGTGAGAAAGTGCCGATTTGTCATTGATTGGCAGTGTACAATTCCATGGACAGGAACAGTGGGGAATGCAGGCTGGCGATCTACACAGTGAGAAGTTGTGGTGAATGTGCGGCATGATATATCGATAAGTGAGAAAGCGCCAATTTGCCATCAATTGGCAGTGTACAATACCAAAGTCCTATGGGTGCCCCTGGACGCACCCTCTGTAATATCGTCACTTGCTTGCACCTTTATCTAAGGACAATACAGGTGGTCAGTTTTGTGAGCATGCATCGATTTTTGACTTACCATGAAGGGGTCGAATTCCAGTGTAACAGGAAGGCAAAGGGCCCCAATGATGAAAGTACTTCCTACCTACACGCTTGTAAGTGGACCATTGAGCAGCATTCCAGTTCCCACCCCACCATCTCTTTATCTGCTCACTGCCCCACTCCTCATTTTGCTGTCAAGTAACCCCTACATCTTTGAATTCCTCCATGTTTGCAAAGGTCACCATTCCCCTCCATGCATCCATCGTGGCATCTTGGGCCGTCTTGACTGGAGGAGTTCCATCTCAGGTGGAAGGATTGGATGAAGTGCTGAGTAGACTGGCTCACAAAGCCCGCAGAACTGAGAGGGACCACCAGTAGTATATATGTTCTGTGTTGACATCATGGTCAGTGACAAGTAAAACAGCCCCAAGAAATAACTGCAAAGGATATGGCCTTACTTTTACTAACCGCGCCTTTTCTGTGTCTGTGAATGTTGCGGGGACAGTCTGCAAAACCTTGCCAATTCTAGCAGCATTGGCTCCTGCCACCAACAGAGCAAAGTATGATTCACAGACATGCCACCATTTGGTGTTGAAATGGATTCTTGCAGCAAAAGGTTGGGTCATGTGCAAGGAGCTTCGATTCAACGAGCAGCAGTCGTTGGATATCGTCTTCTTCATCAGAGGATGGTGCAACTGTATTCTGGTTACATAGTTGGGTAATAAACATATGGGAGTAAAGGTATCTGGGATGTACGATTTTACAATATATTGCCCAATCTTCGTTGTCAGCGCCAAACATGTCCTCTTTCCATGCCCTGTCAGTCTTCAGCAGGTGAACTCTGCTTGCCCAGATGGAGACTCACCTGTACCTGCCTTCCTGTTCGTCTTTGATACTCGATCGTCTGTGGGAAGGGAAGCAATAGTTCTTCATCTGTGCCTGCTGCAACAACACTGTTCCTATCCAAAAGGGCAGCTTTGCGACTGTTCATGCTCCTTAATCCTGCTCATGATCGCCTAAGTGTAGTGTCACCAACAAGCAGTTAACACAAAGAATCGAATATATATACCTCTTGTTCCTCACACAGCCTTCCAGCCCAACCATCAAATCATTCTCTCGTTCTGCCTCATCATGACATTCCTCTGCTTCCCGCTCTTCTCTTTCCTTTTCTTTCCCTGCATGCTGAACACGTGCTTCAAACCCAGTCTTGAGCAGTTCGTTGGTACCTGTAGTAGAATGACATAAGTGCATTGATGCAAAATGCCAGTAATGGGACAGAGTATTGTTCAAACATGAGCTGGGACATGACTGCTGGTGTGCTTGAGTCAACCAAAAAAAAGAATGAAACATGATGAGCGAAAGCACCTACAGGCTCGAGCATAATGGAGATGCGAGCTGCTCTGTCATTAACACTGGGGTGGTCAATGGTGTCTGTGTCGATCCCCAATGTGATGAACACGCAATCAAAGGCATGTTCCTGTTCGCGTTAAGCATACCGTAGATATACCAGTACAGAGGACATAGAGAAAACCCAAAACGTAATTGGGATGCACCGTTATCGATGAGTGGGGTGTCCTGTCCATGGCATACATTGTACAAGTCGAGTAGCACAGCAGCCAGAAGGGTTGGTGTTGGGACCTGAAAGACCTCAATGGGCCCTTGTTCTGACATCCTCTGCAGGGTGCTGCCTGTCCAGACTTGCTTTGCTGTTCACTTTTGGCAACCAAATGACATCTAACAACTCTATCTGAATTGATACTACATGCATACCCAGAATGGAAAGCCCAGCATTTCTGGCAGAAACTTGGGGGACAAACAGTTTGGACCAGGATGTGTCCAGGAATTTGTAACATAGTATTACACCAATCAATCTTTGTAAATTTCTATCTATCATGCAACATTCAAAAAAGCCTTAGAGTAGCAGAGCCCTCTACAGTATTCAGTCCTTGTCTAAGCTTAATTGAGTAGTAAAGTCTTCGACCCCACTCTCAGTGTTGCTGTCATTATCTTCCGGTTCGATGGAAGTGTCATCACAGTTCTCATTGTCTGTCTGCATCACCGGCGGGGTAGCACCAGCATGTGGTGGGACAACGACCTCTGGGACTTGATCAGTAAACACTGACATGTCAGCCGAGGATGACCTGACCTGTTTTTCCACTCTCGAAATTATACCACTTATCCACCCGGGCATTCAGTTTCTTTCTCTCATTAGGCAGTAAGGACAGTCAGCCAACTTCCCTTGTAGCAGTTGAGTGGCAGTTCCGGGGGTGCCACCACATCCTCATTGACGAGGTTACTGGGTACTCGGCACCTGGGTTCTTGACTGCAAACAGATATGTGTCCAACTCTTGGCTGGCGATTAGAAACCATTGTGGAATCTATGGTGCACATAAGATCGGCCAGTTCTTCACTGTGCCAAGCAGGAGGGATTATCGGATAAACTTTGCACCCATTTGAGTCCATGTCCTGACTCGTCCAAGCTGATGCCTTGAGAGCCTATTAACTGTATCAGGTCATTATGAATGATAAGTTCATCATTGTTTGTGACACAATCTGCCCTGCTCGTATAAAGCTTGGGGCACGTAAGATAAGGGAGGGCATGTAGGTACAGTCAATGATGTACCCTTGTTTTGCGCATACTACGAGCGGCACTCCTCAGCCTGGTGCGACGCATCTCCTCTGACTTTTTCAAGTTGGTGTACACATCCTTGACATAATGCAGGTGAAGGTAGAGGGACAGCTCGATGTATTCCAACTGCAGGAAGTGAGCAGGTGGAGGTGTTGGAAAAGAATACCATTTGCTCTCCTCTACCTTCCTCTTGAAGTCCTTGGCAAATACACAAATAGCCTCCATGTTGAAAGGCATTTGACGGGAGTGTGATAGATCGATGTGGAAGTCATTGGGAGTTATCTTGATGCGACCCGGGTCATGCCTGTTGAATGCAAGATTTTCATTGTCAGAGGGGGGCAGTGGCAATTGGTCTAGACAGCTATAATCACTAATACGCAGTAATTGCAAGAAGTGTTTCTGTATCGATTGCTGATGGAATGTGAGCCACTCAGAATTGTAGTGAGTAAAGGCATACCCAGAATTTTGTATGACCGGGTTTTCCATGATATCTGTCTTCCAAGGGGGGCTGCTTGTGTCTTCGAGTGGGCTTTGTCATGTCCATGACTCTCGGACTCAGTCCCGGTCCAGTCTGGACCCCTAGCCCCTATCTCCGGTCAAGTCCAGTCCTGGTCCAGCCTAGAAAACCCAACTCTGGCCCTAGAAAACCCAACTCCAGCCTAAATAACCCAAGTCCGGTGTTTTACCCCTATCTCCGGTCCACTTCGGCCTCCTGGCCTTGCACTGCTCCACCCCGGTCCTCCCAGGTCTATGTCTGGGTCACCTGGACATAACTCCGGTCTGTTTTCCTTTGTTTGTGCTATGTTTAGTTTGTTCCTTTCGTCTGGCTCTGCTTACTGTACAAATCCTGTGTCTGACCCCGGTTATGCCAGTCACCCGGACTTTGGCTATTAGCCTCTGCATAGCCACTGTGGCTATCCTCGTCTTGCTAATCATCTCACTAATAGCTTATTCACAAGTCCAGCTCTATGTTTGTTATCCTGGACCAGCCTCGTGTATTTAACCCCTGTACATACTTCATAGCACCCCAGTCAGAATATCAATTAAGTATTACCCTCAACTCCTGTATGACACCCCAAGACTACTCTATAGCTAAGGCTGAGCCTTAAGCTATCCCCGACCCCCTGTCCTGGACCTCTCCCCGGCTTGCATAAGGGTACAGCACATAAGCTGAGACCAAGGGAGGTAGATCCAACCCTGGACCAGCTTCCCCCTGTGTGCACTCCAAGACCAGTCAGTTTCCCATGCTACCAGTCTTATTCCTGTGCTCCCGGCCTTAAGTCCGGTCCTCCGGACTTAGCCCCTAACCTCCGGCCTCAACTCTGGTCCAACCGGACTTAGCCCCTGACTTCCAGCCTTGACTTTGGCCACTTGGACTAGCCCCTGTCTCCTGGTCTTGAAGCCTGGTCACCCAAGGGTAAACCTGTACTTCACAGGCTTGGACCCTGCAGACTTGTTTTGTCCCTGCGAGCTTGCCTGAGCACCCCCAGATTCTGATCTGCTGTTGAGAGCTTGGTGATTCAGCTGCATCAATCCATCAAATTCCATGCACATTTGCTTCATGTCCCATCGGTGTGCCTCGGAACTTGCATTCACAGCTGTGATCAGCTCTGACATCCTTGCAGCCATCAGTGAAAAAATCGGGCCCATGCCAGAGCCTGCTGTCAGAATCTAGATTGATGCATAGTAGGTATAGACACAGATTGAGAGAAGAAAGCCAAAGCTTACCTCCTGTGCATTGTGTGTTGTCTCCTTCTCATGTCCTACGTTGACTCGTTGTGGCTGGTTCATTTCACGGGCAGTGGTGGCTGGTGGGTTTAAAGCACCCTCAAATGTGGGAACTGTTGATTGAAATCGAGGTGCTGGAGGGAAGGTATTCTGCGCCATAATTGGTTGTTGAACGACACCTACAGAGCCACGAGCCAGAGGTCGGCCCAAAGTAGAAGCCGTCTGCTGGGGTTGGATGGGGTGTGCAGAGTCAATGGTGGGATGACAGGAACTGCCAGTGCTCCTGTCTGTGGAAAAAAGGTGCTGAGATAAGGGGGCAGATGGGACGACATGTTGCCCCCTGGTATTGTGTTGCTGAAATGACCCCATGGGGTCCTGAGGCATATGATGGTTCGACCCAAGTAGCGTGAGATCAGTCATTTGACTGGTCTTTTGATTCTGCTCCATCCAGGCATCAACCATGGTTGTCAAGTCCAGGCCTACTCCAACCAACTCCAATGCTAAACAAGGTCTAGAGAGTGGTTCGGAAGCAAGTCCGACACAGGGAAGCAGAACCCCGACTAGCAGAGAGATGGCAGGAACGAAGTCCACCAAAGCAAAGACAGAGCAGAGTGAGGGTGTTGGGTTTAGCTCCTGTGCTACCCCCTTGCACAATCTCAGCCCTTGTATTTCAGAGGGAGAGTACAGACAGAAGGTCAGAGGTGACTCCGACAGACAGAAGATGGAGTCAGAGGGAGTAGGAACTAAGTTGATATTCATACTGAAGAACAGCGGAGTACAGTACATGCTTTTATACTGCTACAGAGGTACAGTAATCAGAATCGGAACTGGCATATGGAGACTCATAAATTTTCAAGTAAAATTTCCTGGATGACAAATGAAGGGTAGACGGAGGACATACGAACGGGTAACACAGAACATCTAGAAAAGGAAATAGTCCAGGCACTGGACCATGTGGTGAGTGCACTGCAGAGTACCTGACTGCAAAGGTAGTCACATGACCCCTCAGAGGACAGACTGCTCAGTCCAGTAGAAGAGCAACACAAGTCTGGCAGCAGTCAGAACAGAGATGGCTCGCAACCAACAGAAGTTGGGTGGAGTTGGTGCGGAGTGAGTAAGGGCTTAGTGTGAACACACAGTTATGACAGTGGTGCCAATGGAGGCCAGAGGAGGGCGTGCAAGGTTGCTAGGGGCCATGGTTGTTACAGGGTCGACCTGCGAGTGCAGGAAGGTAGAGGAAACCATCATGACCTGGTGTTCATGTGGAGTCAAGTCGTTTGGTGGCAACTGATGAGGATAATGGTTCATTGGCATTGGCGGATGCGCATTTCCCATAAGGGGTCTCAGTGTTGAGGGTTGGCCTTGCAAATATTTTGTGATGTCAGGATATACATTCGATGAACAGGGAAAACTTGCCCCCTCCATGTTACCCACAGGGAACTGCAAAAGACTATCAGTACATGTCAATGGGCATGGCCACAGCTCTTACCAAGTTGTGGGAACTGTGTTGTAAATGCCCATTTGACTGAACAAGGAACAGAACACAAGAGAAACCAGTAAGGTCCAGCCATCCATGGCCCTCAGTATCTACTGCATTCCTGAATGACACCAGTTGCATCAGCATCTCTTAGTATTCTCATAGTAAAAGGGAGATATCTTGTACCAGACCTCCTGAGATGCTGATGGTGAAATCTGTAAACCACTCAACACTGCAAGGACATGCTGATAAGCAACAAGTCCCTTGCATCCACCCATGGCCTTGAGATGGTGAAACCAATTTTGTATGTCATCTGAAATAGCATTGAAACGTACACTTTGTACAGCCTAATTATGAAGTTCATTAGCTGGTAGGTGATGGTGGAGCATTCCCACTCACCTGCTGTGCAGATGCACGATACAGGGCATGGGCTGCCTCAGAAGACATCTCGATATCACCATAGGCCTGACAGGGGTTACAGTCGTTCGAGAGAGATACTTGCCCAGCCTAGCGAGGAAGTCCATTAGTAACTGTGCAGGAGCAGATTCACCATTCATTCACCTGCTGTGCAGACCACTGATATGAGATGAGAGGCACCTCAGTGGCCATCTGAACATCACTGTAGTCGGGGTGTATTGTCAAGTCTGAATCGTGGTCATTCGACACTTGCAAGGTCTGGTGAGAAAGTTCATTAGTGGACCAATGGGGGAAAGCAGTTTTCTTTCACCTGCTCTACAGATGTCTGATGCATGGCATGAGGCGTTTCAGTAGACATTTGAACATCACCATAGTTAGACAGCTCTGTCACGATATGTTGAGGAGGGATAGTACAGCCATTCAAGGCAGATACTTGCAAAGCCTAACAATGAAGTTCATCAGCAGCCAAGGGGGGGCAGAGTTGTTGTCACTCACCTGTCGTGCAGATGTCTGAAAAGTGGATATCAGATCATCGCTGCAATTCAACTGCTCTGTCAGGTTTGGGGTGATATGCTGATGAGGATTATGATCATTCAAGACCAAAGCCTAATGACAAAGTTCAGTAGTGGCTGAGTGCAGGAAGAGTTCTTTTCATTCACTTGTTGCGCTGATGTCTGATACGCAGGCATCTGAGCATCATGGCAAATCGACTGCTCTGTTGGATCCAGGGTGACATGCTGAAGAGGGTTATGATCATTTGAGACCAAAGCCTAACAATGAAGGCCATTAGTGATCGAGTGCAGGAAGATTTCTTTTCGTTCACCTGTTGCGCCGACGTCCAGTACATGGGAATCTGAGCATGACAGTGAATCGACTGCTCTGCTGGGTCCAGGCTGATATGCCGACGAGGATTATGATCATTCGAGACCAAAGCCTAATGACGAAGTTCATTAGTGGCTGAGTGCAGGAAGAGTTAATTTTGTTCACCTTTCACACAGATATTTGAACATCACTGTTGTTAGACTGCTCTACTGGAGTTGCTGGCACTCCATTAAAGTGCATATCACTGTTGGCAGTTGAACAAACCTGAACATAAAATCAGAAGAGTGCTTGCCTTGAGTGATGAAAACTTCACCTGAGGTGACGTGGTGTCATCAGAATCCAAAAGATTGCAAATGGTGCAGGGTAGCCATGTGGACCATTCCCATGACTGGCATAGGCAGAATCGATCCAGAATTGCTTGCCAAGGAATAGTGATTCACGATGCAGAATCGATCTGAGTCCTGGTCAGTGCTCAGCTAGCCTAGTGGAATGCTGTCTCTCCACCAGTTCTCAGAGGCGACTTTTATGAGGCAGGGGATCAGGTACCTGCAGACTGTTGACATGCAAAAATTCATACAGCAAATAAAACACACCACACATACCACTTCCAAGCCAGCATCCTTATTGGCCTTCAGGGACTTAGGAAGGTGATACCCACTTGTCCATTGCTTTTTGGGGCCACACTTTGTCCTTACGGGTGCCAGTTCCTCGACTACTTCACATTCAGATCCAGGTGATACCTCTTGCTGATGCCCCCCCACTGATTCTGGGACTCTCTGCACCAATCCAGCCAATGAGGATTTGTGCCCATCTGGAGGCTCTTCAGTGCCTGGTGTCTGGCCCCATGCAGAGTGAGTAAATGTTCATGGTAGTGCGATTGAAAATGTACTGTGCCCACATATTCGTGTGGTTCTTGTTCCATGGAAGTAGCATGGAACGGAGCCACTCAGTGAGCGGAATAAATACCCAAATTCACATCCCGGGTCCAGTGCTCTCGACAGCCTTGTGCCCTAAGAAACAAAGGCAATTCAAACAATCTAAACATAAAGACCAGACCATTAAAGACCATACAACCATGGTAAAACAATCTTTGTTCAACGGTTGGCTTGAGGGTGATCTTGGATGTCCAGGACAAATTGATAAGAATGGCAGGTATGACGACTATGGATGCCCAACGTGTGCCACTCTTGCACCACTCGGGGGGCAGGATGAGAGGAATGGTGTTTACATAAGAGCCAACGAAAACAGATGTTACAAGGTCACGAGTCTACCATAGTTGGGAGAACGATTTTCTTGCCTTTGGTCTGCCTATGGGAGACTACGAATCTACACCATTATATATTGAAAAATAATGCTTTGGTTCTTGCTCTAATATAAAATGGGGTCTGACAGTAATGAATTGATTTCTCACACTACAAAGTAACCTACATATATGTATGAACAGACTTGATGTGATCAGTCATCATAATGAAGTATGTACATTGTGCTGCTAATGAGGAAACACTATACTTTCTAGTTGCAGGGTAACTTTAAAGCAGGTGTGATCAGCTTGCAAAAAACTTACGATGTAGGATCATAAATGGGACCTCACGATAGAGCGTTCATACAATGGACAGCATAGATATATCCCCTGCTGCATCACCATTCTCCCCTTCTGCAGCTGCTACTGTCGACATAGCAGGTTCGGGGGTGGGATTCCTCATCTCAGGGTACTTTTTCTGCAAATAATGCAGCAATGTGTCGCATGACCTTCCCAATTTTGGAAAACTGCAAGCATGTTCGGGGAGGTAGAGGTCAGGCACATAACACCATCAACTCCAGAAATGGGAGACGCATGGAGAGGTAGTCAATGAGCTTTGGATGTTCGTAGTTGTGAAAAGTTGATTAAGGCCTGGAAAATGAGTAACGTCGAAGGAGTTATTACTTACCAACGGTGCCAGCAACCTAAACTACCTTCCGACCCAACTATAGTTCCTCCCACCACCAAGCTCAGACACGATAGTGGGCAAAGTGGTAGCAATGACTGTCTAGGGAATGTGGGCATGACAGACACTTTGGAATGATAAGTAGTGTACCTCATCCGATTACAGATGCCCAATGCATGTGACTCTTGAGCGACTCTGGTTGGAAAGCGGGGGAATTCAGAAGAGGGTGGTAAGGCGGAGAGTGGGCCGACTCACAGAAATCGAAGCAATTTGCCTTATGGTGCCCATATTGTGAGAACATATGCTGAAGCCGTAAGGGATGTGTATGACAGATCAAATATGCATATCATGCAGTGCTCGCCATTTATTCTATGTCTTCTTCATAAAAGACATCCGCCCAGATGTTGCCATGCTGGAGAAGCAGGCCTGAATCGACTTGGCCTACAGGAGCTCCAACCACAGCATTGACCACACCGATCATATGCTTTGCGACAGCTACCTCGATAGGCTTGCGATCCACAAAAGTCTGGCAAGTTACAACAGGACAGGTATACCAAGGGATATAAACGTGCTTGTTTTTGTGCAGCTCTTTGAGCTTCGCAGCCATCATAGGCTTCTCCTTTAAGTGAGCAGGGATATCCTTCCAGCCTACCTGATCCAGTAAACATCTGTGGAACCATGTCCTCAGACAGCCAAAGCAAAGTGAATGGCCACATTCGACCAGCCTGATACAGTGGGATGATTACATAACGTCACACGTGAATTGAGCACTCACGTGAATGGACAATCCATACAATTCCTGCACATGGGACACTTGACTGCCCTGGCATGGATGGCAGCAAACTGCAACACCAATGCACTCAGTGATTGCATAGGTAGGTAAACTGATTTCACCTTTGCCATATGTTTATGTATCTTCCCTTCTGTGGCCTTCGCATCAGCCTCGGCTTTCTGAGCAGCAACTTGTGTGTCCTCAGCAGCTTGTTTCTCCTATGGACAGTCAGGACTTTGGCATTGGGCTGGAGGATCAGAGGTAATACTCACCTCCCAAGAATGTATCACTTCCAGTTCAAAGAACTTTGTCATTTGCTCCACTTTCTGCAACAAATCATGAAGAAAACGATCTGCAACTGTCGCCGGTGGAATCGCAGGAGCTGGTGCTGGCTTGAGTGCTGGCTGGTGTTTACGTGGGGAATGCTGGGGAGTTTGTGTAGAAGATTGGATAGCAGGCATTGGAGTAGAGGTTTGGGATGCTATTGACAGTAAGTCATGCTCAACGGTGGTGCCATACTTATAGGCTGAGCAAACAGCCTTTCAAGTTTTTCTCGATAGCGGCAACAGCAGAGCTACAGCGCAGAGCCTGCTTTCAATTCCTCCTGCAAAAATTATTGGGTCTCTGTTTGTGTCACCATCCCTGACATGCGGCCATTGTCTTGTCATCGCTTGATTGTCGCTGAACATCTGGTCCTTCCGATATTGGCCTGCTGGCCTGTCCTAGTCTCATGATTCACATGTTTTGCTGGTTGTGATATTGCTCAACACAAAGGATCAACAAGTCCTGCGATGCATGTACCATTTCAACTCTTCACAGATTCACATAGCACAAAGGATATCAGAGCGACTTGCCTGCGATACACACATCATGTCTTGGGATTTGCTTGTGCTATACTGCATACACAGCTATTTCGACTCTTCACAAAATCACATCTGTGGCGCGTCTTTTAGGGTGCATAGTATCGTATTATGTCATGCTACCTTGTGTGCTGTGAGGGCAGTTTGATTGGATTTCTTACAAAAGGAGCGAGTTCCCTCAAATCGCTGGTGATTTGCTAACATTTCACAAGTATTTTCTGATGCTCTCCACTCCATACATATGGGATAAAAGCCTGAGAGGCCATACTGATACTGTGAACTGTCTAGCATTCTCACCTGCAGGTCGATTACCTTGCAAGTGGTAGTGACGACTGTTCACTGATGGTGTGATGTGTCAGTAGTGGGGAAGTGGTGTGCATCGTCTGCACTCCGGTCCCGATACTCTCCATTCTCTGGGATCCATGCTGGTGCTCGACTATTATTTTTGGTTGTGATAATGGAGTAGCAGCAGTGTTGAGTGATTTTCAGGTAACAGAACATCCGTCATCACCAAAATTGTCAAACTCCGCTATTGCCCAATAAGGAATATATTTTCGAGTGGCTGTGCCGCTGACGCGCCAGCGAGTCAGTCTCGTGATACCAGTGCACCCCTGCATGTCCTGTCGATTGCTGAGGCAACGACATAGCATTTATCGATCTACATCAACACCTAGTGTGCGCTGGTTACTATATATTGTGTCTACCACACATGCCTGTACATATTGATGAATATATATATCACCACAAGTTCATTGTTCTGGGCCTTGCCAATCGCTTCATTAGAACGCACTCCTACGACATGCTTGGTAGTAAAACATAGTTACACTTTACAGTAATCTGTACTGAGAGGGAAATTGAAAATCTAAGAGGAGCTCCGGTGACGTTTAAGCTTCTTGTGTGCCATAGCAAGCTCATTGACAATGACCGGAGGAACAAGGGGAGTGACAAAATATTCAGAGGGTGAGTGCTGCTTGAATACCTGGCAGGGAGTTGCAGAGCATGGGCTGTGAGCAGACATCAGTAGAGAAACCACAAAGAATACCCTATGGCACACCTAAACTTTACATTCTCCATGTCTCGCAATGTAGGCTCACACTTTACTGTGAGTGTAGTATCGTCAGCTTGGGTGAGGGAGGGGTCACTGGCTTGCGTGGCCTGCTCCTTTGTCTCCTTGCTGTCTGTTTGTATAGCAACATCATGACAAGGCTTCCTGGGATAGGGGATCAATTAGAATACACATTTAAATGTAAAAGGATAGCTTGTGTTATCTACTGCAGACATCTTTCAGATGAAACATGACTCATTTCCTGCCAGGGGTGGTGATGTTGACATTGAAGTAATGCATGTTCCAGGATGAAAGGGCGCCATTGATTTCAAGGTAGACGACATCTTGAAGCATGTTGACGGTTGTTGCCCTGATTTCGCCTGCCATTATTACCCTGTTGTAGTAAGGCCCCATGTCGGAAGCACAATGGCCACTGCCACTTGGAAGCAGATTGGCAAATTCCAGTAATGCAAATTACAAAGTAACTATAATTGAGAAATGACGTCGAATATATGATGATTTAACATGAATATATGTGTACACATTCAAGCTGAGAGGCATCTAAGAAGACGAAATCATTGACTTTGAATGAAAATGACAAGTGACTAAAGCATCCCATATCCCTCCTGGGCATACAAGTTCTCATTATCATCGAGGCCTGCCACCATTTCACCATCATTATCGTCCAATTTGTCATCGTCAGGCTTGCTGGAGCTTCCCTCATCCTCGTCCAGGTCTGTATCATCATCTTCCTCTTCTCCACTCATCTTGTTGTCCTCCTCGGCTCCTTGCACTGTATCAGCTTCTTTGCACGTGCCACTGACCTCCTCACCAGCGGTTTGACAATCCAATTGTAAGAAGGAATCCCACTCCCTGGATACCTTATGCCCGATGCTGCCACCTCGAAACCGCATGAACATATCTCAATCAACAAACCTATCTGAGCTTTAAGTACACATCCATGCCGATTTATTTCCTCACTTACATGTTAACATCAAAATATTGCCAGTCCTCATGGAGGTCCTCATCAGGCCACACGAACGATGGTCCTAAATATTCAGATGTTTGTCTGAGCGAGAAAGCTGGAATCAGATGGACGCCACGAATGACTACATCTGGGTCCAAAAACCCAAACGCATCTGGGTCATCATTGGAAATGAATCCTACCTGATACAGTCAGCGTGCAGCAAACCCTGATCCCCCTGGTCTGCTGTTATCATGGCTGAACCACCGCACAAAGAGCACATTCATCTGCTTTATCCCATCAGATGAGGCATTGTTGTCATAGTACTGTACATTGACATGGAAAATTTTAATGATGCATGCGTACCAATATGGGTGACGACAACCATCTGTCTCATGTGACAAGAGCATGATGTCAGCACGAGTGCGTGGATTAATGGTGTCTTGTTCCTGGCAGAGGTTGTAGGTCGTATAGTTGACATGCAATGTCTGATGCTCATACATCATATTATGTGAGATGATAAGATTGTCACGGTCGGTGTCAGAAAAGCTTGGTGGGTCACCAGTGTAGTCCACTCCAAGAATGCATTCAAGGAGATGGTCTTTGAGGTGGTCAACAAAGTCCTGCAAAGAGTTAGTTGGTTGCACGCAGTCATGCACACCAGATGACATACCTCAGTGGCTCTGTCACCTGCCAACAAACCCAGCCAACCAGGGATGTCCACAGGAATTCGTGATGATGCTGCAATGTGATAATGTTGAGAAGGTGAAGACCTCTCATGTTTCTGCCTTGGGCGGTTTTCACCACCGCTTTCACTTCCTTCAGTGTCATTGCATGCCAATTTATCCAGAGACTTGACTATTCGGTCAATAACTCGTTCTCGAGCCTCGTGTTTGCTCATGGATGCCATTGTTGTAGCATGGTTCTTCGAAGTTTGTGGGTACCACCGCTTCAACTGCCTGTGTTCAAATTCACCCTATGAAATTCATCTGTAAGTGTTTTACAATTGTGCGAAAACAATCCTAGTGGTTGTGTTGTATAATTATCTGTTGTACCACATTGTCGGATCGTGTTTGGATAGTCACCTAGGGCGTGGAACTTGTACGTTTGCAGATTGAGGGATTTGTGTTTGGGTCCAGATAACCCAGCTGAGCTCAATGTACCGGTCTTTACTGCCATTGCTGCGGTATGGCAGCTGTGGACAGCTGTCTCTTGTGGTAGTTCACGTGTGTCGTAGTACTCACATGTCGTTTCATGAAAGTATGGACCGTCTGACCTAGAGAGACCATTGCAGAGTCAAACAAGTCTAGTGTGTCAGATGTATGGAGCCGAAGTTTTGCATATGCATGCCAAGTAGCAAGGTTGAATAGTAGGTTGAGTATGCGACTGTTGTGAGGCTCTGGCAGCAAATTTTCGAAGGGAGGCATAGCGCACTAATCCAGGCAAAGTCAAATAGGTAGATGATGTTTGTCTCTGGCTCACATGAACCTGTAATAAGTCCTCAAAGTCTTGTGCTGCGAGTCTCTTCATGGCTGATGCATTGTGGGCAAACTTCTGAATCGTTCCGTGACCAAAAGTAGGGATGTTTCGAAATCTGGTGAATGTATTTAGTAACGAACATGCAAGTGGAGATTGGGATTGGTTGAATCATTATGAGACAAGTACTTACCTTTTATTGAGTTCTTGTATACCATCACCTCCTGCTGCAAAGAGAACACGTAGTAGGTGTGTGAAAATCGCCTTCCATACACCAAGCTCGAATTCATGGAGCTGGTCCACGACCAGAAGGAGGAAAAAGTTAACCATGAATTGTAGCAGGTGTTCAGAGAACACATTCTTAAATAGATTCCATTCAGCAGTCTTCTATATGTAGTTTACACTGAACACTGACCGTCGTCAGAACATAGGAGTGCTCGTCCAGTTGATATCCCACTCGCTTTCCATTGACGGCTGCACCTTTCTGGAATATGAGCTTGCATCCCCGACTGATGCGCCCCTGCCATTCAATACTGTCCATCTGAACATGCCTGACAGTGTCACATATCGCATGCCATGCCCATCTTCAAAAATGACTTTTTCGCTACAAGACATCACGGACAGGCACATTTACCAAGAAATTTCGATTCCTGCCACCAAGACCCTTAGGATGGCATTAGTATGGCACCCCAGTGACCAACAGCAAACTGACTTTTCTGGGTAATTGGCTGAATAAGAGAAAAAGTGGGGATATATCTGCCATGTGATCCCGTCAGCACACCATATGACTATACCACTTTGGTAAGCATCCATGAACTGTGTGTCAAGGATTAAGTCCCAAATGGCGTGGAATAAATCACACTTGCAATGAGTGAGAATCTCCCTGGAGGACACTTGACCATAATGTCCCCTATAGATATCTTGAAAGTTGTCCAGAAGCTGTGAGGGATAAGCACAAATGTGACATACCAGCTACAGGAGCTACCATACCTTCGGAATGTAAGCGACATGGTGACATGCCATGGCTGTTGGCTTCCCTCTTAGGTACTTCGACTGGTTCCCAAAATACATATAAAATGGCCACATTGATGTGTCTCCGAAGTTGGTAAGGGGTGTTGAGTCTGACCAAAGCATCAGGCACGTGACAACATGTTCTAGGTCTCCTGTCCAGTTCACAAGGCAGTTTATTGACGTCTTTGTGTGCATGAAGCATTTCCGGTGAGGAGTAGACTTCTGAAAGTATGTCAATTACACAATCATCACTAACCTGCCAGCACTGTCTGAATGGCATAGTGTGGAATGTCTTGAACTGTTCACTTTGAAAGGCGCTTGTGATGATGTCAATGAGGTCCCAATGCCAGACTCCATCGATAATCATTTCGGGGGCAGCTGACTCAGATGGCCACTTCGACTTTTCATTTGGTAGGCGAACTGTGACAGCAGATCGATGCCATCCATATTCTTCCTCAAATGGGTTGTTCGTGCCAAGAACTTGTCAAGTAGTTTGGCCTCACGTGAGTGGTGGAAACCGGTGAGCTCCCTTGGATTGCAGAGGGGGTAAGCCAGGAACTGGGCCAACTGGTCGAGTTCTGCAGCGGACTTCTGGTTAGTTCCCGAATACTGCCAAGCCATCAAAATACCACATGTGAGGTTGGTGAAAGGAGCAAATGTGGCCGCATGTGTGCAGCCACCTTCAAAACCTGGAACTCCCATAGACACTGGGTCAGTGGTGCAAGTAGGTGGAAATGGGCTGTCCAGGCCTGGAGCATCGCAAACACTCCCAAGTGACTCAGCAGGTATATGAGTTGGCCGGTTGGCATAGACATGGTATAGTCCAAATGTGTCTGGGTCAGTTGTGAACGGCTCGAGACGTGGTGTAGCAGGTGTATCGGACCGGGTGGACTCGGGCAAAGACGGAACTGGTGAGTCAGGCCTCAAAGAACGTAGCTGAGCGGCTGAGAGAGGCATGTGCACGAGGTGGGTTGAACTTCCAGGAAGGAAGTCAACAAAGCGAGTGGGCATGTGAATGTGCCAACCAGACTGATGGGACAGAACCGGCTCTGGTTGGTCCGCCCCCGGGGCAACCTCCATCATAAACTGCGCATATGACAGTTGTCATAGTTGCAGATATATGGACAATAACTTACATCGATATTAGTAGCTAGCGCATCATAGTCATCCAAGTCTCCTGCTGGTATGTCATCGGGGGAACCAGTAAGCAGGGTTCAGCATCAGCTTGACGAGTTCTTTTCGGACGTCTTGTGCATTCAAGATGGAATACTTGGTGCGATACCTCACAGAACTCAGGACACTGGGGTGTGTGTGCCAAGAGCTGCTTCTGAGTCTTGAAGAAAGCATCACATCCAAAGCAGCTATACATCAGAATTTTCAGAAGGAGGGAGTTGGATTTCGGGCAACTCGAACAGATTAAAATGAATGCCAGAGACATTGGTGAATAGTTATATTTCTAGTACAAATTACTGTGAACCACCATCAGTCGACTTAGATGGGTGACATGAACAAAAACATACCAAGTTTGAACTACTCAAGGAGCATTCAATGATGCATCCCAGAAACTTCAAAAGAACAAGTTAACAGTGACATTAGTCATGAAGATCAGTGTACGAAGGGGACCAAGTGAGTTCAGCATTTGCTGACTTGCTCCTTCTGTCCTACCTCAATGTCTATGCGACATCCGTGCAAGCCTGACCCTACTTCTGATAGTTCTGAATCTGACAGCAATCAATCTGATAGTGCTCAAACATCCTCAAGACACCACCATAATGGGAAGATTAATAAGTCAAAGTAAGTTCCAACCCTGATGATGCAGTGCTCTCCAGCTGATGTGACTGTGGATAGGACAAAGTCGAAGAAATCGCAGGATTGCGCTGTTTCTACCCTGCGAGATCAGTGTCTCCATGCAGCAAGATGGATTCCCCACGCGTTTGATATGTACTGTAACCTGAATGAAGTCATTCAAGTCTCCCATGCCCTCGAAGCAGACGATACAGCGAGTGGTACTGATGACCCTGATGATGAAAGTGCTAGAAAGGCCCACAATAAGATCCTTAGAAAAGCATAAGTACAACATTTAACAGCATATATGCAATGTTCTTATGATCACAGCAACCCTGAGAAATGCAAACAATACAAGCGCATATATGACTACCTGAAGGAGCAGGCACCGTACTTCATTTGTGTCTGGACCACCTCCAACACTAGAGCACGAGGCTGCATCACACTTTATTGTGATCCTATGATTGCTCTTTTGGTCAATCCTCATGCCACTTCAAAATTAAAGTGGGATGATCTAGAGGCAGAATATGGCAAACCATCTGCCATGACTATGTTTATGGAGTTGGAGCAGCTCATCAAAATTCAAATCAAACCCAAGGATGACATTATGGCAAAAATTGCTGAAATTAATATGCTCTTCAATACCATCACTGGTCAGGGCATCACCTTGGACAACAAAATGAAATCACTGTTACTCATTCACTCTATGACTGCCTCTTGGGACCAGGCTCCCACAAATATTTTATTATCCTATCAACCCTACACAGCTGGAACCCAACAAAGTAATCCCTTGTATGAAAGAAATCTGGTCACACCAGTCCAGACAATCTTTATTGTCCTAAACAGATGGAGCAACAAGGCTCCTCATCTACTCAAGTGAAAAAGGAGAGCAATTCATTGCTTGCTCACATGAATAAACCTCCCCTCTGCAACATATGCAAGGGAGGTCATAACACTCAAGACCATCATGGAGGAAGTTCTCAAGGCCATGGTGGCCAAGGATTCCATGGATGTGGAAGAGGGGGAGGTTACCAACCTTACCCTCAACATCAACAACAGCAGAGTGGTTCTTCCAATCATGGAAAGAACCAGAATTGTTGCCATGGCAAAGGCAAAGCAAAGGCCCAAGCCAATGAACTGGATGTTCCAGGACAGGGCACTGAGGAATTTAACCTCGCCTCTATTGAGGAACTTCCAGAAAATTACCCAAACAACAATGACATTGATATTACTGCTATTGAATACAACTGCCAATCCCTGGAATATTTTCCTGCTCCTGAAGCAGTTGAACAAGTGCATTCTCCAGACATGGAGATGACACTTGGCCAGCACACTATCATTGCCTCTCATGTTCCATCTCCCAAGTTAACTTGGGAAGATATAACTATGGCAATGGAACATGTTGGATATGTTCCATCACTTCCCATTCAACCAGATGGTACTCTCATGGATTGGTACCAGGAGGAGATTGCCTACTCCTTCATGAATGAAGTTGAGTCAGTCACTCCTTGTGTCAACATCCTGAGATCTAATTCTCCTTGCCAATGCACTGTCTGTCTCCACTCTGCAGTGACAGCAGGCTTCAGAATGGATACATCCCTTTGGGAATCCCAACAATGGGAGACAATGGATCCTCTTTTGTGGACAGTTCTGTTTCCCTCTTCTGAACAGGACTGGGTGGCATCATGTGACACCCTCAGATCCTTGGATGGAGTGGGAACTCCCAATGTGGTTAGTGCAGATGTGGCAGGAGAGGGGAATTCTGCAGGTCAGAGCTTGCAGACTTCTGGAGGACTATGACATATTCCCAAGTCTTCCAGAAGATCTTGCAAGGGAATTACAGTATCTTTAGCAGAATTTCATGCGAGTGTACCAAATCCTAGGACTTGTATTTGTCCCAGACCTTTTATTTCACTTGATGTACTGGACTTTGACTTTGATCCAGAGAATTCTGTCAGTGGTTACCACCCTGGCAAATTTGACCACAATGCATACAACACTTATGACTGTTACCCATGTGACACATCAGTTTTCTCATCACTACCAAAAGGCAAGTCCATTTGGATGCTTGATTCTGGAGCTTCACATCATGTGACTCCTTATTGCTCTGACTTTTTGTCATATCAAGCATTTAAAACTCCAGAACTGGCTAATACTGCAGGTAAACAATACATTAATATTCTTGGCAAAGGAACAATTATACTTTGCCTTGACAATGGTGATAATCTTTGCCTCGAAGATGTTGTTTACAGCCTGCAATTTTCAAAGAGACTATGTTCTCAAAATATGCTTCTAAAAAGGGGATATAGAAGTGATGTGACTTCTACAAATGAAGTAATCTGAACACCAGATGACCAGATTCTTGTGAAAGCACAATTAGCTTCTCCAAGTTCACCATTACATTAGTTTGTGGGCATACCACTTCCACCCTCCAATGCTTTTATGGTCCTTTGCCTGATGGTAACACCAAATGCCAAACTTCTTTGGCATAATCGGTTAGGACACCTGGCAACAAATATTTTATGTCACCTTTGCTGGTTGGGTCTTCCAGAAATTCCTTCTTTACAAGGAATTCCATCCTGCAAAGGATGTGCCTTAGGCAAAATGGCTTCCAAGTCATTCAAACCATCCTGGAAATGTGCTACACGACCTCTTGAACTTGTTCATGCCAATCTCCTTGAACTTCCCATTGAATCCTATTTCTGCTCCAAATATGTCTTGACTTTACTGGATGACTACTTTTCCTTTGGCTTCTGCATTTATTTGCAGAATAAATCCAACACTTATCACCAGTTTGCTGATTGGCTTCTTTCCATGCAGTGTCAACATGGCTTGGAACTTTCCATGCTCCATTCGGATCAAGGGGGAGAGTTTATGGGAAATCAATTCAAAGCACTCCTCACTTCTTGAGGAATTGCTCATCAGCTTTCTATAGCTGATCAACCACAACAAAATGGTCACACAGAACAATTCAACTAGGACTATTCTGGAAAAATCAGGAGCAATTCATCACTATGCATGTGTTCCAAAGAAGTATTGGAACTTTGCTTTTGATTGCGCACTTCATGTGTACAATAGAACACCACTCAAGTGAATTAATTTCAAGACACCAGCTGAACTTTTCACTGGCAAAATTCCAGACATTTCATATTTCCACACATTCAGTTGCAAAGCTTATGTTTGGGTGCCAAAAGAACAAAGAAAGGATAAACTGGACCCACACACAATTGAAATGATTTTCTTAGGATACAAACCAAAAACAAAAGGCTATCACTTTCTTTATGGCCAAAAGGTCATTTTATCTCATACTGCCAAGTTCATAGAAGACTCTTTTCCATTCTGTTCAGATAGAAAACAAAAACCTGATACCTCAAATGACCCAGATTCTGAACCTGACCAACCAACTGGTCATCAATCTATTCCAGTTGAAAACTTACCAGATTTTGGGATTGATCCTCCCGCTATTGGACTTCATCCTGTCCAACCACCAGCTCCTCACATTCCTCCTCATATTCCTCCACAAAACCCACAGCAGGGTGGTCCTCCACACAGACCACAACAACCACCTAGACCACCTCCAAAAGCACCTGCTGCTGCACCACCAGTCAACCCTCATCTTGTTCAGCATCCATTACAACCATGGAATGCAGGACAATGAGAACCTTGTCCACAAAGACAAACCAGAGTCCCCATTAGACCTGGTAATACATACAGAGAACAGAGACATCCAGTCCAAATTGAAAGAGATATTCATCGACCAGATTGACTTGAAGAACTGGAGATTTGGCAATGCCAACAAGAACTACCAGAGCAAATTAGGAGAGCTGAAGAACAAGCTTGTTGAGCTCCAGAGCTCTGACAAGAGGCTATTTATAGAGAGTTGGAGGGAAGGCAACCACCTTCACCACTGTTGCCTCCTCATATGCAACAACCATCTGTTCCATGAGAATGGACAGAACATCCTCCACTTTCTCCTTTAACTCCTCTTCCTGAAGAAGGAGAAGAAAATAAAACTATGAATACCTTCGAATTCCTTCTTGCTGCTCATGTCAAGGAATCTCCAGAACATTACAAGGATGTTCTCAAACTTCTCTGGAGTTGCAAAAGAAATGGCAGGATGCCATGAAGGATGAAATCAAATCTATAGAGGAAAGGAATGTATGGACCTTAGTGGACCCAAAACTGGATAGAAAACCAGTCAAGTGTCAATGGGTTTTTGCTATTAAAAGTGATGGTCAGTATAAAGCTCATCTTGTGGCAAAAGGTTTTACACAAGAATTTGGAACTGACTTTGAAGATACCTTCTCCCCAGTTGCTCATTTTGAGACCATGTGAATTCTTTTGTCATTTGCAGCTCAATGAAATTGGGAAATGAGTGCTCTGGATGTAAAAACTGCCTTTCTTTATGGCAATTTGGATGAAGAAATATATATGGAACAACCAGAAGGTTTCAAAGTTAAAGGTCAAGAGCACAAGGTTTATCAGTTGCTGCATACCCTTTACAGCTTAAAGCAAGCAGCATTAGCATGGAACAAAGCCCTACATGCTTCCCTTCTTCACATGGGCTACATTCAATCAAAAGTGGATGCTGGGATTTATATTTTTAAATCCAAAGCAGGCATGGTCATTTTCCTCATCGATGTTGACAATGGATTGTTTTTAGGGTCAAATCCTAAACTCCTAAAAGAAAAGAAAGACAAGTTTATGAAGAAATGGGAATCTCATGACCCAGGAGATGTCAAAGAATACCTTGGTCTTCAGATCCACAGAAACTGCACTAAGTGCAAGATCTACTTGGATCAGATCCCTTATGTTAAAAAGGTGATCAAATGATTACAAATGGAGAATGCACACAATGTTCACACTCCATTACCCTCTGGCTACCAACTGAAGAAACCTGAATCTACCTATTAAGCTTCTTCTTCTCTTCGATCCCAATATCAGAGCATAATTGGCTCTCTTCTGTATATGGCTCTGGGAACTCACCCAGATATTGCCTTTGCTGTTATTCACATGTCTCAATACATGTCAAATCCTACAGAAGATCATAAAAACAAAGCACTACATATTGTCAAATATGTTGCTTCTGCTCTGAACCTCATGCTATACTATTCTGGGACAGAAGCTCGGATTTCAGGTTTTGCAGATTCTGATTGGGCTGCCAATCTGGATACTTGTCATTCCACTACCAGATATGCCATGTTTCTTGGAACCTCCCTTATCTCTTGGCAATCAAGAAAGCAAAAGATAATTGCTTTATCATCAACTGAAGCTGAATATATGGCTTTGTGCAACTCTGCCTGTCAAATTAAATGGCTTCATATGTTGTTTAAGGAACTGGACCTGGAAACAGAGAAAACTATTCTCTACTGTGACAATATGGGTGCTCACTTCATTGCAGAAAACCCTGTCCCAGATGGTTGTTCCAAGCATATTGATGTCCAATGGCACTTTGTTCGTGAATGTGTTCAAGATGGACTTTTTGCCACTGAATATATCCAGACAGACCAACAAAAGGCTGATGGATTAACAAAACATCTTACATGGTGTCAAGTTCAGGGATGTCCGGGTTGAGTCTGGGCTGGAGACCAAAGTGGATGCAAGGCCAAGGGGTCAGGATCAGGGAGAAAGACAAGGATACAGAGGAATGGACTGTTTGGACTTAGCGACTGAGGTTACAGCACTATTCCCTTGTGTGGGTCTCAGTCCAAGTCTGAGGCCAAGATGGGGTTATCAGAATAACTTTGTTGATTTCAGACTGAGGAAGTACAGGCCAAGTAACTATGAGTTTATATACTAGAGACAACTATAGTACAGAGACCAGTAATGCCAGTCTCACAAAGATTGCTAAGAAGATTGGTAAGACAAGTATTAGTAATGTATGACCAATGTGATGGAGACCGGGACAGGGGGAACCAGGGACAAGACCAGGCAGAGTTTAACTGAAATGACAAGCACTGCAAAGCAGTGTTCACTGTGCTAGGTCATCTGGGGATAGGGGACAGGTGAGGCCAAGGCCAGACTGAATGAGTGCGAGGCCGAGTCCAGCTGGGGTTGAGACACAACCATGACAGTATCTCCCTCTTAGGGGTTGAACCCATGAGACCCCTGCAAGGGTGGTAGGCTGAGTTTGAAAAAATGATACTTGTGGGCCACTAAGCCCTTTGCATCTTTTCCTTGTATCTCAACCATCATGTCTGATTCAAGACCGATCACCACAACTGACAACAACAGTGAAGGCCAGGTCATGGTTCGACTGGACCCAGGTGTCAGACGATGCCATCAACTATGACACTGACAATGAGGAGGAGACAATGAGGGCCAAGGCCAAAGAGAGGAAGCAGTGCAAGGCAGCTGAGCAAGCCTGGTGGGAGGAGCAGGCACAGCTGGAGGCCAAAAGGGTGGAGAGAGAGAGAGTTGAGGCCAAGAGGGCAGCACATGAGGCCAAAGAGGAGAGGGCTGCAATCAAGCGAGCAGAGAGGGAGGCCAAGGAGAAGAAGATGTGTGAAGAGGAGGAGAGGCATGAGGCCAAGTGCAGTCACAAGGCCAAGGCTGAGAAGGGCGACAAGGCTGATGCTGGGGCCGGTAGTAGTGAGGCTGCAGGTGAAATAAAGAGGGTAGTGATGGACCCCAGGTGAGTTCTCTTCCCACTTCCTGCACCTCTGTCTAAAACACCTCTTATCTGTACTTGCTGTACCCAGGTGAAAACTGTCTGCAAGTTCCTTGTAGATGGCAACAAAAAATGGGTTGCTTGTATACAATGCAACCAGTCAAAGTGTAAATGCCAGTGGCCTGGAGATGGGAAGGACACTGAGGCTGGACCCAAGGCTGCTTCCAAGATCCACAAGGGGAAGAAGCAGAAGGCTGACAATGAGACACCTGAGCCCAGGCCAAGCCAGAAGAAGCAGGTGAAGTCAAAACTGACCAAGGTGCTGGAGATTGACGAGCCTGAGGCCAGTGGGAGTGGGGCGAGGAAGGCCAGCACAGGGTACCCCTCAGGCCTAGAAGAGAAGCTCGAGTGGCTGATCAACACTGCAGGGATGATAGCCAACAACTTGGCGGGCCTTTTTGAGCTTCAAGAGGCTGCAGTTGAGAATTCAGGCCGCATTGCTGATGTGCTTGAGGCCATAATTGACAAGTCTTATGGCTTTGGGGTGGTGGTCTCCCCCTCGGACTTGGATGAGCTGTGTGAGGAAGTGGAGTGGCTGCAGGCTGAGGGTGAAGAAGAGGAAGCTGAGGGAGAGGATGATCCCATGGCCAAAGCCAAGTAGTCACCATAGCATAGCAGTCTTGTAGTTTTTTCTTCTGCCAATGTCACATGTCCAGTGTCTAGTCTCAGTGTTATATAGTAAGTAGGAAAATCAAGAAAAGGGGAAAACAGGGTAAGTAAGGAATCAAAGGAAAAAAAAACTATATACCAATAGAGGTCAGAAAGAAACTGAGGCCAGTTGAGACCAGTCCTCATTGGTATGGGCTGGGTTTATTAGGATAGCTGGAGTGAAACTCTTGTATGAGTTCAGAAGCATTGTCCAGATCTGTAATGAGTACCCAAGCAGTTTCTCCATCAGTCCCTTCATAGCCGGTCCACTGGACTAAGTACTGTAGCCAACACCAGCAACACTGGTCGACCTTAGAGTCAAGGATTTCAGCCACCTCAAACTCTAGTTCACTGTTGACTTTGACTGATGGGGGTGGTGGCTGAGTCCAGTTCAGGATGGTATTAGGGATGGCCAGCTCAAGTTGGGAGACATGGAAGACCAGGTGTACTGCACGCATTGAGTCTGGCAGGTGCAGTGTGAAAGAGTGGGTACTGGCCTGAGCTATGACCAGATATGGCCCAAAGTTCTTCTCCAAGAGCTTCTTGGAAGGCCAGGTAGACCAGAAGTATTTGGCTTTGACATGTACCTGGTCACCAACCTTGAAGTCCAGGGCTGGCATGTGTTTAGCATTGGCTGGTCCTTGATAGCGCTGTTGTGCTAGGGTCATTTCTTCCCATAGGTATTGATGCAGTGAGTCTAAGTCAACCACATAATCATGAGCCTGAGTGGAGGTAAGATCATGCTCTGGGTATACCAAGATGTTGGGATGGTAGCCCTTATTAGCAAAGAAGGGTGAAACACTGGTAGTAGCACTAGGGGCATTGTTGTAAGTGAACTTGGCCAAAGGTAGTAGGTCAGCACAGTTGTCCTGCTGGTAGTTGCAGTACACTTGGAGGTATTGTTCCAGGGTCTGTTTGGTCTGACCATCACCTTCAGGGTGGTAGCCTGAAGTAAAATGTAGACGCATGTCTAAGGCCTTACCAAGTGACTGGAAGAAGTGGGAGATGAACTCTGAGCCTCAGTCTGAGGTTACATGGGCCGGTACTCCATGCTTTGAAAAGACATAGAGTAAGAAAAGTTTGGCAAGTTCTGGGGCCATGATGGTGTTGTGGGTGGGGATGAATATGGCCTGCTTGGAAAGCCATCAACTACAACGAGGATGGCCATGAAGCTGGTTGAGGCCAAGAGTTGCTCAATGAAATCCATAGAGATAGAATTCCATGGCTTCTCCAGCACCGGAAGTTGTTTGAGAAGGCTGTAAGGCTGATGGTGGGGAACCTTAGCCCAAGCACAGGCCATGCAAGACCAGACATAGTCTTTGACAAATGTCCTGAGGCCAGGCCAGGTATATTCACACTGAATGAGCTCTAGGGTGCAGTTTTGGCCAAAATGGCTGGATAGAGGGTGGTCATGCTTGAGGCACAAGACCCTAAGGCAAAGGTCATTTGAGTCCAGCACGTAGATCCTTCCATCAAGCCAAAGGAAACCAGTGTCATCTACTGACCACCAGGGATCAGACATGTCAGACAGGTGGATTTGTGAGACTGGGTCATCCAGCAGTGTGGTCAGGATATCATTATGAAGTTTCTCTATATCCATCAGTGTGACTGCTCATAAGACTGGGTACTCAAGGTAGGTTGTGCGAAGGGAGACTGCTAGCTGCTCCTGTGTGAAGACTGGTCTCAGGTTTTGCAGGTTCACTTGGGCATAGCCACTATCCCCCTCTTTGGGGTAGATGTCCCATCAGCTAGTTAGGGCATTGGGCTTAGCCCCGAGCTTACCAGGCCTGAATCTAATGATCATATTGAACTGAGAAAGGGATTCTGACCAGCAAGCTTGGCAGCAGGTGAGTACTTTAGAGGTAGAGAAGTACTCAAGGTTCTTGTGGTCGGTAACAATGTCAACTGGTGAGGCTGAGCCCACAAGGTAATGACACCAGGTCTGGAATGCTTCAAAAATAGCAAGCAATTCCTTGTTGTGAGTATCATAATTCAATTCCAGGGCAGTCAGAGTTCAGGAGTAGAATGCGACCAGATGTATCTGGCCATCACTGCAGGTAATGGATAGAATGCTGGCGATGGCATAGTCCAATGCATCAGTCTCAATGGTGATAGGAACCCTGGGGATGAAATGAGTTAAGACTGGCATGGTAGTAAAGGCAGCCTTGAGGTTGTTGAATGACTGGCAGCATTCCTCAGAGAAGTTCCAAGGAGCCCCCTTGTGGGTAAGCTGTGTCAGTGGTATGACAATGTCCGAATAGTTAAAGATAAACTGGCAGTAGAAATCTGCGAAGCTGAGGAAGGATTGTATGTCCTTGACCTTGCAAGGCTCAGGCCAGTTGCAGATGGTCTGGACCTTTTCCTTTGACATCATGAGGCTGGCAGGGGAAAGGTGGAATCCGAGATATTCAACTGAGTCCAAGTGAAACTCACATTTCTCCAGCTTTGCATAAAGGCCATGAAGCTGAAGCTGGTGGAGGACTTCTCAGACATGCTGCTTATGGGATTCCTTATCTCCGGAGTAGATTAAGATATCATCCAGGTAGACAACCACACAGACATCCAACATGTCCATGAAGATGGTATTCACAAAGTGCTGGAAGGTGGCTGGGGCATTGGTGAGGCCGAAGGGCATTACTAGCCACTCATAGGATCCATACCAAGTCCAAAAGGTGGTCTCCCATTCATCACCCAGGGCAATCTGGATGAGATGGTAAGCATGCTGAAGATCAATCTTAGTATAGATCTTGGCTTGGCTTGGTGAATCCAAGAGGTTGGAGATGAGTGGGAGTGGGTAGTGGTCCTTCTTAGTGATTTTGTTCAGGCTGCAGAAGTCTACACAAAGCTGGAGGGAACCATCCTTCTTCTTAATGAAGAGGACTGGTGCAGCATATGGGGAGGAAGTAGGCCAAATCAAACTGGTAGTGAGGTTTTCATTGATGAACATCCAGAGAGCTTGGAGCTCAACTGGGGACAGTGAGTAGATGGTGCCTAATGGCAGGGTTGTTCCTTCTTCAAGTTCTATTTTCAGGTCATACTCCCAGTGTGGTGGTGCCAAGGCCTTGGCCTTGCTGAATACATCAGCAAAGTCATGGTACTCTTCCAGGACATTTGGTAAGGCCAGAGGAGTGGAAGCCAAGGCCAACCGGGCTTGAGCTGAGTCCGAGGGGCAGAGCTGAAGTTGGAACTGGACAGACCCTTCTAGTTTGCAGGCACACACAAAGGCGGCTGCATTAATTAGGGAAATGAGGGGGGCCTTCAGGGGGGTGCAAGCTGGGGAGTTGGAGACCAGTACAGATGGCACAAGGCTGGGTTGTTCACTAGGACTGGAGTCAGGAAGGCTGGTGGGGACCAGGCTTACAGGGGGTGTCGATGGGGTTGGCATCCCTTGTGCAGGAGTCTGGAAAGTTAGACTGCCCAATACCCAATCAATCAATGGATTGTAGCAGGTGAGCCAGTCATGTCTGAGGACTATCCTACACTCAGAATCCAACAGGGCTAGATACAGGGTTACTGGGGTGACATTGCCAGACACAAAGCAGATATTGACATCTACTGCTTGGGTTATAGTAAAGGTGGACATTCCATCGAAAAGCTGGAGTCAGATTGGTAAGACCGAGTATGGTGTCAAGTCCAGGCCTACTCTGACCAACTCCAATGCTAAACAAGGTCTAGAGAAGTTCGGAAGCAAGTCTGACAAGAAAGAACAGAACTCCGACTGGCAGAGTAGTGGCAGGAACAAAGTCCACTGAGACAAAGGCAGAGTGGAGTGAGGGCATTGGGTTTAGCTTGTGCGCTACCCCCTTGCATGATTTCAGCTCTTGTATTTCAGAGGGAGAGTACAGACAGAGAGAGTCAGAGGTAACTCCAACAGACAGAGGACAGAGACAGAAGGAGTAGGAACTAAGTTGATATTCATACTGAGGAACAGTGGAGTATGATACATGCTTTTATACTACTATGGAGGTACAGTAACTGGAATCAGAACTGACATACAAAGACCCAGAAATTTTCAAGTAAAACTTCCTAGATGATGAATGAAGGGTAAATGGAGGACATACAAATGGGTAACATAGAACATCCAGAAAAGGAAACAGTCCAGGTGCTGGACCATAGGATGTGCATGCTGTGGAGTACCTGACTGCACACTGTCAGGGAGAAGTCCAAAGGTAGTCACATGACCCCTCAGAGAACAGTCTGCCCAGTCCAGTAGGAGAGCAACACAAGTCTGACAGCAGTTGGAGTGGAGATGGTTCACAACCAACAGAAGTTGGGCAGAGTTGGTGTGGAGTGAGTGGATGACCAGCAGAAAAGGTTGCAGAGTGAGTAAGGACTTATGATGAACGCATGGTTATGACAGTGCCCCCCCCTTAGGGCCTGAACCCCTGAAGGCCACATGTATGGGACGAGATCAACATGAGTTGATCATTTGAAATTATTCTGATGCCTCGAGGATAATGGCTTTAGCTGTGGTGGAGCTCCATCAGAGTTCAAAGTACCACTTAAAAACACGTGTTAGGGTACTGAACCTTCATATCCCATTCCCCATCATCATGTCTTCCCAGTGCCAGAGCAAAACCCCCCAGCCAACCCCCAGCCATGTCCACAACTACTCCCAAGTCATGGATGAGGAACTGGTCATCCTCACAGACAACTCCACCAACACTGAGCAGGAGAAGTCCATGGAGAAGGTGCACTGACAAGAGGAGGCCAAGCAGAGAGAGAGAGAGAGTGCAAGGCAGTGTGCAAGGCCAAGCACGAGGAGGCCAAGAGGTGGAAGGCAGAGGAGGAGCAGTTGGAGGCAGAGTGGAGGAAGAGAGTGGAAGAGGAGGCCCAGAGGAGGGTGATGGAGGAGGAAGAGGCTTGAAAGAAGAAGGTGGCAGAGGAGGAGGCAGAAAGGCAGAGGTGGAGGGCCTCTGCACAGAGGGCTCAGGCCAGGCAGGATGAGGCTGCACAAAGGTAAGTGGTGGAGTACTGCAAGCCAGGTGGAACTGACTCGCAACCTTACTCCCTAGATTATGTGGCATGGTGTACGATGTCAACACTGCCCAGAGGGTCCCTGGGACCTCTGTGGTGGTTACCACAACCAGGAGAGCCCCCTGCACTCGCTGTACAGTGAGTTTGACAGCAGGGCAATGTGAGCCAGGGCAGGGTAAGACCAGGGCCTGTGTGCCCTGCCACAACAAGAAGAAAACTTGCAGCTGGACATGGGAAGAGGTGGTGGCAGGACCCTTGCAGAAGAGGGCAGGGACAGGGAGCTCCTGAGGGGAGAAGAAGAAGCTGTGAGGGAAGGGGAAGGTGAGGGCGATGGAGATGGAGGAGGCAGATGATAAGCAGGAGGTAGGTGGAGAAGAAGATGAGCCTGCGACCCCACTTGAGGGTCCCTCAGGTGCAGGAGTCCACATGCAGGAGCCCTTGGAGAGGTAATGTCTTGGTCAGGGACCACAGACAGGTTTGGATGGTATCCCTTGTTAGTGAAGAAGGGAGAAACTCCAGTTGTCGCACTTGGTGCACTGGTGAAAGTGAACTCCGCTAGAGGTAACAGCTCAGCCTAGTTGTCTTGTTGGTAGTTACAGTAAACACAAAGGTACTGCTCGAGGGTCTGGTTTGTTCACTTGGTCTGGCCATTGCCTTCTGGGTGGTAACCTGAAGTGAAGTGAAGACGCATATCAAGGGCCTTTCCTAGAGAGCAGAAGAAGTGTGAGACGAACTCAGGACTTCTGTCAGAGGTGACATTAGCTGGTACTCCATGCTTGGAGAAGACATGGGTAAGGAAGAGCTTAGTGAGTTCAGTGGAGGTGACAGAGTTGTGGGTGGGGATGAACGCTGCTTGTTTTGAGAGGCGGTCCACTACCACGAGTATGGCAGAGTAGCCATCAGAGTTGGGAAGGTGCTCAATGAAGTCCATGGAGATGGAGTTCCAAGGCCTCTCTGGGATGGGGAGTTGCTTCAGTAGACCATAGGGGCGGTGTTGCAGAGTTTTGCCCTGTCCACAGGTGGTGCAGGACCTGACGTACTCCTTCATGTCAGAGTGGAGGTTAGGCCACACATAGTCCCTGTGGATGAGTTCTAGGGTGCAGTTTTGCCCGAAATGGCCTGCTAGAGGATGGTCATGCTCGAACCAAAGCACTTGTAGGCAGAGATCATCAATGTCAGGGACAAAGATGCATCTGTCAAGGCAGAGTAGACCATCAGAGTCCAGGGACCACTGAGGCTTAGTCAGAGTTGGAAGGTGGCTGGCAGAAACAGGGTCGGAGGGAAGGGCAGAGATGATGTCGGAGTGCAAGCACTCAACATCAAAGACCATGGCAGCATGGAGCACAGGTGCCATGAGGGTAGTGGTATGGAGGGACGACGTGAACTACTCCTGTGTAAACATAGGGCAGAGATTGTGAGGATTTACCTGCATGTAGTCCCTATCCCCCCCTTTTGGGTAGACATCCCAATGTCACATAAGTGTGTCAGGTTTGGCTCCTAGGCAGCCAGGGCAGAAGCGGATGGAAAGGTTGAATTGGGAAAGGTACTCCCACCAGCAGGCCTGTCAATGGGTGAGGACCTTAGAGGTGGAAAAATACTCAAGGTTTTTGTGGTCTGTCACCATGTCAACAGGTAAGGTGGAGCCTTCTAGGTAATGCTGCCAATGGTGGAAGGCCTTGAAGATAGCCAACAGCTCCTTGTTGTGGGTATCATAGTTAAGTTCTGGCATGGTCATGGTGCAAGAGTAGAAAGCGACTGGGCAGAGTTCACTGTCAGAGCAGGTGAGCGATAGAATACCAGCAATGGCATAATCAGAGGCATCAGTTTCTACTGTAAGTGGAGCATCAGGAGCCCAATGAGTGAGAACAGGAGTGGAGCTGAAGGCATTCTTCAGGCGGAGGAAAGCAGAGCAGCACTTCTTGGAAAAGTTCCAAGGAGCACCCTTTCATGTGAGGTGAGTGAGTGGAATGATGATGTTGGAGTAGTTATTAATGAATCAGCTATAGAAATTTGTGAAACCAAGGAAGGATTGGATGTCTCACACCTTCCGTGGCTCAGGCCAGTCATGGACTGCCTGAACCTTCTTGGTGGACATGGTGAGACTGGAGGGAGAAAGAATGTAGCCAAGGTACTCAACAGAGTCAGAGTGAAACTTGCACTTCTCTGGCTTGGCATAGAGACCATGCTTTTGAAGGCAGCAGAGTACCTCTTTTACATGTTCACGATGCAACTCCATATCCTGCAAATAGATTAAGATGTCATTGAGGTATACCACAATGCAGACATCGAGCATGTCTGCAAAGATGCTATTAACAAATTGCTGGAAGGCTGCAGGTGCATTAGTCAGACCAAAGGGCATTACCTGCCACTTGTAACAACCATAATGAGTGTGGAATGCCATTTTCCATTCATCTCCATCTGTGATGCAGACTAGATGATAGGCATGGTGGAGGTCGATCTTGGTGTAGACTTTAGTGTGGCTTGGAGAGTCAAGTAGGTTGGAGGTGAGTGGCAGTGGATAGTGACCTTTTTTCGTGATTTTGTTGAGTCCTCGGTAGTCTATGCAGAGGTGGAGTGAACCATCCTTCTTCTTTATGAAGAGGACAGGTGCACCATGAGCAGAGGTGGACTGTTTGATGAAACCATAGCCAAGATGCTTGTCAATGAAGGTGTGGAGAGCTTCAAGCTCTGGTGGAGACAGAGAGTAGATTGTACCAATGGGTGGAGAAGCTCCTTCCTTGAGGTCAATCTTGAGATTGAATGAGCGGTGTGGTGGAAGTTCCATAGCATTGTCTTTACTAAAGACATTGGCAGGACACAGTGATTTTTTCTCGTGCTTGTCAGGTCACGTTGTTGAACACTTTTTGTGTCTACTGCGTGGATTGGGGGATCTTGGCACAGATGCTGAGGCCTTATATTGCTTCTGACATGAACAGGGGTCGACGAGGGGGTAAGACATCACTAGCTGTGTTGCCAAGATGTTATCAATCTGCAGCCCCCATCGATCGGTGTAAGGGGTGTTGGCGTTGGGGGCCTTCAGGGAGAGCAAGTGAACGCCGCCAAAACACGATCAGCATGCGAGGTCGAGACAGGCTACGGGGTTTGGGGATTATTGGTCAGTAGTTATTCTGGATTCTGGTGGATGTCATTCGACGTTTGGTGGCGACGGCATCTTGCGTTTGGGGTTGGAGTGGGTGTCTCACTCACTTAAAACGACAGGGGAGAGCTCTGTGACGCTGGCAGCGATGTCTACAACAACTGTGTTCGGCTTCTTTGCATTATCTGGCAGCCAGCAAGTGCAGTCATCAAGACCTGGGGTGACGTCGAAGACATACCATTGTTTGTATGACACTACGGTGCAATGTACATCCGGCGCGATCTTTCCTGTGCAGCTTCGGGTGTACAGTCCATTCAACGATACAGTCCATGTCGACGATACTGTCACCTTCGTGGTGGCGAGAACATACATCCCAAAGTGGCACTTCCTGATTGTCCATGCGCATTTGTCTTCGGTCTTGGGATCATAAGCTTTTCTCTCATGGGCAGTTGTACACTGCACTCTCACGTATCCGCCATCGCGAACATGCTCGAGTGCTTCTTCCCCCTGGAGCCAACGTAACCTACAATGTCACCTTCCCAGAAATCCTACTTTAACTAGGTAGCATACTAAAGTTGCAGGCAGTCGTGTATCCTTAGCATTCAGCATCGTTTATTTGCGATTGAACACTGAGTACTACTACATTTCAAACTCCACTGCCGGAGCGAAGCGAGGCAGCCTCTCAGTAGTGTTTGACCCATAATATGTTGACGAAGTAAGTATGAAGAAGAAGAAAAAAGTAAATAATATTTGTTCTCCGACAGCCACGATTTTCATGGATTTCATTGCATGTAGTGTATTGAGTCCCTCAATCAGTCGTATTTAACCAAAGCCTCTAGCGTTGAAAGTTTAAGAGCTTGGGAAAACTGAATTGTGAGAGTAGTCTGGACCCTGCTGAGAGAGAATAAGAAGCTGCAGTACATTTTACGCCCTACATGTTCCGTGACATGGCAGCCAGCTCGGAAGTGACTGGTGGGACAAACCCTACTGACAAAGAAACCTGACAATTGGTTCGCAAAGGGCACGGACACAGAAATGGCAGAGAAACTACTTACTTTGTATAGCCAAAGACATGATAAATAAAACCAAGGATTTTCGCAGTACCAGCACTGGCCACCATGGCGCTGTACAGGCTAAATAGAGTACAGTAATGTAGTCCGTTCCTACTCAGTCAACTAGCCAACCAGCGATGGGCAACACTGCAAGAAAGGTGTGTAGCCAGATGAGATTTAACTGACAGATCAGAGCTGGTATGAAAGCAGCGAGGTAACGGCAAGGTAGGCTCTTCCATGCTATTCACAACACCGCTGAGAAGATGAGTCATAAAACTGGGAAGTGTAGGTGGTATTTACCCAAAAACCGATGGCATGAACAGGGCAGTGAGAACATGAGGCGATCGCAACAAATCGGTAATAACAGAAAGCAGAGAAGTTTCCGCACAAGGGCGGCTTCGGAATCTTGTAGCATCCCAGCCAACGACTGACGATGTGAGATTCAGGCATGATGATGATGAGTCCAAGTTCCAAAACATTTGTTTGGTCAGATATCGCTGTCGTCACCATCAGGACAAAGTCTGATGGAATGGAAGTCAGTGGACGTTGTACGTCTGTTACCAAACAGGCCGCCGACGCTGACCCAGTTGGTGGGTGATACGCAACCCATGGGTCGACGCCCCATGCGATAGCTTCATGCCTTTTGATCACGAGAAGACGGGCAAGGAAATCCAATGCCGCACATATTGATCCGAAAATGAATGGTCCAGTGGAAGCCAAAACAAGAATAAAATACAGCTCCCACTGGGTTCACGGGAACCTACTGCCAAACATTCCGTCCGGACATCCACAGAACCGCTGGTCCGGAATGGGAGAGCATTGCAAAGGTTCTCACAGACCAGGACTTGCTTACGTGTCCTGGAATACGAAACTTAGGAGCACCTCTGAGTTTGGAGTGGTACAGGAGAAGGACTAAATTTCACCAATCGACAGTAATTGTCATCGACTAGGGAAATGCTATTATGTAAGCCTAATCTCTAAAGCAGTGCAGGGCAGACGAACCTGGAAGAAGAGAACGACAACGATGCACGACATCAGAGCCTTGCTCGAGTATGAAAGCCATGGTCAGCGGGGTTGCTGCAGCGATACGAAAGAGGATGTACTTGAACCGTAGTTGATCATTATCTTGAAAATGATTTGCAATTTTGCACGGATGAACGATCGCAATTCCGAAACCAACGCCTTTGTGTTTGAGCGAAGACGTGATCATATCAGCGCTGAATCGGAGCATGTAAACGTGTCGGCGACACGACACAAATCGGGTCTGTGGTCACATGGCCGAATGCTGGATGTGAAGATGTGAAATGTGAAGAGTGGGAGCCCCCATTTCAAACCACTTTCATGAGAAGGGAATTCACGCTCCTCGTGTATCGCTAGTCGAAGCTGGCACTAGGTAGGAGGCTCTTTTCACTTCTGTCATTGACTGATGCCACAGAGAATTCCACGGAGTCTGCCATGCTGCCTACTCTCGCTAGAATACTCGGGTGGGGACAAGAAATCCATTTTTATGGCCGTAGTCCGCGAGATGATTATCCTGCGAGAGCCAGCAGTGGCCCCAGTGAATCCACTGAAGCGAGGTCATGGGAACTGGGGAGACTGTGTTTGGTGGCTCAAACAGCAAGGGAACGAAATTTGCACGCAGGGTGAGTCAAGCAATGCCAGAAGAAACGGAGGATTATCGTGCAGTGGTGGAATATCATATCACAAAGAATGGTGTATTATCATACAGCAGTGGAATACGACATACTTTAAAACCGATACCAAGCACGAGTGTTGGAAGAGCAACGTTTCAGTAAGAAATACTTCAAACAGGAAATGTGTTGGCACGTACCCTTCCCTGGCCAGACATCTCATTCTTGCGCGTTTGAGGGCGCCCTGTATAGCTGCAGATGTCAGGATGGATAATCTCCATCTTATACGAATTCAACTCGTCCTTGATCCTCTGCACCAGTGTCGGAGTGAGATGACTCCACGTCACAGGTTCACTTCGTCGATCGTAGACTGCCGAAGAGAAAGTATCGTACACTGACAAGTTGTTCGCAAAGACGAGTCGTTACTGGAACTAGAAAGAATAACTGGCAAGGACGAGTTACCTCCAGCAGCAGCAATCCCACTATTGCCACCGCTGTGCTGCGACGTCGATGAGTGCGAATGGTGTCGATGTAGTCCGTCTATCTGCTCTGGATCGGGAGAGGGTATACGTGCCAAGGGACTGAGTTGCGGCGTCGACCCTGGATGAGAGCTGTACGAGCTGGACTGGATACCGTTGAATGCTGGGTTCGAGACCTGGTCCTGGATATAGGCTTCTTGGTCGTAGTTGTTGGCACCTGGATGTAGCACATTAGGGGGCGAGGAGTCAGAATGTCATAGATAAGCTGAAGGGCATGGTGGATGAGAGGGAGATGTTATCGGTTGACGCGTTGAGACACGCGCTGAACAGAGAGGCTGCGTGGGATCGTTTTTCGGGGGTGCACCCGCTACTTCGCTGCCATTGGCGATGGTGCTCGATGCGTCAGTGGTATCGGTGGATGTACTGGGATCGAGGGACCGCCATTTTTGGCAGGAGCAGTGCCAAGAGAGATGCCTTCAAGCATGGTTGCAAGATCTGAGTCATCGCTGGAGATGCGGTTATCGGTAGGATGAGGGTGGGGTTGAGAATGGGCGTGGGATTGTTTGTGTGATTGTGATTGTGGGTTGGAAGTTGAGGAGGCGTGTGGGATTGTCGAGCCCTGTGAGTGCGGTGATGGATGAGACGGTCGGGCCTGGGAGTAAGAATGTGAGTGGGAGTGGGAGGACGAGGCTGAGGAGGACATGGACGAGAGCGATGTGAGCCAACGGTTTCAATGAGTAGGGTGAAACGGACAACAGCCGCTGGTCAACTGTTTTAACAAGCAGCGAAACCATGAAGACCTACTACATGATACGGGCGACAGATGTCTGCCAAACGGTCTCATGAGCAGGGCGAGCGGGTCGGGGTGGGTGAGTACCTGTTCAGTGAAACATGGCAACAGACGTTGGCCAATTGTTTCAACAAGTAAAGAAACCCATGAAAAGCTACTACATGATATGGGTGACAGATGTCAGCCAACAGTTTCACAAGCAGGTCGAGGAGGTTTGGGTGCATAAGCACCAGCTCACAGAAACGCGCAACAGATGTTGGCCAACTGTTTCAACGAGCTGAGAAATTGTGAACACTTACTCCATGATATGGGCGACAGATGTTGGCCAACGGTATCACAAGTAAGGCTCAGTGAAACGGGCGACAGATGTCGGCCAGCGGTTTCAATGATCCTGCAGAGTTAGTATTAGAAGCTGCCGAGATTTGAACATGCATGACGTACTGTGGTCGGTTAGCTTGTATGGACTTATTTTCTCATCAACATCGATATCAATATTTTCTTGTTGCGCTGCAAAAAAAATGTTTGTGACGGATGTGGCAAGAACGCTCAGATTTTAAGTGGATTCGAGGGAGATCCTGCTGAGGTTCATGTCCACCTTGGATTTGATTCGGATGGTCTCAATCTTACCAGATTCTTCCGTGGTCCGACGCAGGTTCGACACGGATCCATCTCGTGTAGAATTCAGAGGTTGAGGAAATCGAACACCCTATGTGGCGTGTACTCTGGAGCCTGAGATCGTCAACTCGCAGTACGAAACAAGTTTCATTTCCTTCAGGAATGCTCATATCAGATTTGCTCTATTACAGATATTTATAGGCGGATGGGCTCATCTAATTGAGTTTCCATCTGTTCTGCTACCCCCAGGAATGACCACCGGGACCATCGTCAACATCGCTGTACACCAGAACCTCTCCAAAGAACGCAAACGCGATCAACATTTTTGGCAACTACAACATGTCATTTTGGAGACATTCGGATGTGTCTTGCCAGAGCCTCCCCGCCTCGAGGTAAATTATACTAAACATATACCGTTTCCTCTCCATGCCCTTCAACTGACCTACCTCACCGTATTATTTATTGCCTAGGTTCGCAATGTCACGCAGACATCTGTTATGCTAGAGTGGCCTCTTATCAAACTTGCAACCACTAAACTACGGTCATTGGATATATACAAAACTTCGCAGCGCATCGCCGCAATTCCGAGTCCGGTCACCAACACATCGACAAAGCTGTCCAGCCTTTCCCTCGAGAACAGGCATGTGCCTCAACTCTCTTCAACATCATCTACCTCAGGTCCACTCAGACGTAGGGAACGATTGTCTACCATTGAGTCTTTGGTCTGCCTACAGGAGACTAACTCAGACGTGGCTCCGACGCATCCCGTAGCATGCCTCGGCCCACTTCTCCCCCTTCGTACATGTCTCCGAGTCCCTATTCATCGAGGAACCTCACCGGAAGGTGGACGCCAGGTGACCAGCCCCACTATTTCGGTGGAGTATCGTTTGCCTTCAAGTCTATCCGGTTATGATGTTGGTTCGCCTTTGTCTTCAAGCCATACCCTTCCTTCTCCAACACCCACACAATCCCGTAATGTCGCCTCGCCCACATTTGTTGCTTCTGACCCAAATCCCATCATTTCGCGTACGCATGCCGTTTTCGTGCGATTTTAAATTCACCTTCCTGCGAAGCAAGGTTTCTGGATATTACCGGTAATGCCCTGTGGTATACCGGTATTTGCCGTGCCCTCACAGCCCCGGCGGTCCAAGCGTTCGATATCACGGGTCAATATCACCACTCTGTTAACTCTCAGTTTCCGCCCAACACTTGGTAGCAGCCTGACAATCACCCAGTCCATGCCCTCTTCCAGAGGGCAGGTGGGGACAATGGCATCACCTACACTTCAGTAGGGTCTCCCGGTAAGTGGCCTTGCTCACACCCACGTTCCACTAACACACCCACCACCAGAATGGTCCAAAGGGTTCTCCGATCCTGGATCCATGCAAAACATGCCCCAGGCTTGACTTGACGCCCTCAATAAAGCCATTGCGGCTGGCAAGATTCCCAATGTTCCCATCACCACTGCCCCCCCTGGTTCCAATCCGAAATACCCTGACAGCTATGATCCACTGAGTCCTGACGTATGCTCTGCCACCTACCAGTGCAGGATTCCGGGAGATATATGGGATGGTCCCAATAGTTACCTTAGCCTCAACTTTGATGATGGTCCGCTGCCAGGGAGTGGTCATCGCGGACTGTGACTTCTTCTTTCGCCTTTTATTCATAACTCTACAGCCATCCCCCATGCTGTACAAATTCCTCAAGGAGAAAGATCAACACGCAACACACTTCTACATCGGCATCAACATTCTTCAGTATCCCGACTGCTTCGAGATGGTGTGGGACAACAAGGACGATATTGCCGTTCATATGTGGACTCATCCTTACATGACCACGAAGATGAATGAAGAGGTCCTCGTGGAACTTGGATGGACGATGCAGCTCATCCATACCTCGATGGCGGCATGAGTGCCTAAACACTGGAGGCCACCCTACGGCGATTCCGATATGCGTGTCTGTGTGATCACCAATGAAGTATTGGGTCTCACTGCCGTGATTTGGAACAAGGAGTAAGCTGTCATACTCCTTTTTGACCTACCTTACTGTGTATCTCTCCATCCCTTATTACCAATGATTGGAGTCTCTCAGATCCGGTTCCTATCACAAGTATGGACAATATCGCTACCCAAATGCATACGTGGTTGACCGGTAAATTTCCCACCACCATCAATCATTCCATAAAGCTCAGACAACAGCATCATCCCAGGTCCCAAGAAACCCGGTCTCATCATCCTCGAGCACGAGATCTCTAACCAATCAGTGCAGGCCTTCATAGATGCTTGGGATCTGGTAGTCAGCAACGGGTGGAAGACGATGTCCGTCGCACAGATGGGAGGTGCTAGCGCATACCAGAACTCCTGGAATACGACTTCTCCGGTCACCCAGGCTGGGGTCGCTGACCTTTCGGTCCACCCACCGCCAGTGCAAGCGGTTGCATCCACTATGTCAGAGGTCATTCTGGTTGCCCTGCTCACTCACTCAACCCCTATTCTATTGTAGGTCTAAAGTCAAGGTCATGTCGTTGCCGTCTGCCACTGCTAAATCCAGTCGACCTAATAGCATAGGCAGCTTCTGTATAATTCACAAAATAGAAGATGATTAATGTGTGCGCTCATCTGAGTGAGAGAATGCAAACAGCTCCGACAATTCGCAAGCAAGGTTTAGGCCACCGGCAGGCGGCATTTCCTGAGTCATTTTGGACAGGCCCACTGAGTGACTTGAAAACGATGTGATAAACGGCTTGGACATTTTCACAGGCGCCAGTGCTGACTCAGCCTGTCAGACATCATTTCCCAACATGCCAGAACAGGGTGGGGAGCACTGATTGATTTCTGTGAAGGGGAAAAATAAGCGGTATGTACTGAGTTTGGTGTTTCTGGCATTACCCATACCCAATCTCGCGCTGCTTCCATTCACGAGTCCATGTACTCGAACCGTGTCTCGTGCATTCATCGTGCTGCACGTAAAACTACATACATATCTCCTTGAGGTTTTCACAGGTTTTCACTTGGATTTCCCCCGCATCGGTTTCAATTGGCCAGGACTTACCTAATACCAGACAATGAAAGCGAAAATGCCATTGTTGATCGAAAACGTGCCATTGACGAGTGCAGTTAGGCCCGATAATCTACAACAAAGGCATATCCACACCGTTGCGAAAATGGAAAGTGTGTCTTCCAATACTACCGTAGGCGACGTTTACCTTGGCATGGATTTTCTGCACATGAGCAAGATACTGACCTTGAAGCTTGACCAGTTCAGTCTACGACCTCTTGAGCAATTCCCCTATCTGGAGGCTGCTTGCTTGCAGGTTTTGGTTATGGTAGAGGATGAGTTGCACAGGGTCGATGCCATACAGCAGGCTGCTTGGAATGGTTTTCCGAGGAGGGACCTTATTGCAAACTCGGGACAGATCCAAGGTGTGGGGCGGTGTGAGGGGGCCATACAGAGTGATGGTGATGAACAGAGCGAGGAAGTTGAGAAGAGTTCGTATGGTTCGCCCAACAAGGAGTCCTGTGTTTTTGTCAACACAGGTAAGCAAAATACCACCTTTTGCTATGTTTTCTGAGTATATTCAGAAGATGCCTATTTCCAAAGTATTGGAGTGTCCCACCCCACTGCTGTAGCGGGTAGTTTCTTGATTCTTTGCTTGAATCTCCTTTGTGGAATATCCCAAATGCAAAGCAGGTTTGTCTCTGACAGCCTGAGCTTTATGATGTCCCATGTCATCAACGACATACAAGCTTTTGCAGATAGAAGATCCTTGCTGAAATTCCCGAGAGTTTAGTCTTTTCCTCCTTTTTTGTTTTTCTGCAAAGTTGGCTTAAGGACAAAAAGTAGTTGACAGCATGGTGTGTGCATGAATGGTAAATATATGACTGATGCGAGGCTTACAGGTACATATTATGCCTTTGTTTGCTTTGCCCCTCCTGGCCTGCTCCTGTCATCTCACTAGGTGGGCCATTTTCATATAGGTACCTTTTCCTTACCCTCCTGACCTGTCTCTTGTCCATCTTGCTAGCTAAGTTATTTTTGATCACCTGGCCCATCTGCCATTTTTCTCATTCATCTCGCATCCTTACACGTTTGGCTTTGTTTTTTGTCATGATTCCTCTGTATGATATTACTTTTGTGCCTTTCTCTCTGCAATTCATCCAGGCTGCAGATGCTACACACTGCAGCCTTTCTTCACTATCTGAATCCCTTTCGTACCTCAAAGCATCCTGGCCACATCAGCAAAACAATGATTTTCCCACAGTGTGACAGCTGCCACAGCATCACATGGTAGCACAGAGTGAACTTAGACATGAAATGCAGCTCTACATAACACTTAAACTGCTACACTAATGTATGAAACTGATTGCTTAGCTTGAGTAGATTCTAACAATACCATTTTTGTGCCCCAAAATGTGGTATTTAAATTTTTTTGCTCACTGTACAGAGGGGGACCTTTCTGTGACACTGTGGTGGGCTGTGTGGCTGTACAAGTGCCACAGTGTCACAGAAAACATGTTGCAAGACATCCCCTGTTACCTTGAAGAACATGGGCCAAACACAGATGAATTGGTGAATTACATTTTCCCTGCAGATCTTATGGCTCAACCTGATGTGTGCATGAGATGTGCCATACTATGACCTACCAATCATCAAGTTGATGACACCTACAACACTATCATGCTCAGCTGCCTTCAAATGTCTTCCATATCCTACCTTGCCCCTGACTCACTGAAAGAGGCTAACAATGCTGGGTTGGTGTCTCCTCAAGGTACTATGTTGGATTACATTGCCTCACATCCACCTCCTGGACTCCTACCACACTCTTTAGCTGTATGCATTGGTGGTCTTTATTGTCTCATGCAGAACTTTTCAATCAATCAGGGACTAGTGAAAAACTGTCACATCATTATCACTGCCTCTGGATGTTAGCTGATTACTGTATGCATCATTCATGCTCAGAGAAAACATTGACCATGACCCTTTGACTGTGGATCTCTCACAGGACAATCCTGTACAGCTGGCTGCATTACTGAAAAAGTTCCTATGAGAGTTGCCAGAACTGTTGATGACATTCAAACTGTAAGTAAGGGACAAGATTTAATTGAAAAAAAATAGTAAACAGATTTAAATAAGAACAATACCTACCAGTGAGTTTGATGATTCTCTGAGTCCCATTGCTTTCAAGGCTTTGCCTGCCTCTCAACCTACTTGCCTATGATCTCCTGGCTCAAGCATCCTGGTGTATGGATGCCTGTACTTGATGCCTATTGTAATTGTAGTACTGAATTTATTTTCATGCATTATAACTGAAAGAGAAGCATGAATGCCTGTATTGAGTTGAGGCAACATATATTGATGCTTGTGGTTACATTGTTCTAAGATATTGAATCAGTCCCTTTGAGAGGCACAAAGGAGTCTTTGAACACAGGTCATTCAATGCACACAGTATGTAGTATTAAGTAGTGGACTACTGTATAGTTGTAGATCTTGTGACTGCCATTGCTTTCAAGTGCATTGCCACTTCAAGCCAAGCTGATCAGACTACCATCTGAGTGTCATCTGAGTATCTGGCAAAATGAGTGGCCAATTTTGAAACTGGGGGTGCATGGATATAGTGGCCTGTGGGTGGTGATGGAACTAATTCTGCAGTGTTTGTAATTACAATTGTGGCTCCCCCTCATCCTCATCCTGCTGCTCCTGCCAGTGGTTGTCCCATGCATGGTCTGAGCCTCCCTATACCAAGTGCAAATGCTTCCCCTACAGCTCTTCTTTAAATACAGCTTAGTACCAATTTAAGTGCCTTGAGGTCAAAACCTATGTGTCAGGACCACTCACTCTGACAAACTCTGACACTGCCAGAGGGCTAGAATCAAAGTGCAGAGGAAGTCTGACAAAGCCAAGAGGCAGAAGTGGAGTGAAGGCATTGGGTTCAGCTTGTGTGCTGCTCAAGTCTTGTAGGCAGCCAAAGGTGGGTTTCAAGGCTGCAAGAAAATTACAGTTTGGTGTCAAATCTGGTCAGCCTAAAGTGGATATGAAGTGCACAGCACCCCAAGATGAGCAGCAGCACGAGAACCTATGTGATGACTCAGAAGAAGAGAACATGTCTTTGTATGACACTGCAGATCACAGCACAGTGCATGATATAGCAGATGATGATGTCATGGAGGAACCAACTCACTCTGCTCAATCAAGATTCCCCTTCCTCTGGTGCAATATACAAAAAGGATTCAAAGTCAGATGCAAGATGCTTGGGATTAATCCAGTCATCACTGGCACATCCCATTTCTATCACATGTCCATGCCCCCCCCCAATGGCACTGAAGAGCAGGAAGTGGCATCCACTACCAGTAGGACCACTGTTCAGTCATGGTCTTGTGTCATGTGTGATTTGCATGGTACATTCAACAACCACACAGTACTTCACAAGCATCTCAGCTGGGACCACCCAGAAATTAATGTGAAGTGGAACACAGTGAGTGTTGATGCTTGGGTCACATGCTCCATCTCAAGCACTCCTAGGACTACAGTGAGTTGTTGCTCTTGAAGCATCCCTTGTACAAGCTCAGCCTTCAGATTTCAGAGTGGAGGTTGGAAGAGTGTTAGAATGGTGAGAGGGGAGAGGGGAGATTCAGAGGGATGGAAGGCAGAGGCCAGAGGACTGGATGCATTGCATGATTATATCAGCATAATTTGTGAGCTCTACAACAACACTCAACTACCATTGTCAGTACCAACCCACCACCACCACCACCACCACATGATGACAATGACAGCCTGGAACATGTAATAATATACTCAATATTTCATCCAGAAGTAATTTTTGATGTTTTGATCTATGATTTTCATGTGGAAAGACTTTATATCTGATTTGATTTTTTGTTGAAAAATATTTCACTGCATATTACATGTTTGTGCATAAAAAAGGCAGAATGTTTTTCAGATGAGCTTTAGCACACAATTCATTATTGCAGTACAATATTTGGGCTAAGTAAATACTTTCTACCTTTTAAACTTTCTGCTCACAAAAAAGCAGACTGTTAAATCCAAAAAAAAGTGAGATATATTGGAGAACTATTTACAATGTATCACATATATTGTACTCAAAATCATTCCACTGAACATCCATAATTATTTTATATGCAACAATTTAAGTTTTTCTGATAATATTTTGTGAGGCATGGTAGACAATACCAATCCTATATGTTTTTACAATATTTGTCACAAAAACATCCCAAATCAAAGAGTCTCATTTTTCAATCTTTTTTTAAAATGTTTTTAGCAAAGAAATTGAGAAATGCTTCCAGTGGTTGCTGGGCAAGAGTCATTTCTTCACATAGGTACTGATGCAGTGAATCTAAGTTGACTGCGTAATCACAAGCCTGGTTGGACGTGAGATCGCACTCAGGGAAGACTGAGATATTAGGGTGATAACCCTTATTAGTGAAGAAGGGTGATACCCCGGTCATAGTGCTGGGTGCATTGTTGTAAGCAAACTCAGCTAGCAGTAGTAATTCGGCCCAGTTATCCTGTTGGTAGTTACAGTAGACCTGGAGATATTGTTCGAGGGTCTGGTTGGTGCGCTCTGTCTGACCATCCCCCTCTGGGTGATACCCAGAGGTGAAATGTAGACGCATGTCTAGAGCTTTACCTAGAGACCGGAAGAAGTGAGACACGAACTCTGATCCCCGGTCTGAGGTTACATGGGCCAGTACACCATGCTTAGAGAACATGTGCATGAGGAAGAGCTTGGCGAGCTCAGGGGCTGTGATGGTGTCATGAGTAGGTATGAAGATGGCTTGCTTTGAGAGCCAGTCGACCATGACGAGGATGGTGGTAAAGCCGGTTGAGGCCAGGAGTTGCTCTATGAAATCAATCGAGATGGAATTCCATGGCTTCTCTGGCATGGGGAGCTGTTTGAGCAGGCTGTAAGGCCGGTGGCGAGGTACCTTGGCCCAGGCACAGGTAGTACAAGACTGGACATAATCCTTGACAAATGTCCTTAGGCCAGGCCAGGTGTACTCTCGTCGGATGAGCTCTAAAGTTCTGTTCTGGCCAAAGTGGCCGGATAAAGGGTGATCATGTTTAAACCTCAAGACATGAAGGCGAAGGTCGTTAGAGTCCGGTACATAGATTCTTCCATCCAGATGGAGGAAGCCGGCGTCATCAACTGACCACCAGGAATCTGATGTGTCTGAGAACCGGACTTGGGCGACCAGGTCTGAGGATAGGGCTGAGAGAATATCATTATGTAGCTTCTCCACGTCCATCAGTGCAACAGCACGTAGGACCAGGTATTCAAGGTAGGTGGCATGCAGGGAGGTGGCTAGCTGTTCCTGCATGAAGACCGGTCTGAGATTCTGTGGGTTGACCCAGGTGTAGTCACTATCCCCCTCTTTGGGGTAGACGTCCCATCATCTAGTTAGGGCGTCAGGCTTAGCACTGAGTTTACTGGGTCTGAACCGGATAACCATATTGAACTGTGACAAGAACTCAGACCAGCGTGCTTGGCGCCGGGTTAATACCTTTGAGGTGGAGAAGTACTCCAGGTTCTTGTGATTGGTGTCAACATCGACCAGTACTGCAGAGCCTTCTAAGTAATGCCGCCATGTCCGGAATGCCTCGAAGATCATGAGTAATTCCTTATCATGGGTGTCATAGTTTAGCTCCAGGGCTGTTAAGGTGCGAGAATAGAATGCAACTGGCTGGATTTGACCATCACCACCAGTGATGGACAGAATACTGGCTATGGCATAGTCAGAAGCATCAGTCTTGATGGTAATAGGAGCTTCCGGGGAAAAGTGAGTTAGGACCAGGGCAGTAGTGAAGGCCTGCTTGAGTTTATTGAAAGACTGGTGGCACTCCTCAGAAAAGTTCCAGGGAGCACCTTTGCGTGTCAACCGGGTTAGAGGTACCACTATGTCCGAGTAGTTAAAAATGAACTGGCGATAGAAATTGGCGAAGCCCAGGAAGGACTGAATGTCCTTTACCTTCCGGGGTTCAGGCCAGTTGCAGATAGCTTTGACTTTTTCTGAAGACATGGTGAGGCCAGCCAGGGACAAGTGGTAACCCAAGTATTCCACAGAGTCCAAGTGGAATTCGCACTTCTCCGGTTTGGCATACAGGCCATGCAACCAGAGCCGGTGAAGAACCTCCCAGACGTGCTGCTTATGTGATGACTCATCTCCAGAGTAGATTAAAATGTTGTTGAGATAGACGATGATGCAGACATCTAGCATATCCGTGAAGATTGAGTTGACAAACCGCTGGAAGGTGGCCAGGGCATTGGTAAGACCAAAAGGCATCACCAACCACTCGTAAGACCCATAGCATGTTCTGAAGGCAGTTTTCCACTCATCCCTGGGTGCAATCTGGACGAGGTGGTACGCATGCCTTAAGTCGATCTTAGTGTAGATTTTGGTGCGGCTAGGGGAGTCGAGTAGATCAGATATTAGTGGTAGGGGATACCGGTCTTTCTTGGTGAGTTTGTTAAGGCCCCGGAAGTCAATGCATAACTGGAGTGAACTGTCCTTCTTTTTTACGAAGAGGACCGGTGCAGTGTGGGGAGAAGAAGTGGGCCGGATGAAACCGGTAGTCAGGTTTTTGTCGATGAAGGCCCGGAGAGCTTGCAGCTCAACCGGGGATAGCGAGTAGATGGTTCCTACAGGGTGGTGTAGCACCTTCTTCCAACTCAATCTTAAGGTCGTACTCCCGGTGTGGGGGGAGAGTAGAGGCCTTGGCTTTGCTAAAGACGTCAGCAAAGTCGTGGTAGTCCTCCATGTACACTGGCCAGGTCTGGTGGGGGACCAGTGGAAGAAGACTGGGCCAGGACCGGGTCCAATGGGCATAGGTGAAGTTGGAATTGGGTAGATCCCTCTAGTTTGCAAGTGCGTACGTATGCAGCTGCATTGATCAGGGCGATAGGGGGAGCTTTCAGGGGGGTGCGAAACTGGTGAGTCGACAGATGGTACAGATGGCGCAGGGCCGGGGTTGGGTTGGTCAGGTAGGCTGGGTTTGGGAAGACCGGTTAAGACCGGTGTGGCAGGGGGTGTCAATGGGGTTGGCATTCCTCCTGTAGATGTCCGGAAAGTTAGACTGCTCAATACCCAATCAATCGATGGATTGTAGCAGGTGAGCCAGTCATGTCCAAGGACTATCTTACATTCGGAATCCAACAGGGCTAGAAACAGGGTTACCAGGGTGACATCGCTGGTTGCAAATTGAACCAAAAGATCTACTGCTTGAGTGATGACTGAAACTTGACTGACCCATCAAAGAGCCAGAGTTGGATAGGGGACACGGGATAAGGGGCAAAAGAGTGTTGATTAACAAAGTCTTTATCTATGAAACTATGTGTGGAACCAGAGTCCACTAGTGTACGAAACCGGGGTAAATCATGACTGACAATAGAAACATGGGGGGTTAACGAGTTTGGGTTAGAAAGAGCAGACGCATTGAGACGAGCCTCCGTGGGTGCACAGCCGGAGTCAACGCAGCTCTCAGTCTGTGTGGAGTCCTGAGAGCTGCTACCTATTTTTTTGCCTCAGGGGCAGAGCCCGAGGTTGAGGCTGGTGCTGCCTCAGAGGTGGCCTGCAGCGCGAGCTTTGGCTTTCCCGGCTTTCTTGGGGCTACTTATCTGCAAAATGTCCAGTGCCCCCACAGAATGCAAAGGTTATTGTCTCTACGGTGTTTGCACTCCTCCGGTGTCAACTTGCCATCCTTGCCCAGTTTGTTTGAGTCCGGCTTGGATGTGTTAGAGCCGGTCTGACCGGTGGAGGTGGGTTTGGACTGAGTTTGGTTACTGGAGTTGCTATTTCCAAAGTTATTGCCAGTCTTGGATTTCTCTTGACCAGGCTTAGACTGATTACTGTGGCCGGAGTTGTGAGTAGATTTGTTACCAGGGGATGACCCCTGGTGCTTACTGGACCTGCTGAACCTCCTCCTTGCGTTCCCAGTAGCGTGCATCAATCTCCTGTGCTAGGTGGCGAAGCTCGTGAAGGGTTCTTGGTTTGCCAACCCGGCAGACCTCATCTTTGATACGGTCGGGGAGACCAGTGTAGAAGAAGTGGCACAGGGTGCCATCACCTGTATCCCCAGACTTGTGAGGCAAGCCGGTTGAACTCGACCATGTACTTATTGACCCGGTGATTATCTTTCATCTGGAGGTGGTCTAGCTGGCTTTCAGCGTCAGCTACTGGGTCGTGAGGTCCGAAAGTAGTTTGAAGTCCTATGACGAACTCCTTCCAAGAGTCCATCCAGTAGGGCCAGTCCTCTGGTTCTTCAGTCCCAAGTAGGTCTGGCTCGAACCACTCGAGAGCCATCCCTTTAAGAAATGACTGCAGCGAAAGTGACCTTGGCTTGATCACTTCGAAAGGCCCGAGGCCAGTCCTGGAAGTTGAGTTTGCACTGGATAAGAAATGTGTGCAGCTTCTTTGGGTCTGTCCCATTCGAAGGTGTCCAGTTCGCACAACTTGGTTCTGGAGGGCGACTCAGAGCTGGTGCGAGCATTACACGCGAGGAGCTCTATGGCTTTGGCAAGATTATCGAGTACAGGTTACACCAGGCTTGACATCATCCTCTGGGAGGGGTTCTTCATCATCATTGCCTGGGTCATCTCCTGGCCCATCATCACCAGGACCTTCACCAGGGTCATTACCACCGGGACTGAAGCCACCTGGTTCGTCTGGGTCTGGTTCATCATCCAGATCATTAGTGGGTGCGAGAGGCCAGGTTAGGGATGGGGGTAGTGACTCTACAGGCTGAGAAGCCCCTGAAGTTGTTGACTTCGCCAGGTGACCTTCTGGCTGTCCCTAAGGACACCAGGGCAGCGGCACGGCACAAGTCGACTGCTGAAGCAGAATCTGGGTTGTTGGTAGCACGTGCCTGTGCTGCTTGGGTTCTAGTTTGGGTAGGCATGCCGAGAGTATAATGCTGAGGATTGAGCAGAAGGGTGTTTGACCCACACAAGTGTGAGTCTGAAATACTGTTAAGTCCAGGTCTTCACCAGTCCAAGGCTGGTCCAGAGACTGGTCAGGGATTAGAGGGTAACACGAGGTATCAAGGGTTTTGGACTATTGGACTTAGCGACTGATGACGCAGTGCTATTCCCTTGTGTGGGCCATAGTCCAGTCGAAGAAGCAGAAGACAGGGAATCAGGGAGACCGGGTTAAGACGAGAACTAAGTTGATTTCAGACTGAGGCTAGAACAGATTATCCTATGGCTTAAATACTGGAAGTAACCTAAGTGTAACTGTAGCACCAGAGACCGGTCTGTGCCAGGTACAGCAATGATTGGTAAACAGATTGGTAAGTAGTGTTACAAAGAATCTTATCAAGCAAAGAGTATGAACAAGGGATTACTGGCAGCCGGGACAGGACATGTGGCTGGGCCGGGTGTTACACCGGCCTGGTACAGATTGAGGGGACAACTCGACTGGGCACTGCCTTGCAGTGCCATGCGAGCTAATACGTTTCTGGGTTGAAGGGTTTAGGCCAGGACCAGGGCAAGGGTTGGACGGGACCAGGTCGAGACTGGTGTAGAGCCAGTCTAGGGTGGTCTAGACATGGTCATGACACTGAAGCTATGACCGGATACAGCCCAAGGTTTTTCTCCGAGAGCTTCTTGGAAGGCCGAGTTGATCGGAAGTATTTGGCTTTGACATATACTTGGTCACCAACCTTGAAGTCCGGAGCCGGCATGTGTTTAGCATTGGCCGGTCCTTGATAGCGCTGTTGAGCGAGAGTCATTTCCTCCCATAGGTATTGATGCAGTGAGTCTAAGTCGACTGCATAGTCACGAGCATGAGTGGAAGTGAGGTTGCGCTCCAGGTACACCGAGATGTTAGGGTGATAGCCCTTATTAGTGAAGAAGGGTGAAACACCTGGTAGTAGCGCTAGGGGCATTGTTGTAAGCGAACTCTGCCAGAGGTAATAGGTCGGCCCAATTGTCCTGTTGGTAGTTACAGTAGACTCAGAGGTATTGTTTGAGGGTCTGGTTAGTCCGCTCGGTCTGGCCATCACCTTTGGGGTGGTAGCCTGAGGTGAAATGTAAGCGCATGTCTAAAGCCTTACCGAGTGACCGGAAGAAGTGGGAGACGAACTCCGAGCCTTGGTCTGAGGTTACATGGGCCGGTACTCCGTGCTTTGAGAAGACATGGAGTAGGAATAGTTTGGCGAGTTCTGGGGCTGTTATGGTGTCGTGGGTGGGGATGAATATGGCCTGCTTGGAAAGCCAGTCAACTACAACAAGGATGGCCGTGAAGCCAGTTGAGGCCGGGAGTTGCTCAATGAAATCCATAGAGATAGAATTCCATGGCTTCTCTGGCACTGGGAGTTGCTTGAGAAGGCCGTAAGGCCGATGGTGGGGAACCTTAGCCCGAGCACAGGCCATGCAAGACCGGACATAGTCTTTGACAAATGTCCTGAGGCTGGGCCAGGTATATTTGCACCGAATGAGCTCTAGGGTTCAGTTTTGGCCAAAGTGGCCGGACAGGGGATGGTCATGCTTAAGGTGCAAGACCCTGAGGCAGAGATCATTTGAGTCCGGCATGTAGATCCTTCCATCGAGACGAAGGAAACTGGTGTCATCTACCAACCACCAGGGATCAGACATGTTGGACAGGCAGAATTGTAAGACCGAGTCATCTGGCAGTGCAGTCAGGATATCATCATGAAGTTTCTCGACATCCATTAAGGCAACTGCTCATAAGACTGGGTACTCTAGGTAAGTTGCATGAAGGGAGACCACTAGCTGCTCCTGGGTGAAAACTGGTCTCAGGTTTTGCGGGTTCACTCGGGCATAGCTGCTATCCCCCTCTTTGGGGTAGACATCCCATCGTCTAGTTAGGGCGTTGGGCTTAGCCCCGAGCTTACCAGGCCTGAATCTAATGATCATGTTGAACTGAGACAGGAATTCAGACCAGCGAGCTTGGCGGCGGGTGAGTAATTTAGAGGTAGAAAAGTACTCAAGGTTCTTGTGATCGGTAACAACATCGACCGGTGAGGCCGAGCCTTCAAGGTAGTGATGCCAGGTCTGGAATGCTTCAAAGATTGCAAGCAATTCCTTATCATGGGTGTCATAATCCAATTCTGGGGCGGTCAAGGTCCAGGAGTAGAAGGCAACCGGATGTATTTGGCCATCACCGCAGGTAATAGGCAGAATGCCAGCGATGGCATAGTCTGATGCATCAGTCTCGATGGTGATGGGGACCCTGGGGATGAAATGAGTTAAGACCGGCGTGGTGGTGAAGGCGGCCTTGAGGTTGTTAAAAGACCAGTGGCACTCCTCAGAGAAGTTCCAAGGAGCCCCCTTGTGGGTAAGCCGAGTCAGTGGTACGACGATGTCTGAGTAGTTAAAGATAAAACAGCAGTAAAAATTGGCGAATCCGAGGAAGGATTGTATGTCTTTGACCTTGGGAGGCTCAGGCCAATCGCAGATGGTCTGGACCTTTTCCTTGGACATCGTGAGGCTGGTTGGGGAGAGGTGGAATCCGAGGTATTTGACTGAGTCCGAGTGAAACTCGCATTTCTCCGGCTTTGCATAAAGGCTGTTGTGAGTCAAAGTGTGGAAAGCTGGTGTAAACCAAACAAATCCAACACCAAAGACAAATACAAGTGAGTGGTGGTTTACCTCCATGGAACCTGGAGTGCAGAAAACCTAAAATGTGTGGGGGAAACTTTGATGGCAGGTGCTCCTAGCACAAGTCAATGACGAGTTACGCAGGAGAAGACAAGCAAGTGATGATTAGATGGGGGATGCTGAACAGAGTGAAGGTGTTCAGCCGAAAGGACTTGGGATGAAGGACTTTGATAAGATGTGCTCTTGGCGCAAGTCGATGACGAGTTACGCAGGAGTGGATGGATGACTAAACAAGAGGTTGCTGACTAAGCACTGATGATACTGCTGATGATGAATAGAGGTAGATAGACCCTTGATGGAGCCTCAACTACCAATGATATAAGTGAAGACAGATAGACTCTTCCAAATGAGCCTCAACTGTTGACGACAAGATATGCTGAGCTGAGCTGACTTCTGGATTGCTTCTTGATTGCTTTTTTGTAGGTAAGTACATGGGGGTTTATATACTGAGGGGGGAGCACAGCTTGTGACAAACAAGGCACAAACACTTGGTAAGTACTGAGTAAGGACTGGGTAATCATGATGAGTAAGTGAGAAATGAAAAGTAAGCAAGCAAAGAAGATTGGTAAGTATTGGCAATGAACGAGTCAAGGATAGTCAAAATATCACAAAATGAGTCAAATAGAATCAGAAACTGAGTAAGCGCACTGATATCACATTAGGGGGTGGCGATGCAAGTTAGATCTCGGCAGAGACATCTCTAGATCCAAAGATGGCATGACAGATGGACAGTGTTTCCAGATAGGGAAGTATTAATTCCAGAATTGAAGGGCATGAGTCAGTTGTCAAAGGGGGCTAGGGTGTTGGGGGTCTGTGGGGCAATGAGAGCATACGCGACTGCATTTCCCACCCTTCCATCCTCTCAGCAAAGTTAACAAAAACTTCATGAATGGGGTTCCAATGGAGGAGGAGGAGAAGGGGGGACATCTTCTGCTGGATCTTGCAGTAAGAAGGCAAGATGCATGTCATACTTGTCATGAATGTGATCAGGGAGGCTGGAGGACAGTAGATTATACTGCAGCTGTCACAATGCAGGAAGAATGATGGACGAGACTGGAATAAAGATGGTGCAGGGAGCAGGGAGGAACAATCCATATGCTTCATCAACTGGGGAAACTGAAACGACCACATAAGACCATTCTAACCAAGTGACAGACCTGAGCCAACCAAAGAATGTCCTTCTGGAAGTCATACTGACAAGGAGAACATGCTGACCAAGCTGCATGGGATGAGACAGGGCTGACAACGATGGGATGAACCAGGGGGCTTCAGGACAGAAGCTGGTGGGAACACCTGGCAAATATACGTAGCCATTGTCTCTGGCAAATGAGACAAGTGAGATGATTGATGAAGAGGTGGCCATGATTGATAGACTTAGCGAAATGAGTGTCTGATGGATGGAGTGCTGTAGAAATGCGCAGGGTGCGAGGATCCTCTCCAAATTTGGAAGGAAGAATTGTGGGGCTGAGCACTTTAAGCGAGTGTGGGAACGGAGTCGATATCTTTAGAAATGGTGGAGATACGACGAAAACTGGAATGCCATACACGGGCGCTAAAAACCTTTAATGTGCGCTTAACTCGCTTCCTCTTTTCTCTTTAGCACTGACGACTCGTTCTTGTGCGAAGGATGACTGTTAATGTCCAACAGTCTTTCTATGCATGAGGCCTTTAGTCTTCATCTGCATGCTTGGGCATTGTGCGCAACTCGTCAACAAGTTAGGCAGAGTCAGCTGTAACCATGTCCACAACACCTTTGGTGTGTGACACCGTGAAGCCGAAGCCGGTGGAGGACCTCTCGGACATGCTGCTTGTGAGACTCCTTATCTCTGGAGTAGATCAAGATGTCATCTAAGTAGATGACTACGCAGACATCCAACATATCTGCAAAGATAGTGTTGACGAAGCCTTGGAAGGCAGCTGGGGCATTGGTGAGGCCGAAAGGCATCACTAACCACTTGTAGGATCCATACCGAGTCCAGAATGTGGTCTTCCATTCATCGCCTGGGGCAATCCGGACGAGATGGTAGGCATGCCAAAGATCAATTTTCGTATAAATCTTGGCTCAGCTTGGTGAATCCAAGAGGTCGGAGATGAGCAGTAGCAGGTATTGGTCCTTCTTAGTGATTTTGTTGAGGCCAGCGGAAGTCTACACAAAGCCAGAGGGAGCCAGTCCTTCTTTTTGACAAAAAGGACCAGTGCAGCATAGGGGGAAGAGGTAGGTCGAATGAATCCAGTGGTGAGCTTTTCATCGATGAAAGTCTGGAGAGCTTGGAGTTCAACCGGGGACAGCGAGTAGATGGTGCCTAATGGCAGGGTTGTTCCTTCTTCGAGCTCTATCTTCAGGTCATACTCCCAGTGTGGTGGGAGTGCCAAGGCCTTGGCCTTGCTGAATACGTCAGTGAAGGTCATGGTACTCTTCCAGTACATTGGGTAAGGCCGGAGGAGGGGAAGCTGAGGCTGATTGGGCTTGAGCTGAGTCTGAGGGATGGAGTTGGAGTTGAAACTGGACGGACCCTTCAAGTTTGCAGGCACACACAAAAGCAGGCTGCATTGATTAGAGAAACAAGAGGGGCCTTCAGGGGGGTGCGAGCTGGGGAGTCGGAAACCAGTACAGATGGCACAAGGCTGGGTTGGTCACTAGGACCGGGGTCAGGAAAGCCAGTGAACACCGGGCTTACAGGGGGTGTCGACAGGGTTGGCATTCCTTGTGTAGGAGTCTGGAATGTTAGACTACTCAGTACCCAATCAATCAACGGATTGTAGCAGGTGAGCCAGTCATGTCTGAGAACTATCTTACACTCAGAATCCAATGGGGCTAGATACAGGGTTACCAGGGTGACATCACCGGACACGAAGCAAATGTTGACATCTACTGCCTGGGTTATGGTGAAGGTGGATGTTCCATCGAAGAGCCAGAGTCGGATTGGTGAGACCAAGTAAGGGGTAAACGAGTGTTGATTAACAAACTGATTATCTATAAAACAATGGGTGGAACCGGAGTCCACTAAAGTATGAAGCCAAGGTATTTCTGGGTTTTCTATAGTGATGTACAGGGTTAAAGAATTCAGGCTGGAAAGAGTGGACACAGTTGAGACGAGCCTCCAAGTTTGCACAACCAGAGTCAATGCAGCTCCCAGATTGTGCAGAGTCCTGGGAGCCGCTACCTATTTTTTTGTCTCGGGGGTAGAACCCTGAACCTGAGGCCAGTACGGCCTCGGTGGTGGCCACAGGCGTGAGCTTTGGCCTTTCTGGCTTTCTTGGGGCATTTGTCAGCGAAAGTGACCGGACCCTCTGCAGAACATGCAGAGGTTTCTGTCTAGGCAATGCTTGCGTTCCTCGGGGGTAAGCTTTCCATCTTTGCCAAGTTTGCTAGGCTCGGGCCTGGACGAATTGCTGTTACTATTGTTGCCTGGCTTCGATGAAGCCAGCTTGGGGGAAGAACCGGAGTTATTATTGTTGCTGGTCTTGGATTTATCTTGACTGGTCTTAGGCTGGTTGTTGTTGCCGGAGCTGCCGGACTTGTTGTTGCTAGAGTTGGATGAGCCTTGGTGCTTACTCGCCTGCTGGACTTCTTCCTTGCACTCCCAATAGCATGCATCTATCTTCCTGGGCGAGGTGGCAGAGCTCATGAAGTGTCTGGGGTTTGCCAACTCGACAAACTTCAGTCCTTAATCCGGTCTGGGAGTCCAGAGTAGAAGTGGTGGCGCAGCACACCATCTCTGTAGCCTTCGGACTTGCGAAGCAAGCCGATTGAAGTCGACTACATATTTATTGATGTGCTGGCTATCTTTCATGTGCAAGTGGTCGAGTTGACTTTCGGCATCAGCAACTGGGTCATGGGGTCCTGAAGGTGGTTTGCAACTCTAAGACGAACTCCCTCCAGGAGTCCATCCAGAGAGGCCAGTCATCGGGGTCAGTCGAGCCCAAGTAAGTCCAGCTCGAACCACTCTAAGGCCATGCCTTTGAGGTATGACTGGGCAAAGATGACCTTGGCAGTGGTTGGTCCTGAAAGCCTGGGGTCGGTCTTGGAAGTTAAGTTCACACTGGATGAAGAATGCGTGAAGCTTCTTGGGGTCGGTGCCATCAAAGGTGTTGGGCTTACATAACTTGGTCCTACTTGAGGACTCAGGGGTGGTGCGGGCATTGCGAGCCAATAACTTGATGGCCGAAGCGAGGTTGTCCAAGACTGTAATGGCGGGCTCAGGTGTCCATGATCTGGGAAGTCCAGATCATCTTCCAGGATCATCATCACCTGGGACCATTATCATCGGGATCATTACCGGGGTCATCATCTTCTGGGTGGTTATCATCATCGTCGCCTGGCCCATCATTGCCAGGGTCACCCTCAGGGATGGGAGCAGTGGGACTGATGTGGGGTAGGGGTATTAGAAGTGTGGGCTGAAAAGCCCCTGAAGGGACTAACAGGGGTCTGGGGAGTGCCTAGTGGTGCCCAAAGCAGCTAGTGCTGTTTCATGGCGAGCCCCACTGGCTGAAGCGGAGTCGGGATTGGTGGCAGAGCGGCCACTGGGGAGGTTGGAATTGAGTCTTGGTTGCCATGGTGTATTAGACCCACACAAGTGGAGAGTCTGAAATACTGTCAAGTACGAGGATTGTCCAGGTTGAGTCCGGACCAGAGACCGAAGTGGGCAGCGAGGCTGAGGGGTCAGGATCAGAAGGGGAGTCGAAGATACAGATGATTGGACTGATTGGACTTAGCGACTGAGGATACAGCGCTATTCCCTTGCGTGGGTCTCAGTCCGAGTCTGAGGCCGAGACGGGGTTATCAGGGGTAACCTTAGTTGATTTCAGACTGAGGTCTACAGGCCAAGTATCTATGAGTTTATATACTAGAGTAGCTATAGTATGGAGACCGGTAATGCCGGTCTTGCAAGGATTGCTAAGATGATTGGTAATGCAAGGATTACTAATGTATGACTAAGGTAACAGAGACCAGGACAGACTGGACCAGGGACAAGACTGGGCAGGACCTAACCAAATGACAGACACTGCAAAGCAGTGTCCACCAGCGTTAGACCAATTGGAGATATGGGACAGGCAAGGCTGAGGACTGGACTGAGTGAGTGCGAGGCCGAGTCTGGCTGGGGTCGAGGCATGACTATGACACTCAGTACAAATATCAACTTAGTTCCTACTCCCTCTGGCTCTGTCTTCTGTCTGTCGGAGTCACCTCCAACCTTCTGTCTGTACTCTCCCTCTGAAATACAAGGGCTGAGATCATGCAAGGGGGTAGCACACGAGCTAAACCCGACGCCCTCACTCTGCTCTGCCTTTGCTTCGGTGGACTTCAGTTCCTGCCAACACTCTGCCAGTCAGAGTTCTGTTTCCTTGTGTTGGACTTGCTTCCAGACCACTCTCTAGACCTTGTTTAGTGTCGGAGTTGGTCAGAGTAGGCCTGGACTTGACACCTAACACCAGTGAACATGAAGAATCCAATGGAGCAACATAAAATGAAGCAGAGTTGACATTGCCAGAAGGGAAATGGAGGGAAAGATCTACTTCTTGGGAAATGACAGCATTTGTACTACCATCAAACAAGCAGAGTGGAACTGGCAGAGAAACAGACACTGCAAGCATTTCACAAATTTTCAACACAGAACATGTTGAAAAAATTGAAAGAAGAGATACAATGCTATTTTGGATATTTCAAGCAAAAAATCCAAACAGTAATAATTTATTTTCTTTGCATGCCCCACCTATAAAAATTAATTGATGGTAGTGACCATTAGCTTCTAGTCAAATGACAATTACTGTCAATTCATGTTCACTGGTGGAGAAGGCCAAGAAAATGAAATATTATTTTTGGATTTTGTCTGTGAAAACATCCATTATAACATGGTATCTCTTCCTTCAATGTTTTGCAACATGTTTGCTCATGAAAAATTGTGAAATGCTTGCAGTGAGAGGAAACAGGAATGGCATATTTTTTGATTATAGACAGGTCTACGAAACAATGAGAAGAGCTGGAATTGATCAACACAGAAACAGTATCAACAGAATAATAAAGAAGGGTTACAGATGGAAGTAAAGAGTTTGGACTAGAGAGAGCAGACACATTGAGTCGGATGTCTGGTTGTGCACAGTTGGGTTCAATGCTTCCTCCAGGCTGTGTGAGCTCCCTGAAGGAGTGGACTAATTTTTTGGTTCTGCCTGCTCTGTGGGCAGAGTAGGCAGAGTTCCAGCCATAGCTGCAGAGGCTTTGGCTGCACAAGAGGTGGACTTGGGACAGTCCTTAGCAGAGTAGCCAGCCTCACCACAGAAGAGGCAGAGGTTATTCTTCATCCTGCACTGGCATTCAGTGGAGGTGAGTTTGCCATCCTTGCCCAGGAGGTGGGCAATATTGGACTTGGGTGGATCTTTCTGTTTGCCCTTGCCCTTGGCATCAGACTTAGGAGTGGAGGCAGAGGACGACGATTTAGACTTGTTGTCAGAGTTGGGAGACTGCGACCTGTTGGAGGCGGACTTGGTGGTGCATGAGATCTCCACTTTGCGCTCCCAGTAGTGCACATTGATGGTCTGGGGAAGTTTGCAGAGTTGTGTGAGGCTAGAAGGCTTTCCGATGCGAGTGATCTCATCCTCGATGCAGTCTGGAAGTCTGCTATAGAAGTGGTGGTGGAGTGCACCAACACCATAGTCCTTGACTTGTGAAGCCCAGCAATTGAACTCCATGATGTATTTGGTAATTCGAGAGCCATCCTTCATGGTGAGGTTCTTGAGTTGTTGGATGGCATCTGCTATGGCATCATGTGGACTGAAATTAGCTGTGAGCTCTTGTAAGAACTCATGGTAGTCATCCATCCAGAGCAGGTGGTCATAGTTGTCAGGATTTAGCAAATCTGGCTTGAACCAAGCCAGGGCCATACCCTTAAGATAAGACTGAGCAAAGGTAACCTTGGCTCTGTCAGAGCGGAATGCACAGGGGCAGTCTTGGAAGTTCAACTTGCATTGTACGAGGAACTTGCAGAGTTTCTTTGGGTCAGAGCCATTGAAGGTGTCAGGTTCGCAGACTTTGGTTTTTGGAGTGGAGTCCCCAGTGCAGGAACTAGACTGTGCAAGCGCATGGACAGCTCTAGCAAGAGCTATGACAGCATCCTCTGGCAGCTCAGCCAGGTCTTCGGGGATATCCCTGTCACCACTGCCCCCACCATCAGGATCACCATCAGGATAGTCAGGGTTGGGATCAGGTCCATCATCTTGGTTACAAGGAGATGGAGTGTGGAAGGCTGTTGGGTGGAGGTCAGAGCAACCAGCTTGTGAAGCACTTTCACCTTCAGCATGAGAGTGGCATTGAGCAGAGAAGGATTGGAACTGTTCGATGATGGAAGGGAGTCGACACAGATTGGCTAGCACTGCAGCAAGGTTCTCAGTGACCTCTCTCTGGGATTGAGCTCAAGTTCTTATAATGGTGTAAGTTTTTTGGAGGACAGAAAATGAGATTGTACAAGTGTGAGTACGAATATACTCTCAAGTCCAGGCCTACTCCGACCAACTCCGATGCTAAACAAGGTCTAGAGAGTGGTTCAGAAGCAAGTCTGACAGGGAAGAACAGAACTCTGACTAGCAGAGTGGTGGCAGGAATGAAGTCCACCAAAGCAAAGGCGGAGCAGAGTGAGGGCATTGGGTTTAGCTCGTGTGCTACCCCCTTGCACAATCTCAGCCCTCATATTTCAGAGGGAGAGTACAGACAGAAGAGTCGGAGGTAACTCCGACAGACAGAGGATGGAGAAAGAAGGAGTAGGAACTAAGTTGATATTTGTACTAAGGAATGGTGGAGTATGATACATGCTTTTATACCGTTACAGAGGTACAGTAACCAGAACCAGAACTGACATACAGAGACTTGTAAAATTTCAAGTAAAACTTCCTGGATGATGAATGAAGGGTAGGCGGAGGACATATGAATGGGTAACACAGAACATCCCAAAAAGGAAACAGTCCAGGCACTGGACCATGTGGTGTGTGTGCTGCGGAGTACCTGACTGCATGCTGTCAAGGAGAAGTCTGAAGGGTGGTCACACAACTCCTCAGAGAACAGTCTGCCTGGTCCGGTAGGAGAGCAACACAAGTCTGACAGCAGTCGGAGCAGAGATGGTTTGCAACCAACAGAAGCTGGGCAGAGTTGGTGCAGAGTGGATGAATGACCAGTGGAAGAGGGTGCAGAGTGTGTAGGGACTTATAATGAACACAGGGTCATGACAGTTGGTCAGAGTTGCAGTCAGAGCTGCAGATGGAGCAGAGGATGCAGCGGAAGGTGACGAAGGCACCTGGGGCATTGGCATTCCTGTCATAGCCATGTCTCGACCCCAGGCAGACTTGGCCTCGCACTCACTTAGTCTGGCCTTGGCCTTGCCAAACCCTTGTCCCCAGATGTCCTAGCGCAGTAAGCACTGCTTTGCAGTGTGTGTCATTTCAGTTGAGTCCTGCCTGGTCCTGTCCCCAGTCCACCTGTCCCTGGTCTCTGTTCTCTTAGTCATATCTTACTAATACCTGTCTTACCAATCTTCTTAGCAATCTTTGCAAGACTGGCATTACCAGGTCTCCATACTATAGTGTCTCTAGTATATAAAGTCTTAGATACTCGGCCTGTACTTCCTCAGTCTGCAATCAACTAAGTATACTCTGATAACCCCATCTCAGCCTCAGAGTCAGACTGAGACCCACACAAGGGAATAGCACTGTATCCTTAGTCGCTAAGTCCAAACAGTCCGACCATCTGCATCCTTGACTTCCCCCCTGATCCCAACCCCTCGGCCTCACACCTGCCTCAGTCTCTAGTCTGGCCTTAACCCGGATGTCACAAACTTGACAGTATTTCAGATTCTCCACTTGTGTGGGTCTAAATCATCATGGCAACCAAAACCTGTTTCCAACCTCCCCATGGCCATTCTGCCACCAATCCTGACTCCACTTCAGCCACTGGGGCTCGCCATGAAACAGCACTAGCTGCATTGGGCACCACTAGGCACTCCCCAGATCCTGTCAGTTCTTTCAGGGGCTTTTCAGCCTGGACATCTAATACTCCCACCCCACGTTGTCCCACTGCTCCCATCCCTGAGGGTGACCCTGGCAATGATGGACCGGGTGATGATGATGACAACAACCCAGACGATGATGACCCCAGTGATAATGGTCCCAGTGATGATAACCTGGAAGATAATGATCTGGACTTCCCAGACCTGAACACCAAGCCTGCCATCACAGTCTTGGACAACCTCACAGCAGCCATCAAGCTGTTGGCTCACAATGCCCGTACTAGTCCTGAGTCCTCAAGCAGGACCAAGCTGTGTGAGCCTGACACTTTTGATGGCACTGATCCCAAGAAGCTCTGCACCTTCTTTATCCAGTGTGAGCTCAATTTCCAAGACTGACCCCAGGCTTTTAGGACCGACCATGCCAAGGTCATCTTCACCCAGTCCTACCTCAAAGGCATGGCCTTAGAGTGGTTTGAGCCAGACTTGCTTGGGCTTGACAACCCCGATGACCAGCCTCTCTGGATGGACTCCTGGAGGGAGTTCGTCCTAGAGCTACAAACCACCTTTGGCCCCCAAAACCCAGTCGCTGATGCTGAGAGCTGACTTGACCATTTACATATGAAGGAAAGTCAGCGCATTAACAAATACATAGTCAACTTTAATCAGCTTGCTTCGCAAGTCCAAGGCTATGGAGATGGTGTGCTGTGCCATCATTTCTACTCCAGGCTACCAGACCGGATTAAGGATGAAGTCTGTTGAGTTAGCAAACCCCAGACACTTCATGAGCTCCACTGCCTTGCCCAAGAAATAGATGCACGCTATTGGGAGTGCAAGGAAGAAGTCCAGCAAGCGAGTAAACACCAGGGCTTGTCCAACTCCAGCAACAATAAGTCTGGCAGTTCTGGCAATAACAACCAAGCCAAGACTGGTCAAGATAAATCCAAGACTGGCAACAACAACAACACTGGGTCTTCCCCCAAGCTGGCTTCATCGAAGCCAGGCAGCAATAATAGTAGCAACCCATCCAAGCCCAAGCCTAGCAAACTTGGAAAGGATGGGAAGCTCACCCCAGAAGAATGCAAGCATTGTATAGAGGGCAATCTCTGCATGTTCTGTGGAGGCCCTGGCCACTTTGCTGAGAAGTGTCCCAAGAAGACCAGAAAGGCCAAAGCTCATGCTGCGGCCACCACCAAGGCTGCACTGACCTCAGGCTCAGGTTCTAACCCCAAGACAAAAAAATAGGTAGCAGCTCCTGGGACTCCACACAATCCTGGAGCTGTGTTGACTCTGGTTGTGCAAACTTGGAGGCTAGACTCAACATGTCCACTCTTTCCAGTCCAAATTCATTAACCCCCTATGTCACATTAGAAAATCATGAACTACCTTGGCTTCATACTTTAGTGGACTCTGGTTCCACCCATTGTTTTATAGATAACCAATTTGCTAATCAACATTCATTTACCCCATACTCAGCCTCCCCAATCTGACCCTGGCTTTTCAATGGAGCATCCACCTTTACTATAACTCAAGCAGTAGATGTCAATGTCCTGCTTCACATCTGGCGATGTCACCCCAGTAACCCTGTATCTAGCCCTGTTGGATTCTGAGTGTAAGATAGTTCTCGGACATGACTGGCTCACCCACTACAATCTGTTGATTGATTGGGTACTGAGTAGTCTAACATTCCGGACTCCTGCACAAGGAATGCCAACCCCGTTGACACCCCCTGTAAGCCCAGTTTCCACTGGCCTCCCTGACTCTGGTCCTAGTGACCAACCCAGCCTTGTGCCATCTGTACTGGTCTCTGACTCCCCGGCTCGCACCCCCCTGAAGGCCCCTCTTGTTTCTCTAATCAATGCAGCTGCCTTCATGTGCACCTGCAAACTAGAAGGGTCTGTCCAGTTCCAACTTCAGCTCCGCCCCTCAGACTCAGCTCAAGCCTGATTGGCCTCAGCTTCCTCTCCTCTGGCCTTACCCAATGTACCGGAAGAGTACCATGACTTCACTGATGTATTCAGTAAAGCCAAGGCCTCGACACTCCTGCCTCACTGGGAGTATAACCTGAAGATAGAGCTTGAAGAAGGAACAACCCCACCATTAGGCACCATCTACTCGCTGTCCCCAGTCAAGCTCCAAGCTCTCCAGACTTTCATCAATGAAAACCTTACTACTGGATTCATTTGGCTGACCTCTTCCCCTTATGCTGCACCGGTCCTTTTTGTCAAAAAGAAGGATGGCTCCCTCCAGCTTTGTGTAGACTTCCATGGCCTCAACAAGATCACTAAGAAAGACTGATACCCACTACCACTCATCTCCGATCTTTTGGATTCACCAAGCTGAGCTAAGATCTATACTAAGGTTGATCTTTGGCATGCCTACCATCTCGTCTGGATTGCCCCAGGCGATGAATGGAAGACCACTTTCTGGACTCGGTATGGATCTTATGAGTGGTTAGTGATGCCCTTTGGCCTCACCAATGCCCCAGCCACTTTCCAATGCTTCGTGAATACCATTTTTGTGGACATGTTGGATGTCTGCATAGTCGTCTACTTAGATGACATCCTAATCTACTCCAAAGATAGAGAGTCCCATAAGCAGCATGTCCGAGAAGTCCTCTGCCAGCTTCAGCTTCATGGGCTTTATGTGAAGCCAGAGAAGTGTGAGTTCCACTCAGACTCGGTCAAATACCTCAGATTCCACCTTTCCCCTGCTGGCCTCACAATGTCAAAGGAAAAGGTCCAGACCATCTGTGACTGGCCCGAGCCTCACAAGGTCAAGGACATACAATCCTTCCTCAGCTTCGCAGATTTCTACCACTGGTTTATCTTTAACTATTTGGACATTGTTGTACCATTGACTCGGCTTACCTGCAAGGGGGCTCCTTGGAACTTCTCTGAGGAATGCCGCCATTCATTCAACAACCTCAAGGCCACCTTCACCACTGTGCCAGTCTTAACTCATTTCATCCCTGGAGTCCCTGTCACCATCAAGACTGATGTGTCGGACTATGCCATTGCCAGCATCCTCTCTATCACCTGCAGCAATGACCAAATACATCCAGTCGCTTTCTACTCCTGGACTCTGACAGCCCTGGAATTGAATTATGACACCCATGATAAGGAATTGCTTGCAATTTTTGAAGCATTCTGGACCTGGCACCATTACCTTGAGGGCTCGGCCTCACTGGTTGATATTGTCACCAACCACAAGAATCTTGAGTACTTCTCTACCTCCAAAGTACTCACCTGCCACCAAGCTCGCTGGCCTGAATTCCTTTCACAATTCAATATGATCATCAGGTTCAGGCCCAGTAAGCTCGGGGCTAAGCCTGATGCCCTAACTAGACGATGGGACGTCTACCCCAAAGAGGGGGATAGCGGCTATGCCCGAGTGAACCCGCAGAACCTGAGACCAGTCTTCACACAAGAGCAGCTAGCAGTCTCCCTCTGTGCCACTCACCTTGAGTACCTGGTCTTACGGGCAGTTGCGCTAATGGATATAGAAAAGCTCCATAATGATATCCTGACTGCACTACTGGATGACCCAGTCTCACAGATCCGCCTGTCCAACATGTCTGATCCCCAGTGGTCAGTAGATGACACTGGTTTCCTTCGGCTTGATGGAAGGATCTATGTGCTGGACTCAAATGATCTCCACCTCAGAGTCTTGCAGCTTAAGCATGACCATCCCCTGTCCAGCCACTTTGGCCAAAACTGAACCCTAGAACTCATTCAGCATGAGTATACCTGGCCCGGTCTCAGGACCTTCATCAAGGACTATGTCCGGTCTTGCATGGCCTGCGTTTGGGCTAAGGTTCCCTGCCACCAGCCTTATGGCCTCCTCAAACAACTTCTGGTGCCGGAGAAGCCATGGAATTCTATCTCTATGGATTTCATCGAGCAACTCCCAGCCTCAACCGGCTTCATGGCCATTCTTGTTGTAGTTGACCAGCTTTCCAAGCAGGCCATATTCATCCCAACCCACAACACTATCACAGCCCCAGAACTTGCCAAACTATTCCTACTCCATGTCTTTTCTAAGCACGGAGTGCCAGCCCACATAACCTCAGACCGAGGCTCAGAGTTCGTGTCTCACTTCTTCCAGTCACTCAGTAAGGCCTTAGATATGCACTTACATTTCACCTTGGGCTACCACCCCAAAGGTGATGGCCAGACCAAAAGGACCAACCAGACCCTAGAACAATACCTCCAAGTGTACTGCAACTACCAGCAGGACAATTGGGCCAAACTACTACCTCTGGCTGAGTTTGCTTACAATAATGCCCCTAGTGCTACTACCAGTGTTTCCCCTTTCTTCACTAATAAGGGTTACCACCCCAGCATTTCAGTATACCCAGAGTGTGACCTCACCTCCGCTCGGGCTCGTGACTATGCAGTTGACTTAGACTCACTGCATCAATACCTACAGGAAGAAATGTCCCTTGCACAACAGCATTACCAAGGCCCAGCTGATGCTAAACACATGCTGGCTCTGGACTTCAAGGTTGGTGACCAAGTATATGTCAAAGCCAAATACTTCCGGTCAACTCAGCCTTCCAAGAAGCTCTTGGAGAAGAACCTTGGACTGTACCCAGTCATAGCTCAGGCCAGTACTCACTCTTTCACACTGCACCTGCCAGACTCAATGTGTGCAGTACATCCAGTCTTTCATGTCTCCCAACTCAAGCTCGCTGTCCCCAATACCATCCCAAACTGGACTCAACCACCACCCCCACCAGTCGAAGTCAATGGTGATCTAGAGTTTGAGGGAGCAGAAATCCTCAACTCTAAGGTTGACTGGCATCGCTGGTGTTGGCTTCAATACTTAGTCTGGTGGACTGGCTACAAGGGGACCGATGAAGAGACCACTTGGGTACTTGCTACAGAGCTTGAAAATGCTACTGAACTCATCCAGGAGTTTCATTCTCACTACCCTAATAAACCCGGCCTCTTCCAATGAGGACCAGCTTCGACCAGCCTCAGTCTTCTGTTCTGCTCTCTATCAGTATATAGTTCCTTTTGATTTCTTACTTACCTTGTTTTCCTCTTTCCTTGATCTTGCTACTTACTATATACCACCAAGACTGGACACCGGACACATAACATTGGCAGAAGAAAGAACTACAAGACCACTACACTATGGACTACTCAGCCTTGGCCATGGTTTCATCCTCTCCTCTGGACTCCTCCTCTTTGTCCTCGCCATGGGTTTTCAACCATTCAGCCTCCTTGTGCAACTCATCAGAGTTGAACTCAGATGAGTCTGAGTCTGGGGGTGTGACCGACATCCTGTATCCATAGGACTCGTCGAGTAACGACTCGAGAGTGTCGGCAATCTGGCCTGAGTTCTCGACCGCAGTTTCATGAAGTTTGAACAGGCTGGCCAGGTTGTTGGCAATCAGCCCTGCCACATTGATAAGGTGCTCGAGCTTGTCTTCCAAGCCCAAGTACCTTTCTGCACTGGTCTCCCTCTGCCTGCTTCTGCTAGCCTTAGGCTCATCAAGGTCCAGGACCTCAGTTGGCCTCACACTCATCTTCACCCGCTTCTGTTTGCTAGGCCCAGCCTTGGTGTTCTCCTCATCAATTTTCCTCTTCTTCCCTTTGTCTGACCTCCCAACAGCCTTGGGACCAGCTTCGGTGTCTTTCCCATCCCTGGGCCAATGGCACTTGCCTTTTCGATTGGTTGCATCGCATGCATGCGATGTGCTTCTTGTTGCCATCTATGACAAATTCGCAGACAACTTTGGCCTGGGCACAATGGGTACAACTAAAAGTGTTGTTAGGAGGAATATGCACAAAGTTTAGTAAAGAACTCACCTGGGGTCCATAACCACCCTCTTGACCTCACCAGTCTCACTACTACTGGCCCCAGCCTCACTGCCCTTCCTGGCCTCAGCCTTATGTTTCCACTTGGCCTCCTTCTCCTCGGCTCTGTGCTTCTCCTCCTCCTTGCATGCCCTCTCCACTTTGGCCTCCTGCGCTGCCCTTTTGGCTTCAGCCTTCTCTCTCTCTCTGCCCTCTCAGCCTCAAGCTGAGCCTGTTCTTCCTGCCAAGCTTGCTCAGCTGCCTTTCATCTCTTCCTTTCCTTCGCCTTCACTCTCATCACCTCCTCTTCATCATCGGTGTCATATCTGATGTGATCATCAGGGACTTGGGCCCAGTCGATGATGGCTCAGCCTTTGTTGTTGTTGTCAACAGTGATGATCAGTCTTGAGTCAGACATGATGAAGAAGATGTGAAAGAAAGACACAAAGGGCTTAGTAGGGCCACAAGTATCAATTTTTTGAACTCAGCCAAATTTCGGACTCAGCCTGCCACTCTCACAAGGGTCTCATGGGTTTGACCCCTAAGAGGGGGATACTGTCATAGCCATGTCTTGACCCTGGCTGGACTCGGCCTTGCACTCACTTAGTCCAGCCTCGGCCTTGCCAAACCCTTGTCCCCAGATGTCCTAGCACGGTAAGCACTGCTTTGCAGTGCAGTGTCATTTTGGTTGAGTCCTGCCCAGTCCTGTCCCTGGTCCACCTGTCCCAGTCTCTGTTCTCTTAGTCATATCTTACTAATACCTGTCTTACCAATCTTCTTAGCAATCTTTGCAAGACCGGCATTACCGGTCTCTGTACTATAGTGTCTCTAGTATATAAAGTCTTAGATACTCGGCCTGTACTTCCTCAGTCTGAAATCAACTAAGTATACTCTGATAACCCTGTCTTGGCCTCAGACTCGGACTGAGACCCACGCAAGGGAATAGCACTGTATCCTTAGTCGCTAAGTCCAAACAGTCCGACCATCTGCATCCTCGACTTCCCCCCTGATCCTGACCCCTTGGCCTTGCACCTGCCTCGGTCTCCAGTCTGGCCTTAACCCAGACAACATGAACTTGACAATTCCCTGTAATGGTGGTTTGAATGATATACTGCCCAGTACCCAGTCAATTGATGGATTGAAGTGGGTGAGCCAGTTGTGTCCTAGTACCAGTGAACATGAAGAATCCAATGGAGTAACATAAAATGAAATGGAGTTGACATCAGCCGGAAGGGAAGCAGAGGGAAAGATCTACTTCTTGGGAGATGACAGCATTTGTACTACCATCAAACAAGCGGAGCAGGAATTGGTGGAGAAACAGAGGAAACAGGAACAGCATATTTTTTGATTATAGCTGGTCTATGAAACAATGAGAAAAGCCAGAATCAATCAACACAGAAACAGTATCAACAGAATAATCAAGAAGGGTTACAGATGGAAGTAAAGAGTTTGGACTAGAGAGAGCAGACATGTTGAGTCGGATGTCTGGTTGTGCACAGTTTGGTTCAATGCTTCCTCCAGGCTGTGTGAGCTCCCTGGAGGAGTGGACTAATTTTTTGACTCTGCCTTCTCCACAGGTGGAGTAGGCGGAGTTCCAGCCATAGCTGCACAGGCCTTGGCTGTGTGGGAGGTGGACTTGGGACAGTCCTTGGCAGAGTGGCCAGCCTTGCCACAGAAGAGGCAGAGGTTGTTCTTCATCCTGTGCTGGCACTCAGCAGAGGTGAGTTTGCCATCCTTACCCAGGAGGTGGGCAATATCAGACTTGGGTGGATCTTTCTGTTTGCCCTTTCCCTTGGCATTGGACTTTGGAGCAGAGGTGGAGGATGACAATTTAGACTTGTTGTCAGAGTTGGAAGACTGTGACTTGTCAGAGGCAGACTTGGTGGTGCATGAGATCTCCACTTTACACTCCCAGTAGCATGCATTGATGGTCTGGGCAAGTTTGTGGAGTTGTGCAAGGGTAGAAGGCTTTCCAATGTGAGCAAACTCATCCTTGATGTGGTCTGGAAGTCCACTATAGAAGCAGTGGCAGAGTGCACCAACACCAGTAGTCCTTGACTTGTGAAGCCCAGTGATTGAACTGCACAACATATTTGGTAATTTGAGAGCTGTCCTTCATGGTAAGGTTCTCAAGTTGTTGGACAGCATCCACTATGGCATCATGCAGACCAAAATTAGCTGTGAGCTCTTGTAAGAACTCATGATAGTCATCCATCCAGAGCAGGCGGTCATAATTGTCAGGGTTTAGTAGGTCTGGCTCGAAACCAAGCCAGAGCCATACCCTTAAGATAAGACTGAGCAAAGGTAACCTTGGCTCTGTCAGAGCAGAATGCATGGGGATGGTCTTGGAAGTTCAACTCACATTGTACAAGGAACTCATGGAGTTTCTTAGGGTTGCAGCTGTCGAAGGTGTCAGGCTTGTGAACTTTGGTTTTCAGAGTAGGAGTCCCCAGTGTGTGAACTAGACTGTGCAAGCGCATGAACTGGTCTAGCAAGAGCTATGAGGGGATCCTCTGGTGGCTCAGCCATGTCTTCAGGGATATCCCTGTCACCACTGCCCCTGCCATTGGGATCACCATCAGGATAATCAGGGTCGGGGTCAGGTCCATCATCTTGGTTATGAGGAGATGGAGTGTGGAAGGCTGTTGGGTGGAGGTCAGAGTGACCAGCCTGTGAAGCGCTTTCACCTTCAGCGCAAGAGTGGCATCGAGCAGAGAAGGATTGGAATTGTTCAACGATGGAAGGGAGTCAACGTGGATTAGCTAGCGCTGCAGCAAGGTTCTCAGTGACCTCTCTCTGGGATTGAGCTCAAGTTCTCATAATGGTGTAAGTTTTTTGGAGGACAGAAAATGAGATTGTACAAGTGAGAGTATGAGTATACTGTCAAGTCTGGGCCTACTCCAACCAACTCCAATGCTAAACAAGGTCTAGAGAAGGGTTCGGAAGCAAGTCCAACAGGAAGAAACAGAACTCTGACTGGCAGAGTGGTGGCAGGAACAAAGTCTGCCAAGACAAAGGCAGAGCAGAGTGAGGGTGTCAGGTTTAGCTCATGCACTACCCCCTTGCACAATCTCAGCCCTTGTATTTCAGAGGGACAATACAGACAGAAGGTCGGAGGTAACTCCGACAGACAGAAGACAGAGTCAGAAGGAGTAGGAACTAAGTTGATATTCGTACTGAGGAATGGCAGAGTATGATACATGCTTTTATACTACTACAGAGGTACAGTAACCGGAATCAGAACTGACATACAGAGACTCATAAATTTTCAAGTAAAATTTCCTGGATGATGAATGAAGGGTAGACAGATGACATACAAATGGGTAACACAGAACATCCAGAAAAGGAAACAGTCCAGGTGCTGGACCATATGGTGTGCGCACTGTGGAGTACCTGACTGTGAAGGTAGTCACATGACCCCTCAGAGAATGGTCCGCTTGGTCTGGTAGGAGAGAGCAACACAAGTCTGACAGCAGTCAGAGTGGAGATGGTTCAGTAACCAACTGAAGTTGGGCAGAGTTGGTGCAGAGTGAGCAGATGACCAGCAGAAAAGGTTGCAGAGTGAGTAAAGACTTATGATGAATGCATGGTTATGACACTGAAGGCAAAAGCACTTCACAAGCTGGTTGCTCCAACCTCCACCCATCTGCCTTCCATACTCCGTCTCCTTGCAACCAAGATGATGGACCTGACCCCAACCCTGATTATCCTGATGGTGATCCTGACAGCAGGGGCAGCAGTGATGGGGATATCCCCAAAGACCCAGCTGAGCTGCCAGAGGTTCCCCTTGTAGCTCTTGCTAGAGCTGTCCATGCACTTGCATGGTCTAGTTTGCACACTGGGGAATCCAGTCCAAAAACCAAGGTCCACAAGCCTGACACCTTCGATGGCTCTGATCCTAAGAAACTCCATGAGTTCCTTGTACAGTGCGAGCTGAACTTTCAATACCACCCCCACACATTCCACTCTGACAGAGCCAAGGTTACCTTTGCTCAGTCTTATCTTAAGGGTATGGCCCTGGCTTGGTTCGAGCCAGATTTGCTAAACCCCAACAACTATGACTGCCTGCTCTGGATGGACAACTACCATGAGTTCTTACAAGATCTCACAGCTAATTTCAGTCCACATGATGCCATAGCAGATGCCATCCAACAACTCAAGAACCTCACCATGAAGGATGGCTCTCGAATTACCAAATACATCATGGAGTTCAATTGCTGGGCTTCACAAGTCAAGGACTATGGTGTTGGTGCACTCCACCACCACTTCTATAGCAGACTTCCAGACTGCATCAAGGATGAGATCACTCGCATCGGAAAGCCTTCTAGCCTCACACAACTCTGCAAACTTCCCCAGACCATCAATGTGCACTACTGGGAGCACAAAGTGGAGATCTCATGCACCACCAAGTCCGCCTCCAACAGGTCGCAGTCTCCCAACTCTGACAACAAGTCTAAATCATCGTCCTCTGCCTCCACTTCTAAGTCTGATGCCAAGGGCAAGGGCAAACAGAAAGATCCACCCAAGTCTGATATTGCCCACCTCCTGGGCAAGGATGGCAAACTCACCTCCACTGAATGCCAGCGCAGGATGAAGAATAACCTCTGCCTCTTCTGTGGTGAGGCTGGCTACTCCGCTAAGGACTGTCCCAAGTCCACCTCTTGTGCAGCCAAAGCCTCTGCAGCTATGGCTGGAACTCTGCCTACTCTGCCCACAGAGCAGGCAGAGCCAAAAAATTAGTCCACTCCTTCAGGGAGCTCACACAGCCTGGAGGAAGCATTGAACCCAACTGTGCACAACCAGACATCCGACTCAATGTGTCCACTCTCTCTAGTCCAAACTCTTTACTTCCATCTGTAACCCTTCTTGATTATTCTGTTGATACTGTTTCTGTGTTGATCAATTCCAGCTCTTCTCATTGTTTCGTAGACCCATCTATAATCAAAAAATATGCCATTCCTGTTTCCTCTGTTTCTCTGCCAAGTTCCACTCCACTTGTTTGATGGTAGTACAAATGCTGTCATTTCCCAAGAAGTAGATCTTTCCCTCCATTTCCCTTCTGGCAATGTCAACTCTGCTTCACTTTTATGTTGCTCCATTGGATTCTTCATGTTCACTGGTACTAGGACACAACTGGCTCACCCACTTCAATCCATCAATTGACTGGGTACTGGGCAGTATATTATTCAAACCACCATTACAGGGAATTGTCAAGTTCATCATCTAGTCCACATCACAGATGGAGATGAATGGAAAACAGCTTTCTGCACTCATTATGGTTCTTACGAATGGCAGGTAATGCCATTTGGTCTGACCAACATACCTGCAGCTTTCCAGCGATTTGTCAATAGCATCTTTGCAGACATGCTCAATGTCTGCATTGTGGTATACCTCAATGACATTCTAATATATTTGCAGGACATGGAGTCACACTGCGAACATGTAAAAGAGGTACTCTGCTGCCTTCAAAAGCATGGTCTCTATGCCAAGCCAGAGAAGTGCAAGTTTCATTCCGACTCTGTCGAGTACCTTGGTTACATTCTTTCTCCCTCCAGTCTCACCATGTCTGCCAAGAAGGTTCAGGCAGTCCACAACTGGCCTGAGCTGTGGAAGGTGCAAGACATCCAATCCTTCCTTGGTTTCACAAATTTCTATAGATGATTCATTAATAACTACTCCAACATTGTTGTTCTGCTCACTCACCTCACATGAAAGGATGCTCCTTGGAACTTTTCCGAGGAGTGCCATGCTGCTTTCCTCCACCTGAAGGATGCCTTCAGCTCCGCTCCTATTCTCACTCATTGGGTCCCTGATGCTCTGCTTACAGTGGAAACCAATGCCTCCAACTATGCCATTGCTGGTATTTTGTTGATCACCTGCTCCGACGGTGAACTCTACCCAGTCGCTTTCTACTCCCGCACCATGACTGTGCCAGAACTTAACTATGATACCCACAACAAGGAGCTGTTGGCTATCTTCAACACCTTCTGCCATTGGCAGCATTACCTAGAAGGCTCCACCTTACCTGTCAATGTGGTGATGGACCACAAAAACCTTGAGTATTTTTCCACCTCTAAGGTTCTCACCCATCGACGGGCCTGCTGGTTGGAGTACCTTTCCCAATTCAACCTTTCCATCCACTTCTGCCCTGGCTGCCTAGGGGCCAAACCCGACGCACTTATGCAATGTTGGGACGTCTACCCAAAAGGGGGGGATAGGGACTATGTGCAGGTAAATCCTCACAATCTCTGCCCAATGTTTACACAGGAGCAACTCACTTCATCCCTCCATACCACTACCCTCATGGCACCTGTGCTCTGCACTGCCATGGTTTTCGATGTTGAGTGCTTGCACTCCAACATCATCTCCACCTTACCCTCCAACCCTGTCTCTGCCAGCCACCTCTCAACTCCAACTAAGCCTTGGTGGTCCCTGGACTCTGACAGTCTACTCCACCTTGACAGTCACATCTTTGTCCCTGACATTGATGATCTCTGCCTTCGAGTGCTTCGGTTCAAGCATGATCATCCTCTAGCAGGCCATTTCAGGCAGAGCCACACCTTAGAACTCGTCTGCAGGGACTACGTGTGGCCCAACCTCTGCTCCAACATGAAGGAATACGTCAGGTCCTGCACTGCCTGTGGATGGAGCAAAACTCCATGACACCACCCCTATGGTCTACTGAAGCAACTCCCCATCCCAGAGAGACCTTGGAACTCCATCTCCATGGACTTCATTGAACACCTCCCCAACTCCAATGGTTACTCCGCCATACTCATGGTAGTGGACCACCTCTCAAAGCAAGCAGTGTTCATCCCCACCCATGACTCCATCACCTCTGCCAAACTTGCTAAGCTCTTCCTTACCCATGTCTTCTCCAAGCATGGAGTACCAGCTAATGTCACCTCTGACAGAGGTCCTGCATTTGTCTCACACTTCTTCTGCTCTCTAGGAAAGGCCCTTGATATGCATCTTCACTTCACTTTGGGTTACCACCCATAAGGTGATGGCCAGACCAAGTGAATGAACCAGACCCTCAAGCAGGACCTTCATGTTTACTGTAACTACCAACAAGACAACTGGGCTGAGCTGTTGCCTCTAGCAGAGTTTGCTTTCAACAACACACCAAGTGCGACAACTGGAGTTTCTCCCTTCTTCACTAACAAGGGATACCATCCAAACCTGTCTGTGGTCCCTGACCAAGACTTCACCTCTCCAAGGGCTCACAACTATGTCGTTGAGCTCTCCACCCTTCATGACTTCCTCTGCTCTGAAATGTCCGCCGCTCAACAGTGCTACCAGGGTCCAGCAGATGCTAAACACATACCTCTGCCTGAGTTCAAGGTCAGAGAACAGGCCTATGTCAAAGCCAAGTACTTCTGCTCAACACATCCTTCAGAAAAACTCTCCAAAAAGTACTTAGGTCCATTCACCATCTTGGCCAGGCCAGGTACACATTCTGTCACCCTTAAGCTCCCTGACTCTATGCACTCGGTACATCCAGTCTTCCATGTCTCAAAACTGGAAGCTGCAGTGGCTAATCCTTTCCCAAACCAACAACAACCTCTGCCTCTGCCAGTGGATGTCGATGGTGACCTTGAGTATGAAGTATCAGGGATACTCGACTCTAAGGTGGACCACTGTCACCTGCCACTGTCAACTCTTGTATCTAGTCTGCTGGGCTGGTTACAAGAACACTGATGAAGAAACCTCTTGGTTGCTTGCAACTGAGCTAGATCACACTTCTGACATAGTGTCCACTTTCCATGAACTGCTATCCACACAAACCTGGCCTGTACCAACCACTGCCATAATACTCTGCCTACATAGTCCTCCTCCATGGGCCAACTCTGCCTCTTACCAAACTGCCTTAAGTACTTTAGAATTTTCTCTGCTTATCTGTTTCACTTCTCAGAGTCACGGACAAAATCATAAGTCTATCTTGTAGTAGTACAAAAAATATACAAACTAAAGACAAAAAAAAAAAACAAAAAAAGAAAACAAAACTACTCTACTCTTCCACCACTTGTTCTTCTCTGCCTTCCTTCTCTCCTCTGACTTCTTCCTCTTCCTCATTGTCCCCATCCACACCTTCATCCACTTCCTCTTGATGGTCCTCCACTGCCTCCGACTGAGGCCTCTTCCAACCTCTGCCTGAGCACTTGAGCTCGGCCATCCTGGCCTCGCATGCATCCTCCCTCCTCCTCATCTCCACCCATTCCACCCACTCACAGTACAGCCCCCATTTGTCAGCTGTCCTCTCTGCCGCCACCACCATCTGCTCTGCTGCCTCTGCCATCCTCTCGAAGGCAGTCGCAGCCCTCTCGTGCACCTCTGCATACCTCTCCACAGCCTGCAGCTGCCTCTCCCACTCCCATTCCACCCACCAGGAGGAGACCCCCACCCTCAAGGGTCCCTTGTGCAGTGTTGCCTGCTCGTCATCTGCCTCTTCTGTCTCCATTGCCCTCTCCTTTCCCTTCCCTCACATCCTCTTCTTCTTCTCTCCTCAGGAGCTCCCCATCCCTGCTCTCTTCTGTGAAGGCCCTGCCACTGCCTCTTCTCACATCTAGCTGCACATCTTCTTTTTGTTGTGGCAGGGCATGCAGGCCCTGGTCTTACCTTGCCCTGGCTTGCACTGGCTCGCCATCAGACTTGCTACACAGTGAGTGCAAGGGGGCTGCTTGGTCACAGTGACCACCACAGAGGCCCTAGGGACCTTCTGGGTGGTGTTGATGTCATACACTGTGCCAGTTAACCTGCAATAGAATAAAGTCAAAAAGAGAATAGGTCAGCTCTGCCTGACTCGCAGTGATCTGCTACTCACCTCTGCTGCGGCCTCATCCTGCCTGGCCTGGGCCCACTCCTGAGAGGCTCTTTGTCTCTTCCTCTGCCGCCCTCCTCTTTTGAGCCTCCTCTTCCTCCATTGCCCTTCTCCTCTGAGCCTCCTCTTCTGCTCTCTTCTTCTGCTCCACCTCCAACTGCTCCTCCTCCACCCTCTGCCTCTTGGCCTCCTCACACTTGGCCTTGTGCTCTGCCTTGCACTCCCTCTCTCTCCACTCGGCCTCCTCTCATTGGCATGCCTTCTCTGCAGACTTCTCCTGCTCGGTGTCAGTGGAGTCATTGGTCAGGATGACCAACTCTTCATCTGCAACTTGGGAGTAGTCATGGACATGACCAGGGGTTGGTTGGGGGGTTTTGCTCTGGCAATGGGAAGACATGATGATGAGGGGAAAGGATGAAGGTTCAGTACCCTAACACATGTTTTTAAGTGGTCCTTCAAACTCCGACAGAGCTCCACCACAGCTAAACCATTGTCCTTGAGGCATCAAACTAATTTCAAATGATCAACTCATGTTGGTCTCGTCCTGTACTTGCAGCCTTCAGGGGTTCAGGCCCTAAAAGGGGGGGCACTGTCACAACCGTGCATTCATTATAAGTCCCTACACACTCCACACCAACTCCATCCAGCTTCTGTTGGTTGTGAATCATCTCCGCTCTGACTGCTGTCAGACTTGTGTTGCTCTCCTACCAGACTGGGTGGACCATTCTCTGAGGAGTCATGTGACCACCCTTCAGACTTCTCCTTGACAGTGCACAGTCAGGTACTCCACAGCACGCACACTGCATGGTCCAGCACCTGGACTGTTTCCTTTTCAGGATGAGATTGTGCAAGGGGGTAGTGCATGAGTTAAACCCAACGCCCTCACTCTGCTCCACCTTTGCTTCAGCGGACTTCATTCCTGCCACCACTCCACTAGTCAGAGTTCCATTCTTCCCTGTTGGACTTGCTTCTGAACCACTCTCTAGACCTTGTTTAGCATCAGAGTTGGTTGGAGTAGGCCCAGACTTGACACTGACATGCCATGCTCTGCTCTGCTCATCTCACTCATCAATGCTGCCATGTATGTCAGAGCCTGTGCTCTTCCTGGCTCTAGACAGTTCTGCTTGCAGCTCTCTGCTGATGATGTGAAGCTTTGTGCATCCTCCACTGCTTCTCCGCCTCCTGACCTCTCTTTGGTCCCTCCTGAGTATTGCCAGTTTGGACTGCCTGGAGGGCAGGTGTATTATCAATCGTGGTCTTTGTGCTTACAGTCTAACCAACAATGTTGCTTATGGTGACAACACCATCATTCAGGCTGTTTCTGTTCCTGCGGCAATCTGTAGCATCTAGCACAGCTCGTACTCGTACTTCTTAATACCTTGGTCTACCAAGAGTTGATCACCAACAGTAATGTGCCTGGATTGAACTGGGGTCCCAGAGTGCGCCATAGCTATTACCCACACCGGCAACAAACAGGGGAGTCCCTGAACATGATGTTCAGCTCCCCTGGCTTGATGCTATCCCCTGCTTTCTTCGAACAGAAATGAATGCCTGATGGACATAGCTCAAAGATATCCATACCAGCGATGCTTTGGGTGTCTTCCTCGCTGGTTCAGGGCACACCGCCACGGACCGAAGGAATTGCACCGTAGTTCGAGCCTCTCCAATTCTAGTATTGCGAATAGATATAACTGTATGAATTTAACGGAGAACAAACAAGAACTCGTAGGTAGAGGATTTCCTCTCCCCACATCCGAGGGGGGGCTAGATTTCGATTGTCCTCGGTCGTCTCACGGCGCCCTTGAACGTGAAGGAAAACAAAGTCGAACACTGCATTCTGCACGAAGATCTGACGCAAGCTCGAGACTGTTTTTTGTGCTCTATCCTCATCAAGTGATAACGGAAGCAGGAAGTTTTCTGGAAACGTTCCCGACTGCGACCTAACTGAGACTGGAGAAATGGAAGTAAGTATCATTGTGCCTCCACTCCTGGTCAGAATGAATACAGTGTTAAGTCTTCATCCAGACCATCATTGACACTGCTTGAACTACCTTTACCCTCGACCTCAGAGCCATTTTCTCTAGACTCACTGTTCTCGGACTGGACGCCCCAAAAGTTAGGCCCCCCATAACAGGGTTATTTCCAAAAACAGACAACCCGGCCATTTCGGTCCGGCAAAAACTCGGGGGACAAAACAATTTTCAGACCTGGACCAGGATGCGTCCAGGAATAACAGCACTTGTCAGGGAACAGGATTCCGGACTTTGCCGACTAAGGTTGAATTGGAGACTGCTTGTGCCTTGACTAAGATTCAATTGGAGGCATGTACTTACGGATGTTGAAATTACGAGAGCTTGCCCTGTTGGCAAGTTTTGCATTGGAAAGATATACATAGATCGTACGATTTCAAATATGATGTGTGATGGACAGAATGGTAGGTTTTGGGAACTATGAGACTGTTACTCCTGCTGATGATGGACTGGTGGAGGTAAATCAAGGAAGGAGCGAACTGCCGACCGCAGCCAATCCACCATTGCCACAGCTACATCACGAATAAAACCTCTCGCTGTAAGAAGGACAAGGCATCCCTCTGATGCCAGCCATAACCCAAGCGACAGTCCTGTATACGCCACATTTTGCACCTAAATAGTGTTAGTTTTTGGGTTCGTGTGGATGGGAAATCAACCACGTGCACAAAATTGATGATATCCTCACAAATCCCTCCCCACGGGATACGCAACCACATTAACCGTACGGCAGCAAAAGCAGCGGTGGCCCATAGTATGGTGAATACTACTGCTAACACTATGCGCCTGTAATCACTCAAATCCATAGAAAAACGTACGACCTCCAAAATAGTAAGTCGAGTGAACCTAAACACCACTTACAACGGTAAGAAAACATAACGAACCATCAACCAATGCCAGAATTCTTCAACAATATCCGAAGAAGAGGCTGTGAAGTCCAGATTAATTACATTGAACATGAGTCAGGGAGGTACGAACTGATGTCTGCCTTCCAAATTTTAATATAGGTGCCCTGCCCTTTCAATGCAGATCCGACTGCAATATAGTTCCATGCACCCTGTTGATAAGTCTGTAGGGATATCGGCTACTGCATCACAGATGAGAAATAGGATATCTCATTATGCTTACTGCTAGAGCTTGTATAACGTCACCTAAACCGGCGTGGTCAACACCTGAGCCCAGTAATCTCACTTGACCACTTACCGCCATGCGGGAGAACCTGATACAGATCCTTCGAATCCATGTTCCAGACACGGACATTTCCAGTAATTGCACCCGAGACCACAGCTCGCCCTCCATGCAGAAATGAAATTGACGAAGGGCATTGTACATCGCATTCTGCCTCATGGTCCCATTTCCAGATGGCCTTCTTGCTACCTATTTTGTAAAGACAAAGACCATCTTGCAGAGTATTTACAACAAGGACATTTATGTCATGGCGAATGGCGGAGCTTGCACTATTGTGACATTGAGATATACGAATGAGCGCGTCCCATGCACCTGCAAAACTCACATTTGAGAAATTGAGGGGGGCTTGACGTGCCATGTAATGGTCTTGTCAATGATATTCCACGCCCTGAAAAACCTCGGCATGATCTGAAACGACTATCTCTGCATGGTACTTACACTATACCATGGTTGAGGTAGGAGACGATAAGGTTGCGGCCACCACCAATGAAGTGAAGGGCACGTGGTCGGATACGTGAATCATTCTCAGTGTATTTGGCCTCGACTTTAGGCGGGGGAGGTAGCCTAGTTGCAGCAGTATATTCATCTGCAGATTTTAATTGGACTAAGAAGCGTAGGATTCTTGGTAGTCACCCACCTTGATTATCGCCAGCGGTGATATTAACTTGGTTGCCAACACCTATTGCCCACAGATTCGCGCTTGTGTCAATGTCCATACAGAAAACAGGAGCTTTGACGCCCAGACAGATAACCTTCTTTTCAAATCCACTCTGAAGAATTTATCACTGTTCATTGATTATGATGACTCCGAAAGAGGTTACTGTTACTTACGGGTCTGAAATCACTCATGGATAGCACTGAGCCATCTTCGCAGCCGCATATCAAGGTCTCTTCTCGAGTGGGGTGCCAATGGAGGATATTGATAGCGCTATCGAATACAACGCGAAAGAGAAAAGAACCTTTGTGTACATTCCATATACAGACGGAGTGGTCGGAAGAACCACTCGCGAGATATTTCCCACAGGGAGAAAAGGCAACAGTGTTCACGGAATCGCCATGTTCACCAACTAGGGTCTTGTGCTCGACATATGCTGGCATTATGGTGGTTTTCCAAAGAACAAAGCCCACGGCAGGCCCGGGAGTATCATGACATGTCACATGTTGATTTGCACATCCCTGCCATGTTTTTCCCAATCATGGGTGGGTGGATTTTTCATACCCTACCACGTTTTCACTACGAAAAGTTAAATCACTAAAATTCAATGTGTAAATCACTTTTGCTGAGTGTTGGAACAGCTGAAGAACAGTGTGTCATTGAATTTCAGTGTCCATTTGGCCTACTAAAAAAGTGTTAAGGTCATTGAAATAAAAGTCTCCTCGTCATTGAAAATGGTGTCTATTTCATTCAATAAAAATGACGGCTTCAAGTAGAGTGACATGCGCTAGAAATCACCTTGTTTACAAGGTCACTGCACCCCGAAATTCGTCGTGCATTTTTCGGCAACCGCGATCCTCCCGAAAACAAAGTCCGATTCAAATCATGGTGACAATGAATTGTAGGCATGTAACTATGTAGGATTGTAGGCTTAGCCCATCCAAGCTCAATGCTAATGCACTGCTGCACTGTGTACTTGCGAACGAGGATGGGGAGACGTTGTGGAGACAGAGGAGTTGACAGCGGAGCAATAAGTGGTATGTGATCTTTAGACATCGAAAACTCGCATGTAAATTATGGGGATCTATGTCGCATCCGTAAACAAGGTGCCTGCCGTCCCCGACGGCCCTATCTTCTAGTGATGGTAATGCATGTGAAATAAATACCCTACATGTGAGATGTGACTGAACTTGTGCCACAGTAACGAAGTAGGAAATAGGACGGAGCTTACTTGTGGTGTGCAGATCTACCGTGGGAGAAAAGGTAAATTTTTTCAAGTGTGGTGAGCCCCTCGTCATCCAGCGTAAAATCTGCTGTGGTGTCAAGTACAGGGTAGGCTTCCACAAGGGAATTCATCTCGAGCTCTACTAGGGGTGTCAAGGGGAGCGGAAGAGGGTTGGTATGTGGCAGGGATGTGAACCTGTTGGTGGCTCCGGATAGTTGTGGCAGAGAATGGGTGGGAGAGTCTAGTGGTGGATCTTCGGCCTGCGAAGATGTCAAGGAAGTGGACGGCGCAGTATAAAAGGGCAGAGGTGGCGATGACGGAGGGGATTCAAATGGATTATCTCACACAGAGGGCGACGGAATAAAGGCCTTGCAGGGCAGTCAAAATTATATGATTCAGAGGCACAATGGGCCTAGTGGAGAATGAGGAGGAACAACTTGAGAGTTCCGAGGTTGACACCTATGCTGACAAGCAGGAGTGCTGGATATCGACAAGAGACACTACTTGGCCCATGAATATCATTCAAACGAGCGGGAGAATAACAATATGGAACACAAACTTTGGTGGAGGCCCGCTTTAAAGGCCTCAGATGTTCCCTGATGAAGAAGTACGAGTATGAATGACACGAGGACGATAGACTGCAAACGAATCAGCGATTCTGATGATGCAAGTAAGTTACAGTCTGTTTAAAATACCCGCCAGCAGTAGCACCGGCAGTTAGTGCAGCAAGTCTTCACTGGTCAACGTGACACGAGTTTGATGTTATACTTGGGGGTGACGACTGACAAGAAATCATCACTATTAGGAAAGAAAAGTAGGCTTGTGCCAGTGCCCGACAGAGATGGCAGACGCTGAGGGCAGGTGAAAATTTTTGTGATCAAAAGGGGAAGGAAGCACACACAATGCCCATCCCGAGGACAGAAAGTCGGATGACCCGAGACAAGAGCGAGACCTAAAATTGAGGGGGAAAAAAAGATTCCGAAGGCGGATGAGCCAGACGGTGCCATTGAATACATAGGGGAATTCACAGCGTGTTTTCATGTGTCGTTTTCGTTCGTTTTTGATGCTGTTTTCGATTTGTTTTCGTTGACCGGGTAAGGCTGAAAACGGCAGTTTGCTTTGGTATCCCCCGTTTTGGCTTCATTTTGGCTGTTTCCGAGGTTTGAATGTGTGTAGATAAGCAATTATCTTGAACAAGTCATCAGAAACCATATATTGCCTCACACCACAGAAAGGCAGAAAGCTGTAGAAGTCCTTCTTGATGTCTATCTGGTTACTCTACTTGCTGAATCTCACTCATACTTTGATCCCCCAACCTCTTCTGACTCCAATTCCAGTGGTTCTGAGAGCACAAGCTCTGAATCATCTGATGAACACCTGCATAGTACCTCCTCAACCAGTGATATTGTGTTGACTGCCCCTTCGGCTTATTACTACGAGGCATAGATTGGGGAAATGATGTCTGACAGGCTGAGTCAGCACTGGCGCCCGTGAAAACGTCCAAGCTTTGCCGTTTTCACATCGTTCTCAAGTCACTCAGTCACTCAGTAGTGGGCCTGTCCAAAATGAAATTTAAAATCGCACGAAAACGGCGTACGAAAACGTGCTGTGAATTCCCCTAATAGATTAAATATTCCTGAAAGGAGGGAGGAGCTTGAATTGGTTCGAGACGATGGTCGTTTCGGTGCGGCGTGCAGAGTATCATCGAACCCTAAGTACTTGTAGCTAGTCTCCCCTAGGCAAACATAAACTGACTTAGCACGAAAAATTTGCAGGTGGCGATGCCGAGGGAATTCCCATAAAAGGAAATGCCGCCCTCAGGCGGGTGGGTGGGGAAGGGGGTCGACGTACTTTGTCACCGTGCTTGGAAATGAAAGCATCCCCTTGATAATATGCCGGTTTGTGCGCCTGTGTCAACTGAGTGGCTGGGATTTTCGCACATGCTGTTGTCTCCCAATCCACTGCATTTGAGAGCTGAGTCCTCGATTTCCCGCTAGTAGCTGGAACACGAAGAATTTGTCCAGTTGCTGGAGACAAAGGCTATCAGAAATGCTCAGACTGAATTTACGCTCGTACTTACCATTTGTCTCACAAGGGTCCTCGTTGGACTTGATCCCAAGTAATTTTCCTTGTGCCGGGTGCTCGCAGAGAAAGCTCAAAACGAAAGGGCCAGCACAAACCCATTTCTGTAGTTCTTGCTCATACCAGTATCCACCGGTGATGATATGCTTGACAAGGTCGAGCTGCACGAATCTATGATATGTATCTTGACTTGGGCCCTGCTGGCTGCTGTATATACATGAGAGCCTGAAGACACGGTTGAACTGATTCATAATGCTCGGTGGAGAAAATGATTGCTGGTCCAAAACGGCGGATGTATGCTGGGAGGTGAATGAGGAAATGAAACTTCGGCTTTGTTATGAGGATACTGGGAGCACAGATTGCTGTGACATTGAGGAAGTCTTCTATCGTCCGAGTGAGCCACGCCTATTGATTTCAACAAATCAATGAGTATGTCGTTCAGTGCGTGAGGAATACTAACCAGGTAAACTTCAATGTGATCGATCTTTGTGTGCCAAAGGAGCACGACTAATTCTCCAAGAGTTGTCCATCCATCTATCACAGTCTGCAGTATCAAGTCATGGATAATGAATGGCATTACTTGTGCTAAGCTCTTGAAATGCTTCCCGATCAGTCCACCTTTGTAGCGACAAATATATTCCGGATTCAAACTTGGTGCATTGAGTGCGTCGTGGTTGATTGAACCCAGGCAACTTTGAAAGACGTCGAGCAATTTTGCCTTCTTGATAAGATACACGGTCTGTCCCCAGAAGTACTTTACGACACCGAGCAGAATCGTATGAAGAATCTCTGTTGGCGTGTCCAAGTGTATATTCATACCTGAAGGACTATTAGTAATTGCACAAGAAGAGGTAAAATGCTGCCTCACCGTTCATGCCTAAGAGTGGGTTTATCACGTCGTCCAGGTTCTTTCCGTTGAGAAGATCCTTGAGTTCCTTCTCCAAAGCAGCCTTGACCTCGCTCTCTTTCATTGCGGGAACACCAGCACCTCGCTTGCGAAGCTTCTTGCCCATCTCAACAAGCATAGTTAAAATCCCAAGCGACAGCGAGTCACGAACTCCAGTCAGTTGAAAGCGATGTTTTGACCTTTTCCATTGCACCAGACAGCTTTGCATTCACGAACTGATTTTTGATTTCGTTCACCATTCCCTCTGGTGTGCAAAGGTTTCCTGACTGGCATGAGATATTAGTTTCGAACTCAAATCAAGAGGGAATATTTGCCTGACCTTGAACAAGCTACAGTATCCCTGCTTGGACTCCTTGTGCTCCTTCATTCCTCCAACATCACAAGTTCGACAAAAGCAGGTTACAATTCAAACCACCCTGGCTACACTCCTCTGCCTGCATAGGATTGTCCCCTGCATGAAATAATCCATATGGAATCAACATCACTTCTTCATTGTCTTGACAGTCCCAAGCGATTATACCTGACTCAGCGGCACTCCTGAAGCAGAGATGTAATGAGATGGTGAGAGTTTGTAGAGCATGAATGGGACTTACAGTATTGATTGCTTCATTCCATGCATCAATTCCATAGGAGAAGCATGTGGAGACGATGTGACGAACCATACACAGAACTCTTGATCCAACATTTCACATGGAAGGTTTGCATTTGACATGTATATCACATAATGCTTGTTCCACTCACTGCAAGCATTTCACAATTTTTCATCAGAGAACATGCTGAAAAAATTGAAGGAAAAGATACCATGTTATTTTGGATGTTTTCACAAACAAAATCAAAAAATAATATTAGATTTTCTTTGTCTTCTCTACTGGCAAACATGAATTAATGGTAATACCCACTAGGACTGAACCTAATGGTCATTACCAACAATTAATGTTTATAGGTAGGTATGCAAAGAAAATACAACTTTACCTTTGGATTTTTTCTGTGAAAACACTGGAAATGAAACAGTATCTCTTCCTTCAATTTTTTCACCATGTTTACTCTTCAAAAAGTGTGAAATGCTTGCAGTGACTGTTTGGAGATATTGCCAGACACATCATCCATAAAGATAACCAACGGGACGGCGTAGACCATCCAACCACCTGATTTCTTACGCCACGGGTTGGGTTCCAGCGATACGTACTTCTTCGACGACTCGGTCAACCCACATGTGAGTTCAGAATGACGGAAGGCGATATCCTCATATGATCTTCTGAACGCTGAGGTTGGTATGATCTCCCTTTCATCGCCGACAATAAAACCAACCTATGATCGAACACACCAGCATTTTTATCAATGACCACAGCACACCTCGATGCATCATAAAACTTACTTCAGTTTGTTCAGCAGTGTGTCCAAGAGCAAAGAGCTCTTTCGTGTCTGCCGGCCTTCCACCAGAACCTGAGGCAACACTTGGCGATGTGAGGAAGAAGCGCTCAGGTATAAAATACGCTCCAGACGAATCTTGTAGTAGCTCGTCGACATAATAAACGTTCCCATTGACACAGACTGAGGGGGGAGATGGTCGTTCATGTAGTATCTTCTCCCCATGGAAAACTTGTGACATTCCGCTGCCACCGTCCTCCGGGAAGTCTTGCATCGCAAATTGTGTGAGGGGGTTTGCATAGTCCTAAGCCTGAACATACATTTGTGTCACTTTTATACATGGACCAAGTCAGCCATCGGTCACTCACCTTCGCAATGGCCTTTGCAACATCGTTGATATAGAAGACATTACCAAATGGTGAAACAACCTTCTTGGTCAGGTCACCCACAATTTTCTTGACTTGCTCATGGCGCTGTTTCAGCACATACAAAGATGGCACATCGTGGGCACCGAGTTCCTTTGCCCAGTCGAGGATGGCTTTCTTTTGTGGATCAGAAAAGGGAAGCCTTGGAGAATTGAATAGTATCACGGTGAGAAAATGCTGTACATAGAAATTATGTTCAGCATTGAGCTATCAACCGTAATAAAGTTGAACGTACAGCTTTCGTTGGCCAAGGATAAGTCGGGCTGTCAGTGGATACCTTGGTTTTCACAGAGTTAGAGTGGGTGGGTTTGTCGCCTTCATCGTCTAGAATGTGAGATTAAACAGGCATAAGAAAGTTTCAGCTACGAGCAAATAGACTACTTACCCAGAAGCTCAATACCAAAGTTAGACTCCGTGTCTTCATCGAGAAGAATGTCGTCGCATGGGAATTGATTGAGTGCAGCGGCTGGGTCGGAAAACAGTGGTTCACCAGAGGCGAGCGCATCTTGCAGCTCTTGAAATAAATCGCAGGTCCTGTCTATGTTTTGATAGCAGCTGTTGGATATCGCGTTCCATAGCTCGTTCAACGGGACAAGCGGAATGTCATCTGGCCCTGGCTCGGGGGTCGAAGGGGGAAATTTAGATGGTCCAGATGTGGGATCTTCTTCAGCATCAAAGCCTCCCATGTATTGCAATCTGTCAAAACTATCAGCATCCATGTCACACAGTTCAGGGCTTGTGCACGAGGTGCTAGGGAAATCAAATCGAGGAGTGTGATGAGGGGCATGGAAACCCGAAAGCGACGTGCAACCGCTTGTTTTGTACTTGACATGGCATTGGTGGAGGAGGGAGCTGGCGTGACTGTTGATGTGTTTCGAGTTGATGGTATGATAAAGGCCATTTGCAGCTGGGCAGACCAAGCAGTATACACTTGAGGTACCTCTTTCTGGCACATACTGAAAGACTGCCTGTAAGTTAGTGACAGAAGATAAGGAGTATGGCTCATTTCAATGCACTTACTTTTGCCATCAACAAGGTGTGCTATGTTGGAGTTCCTGGGCATCCTTCACATATATAACAGAGACGAACATACTTTTGGGTGGGCGACAGCAGCAGTGTGCACTGTGCAGGATGTGCAGCCCAGTGCAGGACTTTGGCTTGGTGCGGTGACTTGCCAGTGTATTGTTCACACGCGCAATCAGTATCATGTGACTGGCAAACTTCTGATTCTTGACAAGTCTTCGAAGCTTTACCACTCACTGCTCATGCCAAAATGACTACGCTGCTCACTGTGAACACAGTGGTTTATCCTGATGTTGAATATGCCGACACTGAAACCGTGTTCCTGCAGCCGCTAATTGTTATGGTCTGCTTTTCTGGACCTGTACCTCAACGTCTCATTCATACAGACATTGTGTGTGTTTCTCCCCCATTTTGATTCGTTCTGTGGCACTGATGAACATATATTATTAGCCTATCGAAATCTCTGCATCTATTTCCGAGGAATACAAGGGGATTACCTTGCCAGTCATTCATGCAAAGGCATGGAGTGCTCACCAATCTGAGCGATCAACTCATTCCATCGCTGTGAGTTTTGCCGCCATGAGTTTTTCCCCATCTTCACTGCTCACTACTGACTAATAAATGGCAGTCTTTACACATCGTGCCAGGCAGCATTGATCAAGAAGATTCTGCTGGGGATTTCCCAATCCCATTCTTGCCTCTGGCCTCTACGTTCGACCCCATGGATACCTGTCACTGGGCCACGCTGTCAAAAGACACCGAACGGTGGCTTGTGAATGACGTATGGACGACATCTGTTCCCCAGTGGGCTTGGGGTCGTGATGCCTTCTGGCTTGCATACATTGCTGCTCATCCGATGTTTCCCAATGGAAGTTGGTCTGCGTGGGATCCAAGGATCCCCATGGAGGGACAGTTCATTGAAGAATGGCTCAATGATGATGGGATGAATGGTAGCGCTGATGGGATGTCTAGCAATGAAACAGCCGAGCACCCGCTATTGTCCAACATCTGGGAATCCTTCAGTAGACACATTGCACTTTTCTATCCTTTTGTCTTGATTCCTGTCAGTTGAGCTTCTGCAACGTATGCCGTCTTGTTCTGTCATTCCTTTACACTGCATCTGTATATACGGTAGCGACTGTTAACATTCTGCTGTGTTGTATGACTTGTATGCAATATGCTATTGAATGACTTCTCGGAATTTGTCACGCCCAGTCCCATCAGCATCTCATGACACAGTCGACCTGCCCATAACTATATGTTTGGGCAGGATATGAGAGATGTATATACTTATGTATATGCTGAATATATAGTTGACATCCGCCCTATGGTACAGCTGCCAGTATAAGCTCCACATATGAAAATTTGTAAACTGTATGTTCCATGACAAACATGACGCTGGTACCAGCCTTTTGCCGACATTGTACACGTGGAATGACACTCGGATGCCTCGTGAACAGTCTCCAAGATAGGCCTTGGTTCCAGGCGTCACTCGATAAAATCTTAATTTATTGCTTGTATATATTATAGGCACTCGGTTGCTGCGGGCACGTTATTCCAAAAATCTTTTCCGTCAATCATCCCCGAGGCAAAATCGGCAATTGGACGTGTAGCGGGCCCAAAGCAGCCCAGCATAAGTATTGCGTAAGCTACCACATGGGGACCACTCGGCGAAAATTTAGTTTTTGAAAACAGTCGAGGTGCTTCACCCATGCAGATACTGCGTCGCCCGCCCACTCCATGGAGTTGGGCGCTCATAGGTACCAGGTCACCGCCAACTTGCCTCCTTGTCTCCTGGGTGGGGAGACGCGCTGCGTCTGCAGCCTCGGTGGCGCGCAAGACGTCCAACTCGCCCTTGGAGTTCCCCAAGTATGAGCTCTCTGGGGCCGATATGAAGAGAGTTAATTTTCAGAGAAACATTGGTGTTTCCGCCCACATCGATTCAGGGAAGACTACTCTGACAGAACGTATTCTTTACTACAGCGGTCGAATTCGAGACATTCATGAGGTGAGTTGGTGTGCACGTTTGCGGCTACACCTTGGTAACTGATCCGTTCTTTACTTAACATACTGACTCCACAGGTCCGTGGCCGAGACGCTGTCGGTGCCAAGATGGACAGCATGGAGCTGGAGCGCGAGAAAGGCATTACCATCCAAAGCGCTGCGACGTTCTGCGATTGGAATGCGACGTCCCCAATAACCGGTGACAAGGACAAGTATGCCATCAACATTATTGACACTCCCGGTATGTCTCTGCACCTCTCTGTTGTGGTACTTCATTGACGTTTCGGGTTTTAGGTCACGTCGACTTCACAATAGAGGTCGAACGTGCTCTCAGAGTACTCGATGGCGCAATCTTGGTACTGTGTGCTGTTGCGGGCGTTCAGGTATGCGTTCAGTAGTGAAACGCAATCGAATATTCATTGGGTTTCAAGAGCCAAACGACCACCGTTGATCGTCAAATGCGCCGATACAATGTTCCTCGTATATCTTTCGTTAACAAGATGGACAGGTGTGTGGATATCTGCTTTGATTTCCTCATATGTTGAATATACCGTGTAGGCCCGGTGCCAACCCTTGGAGGGTTATCAACCAAATCCGAACTAAGCTTAAGATCGCTGCCGCTGCCGTGCAGGTTCCGATAGGGGTAGAAGATGAATTCAGGGGCGTTGTTGATCTTGTTCGTTGGAAAGCAGTGTACAACGAAGGAGAGAAAGGGTATGTGAAGTGCGTTATGGTGTCTCCCGTCGCTGGCTTACCTTCATCCAGTATTAACGTTGTCGAGTCCGACGAAATTCCCGCAGAAGTTCTGGGACTTGCAAAGGAAAAACGTGCGGAACTCATTGAACAGCTAGCGGAGGTCGACGAACAGATTGGTGACCTCATTTTGTGTGACGAGATTCCGACGAATGTGCAGATCGCCGAAGCTATTCGTCGAACAACCGTCGGACTGAAATTTTCACCCGTTTTCCTTGGTTCGGCGATCAAGAACACTGCGGTGCAGCCGTTACTAGATGGAGTATGTTCATACCTTGCTAACCCAGCTGAGTCGACGGTTACGGCACGCGATACTACTCAACCTGCGTCTCCTCCAATCCCTCTCGTCCCAGCTGCTGAAGCGCCTCTTGTCGTATTGGCATTCAAATTGGAGGAGGGTCGCTTTGGTCAACTGACCTACATGCGGGTATATCAGGGTACCCTGAAGAAAGGCTCCTACGTCGTCAATGCCCGCACAGACAAAAAGGTCAAAGTCCCTCGCTTAGTTCGTATGCACAGTAATGAGATGGAGGTGAGTGTGTTCGACATCGGTCCAGACAATCTTTGCAACTATTCTCCAGGACATTGATTCCATTGGCCCCGGGGAGATTTGTGCGCTTTTTGGCGTTGAATGCTCTTCTGGTGATACTTTCACTGACGGAACTACCAGTTTCTCTATGGTGAGTCGGTTTTGAGTTGGTAAATGTCGTTATGCATATCACCCGTTGTGACAGACATCAATGCATGTACCGGAGCCAGTCATATCACTTGCGATCAAACCCATAGGCCAGGAAACCCCAAACTTTTCTCGCGCACTCAGCCGATTTCAAAAGGAGGATCCTACTTTCAAGGTTCATATTGACCCGGAGAGCAAAGAAGTAAGTAATCGAGGGGTTACTTGATCGTATCTAACCTCTGATCCGTAGACAATTATTTCCGGAATGGGGGAACTTCACCTGGAAATTCACGTGGAACGCATGAGGCGTGAATATAATGTGGCGTGTACCACGGACAAGCCGCGCGTCGCATATCGCGAAACCGTTACTCAGCGTGCACATTTTCAATTCACTCACAAGAAGCAGACGGGAGGTGCTGGCCAGTTTGCACGTGTCATTGGCTACGTGGAACCTATGGAATTTGATCCTGAAATTGGCCGCGACACGCAGTTCGAGAGTCTCATCATGGGTGGGGCTATTCCGTCCAACTATATCCCCGCATGTGAAAAAGTGTGTTTATTTCGGTTTGTACCATTTACCTAGGCTGACGGGTGTGGAAGGGTTATTTCGAAGCATTGGAGAAGGGTACCCTTTCTGGTAATCCAATTGTGGGTTGTCGCATGGTTCTCCAAGATGGCAGCTACCATATCGTGGATTCTTCTGAATTGGCATTCCGTATCGCAACAATTAGCGCATTCAGGGAAATTTACATGCAAACGAGGCCCATTATACTCGAGCCTATCATGACAGTTGAAGTTATTGCTCCATCGGAGTTCCAGAGTGCTGTCATCGGGAGCCTGAACCAGCGGCGAGGTACGATTTTGGATAGCGAAGTCCGAGGCGAGGAGTTCGTGTGCACTGCAGAAGTCCCTTTGAACGACATGTTCGGCTACTCGAGTCAACTTCGTGGCGTAACGCAGGGCAAAGGAGAATTCAGCATGGAGTACAGGGTAAGTGATCACGGTGTACCGTCTGAGGGGAAGATGCTGATGTTTCTTCTCAGACGCATATGCCTGTCCTTCCTATTATTCAAAAAGAACTTGCGGAGGCTTACCGCAAGACTTTACCTCAGGCGAAGAAGTAGAATGACATGCTACGTCCCGTAGCAACTGTCACACATAGTTAAAGTTATCACCTGATACTCCCACTTATATAATCTAATTAGACACAACATTGCTGTTTTGATGTCGGTCTAAGACGAGGCATTTGAGGTGTCTTCCCCCTCAATGAATAATTATTGAATACCGTAGAGTACTTAAAAAGATTAAGAGCCACTAATCTACCTGAGCCACACCAGGCGCACTGGGATTTGTCATCAGCGCCCCGCCGATGCTTCCCACGCACGTGACGCGTCATCCCCGACACCTCTCGTCGCCATTGTCGACAGCGAGCTCGCATATCTCAACAACTACACAACGTACAAGCATCGGACTTTCACGGCCGTATAGTACTCATGTCTAGCTAGCATTCTGTAACATATTATTAATTACCACTAGATACTATGTACTAAGCTACCAGAGCTGTGCCGCGTTGCACTAGGATTTGTCATCAACACACCACCCGTACTTCCCACGCACGTGACGCATCATCCCTGACACCTCTCGTCGCCGTTGCCGACAGCGAACTCGCATATCTCAACAACTACACAACGCGCAAACATCGGACTTTCACGGCCGTATAGTACTCATGTTTAGCTAGTGTTCTGTAACATATTATTAATTACCACTGGATACTAAGTACTAAGCTACCAGAGTGGTGCCGCGTCGCACTGGGCTTTGTCATCAACGCCCACCCGTACTTCCCACGCACGTGACGTGTCATCCCCGACACCTCTCGTCGCCGTTGTCGACAGCGAGCTCGCATATCTCAACAACTACACAACGCACAAACGTCGGACTTTCACGGCCGTATAGTACCCATGTCTAGCTAGTGCTCTGTAACATATTATTGATTATCGCTGTACTAAGCTACCAGAGCCGTGCCGCGTCGCACTGGGATTTGTCATCAACGCCCACCTGTACTTCCCACGCACGTGCCCTCTCGTCGCCGTTGTCGACAGCGAGCTCACATATCTCAACAACAAGACAACGCACAAACATCAGACTTTCACGGCCATATAGTACCCATGGCTAGCTAGTGCTCTGTAACATATTATTGATTATTGCTGGATACTACGTACTAAGCATCAAGCTACCAGAGCCGCATCGCACTGGGTGACACACCAGTTGTCATGTGTTTGGCAAACACCGTTGGACATAGTCTCCTCACCAAGTACGTGTATCACGACTGTTGTATATTGTAAAGACATCGGATTTTCACGCAGACGTACAGTGTATATAGAAGGGCGGCGGATGCATGAATGAATTGATCTACGGTGCGTGACTGTGCATAACTTTCGGAAGATATATAAGTGCGTTACATCGACAGTGACCAGAAAGTCCTGTGTTAAGATGCATGCGTGACGAAGTATTAAAGTAGGGTGGATAAAAACTTACATCTCATTACTCATCATCTTCTGTGGAGCTGTTGTCCTCCAAAGACGAGTCGATCAATGCGACACTTTTTGGAGCTTTCCCCTTGCCTGGTGCTGTGCGGCGGCGTTTCCTGCCCGCATCGGAGGACTTCTTGCGAGGTTTTCCAACTGCTTCCCCAGCAATTTGTCGTTCCTTAAGTCGATCCGCATGTTGCATACGTTGTTGCATAGACATGTACACCCAATGACATGTACCTGCTTTAAGCATGTCACGAAGGGTACAGAGGTGTTCAGCATTTGTAGTGGTGTGAGGAGACTGGAATGGAACACTCTCCGGCCGCCCAAGTAGCTCGATGCCATATTTCTCCTTGATGGCCACCTCAAAATTGACAAAGTTGATTCGCATTTTTTTCTTGGCAACAACACCTGTGTATACTTGCATGTCAGGAGCTGTTAGAAGGTAGAACGAATACTCATGGAGACCAGAATTAAGAATGCGGGCACACATTCGCTGCATGCCTTCTACGGAGTTGCGCTCCTCGATGTCTGTATGAACAACGTAATTCAATACTTAATAGCTATTTAACGCCACTCTCGACCTACTTTTTCCATGCATGCATGCCCACTGTTCCAGTTTACGAACGATTTCGTTGGGTTCGAGGTCCATAACATCCTCCCAAAAGTCCATGACATTATCGGTTCCATACCAGAAAGGCTGCGATGAGTTGTAGACATGTCCACAAGTGGCAAAGAGACATGCGTATATTCCAGTGCGAAGGGCAAGTCCATCAAGCTATAGGAATTCAGTTGATGATCATTAGAATAGAATGCAGAACTCACTATTTTAAAAACATGCTCCAAGGTTGACTGTGCATCGCACGCCGCTGCAGAATTTGTAGCACGAACACTCACGTTCTTGAGAGTGCGATATTCCGTGAGGGCACGTAACAATTCATCTTTTTCATCTTGAGTCATGTCCTGGTATTTGGGGTCCGCCCTTGCCAACTCCCGAATCTGTTGGAGGGAGAGCTTCTCCCCACGAGCGCGACCTGTGATGCATGAGTTAGAGCTGGAATATAACAGCATCAGAGTGGGAAATTACCTTCATTAACCTCGTTTGCCTTGTCGTGAATAATGGCATTGGCCAGTTGCGTGCTGCACGGGTTCTGATAATATTTGTGACTGCCCAGGAGCTTCTTGACCTTCTCACTTGTAACGTTATGTGTAGTTGCAATGGCCTGTACCTTCATTTCAAACTCATTGGCTAGGGACTGGATGGCATCGTTCAGAAGTGTGTCACGATCCCTCCGTTGTGCTGCAGAAATTTGCCTTGATGCTGCATGCGCGCTGCGATGATCTTTCTCCACAGCGGAGAGTGGCTGATGAGGCTGCATGACTGGCCGTCCAGGGTTTCGGGTAGCCCAAGTGGACTTGTTGCCTGCCACTTTAACCACCGAGACTCTGCCATTGCAAACGTTGGGTGTGCCGTTATTGGGATGTGTACTAGAGGTGGTCACGCTGGGGACAAAGGTAGCATTTGAATGGGCAGTCTTGGCAGGCGTGGTGTCCGGATGATGGTCTACTGCGGTGCAAGAAATTGGGACATGTGCGGACGCCATTACTTGAGCAGTAGATGAAGGTAGGGCGGGTCTCGAAGTCAGAGATGACTCGAGCCGAGGGACGGAAATGGCTAAGAGAGTGGGGTCCAGTGCAGGATAACCATAGGATGGGTTGTGCAATTCCAAAGGCTGTGGAGGCGATTGTGCAGCGTTGGGAGGGAACGGCACATCGGACAGATTCCGGAAATTATACAAGTTGAACCCTGGAGTCAGACATGCGGAATCACCTCCTGTGGGGCCAAAGGTGGTGGGAGGAAAGGTGAAAACATATTGGTCCATGCTGTAGGTAGAGCATCGAGGTGCAAAGTCTATAGTATTGCTGCACATCTCCAAATCCTGGAAAATAAAATAAAAATTTGACAGCGTGATATTGAGCGGATGACATTGGTGTACTCTGTCATTAGAACGATCAGGTACGATATATACAACTTGATATAAGACCATGTGGACCTGTGGGGGCATCAGCATGATACAATAGTATACTAGAGGCGATGTGAGTAATGGGCTATTGATAACACTTACCGTGGATGAAGCTGATACCCTGCTGTCAACTTGCCAAAGTTGAGTGGGCACTAGTATGGCCGCCATCACATCGTAATATCTGCATTGACGGGAACCATCTAATCAGCATTTTGTTTTCTGTATGATACAACGAACGCAATTACTGCAGAGCTCGGGGAAATTTGGATAGACGGGTTTGGACGATCACGTGGAAGTCCATACAATAGAACTCTGGATAAAAAGACTATTAATTCAGCTATGCTAGAAAAGATTTCAGTACCTGGATCCTTCTACAGTGACTTAGGCCAACAGTCAGAGATGACAGACCCCGAGACACATGACAATGGTCATGTGACCAGGAGAAATTTCTTGAGTCCAAACGTCATGCGTCAAGCCTAAGTATCTCTGTAATCTGCTTCCTCCCAAGTCGCACCAGGTAAGTTTTGTATATTACCCTTAGTATCTGTGTAAACTAAATCCAACATCCCTTTCCCATAGCTAGCGTCTTCATGTTCGTACATGGGAGCCACACACACTGCGAGGAAGCAAGATGAGCAATGGGCAGCCACTGAGCGCTGGCTATCAAAGCCGGGGTATGGAATATTTTTATTACCTCCCTTTATACTGTATATAACTCATGTTTTCAGAGTGCAAGAAGAGCAGAGGGAGAAAGCAAGACTTTGTGCTGCCAGGTAGGTCGGCCGGTATGATTGATCCTGTCTATCAATGGTGATCGATCTACACTCGTAGGAACAGGACCAAGTAAGCACCTTCTCCAAATATCTCGACATATTAACTCTGTTATTAGGAAGCTTGTCACAGAGAGCAAAGATACCACCTGCAACCCAACACCGACCAGCACAGTTGGAGCGTCCCCAGACCCAGAGCCCAACTCGTACCTACACCCTTCGGCACTTTCGGAACTCCCTCCACTCGAGAAGGTCAGGCAACTCATCGCCAACTGGCAATCTGAATGGGCCACGGAGTCAACATGGCCAAAGAAGTTCCATGATCAACTTAGGCATGCACAGGGCAGGGGCCAACTTGCAACTGACTCATTCTTTTCACAATGTGAGGCCCACGTTGAAGAAGGGAGACGGCTTGTTTGGATTTTGAGGAATATTGCATGCAAAGGTTTCAGGGGTATGGGGTACAGAGCTGCAGACTTGTACGAACAAGTGTTTGACTTGCTCACATCTTTATTGACTGAACTACGCTTTTTCGAAGTCAAATTAGATGACTATGCACCTATATCCCCCTTGTCTCAAATCTCCGAAGCTCGTTACTACTTTACTGTCTAGCCTGTTCGTCATACAAACTACGTCTATATATTCCTCGCCCGATATCTGAAGTGTCAGCTCCCTCAACTCCCCCCTTGTCTGGGGTCTCGCTATTACCTCTCTATGTAGTACTTTTGCATACAATTCATGTCTAAACATTCCCGCGCTTGAAATCTGATTTGTAAAATTAGTGATTCAAATTACAGGAGACATGTATTGGGTTGTGGTGATAGCGAACATGATAGTGAATCCATTCGCTATCAGAGAGTATTCACTACTGGTATCTTCGAAAACATACCCTATCGGTGTACGCGTGACGCCTTTGCCGTCGTTAGCTCATATACTATCTAGCGGTCATTGTCCGATACCTGGACATTACATGATATATTGTGGAAATTGCATAGCACTGATTTACCTTATCGAATTCCTCAATGTCGCATGGACACAAATGTTGGGTCACAATGTGTAGACTACAATACACTCGTTCACACATTACACTGTGTACAATCACCAATGTCGCGTGCGCACCAATTTCGGGTCACAGTGTAGACTACAGTATGCTCATTCACATATATGATCACCTAAGACTTCAATTCAAGATGTTGCGGTCATTGATAGTAGTAAAGGACATGATTTCGGTAGTAACTACTAAGTATTCGCAGTCGATGAAGACGGGGTAGCATCGCTGTTACAATTAATAAAACGACCTTTTGGAAGGGCAAGAAACCCACCAGGTCTTAGTGCAGCCGACTTGAACTGAGCCAAACAGATCTGACAGGTCGTCCACTTCAGCCCAGTAGGATTGTTCACCTTCACTGAGAGCGGGCGAGGGTGTACATGGTGCCATGGGCCAGAACACTGCAAGCATTTCACAATTTTTCATCAGAGAACATGCTGAAAAAATTGAAGGAAAAGATACCATGTTATTTTGGATGTTTTCACAAACAAAATCAAAAAATAATATTGGATTTTCTTTGTCTTCTCTACTGGCAAACATGAATTAATGGTAATACCCACTAGAGTTGAACCTAATGGTCATTACCAACAATTAATGTTTATAGGTAGGTTATGCAAACAAAATACAACATTACTTTTGGATTTTTTCTGTGAAAACACTGGAAATGAAACAGTATCTCCTCCTTCAATTTTTTCACCATGTTTAGTCATCAAAAAGTGTGAAATGCTTGCAGTGGAAGGGCCCACCAGGGATCGGGATCGCGTGCAGTTCGCTGTTGTTATATGCGGCTGTAGTAATCCACAAGGGCTCACTGGAAGGTCTTACACTTGTAGTGAACTGCGCCACTGATGTCGAGAACCCGCAATGCGGCATCTTTCCTATGGGTTCGAGATTGAGCTGAACAGAGGATAGACAAAACAAATAATACCATGTATAAAATATGCCAACCTCTTGCCCAACGATAATGAGGTAAAACCCTTCAGGTGGGGAAGTTGGCTGCGGGACATCCGATGGGTGGGGAATGACACTGCTGTGAGACGTGGACACATGAGGTACTGAAGGGGGGAAGGCTGAACCAGATTGTGACTTGGGAGTGGATTGCGGGGTGCTTGAGGCTGATGGTGGGGTAGTGGTAGAGCCAGTAATTGTCGCTGATGGACTACATTTTCGAGGACTCCTAAGAGTGGTCCTGGTAACATGACTACATTTCACCACGGTTTTGACCTTGGTTTCTGTAGTCCCTTCATGAGTAGTCTTGGTCGTTGTGATACGCATGATCATCTCCTCTGTATCTCGCTCTGTAGATTGTGCTATCTGCCAGCTACCATCATCTAACAAGATGTAAAATCCTAGATAAAAAAAAATAAGTCTTGTGTCCTACCTTCGACGCTCGACACCATGGTAAGACAAGCTTGTGGGTCAGTGCTAAGGACAATACTCAAGGACAGGAGTGCGAATGCTAGCGATGGCAGATAAGTTTGCAATAAGTCTTGACAGCGTGGTAACGTCATGTGGTCTTGGTGAGGATAGGTCCCACTCAATGGCATGAAGCACGGAAGCCAGTCATGGCAGGGGGAGCAGCACGTCGTCACTCCCACAGATGCAGAAGCTTGACATCCTCGCAAATACGTCGGGTCCAGACCAAAGTTCACCAATCTGCAGGAGTTACGCGAACTCTCCATGAATTGGCAGGTCCAAGAAAAATCGCTGAACGGGCTGCACATGCAGCAGAACACAAACAAGAGCGACTAAGAGGTACGTTTTTGTTATGGTTAACAAAAAAGGCTCACTTTCGATAGAGATGACTGTGACCGAGAAGCATGCACTTGAGGCGCTGCGAGATCCAGCATTGAACAACTCAGTTGGTGAGGCCGCAGACGATGGATATGAAAGCGACGAGTATGGCGCAATGGTCCTGGATGGAACGGAGCCACTTGATGTCAGTCATGCTGGTGGTGAGTTTCAAGAACTCACCAGCGGGTTATTGGGGGAATTCTGGAAAAGGTTAGAATTAACAGGGACCAAGTAATAATAGCTGACTGTGTTCAGCGCTTCTCAGAAGATTGGGGGGAAATGCCTGGATTATCGTATGTTCCGGGATCGTACTGCTAAACGGACGGCTGCATTCAATGTGCAAATGGGTGCGATGGTGGAAGCTTACATGGCCTGGTCCTTGATCTGGAAGGGTGCGAGTGGACGGGGATTTTTTGATTCGGATGAGCGACATACACGGGAAGAACAGCAGAGGAGCGACGGCGTAGACACCAGGCTACTCAGTGTACTGGTGTTAGACATCTTCTGTAAGTCAATCTGACTGTAGTACACATGCGGATACTCACGGCATAGTAGGCGCTGAGAAGACTTCTATAACTGTAGGGCCTACTGATCATTACCTAACTTCAGCTCTCGTGTGCCATGGTCTAATCCTGTGCTCTCCCATTACCCCCAAGGTCGCCATTACAGTGCAAGCTCTTGACCTGTACCACACTGTTCGTCAACGTTGCCCCCATCTTTCCATCCAGGGATACATCAAATTGCTCTGCAATATACACGGGGTTTGCAATTAATATATATTCCGAGGTACCTGAACGCTAACCCTTGACCATCCAGGTCCCATTTCACAATCACCGCTCATGTCAATTTTCCATCGCGCTCGACATTTACTTGCAAATTTTAGCACTCGTCTCGAACCTTGTGCACCAGGCACTGCAGCGCGATCAACCTGACTGGTGGCTCAAGCACGGCTGTCCTTCTTGTACTTACAAATTGCAGGACGAACCGACAATGCGATTCAAGATGCTATTTGCTCAGGATGGGAATGACTCTCTCAAGAGAGTGGCAACCAGGGTACTGGACGGCAACCTCGATGATGCTTCCCCTCTTACCCCTTCTCATCCTATGCTGGAGGGTGCGTTTCATCATGAACAATATCTGACCCGTGATTTTGTCGAGAAATTTGCATCCGGACAGCAGACAGGTCACAGCATCGTTGCGGAGGTGAGAAGTTGTTCTGTTCACATTTATTTTCTAGACTTCTTTCTGCATGATAGGATGGTGATGGGAACCTTTGTGCGGAGTGCTGGAAAAACATGAAGGACAGTGCTACACAAAAAATGTGGAGCGTATTTGACGAAACAGGAGTCTTCATAGCAGTCTGTCGGCATGGCTTCTGCCTGCTTATCGCAGATATGGTACAAAGTGGCGAACAGTATGTAGACTACTTAGAAAGCCCTACTCACAAACTCACTCATACACAGGTCTAAGTATGCGCTCGCGGTGACGTCCAAACTCCTCGACGTGTTTTGGTTCAGATCTGGGCGGTGGATATGACATCGGCTGTCGATTCAAGACCACTCTGGCATCTAGCGTCCTGGGCAAGTGTGCATGATCACTCAACTATACGTCTCTTGTTAATGCATTCCATGGCCACGCTCATAACAGGCTATGTCAGTTAGACAACCTCACAACCTACGTCGAAGGTCTCAGACTCGAAGATCTCGAAGGTTGTGAGAGGGCTTTTTCAAAGAGCAATGCCCTTGTGCCATCTACTCGATACATGTCAATTTTTCACAGAAGGCAGGCAATTGTGTGCTATATTGAACACAATGACAAACTGGAAGTGTACGCAAATCTCAGTAAGTAATTAACCTTACCCATCTCGACGTATCTAATCCTAAGCAGCAAAGTTCTTACTGAATAACTACAAACAAGCCCTCGATCTTCTTTCTAATGGCTGCTTGACCCTCGAACGGCTGATGCACGAGCTAGGAGTAAGCGACCCTGACACCTTTAAGCTTTGGTTGGATGAAGAACGTGAATATCTCAGGTCCCTCCTGCGCGAGCCTGTGGAAGAAACGCTGCAGATGGAATATTGGCAATGGCTTGTAAATCTAGCTGGGAGCAGGTAGGCACTATTACGTAGAGAGGTTAGCGTTCTGACTATCAGTAAATTTAGCAAACACCTCGAGTCAATCCTATCTACATGGACTGTCATTATGGCTAACGATGCAGCGTCCCCTTGGAGTGATAGCAGTGTGACAAGGAAAGTGGAGACCATGCACCACCATGCCCAAGAGAACTATGAAAAGGACTTGAAGGCTGTACAGGAGCTCGAGGGACGCCTCGAGATAACATGCCGCTGGGTACCGGAGGACGAGGAATGGCAGGCGGCAGCCTGCCTGGTCACCAATCGAAAATATCAATGGGCATTGGATAACGTTGAGTGATTGGTTGTGTCAAGGATCTTCGAGCTGTCAAAGATGAACCAGTCTGGCACTGGTAAGTCCACCCTAGTCAAATTTGTATCGCACTGATGATTGCAGGCTATAAACTTCGTAAGCACATTGGCAAGGCCTTGCAAACATGCTCAGCTGCCATCCGGGCTGCCCTCTCCCAATATAATGCTGCAGCCAAAGTCCTCGGCCATCAAACACTGGAATTTGAGGAGGTTGTTGAGTACGCATTCCTAGCTGACTTTGACCTTCTCAGAGATATGCGGAAGGACATATCGACCCGCCCGTGGGCGTCACCCACTGCCCACCTTGCCATAAACATGTATTTCAAGTTATGCCAGGCTGAGGAAGAAGTGGTTCACCTGAATGTGGAGATTCGTCGTGTTGTTACATATCTTATTGACGAAGACCGCTACCTCCGGGCTTGTGAAGCCCTCTACCAGGATACCAACCCTGCACTTGCATACCAAATTTCTAGGTACTGTGCCATCCGCTCCCGATTCACCCCATTGCACCTCCATACCCTCGAAAAAATATCCCATCTCCCCAGATTCAGGGGTACCCTAACCCCTGGCATTAGTGTATCACGTGGCCCAGGGGATAGTGCACATGTCCCACAGCGGGTCCCTATACAGTCCGTATTGTCATCCCCACCTATTTGTACAGATGATGGCGAAGAGGAGGCCGATGAAGACCTTGACGATGATCATGGGGATGATTTGGAGGAGCAATGCGAGGCATTGCAGCATATCCTAAGTGTTACTACGGACACATAAGTAGATAAATTACTTAAATGTCCTTGCATCAGTTGACTTTGGCGAGAATATGGGATTTCATGTGACAGGGCACTAGCTGCGTATGAATACTACATGTTTGTGAAATTCCGATGTTTGTGCATTGTGTAGTTGTTGAGATATGCGAGCTCGCTGTCGACAACGGCGATGAGAAGTGTCGGGGATGACACATCACGTGTGTGGGAAGTACGGGTGGGTGTTGATGACAAAGCCCAGTGCGATGCAGCACCACTCTGGTAGCTTAGTACTTAGTATCCAGTGGTAATTAATAATATGTTACAGAACACTAGCTAAACATGAGTACTATATGGCCATGAAAGTCCGATGTTTGCGCATTGTGTAGTTGTTGAGATATACGAGCTTGCTGTCGACAACAGTGACGAGAGGTGTCAGGGATGATGCGTCACGTGCGTGGGAAGCATCGGCAGGGCGCTGATGACAAATCCCAGTGCACCTGGTGTGGCTCAGGTAGATTAGTGGCTCTTAATCTTTTTAAGTACTCTATGGTATTCAATAATTATTCATTGAGGGGGAAGACACCTCAAATGCCTTGTCTTAGACCGACATCAAAACAGCAATGTTGTGTCTAATTAGATTATATAAGTGGGAGTATCAGGTGAAAGTTATTGTATCATTTACTACTGCACACACTAATCCGGTAACGCTGCATTCTCGCTCATAGGATGGATGTAAGCTGAAGAGAAAATTTTGCAAGGGGCTACAGTGCCCACTAGTGTTGCTGTCCAAGTGAAGTGACTTCGAGGTGGGACTCGCTTTGGTTCGAAATCTGACCAGTTTGGTGTGGTTCGAAGATTCAAAGTCAAACAAGCTGCTGGATTGAACTCATCCTGAACTGACCAATAATATGTGGACTCAGATGATGGGCTGTCTTATTAGTGTATGTATGTGCATGACACAATGGATTTTGGAGAGTTAAGGACAGGTCTTAATGTAGTAGAAAATGTAAAGATTGCACTTGAAAATTAATTCAACAATTTTTTGAAGGTGAAACTTGAAGTTTTCATGAATGCCTCAATGTTTACCAATACTTCAAGTTTATGCACATGTATCAACAGCATCAGAATGTCAATTTTAGCTTCAAGTTTGGTAGTGGTTTGAATGTGTGTGCAAACTTCCAATTTCATCTTGTCATAGCCATGCCTCGACCCCGGCTGGACTCAGCCTCGCACTCACTTAGTCCAGCTTTGGCCTTGCCAAACCCTTGTCCCCAGATGTCCTAGCATGGTAAGCACTGCCTTGCAGTGCGTGTCTTTTCAGTTAAGTCCTGCCCAGTCCTGTCCCCAGTCCATCTGTCCTGGTCTCCATTGTCTTAGTCATATATTACTAATACCTGTCTTACCAAGCATCTTAGCAATCCTTGCGAGACCAGCATTACTGGTCTCTGTACTATAGTTACTCTAGTATATAAACTCATAGATACTCAGCCTGTACCCCTCAGTCTGAAATCAACTAAGTTAACTCTGATAACCCTGTCTTGGCCTCAGACTCGGACTGAGACCCATGCAAGGGAATAGTGCTGTAGTCCCAGTCGCTAAGTCCAAACAGTCCAAAACATCTGTATCCTCGTCTCCCCCCTTGATCCCTAACCCCTCGGCCTCGCACCCACCTCGGTCTCCAGGTCCGGCCTCAACCCGGACATCCCGAACTTGACACATCTTCACATTGCAACTTCAACAAAACATCAAGAATGGACTGTGTTCAGACCAAGATTCCAAATATGCACAAACAATAAATACTCTGCCAAATTTTGAAGTTTGGGATGAGGATGAAATATTGATTGAATTGTAAAGTACAATGTATGGTTTATATGAATTGTCCACTGGTTGCCTGTTCATCACCCACCTGTCACCCACCAGCAATCTGTTTATAGTACTATGTGTCAAGTCTGTGAAGTCCAGGTTGGGGACTGAACTGGAGACCAAAATGGGTGCAAGGCTGAAGGATCGGGATCAGATGGGGCACAGAGGTACAAAGGGTAGGACTGGTTGGACTTAGCAACTGAAGGCACAGCACTATTCCCTTGTGTGGGTTTCAATCTGAGTCTGAGGCTGAGGAGAAGATTTCAGATAAGGAGTTATTTGATTTCAGACTGAGGGAGTACAGGCTGAGTATCTATGAGCTTATATACTAGAAGTAACTATATTACAGAGACCAGTAATGCCAGTCTCACAAAGATTGCTAAGATGATTGGTAAGAGCAGTATTAGTAAGGTATGACTAAGTTGACCAGAGACTAGGACAGAGAGTGAACCAGGGACAACCAGGTCAGGCTCAACCAAAATTACATGCACTAGACCTACTGGGGTAAGGGATTGGTGAGGCCAAGGCTGGACTGGATGAGTGTGAGGCTGAGTCTGAGAGTGGTAGGGTGAGTTTGAAAAACTGGTACTTGTGGCCCACTAAGCCCTTTGCATCTTTCTTCTGCATTCTATCTCATCATGTCTGACTTGAGGCTGCCCATCATGACTGACAGCAACAAAGGCTGGGTCCCTATTGACTGGGCCCAGGTGCTGGATGATGCCATCAAGTATGATACTGATGACAAAGAGGAGACAATGTGGGCCAAGGCAAAAGAGAGGAAGCAGCAAAAGGCAGCTGAACAAGCCTGGTGGGAAGAGCAGGTGCAGCTGGAGGCCAAGAGAGTGGAGAGGGAGTGGATTGAGGCTGAGAGGGCAGCACATGAGGCTGAAGAGGAGAGGGTGTGTGAGGAGGAGGAGAAGTGCAAGGCCAAGGCTGGAAAGGGTGATGAAGCTGGGGCTGGGGCTGGTGGAAGTGAGGCTGGCAAGGTGAAAAAGGTGGTCATGGACCCTGGGTGAGTACCTCCAATGACCTGGTGCATTGTTCCTCTAATATCCTTTTTCTTTATGTAGTTGTACCCATTGCATCCAGGCCAAGGCTGTTGTGAGTCAAAGTGTGGTTCAGTGGTGGAAACCAACCAAAACCAACACAAAAGACCATAAGAGCAAGTAGTGGTGTACCTATGCAGTACCTAGATGGTGGAACCTTCTATTTGGGTGGGATTTTTTGAGCTACAACACTCAAAGATGAGTGCTGAGGGTTGTTGGAACATAAAGTGCCACTGTTTATTGGTACTTAGGTGCGATGCTAGTGTGCTTACATAAGTACAAAAAGGTGCACATACTTGTAGTATTCTCTACTAGTATTCCCTCAGTAGTTTGTTCACTACTGAGGGTAAGTCTGTTTATATTACAAGTATTCTACTATACTGACATCCTGTAGTAGCCTACAGGTACATTAATACACTCAGTAGTTTGTTCACTACTGAGGTAGCCTACAGATCCTTCTACAAGGGTTGGGGGTGCTCCTGATGAAGAGGGAGCAAGAATGTGAGAGAGTGCAATGGGGTAGAATGCTGTCAGCCATCAGCAAAAGTGTCCAAATCTAGTGAGGCACTGCTAGACCTAGCTAGGCATTAAAAGGCCTTAGTAGTGGGTGCTACGCCTAGTAGATGCTACGAGGCCTATCAGTAACTATGACAAAAACACTCCAACTAGCTAGATACTGCCAGCGTAGCATAATCTACGAGGCCTCGCCAGGTTCAGTGTGCATTGCTTGGCCTTGCTAGCCCTTGTATGCCTTGCCCACAATACCACGACCTAGCTGGGCCGCATATGCCTTGCCAGGGCTTGCTAGGCCTCTTGGGCTTACTAGGCTCGCACCGTTCATAATAGGAACTCACATTCCACATTTTGTTAGCAAAACTAATATTACAGTGCTATCACGAAAGCATGCGTTGGGAGACAATGCAGTGCGTACAAGAACATGAGTGAACAGTGTGCATACCAGTTGGAAAGCATCCGGGGTGACAATGTAATGCGTACAAGGACATGAACTGAGAATAGACAGCATGCGTACAAGGAGGGAGACTTCGAATGGGCAAGTGCTTGCCACTAAAAACCGTTGGACTTCTTCTGGAGGTGTGGGGCATGGGGTGGGTTCTTACGAGACAAATGGAGGTCCTGATCCTCAGGGTCAAGGGAATTTACGGTGTCAGCGAAAATCGACTCCTCCTGATTTACCACCTTTCTGCGCTTGGGGGCCCTCTTTTTGGCAGCAGCAGACGAAGGCTTCTTGGGTGACGGTAATGCGGCCCTGATATCTTCCAGCTCCACGTTGCCATTGCTCATGAGTGGAGATACATCTCTCTCAATTGTAGACATAGTCCTATAAAAAATTTAATGGAACCACTAGTAACAGAGACGAAGAATACCTATCAGCAGCGAGGATTACAGCTGGGCTCACTGAGATTTGGTGCTTTGTCGTAGATGCGGCACGCTTCGCACGAATTTGGGCAATGTCATCATCAGAGTCATCTTCATAATGGCGTCGTACTCCATTTGACACTCCTCCCTTCTGAACCTTTGGGAAAGCATGCCTGATAATCATTGTCAGTCATGTTGACATAACTGTGACGACACATACAAGTTCCACCACTCAAGTGTTTCATGTGTCCAATCATCACGGTCGTTGAATATTTCCAGAATTAAAGTTGCCATACTTTCTAGGTTTACCTCGCCTACTTCGTGCATCCATTTGGGCGCAGAACTCAGTGTAATGTAAGACTAGATTATAGTATCAGGATGTCAGCTCGAACATTCATGATGAGACCCACTTACCATGATATGTACATATGCGATAATGTTAGGAGTGACAGTATTGAGACTCTATGCGCGGTTCTTTGATTTCTTTGCAGCCATGCTCTTCACAGTTCCATTTGTCGCTGCAGACGGCCCAATGAAGAGGTGGACATAGAACTGTGGACATAAATGTTGGCATGCATAACAGGGTACAACACTTACACGCCAAGCAATGTGACCATGGAACAGACCCTTGGACCTGTCCTCTGGGTCATAGACACCGTCCTCATAGAAATATGATGGCCACATGTATTCAGTGACCCTGATTGAACCGTCTTGTATTGCAGCCATCATACTGCAGTTTTATCAGTAGATTTCAGGACATTGCAGAATGAATGGCAAACTTACAACTCTGGATCCTCGTCAAAGGTCTGACGCTTTTTCTGGGGACACAGCAACTTGGCAAGACCTGGATGGAAGAACCCTCGCTTGGACTTGTCTTCGGTTTTTGGCAGCGGGGGGTCAAGCGCAAACAGTTTCTTCATGTCCAGTGGGATGTAAGCTAAGCCTGCGTGCTTCACCGAACTGAGGTCCATTGAGCGTTGCTCACTCATACCACTTGTCAACTGCAAATAAATGTTAGGACGTCACACAGTGTAGTCATGTTTGGTCATGACAGGATGTCGACTATATGCGCATATAACTAACCTTATTAGTGACTGCAGTGAGTTCCCTAGAGTCGATCTTGAAGAGTTCTTGTTCTAACCATGGAACATGGATGAGGATGGCATCAAAGAATTCCAGATAGCGGGGAATCTCTTCAACGTCCCTAGCAAGTCGAGATTGTTAGTAAGACAACGTGTTTACAGACTCTATGCGCAGATCTCACATGCCAATGTCTGCGTCACGACCCATCCGATACATAACTCCAACCTTGAGGGCAGTTCGAGGCAGTATAAACGGGTTGACGAGGCAAGCAAGTTTGTGTCCTGCCAGTTCGCACATTGCTGACTGGGCTGGCAGCAGATTGAAGCTTTTCGGGGGTTTTGGCTCAGAGCTTGGAGTCTGTGGCTGGTTAGCCATAAGTAAAGGGTCAACGACAGGGGCGTGAGAGGACATAGTGAGTGAAGACAGAAGTGTGATGCTGAAAACAATTCTGGCCTCTTATAAAGCCCGGGCAAATCTGATCAAAAAAGTGCAAATAATATTAGTACATAATTCAACAGCGTCCTAGCAAGAAGCTACATACCATCCAGTGAGCAACAAACCATGCCGGTTACCTGTCCATCCTGTGGGAAGGTCACCCGAAGTGAGCATGGACTTGTGATACATGAAGCACGCTGGTGCACAAAAAAGCAGATGGCTGATGAAGTCTTGCTGCAGCAGTATCAGGAGTATCTCGTGGAACATGAGACAGATGATCGCCTGCGACAGGAGGAAGCAGCCAGGCACGAGCGAGAAATGCAGGAGGAAGAGGCCCTGCATGCCCAACGGCTGGCAGAGTTTAGCAGTTTGGGGGTGAGACGGTATCCTGCAAGAAGTTAACTGAATACTCACTGATATGACTCCAGTTTGACAGGCCAGACATGGCAGAAAATGTCGAACATCGACCCTCAGGCCTGCCAAAACGCACCCGCCATCTACCCAAATGTTACCGAGATGAATTGCCAGCTGTTCCAGCACCTGTACCTGTCCTCCATATCCATGATGAGCAGGATGGCAGGGAACTGGAGTCTCCTACCTGCGAATACACACCGAATGATCCTATGGAGATTGAGGGTCATCAGCTGTCTTCCCTAGACACACCTTTATACCATGGGGCCACATGCACAGAACGCAATGCATATGGCTTGTTCCATGAATTTCAAAGCAGGCTCCCATCATATGATCCAGAGGGACAGACCCCCATCGAGCATCTATGTGACAGCCCTACCTTGCAACGTGGCAGTGGCGAGGACGAAGGCTGGTTTCCTCAGTTTAGTAACCCACTTCGGCAGCTCGGGAACAATTACTTCACCCCGTTCCTGAATGCGACTGTATGGCGCCTCATGGGCTGGTTTTACAGCGGTTCTATTCAGAAATCTCTAGATGATCTTGATCACCTTGTGCACGACATAATCCTAGCAGATGACTTTGATTGCAAACACCTGCATAACTTCACAGCTCAATGGGAATTAAGGCGACTGGACAAGTCGACACTCTTTGCATCAGACTCATGGCACACAGCTACCATTAAGATTCGACTGCCATGTGAAAAAGTCAAAGTCCCCAAAGACCATGCACCTGAATTTCAGGTTGAAGGTCTCAATTATTGCAAGCTCACGGAGGTAATTAAGGCGGCATTTGTGGAGTCAGCTGCCAAGGAATACAACGCAACCCCATACAAGCTATTTTGGCAACCAGATGATGATGCCATCCCTGAACAGATCTTTACGGAGGTCTACACAGCCAATGTCATGCTGCAAGAACATGAGAAGGTCAAGGCACAGCCACACAATTGTAATCTCGAGACTGTGATCGCTGCAATCATGCTCTGGTCAGATTCAACCCATCTTGCAAGTTTTGGAAATGCCGCATTGTGGCCAATATACCTTTACCTTGGGAACCAGTCAAAATATATACGTGCCAAACCCAATTCCTTCGCTGCTCATCACTTGGCCTACATACCAAAGGTAACACATCAAAATTTAATGTAATTGCCACTAATACATAATTCACTCAGCTGTCTGATACAATCCAAGATTTTTACCAGGTCACATATGGCACTAGTGCTACAGCAGCGGTACTTACTCACTGCAAACATGAACTCATGCAAGCAATCTGGGCATTCCTGCTGGATGCAGAGTTCCTCGAGGCATATGAACATGGTATGATAATTAAATTCCCTGATGGAGTGTCACGCAGGGTATTTCCACACTTTTTCACTTATTCAGTCAATTATCCCGAGAAAGTACATTCACATATCACATAACTCATACATAAGCCCCAAATTACAGCATCTCTAGGGTTTTACTCGCTTGTATGAAGTTCCTGGGAAAGTGTCTGTGTCCACGTTGTCTCGTTGAGAAGGAGAATGTTTTTCGACTAGGATCAAAGAAAGATAGTCAGATCCGCAATAGAAAACAGTGAGTCAACACTGAGAGCCAGCGGATTTCTATTGAGAATGCATGCAGGGCAATCTTTAATTTTGGTCGTGGTGTTATTAGTGCCGCAGTCGAGAAGATTCTTGGCGCATTATCTCTGGTTCCAACTCGGGTATGCACCACACTGACAACATTGTGCCGCATGGCAGGCTCATGGATGTATTCCTTTTTTTAGAATGCCTTTTCCGAGAAGCTGTCATGATTTGGGTTTAATTTTTACAGGATGCTTGTACCGGATTTCATGCATGAGTTCGAGCTCGGAGGATGGAAGGCAACACTAACACATCTCATCCGAATCCTTTATGAGGCAGGTGATAACAAAATACAGGAATTCAACACCCAGTACGTGCACATAGCTGTTTTGACTTAAATACTGAAGTACTGACAATTGGCAGTTTTCGTTTGATGCTGACTTTTGGGAGGGATACCATATGCAAGTTTAGCAAGAATGTGTCAGATCTCTCAAGACTTGCTGCACAAGATTTCGAGGACATTTTGCAGGCAAGGACTTCCGTTTTTATGTACTGTTATTGACCAGATTTTAATAAGGCATGTTTCAGTGTGCCATCCCCGTCTTTGAGGGGCTACTCCCTGAGCTGTACAACACTATTGTTCTCGATCTTTTGTTTGAGCTAGCTACTTGGCACGCATTCAGAAAACTGCATATGCACATGGAGACAACACTGTTCCATTTTGACAACAGCACGACTTGCCTTGGGATTGCCATGCAGAAATTCTCGCAGGAGTGCTGCATGGCATTCAAGACCTATGATCTCCCCTGTGAAACAGCTGCACAGGCATGCTGCCAAGGTTCAAAAGTTGCGAAGCGTACCACAAAAACAAACATCCTCTAACACAAGGCCGAGTGATGGAAGTGCAGGTCGCAAGCCATGTTCATTCAACATGGCAACATACAAGATGCATGCACTAGGTGACTATGTCATGTTGATCCGGCTGTTTGGAACGACAGACAATTACTCTACACAAGTGGTAGGTCGTATGCAATTTCTGTTTGTTATCGTGCTTATAATAATGGTAGGGTGAACTAGAGCATCGCCAGTGTCAAACAGTTTTATTCAAGAACAAACAAGATCAGCTTTTGCACACGGAATTGCCAAGCACCAGCAACGTGAAAGGCTTTTACACAAGATGCACGAGCCTGCACATGAATTGCTTCCAGCCTGTCCACCAGAGGCTCACTATCAAATTGCCCAGAGCAGAAAATATTACTGTGACATTGGCGTTCCTATCCATGAACAAGAATGACCTAGCTGTAAAGGTGAGTGCCATCCCACAGTGCTTCCGTGGCAGGTAAATTCATATATCATACATATTAGGACTTCCTATGTGACTTGAAAGACCACATCTTAGCCCGTTTGCTGGGCAGTGAAACACCAGACAACGAGGAATGAGTGTTTATGCAAACTCAACGCAATGCGCTCCTAATCATCAAAAACCGCCTTTATCAGCACAAAGTACTGTGTGTTAACTACACAACATACAATCTCCACTGTACACAGGATTCCATCAACCTGCGCACGCATCCACACATCATGGTCCTCTCTCATGAAAGCGATGAGAACCCACACCCATACTGGTATGCCCGTGTCATCAGCATCTTCCACGTTGAGGTTCGGTACGATGGACCTGAACTGAGTGATCATTCACTCAAATGCATTGATGTGCTATGGGTGCGATGGTTTGCATGCGACCGACATTTCAAGAGTGGCTGGACTGCGTGCCGTCTTCCCTGCATCGGTTATTACCCCCATGATGATCTTACCAATGCATTTGGATTTGTTGACCCAAATGATGTCATATGCTGGTGTTCACATCATACCTGCCTTCCACTGGGGTCGCACAACCAGTCTTTTGCCACCCTTGATTGCTCGCCACAAGTCCGAGAACAATGAAGATTGGTATTGGTATTATGTTAACATGTAAGTCTCTAACAATTACTTAGTACATTACTTTCTAACTGGGATCTTGAAGTTTTGTTGACCGTGATATGTTCATGCGCTTCCAGGGCGGTGCAGTGGGGCACAAGACAACTTCGTGAAGCTATGTCTTGCCTCCTCAATGACCTGCGACAAACTTGACAGAGAAACCATTTACTCTGGAATGTGAAGGGCGAGATAATACAAAATACAGAAGACTCTGACATGGACGAGCTGATGGATGAATCAATTGGTGCTGAAGAAGCTGATGGGAATGACAGTGAAGATGACTCTGCATCGTCTGAAGGTTCTACGCATGAAGAGCACACCAGGCGCTTGATTCCTGATACCCTGGTTGATGAGATGGACGAGTATGGATAGGGTGGCTTGGAAGAGACTGTTGAGGATGAGGACGAAGACAGTGCCAGTGGTTCAGTTGACGAAGATGCATTGGGAGGACTTGAGGACGGGGAGAACCCAGAGAACATGGACTAGACTGAATCTGATCTTTAGCATAGTTTAAAGCTAGCATAGAGTGGCAAGCTGTACTCATTGTCCAGCTATACCTAGCACACTGTCCTCGCCATCTAGCTAGATCTGACAAGCTACCTTCAGTCCCTTGCTAGGCCTCGTAAGCTACCCTCGAAATCTAGCAGCACTCAGCAAGCTCGTCCACCCATTTTGGTTGCTCTTACTAGATCTTCCTAGGCCTAGCGAGGGCTTGCAAGGGCATGCAAGTTGCACCAGGTTCTGCTGGGCTTTGCCAGGCACTGCTGGATTTGGGTGCATTTGCTGATGGCCTACAGAAGGATGGATGATGACTTAATTCAATGTTCTGAGCTGCACTGAGCTCAGGGAGGACTTGGAGTGAAGTATATTGATAATAAATGGTGATAAGTGAAGTAGATGATTGTTAGACCCTTAATAAAGTCTCAACTATTGAAGCTGCTGAATGAATTACTGAGAGATGATGAATTGTGAGCAAGAGGGGCTCTCTGACATCTTCTTCCTTTTTCAGCTATCTAAGTACAGTGATTTATATACAGTACTGGGGCATTGCCTATGGAAAACAAGGTGCAAACACTTCGTAAGTGATTGGTAAGTGATGAGTAAGGAATGTAAGCAATGGATAATCATCTTAGAAAGCATTGGTGAGCATTGGTAAGCATAAGTAAGCCAAAAAGCAAAGAATCAGTAAGCAAAGTCAAAAAGATTGGTAAGTATTGGCAATAGGTGAGTCAAGGACAGTCAGAATGTCAAAGTATGAGTCAAGTAATGTCAGGAACTGGGAAAGCACACTGGAATCACATTAGGGGGAGGCTGTGCATGTCACATCTCAAAGAGATCACTTCTAGGCCAAAGTGGGATGACAGAGAGGCAGTGCTGATCTGATGCCAATATAGTACATCCAAAAGCAGACAGTGTGAGTCAGATGTCAACAGGGGTCAAGCTTTGGGGGTCTGTGGGGTGACAGGAGCATAGGGGATCACAACTTTCCCCCCCTAACCATCCTCTCAGTGAAGCAAATAAAAACTTCATGAATGAGGCTCTGTTGGAAGAGAGGATGAAGGGGGAGCATCTTCTGCTGTATCTTGCAATAAGGAGGCAAGATGTGCATCATACTCATCATGGATGTGATCAGGGAGAGTGGACAACAGTAGATTATACTGTAGCTGTCACAATTTTGGAAGAATGATGGATGAGACTGGTATGAAGATGTTGCAGGGAGCAGGGAGGAAGGATCCATATGCTTCTTGGACTGGAGAGACTGAAACAACCACATAAGACCTTTCTAAGTGAGTGACAGACCTGAGGTGACCAAAGAATGTCCTCCTAGAGGTCATACTGACAAAAAGAACATACTGTCCAAGCTGGATGGGCTGGGAGGGGGCAGACAAGGATGGGATGTACCAGGATGCTTCAGGACAGAAGCTAGTAGGAACTCCTGGTAGATATACATAGCCATGGTCCCTAGCAAAGGGGACAAGTGAAATGATTGATGTGGAGGTGGCCATATCAGAAGAATTAGTGAAATGAGGCATCTTTTGGAGGGAGTGCTGTAGAAATGTGTGGAGTGCACAAATCCTCTCCACTTTTGGAAGGTAGGATCACATGGATGAGCACTACAAGCTGAGTGTGGGAATGGTTTTGGTATCTGCAGAAATGGAAGAGATATGTCAAAAACCAGAATGCTGTACATGGGCACTTAAGAACTTTAACTGGCACTTAACTCACTTCCTTCCTTTTTCTTTGGCATTGACAACTTGTTCTTGTGCAAGAGATGACTGCCAACATTTCTGGCTGTCCTTCTTTGCATGAGGGCTATGGTCTTCATCTCCATTCATCAGCTGTATCCATGTCCACCTGTCATAGCCATGTCTCAACCCCAGCCAGACTCAGCCTTGTATTCATTCAGTCCAGCCTTGGCCTTGCCAATCCCATATCTCCAGTTAGTCTAGTGTGGTGAACACTGCTTTGCAGTGCCTGTCACTTTGGTTGAATCCTGCCCAGTCCTGTCCCTGGTCCACCCTGTCCTGGTCTCCATCACATTAGTCATACATTACTAATCCTTGTCTTACCAATCATCTTAGCAATCTTTGCAAGACTGGCATTACTGGTCTCCATACTATAGTTGTCTCTAGTATATAAACTTGTAGATACTTGGCCTGTACTCTTCAGTCTGAAATCAACAAAGTTACTCTGATAATCCTGTCTTGGCCTCAGACTTGGACTGAGACCCATGCAAGGGAATAGCACTGTAGCCTCAGTCACTAAGTCCAATCAGTCCACCCCCCTGTATCTTTGACCCTCCTCCTGATCCCAACCCCTCAGCCTCGTGCCTGCTTCAGTCTCCAGTCCAGCTTCAACCCGGACAACCCAAACTCGACACCACCTCACCAAACACCTTTGGTGTGTGACATCAGCCTGCAGCCACTCTGCTTCTTCATGCAACTCACCCAAGTCAAGTTCAGACAAGCCCAAGTCTGAAGGGGTGACTGCCACCCCAAAGCTGTAAGATTCATCAAGTATTGACTCAAGGGTGTCAGAAATTTGGCCCAAGTTCTCAACAGCAGTCTCATGAAGTTTGAAAAGGCTGGCCAGGTTGTTGGCAATCAGGCCCACAGCCTTGATCAATCACTCAATCTTGTCTTCCAAGCACAAGTACCAGTCTGCACTGGCCTCCCTCAATCCACTCCTACCAGCCTTGGGTTCATCAAGGTCCAAGACCTTGATCAGCCTTGCACTTGTCTTCACCTGCTTCTGCCTGCTGGGCCTGGCCTTGGGGTTCTCCTTGTTGACCTTCCTCTTCTTGCCCTTGTCAATCTTCCCACTGGCCTTGGGTCCAGCCTTGATGTCCTTCCCATCCCTGGGCCACTGACACTTTCCTTTGGAAAGGTTGCAGCACATGCAGGCAACCCATTTCTTGTTGCCATCCACAAGAAAGTCACAGACAGTGTCACACACCAAAGGTATTTGGTGAGGTGGACACAGATACAGCTGGTGAATGGAGATGAAGACCATAGCCCTCATGTGAAGAAGGACAGCCAGAAATGTTGGCAGTCATCCCTCACACAAGAACAAGTCATCAATGCCAAAGAAAAAGAAAGGAAGTGAGTTAAGTGCCAGTTAAAGTTCTTAAGTGCCCATGTATGGCATTCCAGTTTTTGACATATCTCTGCCATTTCTGCAGATACCAAAACCATTCCCACACTCGCTTGTAGTGCTCATCCATGTGATCCTACCTTCCAAAAGTGGAAAGGATTTGTGCACTCCACACATTTCTACAGCACTCCCTCCAAAAGACACTCATTTCACTAATTCTTCTGATATGGCCACCTCCACATCAATCATTTCACTTGTTCCCTTTACTAGGGACCATGGCTACATATATCTACCAGGAGTTCCTACCAGCTTCCATCCTGAAGCATCCTGGTACACCCCATCCTTGTCTGCCCCCTCTCAGCCCATCCAGCTCCACCCCTCAGACTCAGCTCAAGCCCAATCAGCCTTGGCTTCCCCTCCTCTGGCCTTACCCAATGTACTGGAAGAGTATCATGACTTCACTTATGTGTTCAGCAAGGCCAAATCCTCAACACTCCCCCCTCAATGGGAGTATGATTTGAAGATAGAGCTTGAAGAAGGAACAACCCTGCCTCTTGGCACTATCTACTCACTGTCCCCAGTCAAGCTTCAGGCTCTCTGGACTTTCATCAATGAAAACCTCACCACCAGATTCATTCACCCAACCTCTTCCCCCTATGCTGCACTGGTCCTCTTTGTCAAGAAGAAGGATGGCCCACTCCAGCTTTGTGTGGATTTCCAGGGCTTGAACAAAATAACTAAGAAGGACCACTATCCACTACCACTCATCTCCAATCTCTTGGACTCACCAAGCTGGGCTAAAATCTATACCAAGATTGACCTCTAGCATGCCTACCATCTCATCTGGATTGTTCTGGGTGATGAATGGAAGACCACCTTCCAGACTTGGTATGGGTCCTATGAGTGGTTAGTGATGCCTTTCAGCCTCACCAATGCCCTGGCCACCTTCCAACACTTCATGAATACCATTTTTGCAGACATGTTGGATGTCTGTGTAGTCATCTACCTAGATGACATTCTAATCTACTCCAGAGATAGGGAGTCTCATAAGCAGCATGTCTGATAGGTACTCCACCAATTTCAGCTTCACAGCCTGTATGTGAAGCCAGAGAAATGTGAGTTCAACTCAGACTTGGTTGAGTATCTCAGTTTCCATGTCTCCCCTGCCAGCCTCATGATGTCAAAGGAAAAGGTCCAGACCATCTGCAATTGGCCTGAGCCTTGCAAGGTCAAGGACATACAGTCTTTCCTCAGCTTTGCTAACTTCTATTGCTGGTTCATCTTTAACTATTCAGACATTGTTGTACTGTTAACCTGGCTTACTCACAAAGGTGCCCCTTGGAACTAAAATGAGGAATGCCACCAGTCATTCAATAACCTCAAGGTCACCTTCACTACTGTGCCAGTCTTAACTCATTTCATCCCTGGAGTCCCCATCACCATCAAGACTGATGCTTCAGACTACACCATTGCTGGAATCCTCTCCATTACCTGCAGTGATGACCAGATACATCTGGTCACTTTCTACTCACAGACTCTGAGTGCCCCAGAGTTGAACTGCAATACTCATGATAAGGATTTGCTTGCAATTTTTGAAGCATTCCAGACCTGGTGCCATTACCTTGGGGGCTCAGCCTCACTGGTCAATGTTGTCACCAATCACAAAAACCTGGAGTACTTCTCTACCTCTAAAGTACTCATTCACTGCCAAGCTTGCTGGTCAGAATTCCTATCCCAGTTCAATATGATCATCTGTTTCTGGCCCAGTAAGTTCAGAGCTAAGCCTGATGCCCTTACTAGATGATGGGACATCTACCCCCAAGAGGGGGATAGTGGCTATGCCCAGGTGAACCTGCAGAACCTGAGACCAGTGTTCACCCAGGAGCATCTAGCAGTCTCCCTTTGCACAACCTACCTTGAGGACCCAGTCTTACAAGCAGTCATGCTAATGGACATAGAGAAACTCCATAATGATATCCTGACTGCACTGCTGGATGACCCAGTCTCACAAGTCCTCCTGTCTGACATGTCCAATCCCCAGTGGTCAGTAGATGACACCAACTTCCTTTGTCTCAATGGAAGGATCTACATGCTGGACTCAAATGGTCTCCACCTTAGGGTCTTGCAGCTTAAGCATGACCACCCCCTGTCCAGTCACTTCAGCCAAAACTGCACCTTAGAACTCATCTGGTGTGAGTATACCTGGCCCAGCCTCAGGACATTCATCAAAGACTATTTCTGGTCTTGCATGGCCTGTGCTCAGGCTAAGGTTCCCCACCACAAGCCTTATGGCCTCCTCAAACAACTCCTGGTGTCACACCAAAGGCATTGTGGACATGGTTACAGCTGACTCTGCCTAACTCATTGATGAGTTGTGTGCCCATGCCATGAATGCAAATGAAGACTAAAGCCCTCATGTGTAGAAAGACTGCTGGACATGAGCAGTCATCCTTCACACAACAATGAGTCATCAGTGCTAAAGAGAAAGGAGGAAGTGAGTTAAGTGTGTGCCAAAAGTTTTTAGTGCCTGTGTATGGCATTCTGGTTTTTGTCATATCTCCACCATTTCCAAAGATTTTGACTCCATTCTCACACTTGCTTAAAGTGCTCAGCCATGCCATCCTGCCTTCCAAATTTGGAGAGGATCCTCATACCCTACACATTTCTACAGCACTCCATCCATCAGACACTCATTTCACTAAGTCCATCAGATATGGCCACCACTTTGTCAATCATCTTGCTTGTCTCCTTTGCCAGAGACAGTGGCTACATATATCTGCCAGGTGTTCCCACCAGCTTCCATCCTGAAGCCCCCTGGTTCATCCCATCATTGTCAGCCCCATCTCATCCCATGCAGCTTGGTCAGCATGTTCTCCTTGTCAGTATGACTTCCAGAAGGACATTCTTTGGTTGCCTCAGGTCTATCACTCAGTTAGGAAGGTCTTGTGTGGTCATTTCAGTCTCCCCTCTTGATGAAGCATATGGATTGTTCCTCCCTGCTCCCTGCAACATCTTTATTCCAATCTCATCCATCACTCTCCCCACACTGTGACAGCTGCAGCATAGTCTACTGTTCTCCAGCCTCCCTGATCACATCCATGACAAGTATGATGTGCATCTTGCCTTCTTACTGCAAGATCCAGCAGATGACATCCTCCCTTCTCCTCCTCCTCCATCAGAGCCCTGTTCATGAAGCTTTTGTTAACTTCACTGAGAGGATGAATGGGTGGGAGATGTGATCACTTATGCTCCCATTGCCACATAGACCCCCAATGCCCTAGCCCTTTGACACCTGACTCATGCCCTTCAACTCTGGAATTAATACTTCCCTATCTGGAAACACCATCCATCTGTCATGCCATCTTTGGATATAGTGATGTCTCTGCTGAGATCTGACTCACATCACCACCCCCTAATGTGATTCAGTGCACTTACTCAGTTTCTGCCACTCTTTGACTCATTCTGTGATATTTTGGCTGTCCTTGACTCATTTATTTCCAATACTTACCAATCCCCCTTGCTTGCTTACTTTTCATTTCTTGCTTACTCATCATGATTACTCAGTCCTTACTCATTACTTACCAAGCATTTGTACCTTGTTTGTCATAGGCTGTGCTCCCCCACAGTATATAAACCCCCATGTACTTAGCTACAACCCAGTGAATCAGAGGTCACTCAGCAGGCAGTTCAGCTCTCTCAGCAGCATAACTTGTCATCAACAGTTGAGGCTCACTCAGAAGAGTCTATCTGTCACCATTCGTCATACTTGGTATTTGAGGCTCCATGAAGGGGTCTATCTGCCTTCATCACTAACATCAGTGCTTAGTCAGCAACTCTCACTTAGTCATCCTTTCACTCCTGTGTAACTCATCAATGACTTGCACTAGGAGTCCTTTTGGCTGAATACCTTCATTCCATTCAGCATTTCCCATTCAGTCATCACTTGTTTGTCTGCTTCTGTGTAACTCATTGATGACTTGTGCCAGGAGCACCTGCCATTGAAACTCCCCCACATTAGATTCTTCTGCTGTCACACACCAAAGGTGTTTGGTGAGGTGGACATGGATACAGCTGATGAATGAGATGAAGACCATAGCCCTCATGCAAAGAAGGACAGCCAGAAATGTTGGCAGTCATCCCTCACACAAGAATGAGTCATCAATTCCAAAGAAAATGGAAGGAAGAGAGTTAAGTGCCAATAAAAGTTCTTAAGTGCCTGTGTACAGCATTCCAGTTTTTGACATATCTCTGCTGTTTCTGCAGATACTGAAACCATTCCCACACTCACTTGTAGTGCTCAGCCATGTGATCCTACCTTCCAAAATTGGAGAGGATTTGTGCACTTCACACATTTCTACAGCACTCCCTCCAAAAGACACTCATTTTGCTAATTCTTCTGATATGGCCACCTCTACATCAATCATTTCACTTGTCCCCTTTGCTAGGGACCATGGCTATGTATATCTACCAGGAGTTCCTACCAGCTTCCATCCTGAAGCATCCTGGTACATCCCATCCTCATCTGCCCCCTCTCAGCCCATCCAGCTTGGACAGTACATTCTTTTTGTCAGTATGACCTCTAGGAGGACATTCTTTGGTCACCTCAGGTCTGTCATTCACTTGGAAAGGTCTTATGTGGTTGTTTCAGTCTCTCCAGTCCAAGAAGCATGTGGATCCTTCCTCCCTGCTCCCTGCAATGTCTTCATACCAGTCCCATTCACCATTCTTCCAAAATTGTGACAGCTACAGTATAATCTACTGTTGTCCACTCTCCCTGATCACATCCATGATGAGTATGATGCCCATATTGCCTCCTTATTGCAAGATACAGCAGAAGATGCTCCCCCTTCATCCTCTCTTCCAACAGAGCCTCATTCATGAAGTTTGTATTTGCTTCACTGAGGGGATGGTTTGGGGGGGACCCACAAAGCTTGACCCCTGTTGACATCTGACTCACCCTGTCCACTTTTGGATGTACTATATCAGCATCAGATCAGTGCTGCCTCTCTGTCATCCCACCTTGGCCTAGAACCAATCCCTTCAAGATGTGACATGCACAGCCTCCCCCTAATGTGATTCCAGTGTGCTTTCCCAGTTTCTGACACTACTTGACTCATACTTTGACATTCTGACTATCATTGACTCACCTGTTGCCAATACTTACCAATCTCTTGGCTTTGCTTACTGATTCTTCATCCTTTTGGCTTACTTATCCTTACCAATGCTTACCAATGCTTTCTGAGACAATTACCCATCACTTACATTCCTTACTCATCAGTTACCAATCACTTACCCAGTGTTTGCACCTTGTTTTCCATAGGCAATGCCCCTGTACTGTATATAAATCACTGTACTTAGATAGCTGAATAGGAAGAAGATGTCAGAGAGCCCCTCTTGCTTGCATTTTTATCATCTCTCAGTAATTCATTCATCAGCTTTGATATTGAGACTTTATTAAGGGTCTAACTATCATCTACTTTGCTTATCATTGGTTATCATCAATATACTTTGCTCCAAGTCCTCCCTGAGCTCAGTGCAGCTCAGAGCATCAAATTAAGTCACCATCCATCCTTCTGTAGGCTGCCAGCAGTCTACCCTATCACATTCTATCACATTCTTGCTCCCTCTTTGTCAGGAGCACCCCCAACCCTCAGCACCCATCTTTGAGTGTTGTAGCTCACAAAAACCCACCCAGACAAAAGGTTCTACCATCTAGGTACCACATAGGCACACCACCACTTGCTCTTATTGTCTTTTGTGTTGGTGTTGGTTGGTTTCCACCACTGAACCACACTTTGACTCACACCAGAGTCCACTAAAGTATGAAGCTGAGGTAAATCATGATTTTCTAATGTGACATACAGGGTTAAAGAGTTTGGACTGGAAAGAGTGGACATGTTGAGATGAGCCTCCAGGTTTGCACAACCAGAGTCAATGCAGCTCCTGGATTGGGCAGAGTCCTGGGAGCTGCTACCTATTTTTTTGTCTTGGGGGTAGAACCCAAGCCTGAGGCTGGTGCAGCTTCAGTGGTGGCTGCAGCATGAGCCTTGGCCTTACTGGTTTTCTTGGGGCATTTATCTGTGAAGTGACTGGGGCCTCCACAGAATATGCAGATGTTGCCCTCAATGTGATGCTTGCATTCTTCTGGGGTTAGCTTCCCATCCTTTCTGAGCTTGCTAGGCTCAGGCTTAGACAAGTTGCTGTTACTGTTGTTGCCCAGCTTCAATGAAGCCAACTTGGAAGAGGAGCCAGAGTTATTGTTGCTGCTACTGGGCTTTGACTTATCCTGACTGTCAAGTCTGGGCCTACTCTGACCAACTCCGACACTAAACAAGGTCTAGAGAGTGGTTCAGAAGCAAGTCTGACACAAAGGATTAGAACTCCAACTGGTAGAGTGGTGGTAGGAACGAAGTCTGCCAAGACAAAGGTGGAGTGGAGTGAGGGCATTGGGTTTAGCTCATGTGCTACTCCCTTGCACGATCTCAGCCCTCATATTTCAGAGGGAGAGTATAGATAGAGAGTCAGAGGTAACTCCAACAGACAGAAGATGGAGACAGAAGGAGTAGGCACTAAGTTGATATTCATACTGAGGAACAGCAGAGTATGATACAAGCTTTTATACTACTATGGAGGTTCAGTAACTGGAATTGGAACTGACATACAGAGACCCAGAAATTTTCAGGTAAAACTTCCTAGATGATGAATGAAGGGTAGACAGAGGACATATGAACGGGTAACATAGAACATCCAGAAAAGGAAACAGTCCAGATGCTGGACCATGCAGTGTGCATGCTGCAGAGTACCTGACTGCGTGCTGTCAGGGAGAAGTCCAAAAGTAGTCACATAACCTTTTAGAGAACGGTCTGCCTGGTCCAGTGTCACACACCAAAGGTGTTGTGGACATGGTTACAGCTGACTCTGCCTAACTTGTTGACGAGTTGCACACAATGCCCATGCATGCAGATGAAGACTAAAGGCCTCATGTGTAGAAAGACTGCTGGATGTAAGCAGTCATCCTTCACACAAGAACAAGTCATCAGTGCTAAAGAGAAAAGAGGAAGTGAGTTAAGTGTGCATTAAAAGTTTTTAGTGCCCATGTATGGCATTCCAGTTTTCATCATATCTCCACCATTTCCAAAGATATTGGCTCCATTCTCACACTCACTTAAATTGCTCAGCCATGCAATTCTGCCTTCTGAATTTGGAGAGGATCCTCACACCCTACACATTTCTACAGCACTCCATCCATCAGACACTCATTTTGTGAAGTCCATCAATCATGGCCACCTCTTCGTTGATCATCTCACTTGTCTCATTTGCCAGAGACAGTGGCTACATATATCTGCCAGGCATTCCCACCAGCCTCCATCCTGAAGCCCCCTTGTTCATCCTGTTGTTGTCAGCCCCATCTCATCCCATGCAGCTTGGTCAGCATGTTCTCCTTGTCAGTATGACTTCCAGAAGGATGTTCTTTGGTCACCTCAGGTCTGTGACTCAGTTAGAAAGGTCTTATGTGGTTGTTTTGGTCTCCCCTCTTGATGAAGCATATGGATCATTCCTCCCTGCTCCCTGCACTGTCTTTATTCCAATCTCATCCATCATTCTTCCCATGTTGTGACAGCTGCAGCATAATCTATTGTTCTCCAGCCTCCCTGATTGCATCCATGATGAGTATGACATGCATCTTGCCTGCTTACTGCAAGATTCAGCAGAAGATGTCCCCCCTTCTCCTCCTCCTCCATCAGAGCCCCATTCATGAAGTTTTTGTTAACTTTGCTGAGAGGATGAAAGGGTGGGAGATGCAATTGCATATGCTCCCATTGCCCCACAGACCCCCAATGCCCCAGCCCCCTTTGATGCCTGACTCATGCCCTTCAACTCTGGAATTAATACTTCCCTATCTGGAAACACCATCCATCTGTCATGCCATCTTTGGATATAGTGATGTCTCTGCCAAGATCTGACTTGCATCGCCACTGCCTAATGTGATATCAGTGCACTTACTCAGTTTCTGACTCCATTTGACTCATTTTGTGATATTTTGACTATCCTTGACTCACTTATTGCCAGTAGGTACCAATCCTCTTTGCTTGCTTACTTTTCATTTCTCACTTACTCATCATGATTACTCAGTCCTTACTCATTACTTACCAAGTGTTTGTGCCTTGTTTGTCACAAGCTGTGCTCCCCCCACAGTATATAAACCCCCATGTACTTAGCTACACCCCCAAGTGAATCAAGAGGTCACTCAGCAGTCAGTTCAGCTCAGCTCAGCATAACTCATCATTGACAGTTGAGGCTCATTTGGAAGAGTCTATCTGTCTTCATTCATATCATTGGTAGTTGAGGCTCCACCAAGGGGTCTATCTGCCTCCATCATTTATCTGAAGCTTTACCCCTGCTTAGTCATCTATCCACTCCTGCATAACTCATCATCAACTTGTGCCAGGAGCATATTCTATCAAAGTCCATTACTCCCAAGTACTTTTGGCTGAACACCCTTGCTCCATTCTGCATCCCCCATCAAGTTATCACTCACTCAGCTGCTCTTGCATAATTCATTGACGACTTGCACCAGGAGCACCTCTACTTGAAGTCCCCCCCACATTTAGGTTTTTCTGCACTCCAGGTTCCATGGAGGCAAACCACCACTCGCTCTTATTTGTCTTTGGGGTTGGATTTGTTTGGTTTTCACCAGCTTTCCACACTTTGACTCACACTGGTAGGAGAGCAACACAAGTCCAACAGCTGTCAGAGCAGAGATGGCTTGTAACCAACAGAAGTTGGGCAGAGTTGGTGTGGAGTGAGTGAATGACTGGTGGAAGAGGGTGCAGAGTGAGTAAGGACTTAGAGTGAACACATGGTTATGACAGTGCCCCCCCCCCCCCTTAGGGCCTGAACCCCTGAAGGCTGCATGTATGGGATGAGATCAACACAAGTTGATCATTTGAAATTATTTTGATGCCTCAAGGACAATGGTTTAGCCACAGCAGAGCTCCATCGGAGTTTGAAGGACCACTTAAAAAACATGTGTTAGGGTACCAAACCCTTGTACCTTCTTTCCTCATCATCATGTCCTCCGAGCACAAGAACACAACCCCCCAGCCAACCCCAGGCCACTCCCATGACTACTCCCAAGTTGTGGACAATGCACTGGTTGTCCTTACTGATGACTCAACTGACACCAAATGCAAGAAGGCAGCAGAGAAGGCATGTCAGCAAGAAGAGGCAGAGAAGAAGGAGTGAGAGCACAAGGCCAAGCAGTGAAAGGCAGAGGAGGCATGACTGGAGGTAGAGCAGAGGCAGAGAGAGGAAGAGGAAGTGCAGAGGAAGAAGGCAGTCGAGGAAGAGGCCAAGAGGCAAAGGCAGAGAGCAGCAGCAGAAGAGGCTGAGAAGCAGAGGCAGAGGGCCCAGGCCAGGCAGGATGAGGCCATGCAAAGGTGAGTGACAGAGTCCTGCAAGTCAGGTGGAGCTGACTTGTACTTTTTACTTTTCTTTACTTTCATTTCAGGTTAAGTGGCACAGTCTATGACATCAACACTGCCCAGAGGGTCCCTGGGACCTCTGTGGCGACCAGGAGAGCCCCCTGCACTCACTGCATAGCAAGTCTGACAGCGGGGCAGTGTGAGCCAGGGCAAGGTAAGACCAGGGCCTGCATGCCCTGCCACAACAAGAAGGTGTGCAGCTGGACAAAGGAGGACAATGTGGTGGGACCCTCATGGAAGAGAGTGGGGACAGGAAGTTCCCAAGGGGAGAAGAAGAAGAGGTCATGAGGAAAGGCAAAGGAGAAAGTGACAGAGATGGAGGAAGCAGACAATGAGCAGGGGGCAGGCAGAGAAAAAGAGGAGGAGCCAGAGACACCGAATGAGGGACCCTCAGGAGCAGGGGTCTCCTCATGGTGGGTGGAGTGGGAGCAGGAAAGGCAGCTGCAGGCTGCAGAGAGGTATGCAGAGGCACATGAGAGGGCTGTGACCACCTTTGAGAGGATGGCAGAGGCAGCAGAGCAGATGGTGGAGGTGGCAGAGCAGACAGCCAATGAGTGGGGGCTGTACCATGAGTGGGTGGAATGGGCAGAGATGAGGAGGAGGGAGGATGCACACAAGGCCAGGATGGCTGAGTTTGAGTGTGCAGGAGGAGGGTGGAAGAGGCCACAGTCAGAGGTGGTGGAGGGCAAGAATGATGAAGCAGATAAAGGTGCAGATGGGGACAATGAGGAAGAGGAGGAAGTCAGAGGAGAGCAAGAAGGCAGAGAAGAACAGGCAATGGAGGAGTAGAGTAGACTTCTTTTTTTTTTTTTTTTGTCTTTTGTATATTTTTGCACTACTACGAAATAGACTTATGATTTTGTTTGTGATTCTGAGAAGTGAAACAGATAAGCAGAGAAAATTCTAAAGTACTTAAGGTAGTTCAGTAAGGGGTGGAGTTGGCCCACAGAGGAAGGTTATGTGGGTGGAGTATTATGGCAGAGGTTGGTATGGGCCTGGTTTGTGTAGATATTGTTCATGGAAGGCAGAAACTATGTCAGAAGCATGATCTAGCTCAGTTGCAAGCAACCAAGAGGTTTCTTCATCAGTGTTCTTGTAACCAGCCCAGCAGACTAGGTACAAGAGTTGGCAGTGGCGGTGGCAGTGGTCCACCTTAGAGTCGAGTTTCTCTGACACTTCATACTCAAGGTCACCATCAACATCCACTGGCAGAGGTGGAGGTTGTTGTCAGTTTGGAAAAGGGTTAGCTGCTGTGGCTTCCAGTTGTGAGACATGGAAGACTGGATGTACCAAGCACATAGAGTCAGGGAGCTTAAGGGTGATGGAGTGTGTACCTGGCCTGGCCAAGATGGTGAACAGACCTAAGTACTTTTCAGAGAGTTTTTCTGAAGGACAAGTGGAGAAGAAGTACTTTGCTTTGACATAGGCCTGTTCTCTGACCTTGAACTCAGGCAGAGTTATGCATTTGGCATCTGCTGGACCCTGGTAGTGCTGCTGAGTGGCAGACATTTCAGAGCAGAGGAAGTCATGAAGGGCAGAGAGCTCAATGACATAGTTGTGAGCCCTTGGAGAGGTGAAGTCTTGGTCAGGGACCACAGACAGGTTTGGATGATATCCCTTGTTAGCAAAGAAGGGAGAAACTCCAGTAGTCACACTTGGTGCATTGTTGAAAGCGAACTCTGCTAGAGGTAACAGCTCAGCCCAGTTGTCTTGTTGGTAGTTACAGTAGACATGAAGGTACTGCTGAAGGGTCTGGTTCATTCACTCAGTCTGGCCATTGCCTTCTGGGTGGTAACCCGAAGTGAAGTGAAGATGCATATCAAGGGCCTTCCCTAGAGAGCAGAAGAAGTGTGAGACAAACTCAGGACCTCTGTTGGAGGTGACATTAGCTGGTACTCCATGCTTGGAGAAGACTGTGGATAAGGAAGAGCTTAGCGAGTTTGGCAGAGGTGATGGAGTCATAGGTGGGGATGAACACCTGCTTGTGTTGACAGGTGGTCCACTACCATGAGGATGGCAGAGTAGCCATTGGAGTTGGGGAGGTGTTCGAATGAAGTCCATGGAGATGGAGTTCCAAGGTCTTTCTGGGACAGGGAGTTGCTTCAGTAGACCATAGGGGTGGTGTCATGGAGTTTTGCTCTGTCCACAGGCAGTGCAGGACCTGACATATTCTTTCACATCAGAGCAGAGGTTAGGCCACATGTAGTCCCTGCAGACAAGTTCTAGGGTGTGGTTTTGCCTGAAATGACCTGCTAGAGGATGGTCATGTTTGAACCGAAGCACTCGAAGGTGGAGCTCATCAATGTCAGGGACAAAGATGCAACTGTCAAGGCAGAGTAGACCATTGGAGTCCAGGGACCACTGAGGCTTAGCCAGAGTTGGGAGATGGCTGGCAGAGACAGGGTCAGAGGGTAAGGTGGAGATGATGTCAGAGTGCAAGCACTTGACATCAAAGACCATGGCAGTGCAGAGCACAGGTGCCATGAGGGTAGTGGTACAGAGGGATGATGTGAGTTGCTCCTGTGTAAACATAGGGCAGAGATTGTGAGGATTTACCTGTGCATAGTCCCTATCCCCCCCTTTTGGGTAGATGTCCCAATTTCATGTAAGTGCATCAGGTTTGGCTCCTAGGTGGCCAGGTCAGAAGTGGATGGAAAGGTCAAACTGGGAAAGGTACTCTGACCAGTGGGCCTGTTGATGAGTGAGGACCTTAGAGGTGGAGAAATACTCAAGGTTTTTGTGGTCCATCACCATGTCAACAGGCAAGGCAGAGCCTTCTAGGTAATGCTGCCAATGGCAGAAGGCCTCAAAGATAGCCAACAGCTCCTTGTCATGGGTATCATAGTTGAGTTCTGGCACAGTCATGGTGTGAGAGTAGAAAGTGACTGGGCAGAGTTCACTGTTGGAGCAGGTGAGCAACAGAATACCAGCAATGGCATAGTCAGAGGCATCAGTTTCTACTGTAAGCGGAGCATCAGGAACCCAATGAGTGAGAATAGGGGTGGAGCTGAAGGCATCCTTCAGGCAGAGAAAAGCAGAGTGGCACTCCTCAGAAAAGTTCCAAGGAGTGCCCTTTTGTGTGAGGCGAGTGAGCAGAATGATGATGTCAGAGTAGTTATTAATGAATCATCTGTAGAAGTTTGCAAAACCAAGGAAGGATTGGATGTCTCGCACCTTCCATGGCTCAGGCCAGTTGCAGACTGCCTGAACCTTCTTGGCAGACATGGTGAGACCGGAGGGAGAAAGAATGTAGCTGAGGTACTCAATGGAGTCAGAGTGAAACTTGCACTTCTATAGCTTGGCATAGAGACCATGCTTTTGAAGGTGGTGGAGTACCTCTTTTATGTGTTTGCGATGCAACTCCATATCCTGCAAATAGATTAGGATGTCATCGAGGTATACCACAACACAGACATTGAGCATGTCTGCAAAGATGCTATTAACAAATCACTGGAAGGCCATAGGCATGTTAGTCAGACCAAATGGCATTACCTGCCACTTGTAAGAACCATAACAAGTGCAGAATGCTGTTTTCCATTCATCTCCATCTGTGATGCAGACTAGATGATAGGCATGGCAGAGGTTGATCTTGGTGTAGACTTGGGCACAACTTGGAGGGTCAAGTAGGTTGGAGATGAGCAGCAGCAGATAGTGGTCTTTTTTCATGATTTTGTAGAGTCCTTGATAGTCTATGCAGAGGCAGAGTGAACTGTCCTTCTTCTTTATGAAGAGGCAGGGGCACCATGAGCAGTGGTGGATTGTTTGATGAAACCATAGCCAAGATGCTCATCAATGAAGGTGTGGAGAGCTTCAAGCTCTGGCAGAGAAAGAGAGTAGATCATGCCAATGGGCAGAGAAGCTCCTTCCTCAAGGTTGATCTTGAGATTGAATGAGCAGTGTGGCAGAAGTTCAATAGCCTTGTCTTTACTAAAGATGTTGGCAAATTTGTGATACTCAGGGGGGACTGAAGAGAGGTCAGGAGGTGGAGAAGAAGCAGAGGATGCACAAAGCTTCACATCATCAGCAGAGAGCTGTAAGTGGAACTGTCTAGAGCCAGGGAGAGAACAGGCTCTGACATACACAGCAGCATTGATGAGTGAGACAAGTGGAGCAGAGTGCAGTGAGTCAGTCAGAGTTGTAGTCGGAGCTGCAGACAGAGTGGAGGGTGTCGGATCTGGAGTGGAGGTCACAGCAGAAGGTGATGAAGGCACCTGGGACATCAGCATTCCCTGTAATGGTGGTTTGAATGATATACTGCCCAGTACCCAGTCAATTGACAGATTGAAGCGGGTGAGCCAGTTGTGTCCTAATACCAGCAAACATGAAGAATCCAATGGAGTAACATAAAACGAAGTGGAGTTGACATTGCCAGAAGGGAAGTGGAGGGCAAGATCTACTTCTTGGGAAATGACAGCATTTGTACTACCATCAAACAAGTGGAGTGGAATTGGCAGAGAAACAGAGGAAACAGGAATAGCATACTTTTTGATTATGGACAGGTCTGCAAAACAATGAGAAGAGCCAGGATCAATCAATGCAGCAACAGTATCAACAGAATAATCAAGAAGAGTTACAGACAGAAGTAAAGAGTTCAGACTAGAGAGAGCAGATGTGTTGAGTCAGATGTCTGGTTGTGCACAGTTGGGATCAACACTTCCTCCAGGCTGTGCGAGCTCCCTGGAGGAGTGGACTAATTTTTTGGCTCTGCCTTCTCTGCAGGCAGAGTAGGCAGAGTTCCAGCCATAGCTACATGGGCTTTGGCTGCATGAGAGGTGGACTTGGGACAGTCCTTGGCAGAGTGGCCAGCCTTGCCACAGAAGAGGCAGAGGTTGTTCTTCATCCTGCACTGGCATTCAGTGGAGGTGAGTTTGCCATCCTTGCCCAGAAGATGGGCAATATCAGACTTGGGCAGATCTTTCTGTTTGCCCTTGCCCTTGGCATTGGACTTTGGAGTGGAGGCAGAGGATGACAATTTAGCTTTATTGTTAGAGTTGGAAGGACTTGGTGGTGCACAAGATTTCTGCTTTACATTCCCAGTAGTGTGCATTGATAGTCTGGGCAAGTTTGCAGAGTTGTGCCAGAGTAGAAGGCTTTCCAACTTGAGCAATCTCATCTTTGATGCAGTCTGGAAGTCTGCTATAGAAGTGGTGGTAGAGTGCACCAACACCATAGTCCTTGACCTGTGAAGCCCAGTGATTGAACTCCATGATGTATTTGGTAATTCAAGAGCCATCCTTCATAGTGAGGTTCTCAAGTTGTTGGATGGCATCCACTATGGCATCATGTGGACCAAAATTAGTTGTGAGCTCTTGTAAGAACTCATAGTAGTCATCCATCCAGAGCAGGTGGTCATAGTTGTTGGGGTTTAGTAGGTCTGGCTCAAACCAGGCCAGAGCCATACCCTTAAGGTAAGACTGAGCAAAGGTAACCTTGGCTCTGTCAGAGCAGAATGCACAAGGGCAGTCTTGGAAGTTCAACTCACATTGTATGAGGAACTCATGGAGTTTCTTAGGGTCGGAGCTGTCAAAGGTGTCAGGCTCATGGACTTTGGTTTTCAGAGCAGAGTCCCCAGTGCATGGACAGCTCTAGCAAGAGCTATGAGGGGATCCTCTGGCAGCTCAGCCAGGTCTTTGGGGATATCTCTGTCACTGCTGCCCCTGCCATTGGGATCACCATCAGGATAATCAGGGTTGGGGTCAGGTCCATCATCTCAATTATGAGGAGATGGAGTATGGAAGGTTGTTGGGTGGAGGTCAGAGCAACCAGCTTGTGAAGTGCTTTTGCCCTCAGTGCAAGAGCAGCGTCAATGTCATAGCCATGTCTTGACCCCAGCCAGACTTGGCCTCGCCAATCCCACATCTCCAGTTGGTCTAGTGCGGTAAGCACTGCTTTGCGGTGCATGTCATTTCAGTTAAGCCCTGCCCAGTCTTGTCCCTGGTCCACCTTGTCCCAGTCTCTGCTACCTTAGTCATATCTTACTAATACCTGACTTACCAATCGTCTTAGCAATCTTTGTGAGACTGGCATTACCGGTCTCCATACTATAGTTGTTTCTAGTATAAAAGCTTGTAGATACTCGGCCTGTAGACCTCAGTCTGAAATCAACTAAGTTAACTCTGATAACCCTGTCTTGGCCTCAGACTCGGACTGAGACCCATGCAAGGGAATAGTGCTGTATCCTCAGTCACTAAGTCCAAACAGTCCACCACTTGTACCTCTGCCTCTTCTCCCTGATCCTGACCCCTCAGCCTCACACCTGCTTCAGTCTCCAGTCTGGCCTCAACCCAGACACCCCAAACTTGACAGTCAAGTGGAGAAAGATTGGAACTATTCAACACTGGAAGGGAGTCAATGCAGATTAGCTAGCACTACAGCAAGGTTCTCAGCAACCTCTCTCTGGGATTGAGCTCAAGTTCTCATAATGGCACAAGTTTTTTGGAGGACAGAAAATGAGATCATACAAGTGTGAGTATGAATATACTGTCAAGTCCAGGCCTACTCCGACCAACTCTGATGCTAAACAAGGTCTAGAGAGTGGTTCAAAAGCAAGTCTGACACAAAAGATTAGAACTCCGACTGGTGGAGTGGTGGTAGGAACAAAGTCTGCTGAGACAAAGGCAGAGCAGAGTGAGGGTGTCAGGTTTAGCTTGTGCACTACCCCCTTGCATGATCTCAGCCCTTGTATTTCAGAGGGAGAGTATAGATAGAGAGTTGGAGGTGACTCTGACAGACAGAAGACAGAGACAGAAGGAGTAGGAACTAAGTTGATATTCATACTGAGGAACAGTGGAGTATGATACAAGCTTTTATACTACTATGGAGGTTCAGTAACTGGAATCAGAACTGACATACAGAGACCCAGACATTTTCAGGTAAAACTTCCTAGATGATGAACGAAGGGTAGATGGAGGACATACAAATGGGTAACATGGAACATCCAGAAAAGGAAACAGTCCAGATGCTGGACCATGTGGTGCATGCACTGTGGAGTACCTGACTGTGTGCTGTCAGGGAGAAGTCCAAAAGTAGTCACATGACCTTTTAGAGAACAGTCTGCCTGGTCCAGTAGGAGAGCAACACAAGTCCAACAGTAGTCAGAGCAGAGATGGCTCATAACCAACAGAAGTTGGGCAGAGTTGGTGTGGACTGAGTGAATGACTGGTGGAAGAGGGTGCAGAGTGAGTAAGGACTTAGAATGAATGCACGGTTATGACAACAGGCCATGCAACCGGGGCCAGTGAAGAACCTCCTGGACATGCTGCTTGTGTGATGACTCATCTCCAGAGTAGATTAAGATGTCATTGAGGTAGATGACAATGCAGACATCTAGCATATCTGCAAAGATTGAATTGATGAACTGCTGGAAGGTGGCCAGGGCATTGGTAAGACTGAAAGGCATCACCAACCACTCATAATGTCATGACCATGCATTCATTATAAGTCCTTAGTCACTCTGCACCCTCCTCTGCCAGTCATTCACCCACTCCACACCAACTCCACTCAGCTTCTGTTGATTGCGAACCATCTCTGCCCCAACTACTGTCAGACTTGTGTTGCTCTCCTGCTGGACCAGGCAGACTGTTCTCTGAGGAGTCATGTGACTGCCTTCAGACTTCTCCATGACAGCACACAGTCAGGTACTCTGCAGTGTGTGCACTGCATGGTTCAGTGCCTGGACTGTTTCCTTTTCAGGATGTTCTATGTTACCCATCTGTATGTCCTCCATCTACCCTTCATTCATCATCCAGGAAGTTTTACTTGAAATTTTATGAGTCTCCATATGTCAGTTCCAATTCTGGTTACTGTACCTCTGTAGCAGTATAAAAGCATGTATTGTACTCTGCTGTTCTGCAGTACGAATATCAACTTAGTTCCTACTCCTCCTGACTCCATCTTCTGCCTGTTGGAGTTACCTCTGACCTTCTGTCTGTACTCTCCCTCTGAAATACAAGGGCTGAGATCATGCAAGGGGGTAGCACATGAGCTAAACCTGACACCCTCACTCTGCTCCACCTTTGTCCCAGTGGACTTCATTCCTGCCAACACTCTGCCAGTCAGAGTTCAGTTCTTTCCTATTGGACTTGCTTCCAAACCCTTCTCCAGGCCTTGTCTAGCATCAGAGTTGGTTGGAGTAGGCCTGGACTTGACACATAAGACCCATAGCACATTCTAAAGGCTGTTTTCCACTCATCACTGGGTGCAATCTGGACAAGGTGGTATGTGTGCCTCAAGTTGATCTTAGTGTAAATTTTGGTGTGACTAGGGGAGTCTAGTAGGTCAGATATTAGTGGTAAAGGATACTGGTCTTTCTTGGTGAGTTTGTTAAGGCCATGGAAGTCAACACATAACCAGAGTGAACTGTCCTTCTTTTTTACAAAGAGGACTGGTGCAGCATAAGGGGAAGAAGTGGGCTGGATGAAACCAGTAGTCAGGTTTTCATCAGTGAAGGCCCAGAGGGCTTGCAGCTCAACCAGGGACAGTGAGTAAATGGTTCCAATGGGTGGTGTAGTACCTTCTTCCAATTCAATCTTAAGGTTGTACTCCCAGTGTGGGGGGAGAGTAGAAGCCTTGGCTTTGCTAAAGATGTCAGCAAAGTCATGGTAGTCCTTTGGTACACTGGCCAGGTCTGGTGGAGGACCAGTAGAAGTAGACCAGGCCAGGTCCAGGTCCAATGGTTGTAGATGAAGTCAGAATTGGGTAGATCCCTCTAGCTTGCAAGCACATACATATGCAGCTGCATTGATCAGGGCAATAGGGGGAGCTTTCAGGGGGGTGTGAACTGGTGAGTCGAACAGATGGTACAGATGGTGCAGGGCTGGGGTTGGGTTGGTCAGGTAGACCAGGTTTGGGAAGACTGGTTAAGACTGGTGTGGCAGGGGGTGTCGATGGGGTTGGCATTCCTCCTGTAGATGTCCAGAAAGTTAGACTACTCAATACCCAATCAATCAACAGATTGTAGCAGTGTAGGAATACAGTGGCTCAAAAAAGTGTCCCAATGTTGGGTGATTTTGGAAAGAATTGAGGTTTATGAGAGCGCCAATAGGAATTAGTTCAAACTCCTGCAGGACTGAACATAGTACTAACTGTTGCCTTGACAACAAGGGCTTTCCTATGTAATTTGGTTGACATGGAACCAAGATATAACCATTTTAAAATGACATGTCATTGGGACACTTTTTTGAGCATGATCTTGTCAGTCATTATTTAGCAAATAACATAAAGATTTGACAACTTCTGAGGGACTTTTGCTTCAACCCTGACTGATTATGTAATGTACATAATCCTGAGTGATAAAAATGGCTTAGGTCCCACTCAGCTAACCCTACTTCACCATGAAATGCATTTCTGCCTCTGCTAGAGCAAATATCCACCTTCTTTCTGAATCTGGCCTTTGTGCTCATCAAATCTCCTCTACAACTGGTCAGGGGAGCTCTACTGTGGCCAGGGTCATCAAACAGTTCCAGCTAGATTAAGGAAAACCTCAAACTAGGACATCCTTACCAGCCTTCTTCTCCTGGCAGAGGAGAATAGTCTCTAGTATGACCTCTGGAAGAGCTGAAAATGCTGTCCAGGCTGCCCATATAATGAGCATGGCTGTTCCCTTTCGTGTCACTTCCCAAACTGTTTGCAGTGGGCTCAATTCTCCATCCCTGAAGGCTGTAGTCAAGCACGAGAATTATCCTGCAAACACTTCCCTCCCATTTTCCACACAAATTTCCTTACATCTGGTCCAATACTATTGAGCTTGGGCTCAACTGACCAGATGACCCTAGTGCAGTCATCCACAGTCCAGCTTTGGTGCTTAAGAGCAAAGGCAAGTCACTGTTGTGTATTCTTGCAAGACAAGAGTGGCATCTCCTGCTTGACAATCACCTTCAGGGATGCAGAATTGAGCACACTGCACACAGTTTGGGAGTGACAGGAGAGGGAACAGCCATGCTCATTATATGGGCAGCCTGGACAGCATTTTCAGCTCTTCCAGAGGTCATACTAGAGACTATTCTCCTCTGCCAGGAGAAGAAGGCTGGTAAGGATGTCCTAGTTTGAGGTTTTCCTTAATCTAGCTGGAACTGTTTGATGACCCTGGCCACAGTAGAGCTCCCCTGACCAGTTGTAGAGGAGATTTGATGAGCACAAAGGCCAGATTCAGAAAGAAGGTGGATATTTGCTCTAGCAGAGGCAAAAATGCATTTCATGGTGAAGTAGGGTTAGCTGAGTGGGACCTAAGCCATTTTTATCACTCAGGATTATGTACATTACATAATCAGTCAGGGTTGAAGCAAAAGTCCCTCAGAAGTTGTCAAATCTTTATGTTATTTACTAAATAATGACTGACAAGATCATGCTCAAAAAAGTGTCCCAATGACATGTCATTTTAAAATGGTTATATCTTGGTTCCATGTCAACCAAATTACATAGGAAAGCCCTTGTTGTCAAGGCAACAGTTAGTACTATGTTCAGTCCTGCAGGAGTTTGAACTAATTCCTATTGGCGCTCTCATAAACCTCAATTCTTTCCAAAATCACCCAACATTGGGACACTTTTTTGAGCCACTGTAGGTAATTGATGATACCTAGAAATAGTAATAGTCAGTGATGGGCAAGATTTGTGCTTGACCCAAAAGGGAGGTTCTCTCTGGAGAAAAGAAGTGTAGTAAGTGTGTAAAAATGCAAACTGAAAAGAATACTTAGCTCTGCCTGTGCAATACCTTCTGCCAGTCCTCCTGGCACCTTGGGTACTCCCCAAAGTAATAAATCTAACTTCAAAAACTCACCAAATTGTGAGAAGAAATCACCCTACTACTGAGGGCCTGTGACATGGATTGCTTCCCTGGTAAACTGAACTCATGCGAACACAGCGCACGTTCTTAGTCAGCAATGCGGCTGCTTGCCACTAAGTCCAGTGGTACAAACATGAAAAACAAAAGAAAGAAATAAAACAAAAAGAAAACCCTCAACCCCTGAACTCTTGACCAAGACAAATTCTCCTAGGGAACTCAAACTTGTTCCCTACATCTGAGGGGTGGTTTAGAGTTTGACTGTCCTCAGTCACTCTCCCCCTTGCATGAACATCCTCGCTGCATATCCTCTCCCTTGAACTCCCTCAACCTTTGAACATGGCACCTTGCCCCTCTAGCCTCGCACTACTCAAACATGACCCCCTTCTTCACCCTCTAACCTTCTTGCAACTTGAACACAACTCCCTTCTCTCCCAGGACCTGCTCCCAGCCTCACAGCACAACCCTCTCTGCCCTCAAAACTTCTCACCCTCCTTGCAGATGACCCCTTCAGCCCTCAATCACTCCACAGCTCCCAAGTTCCTTGAAAGCAGCAGCATCTCTTCGAGGCGCAGCTTTCAGCCCTCTACAAAGCACATCAAATACATATATGTACCTAAAGAAAAAGACTCCCATTCAGTGGTGTATTTACTATCCTTATATGCATGCAGCCTTGACTCCTTTTTGTCCTTAAGATGATCTAGTACAAGGAAAACTAACAGAACTCAAAAATATACATCAGGGTGAGCAGGACCACCCAAGGACTAGTGCAACTTGGTTGAGCAATGCCTCTCAGTGAAGTAAATAAAAACTTCATGAATGAGGCTCTTACTCAAAGCAAAACTCATTTTAAAAGAAAACTATATATCAACATGCTCACCAGGACCCTTGCCTTGTTCACTTGTCCCATTCCTATTTTCACAGCCTTGACTCTCTGTGCATGCATGCACTTGATTTCTTGTACTTTGTCTGGTACCTCATCTGGTGGCCAAAGCCCTTGCACTAAGTGTCACCAAGCAACTTCAAGTCATCCATCCTTGTTTGCTACTTTGTCAACCCTAGACACAAAGGATTCTGACATAGTATATGTTTGAATCATAATAAGGCATGTCACCTTGGATCTGTATATCCTTGAGCCTTCTCTGAAGATAGGTCTTCGACTCTGGCAGGTACAGGTGCTGATTTGTTTTGATTTCAGTTGTCAGCCTTCAACCTCACAGTCAGGCAGATGAAGTCTTGATGCTAAGTACTGATGGACAGCTTCAAGCCATCCATCCCTGTCGATCACCTTTTCCTTTGCACTAAGGTACCTGTACCTCACAGTAGATGGTGTTTGAATTGAGACTAAATGGAGCACCTTGATATCATAACTCTCCTCCCTGAGTCTCTCTCCCAGCACCATCGCTCTTGGCACTTCTCTCACCTTGAAGGATTCCACCTTTTGGGGATCAGCTCCTGCCCCATTCGATACCAGCTCTTTGCTGGTAGCTGACCATTTGTGCTCAAACTTGCAGGATACCCTAATGCCAAATACTTGTAAGTAGCTTGTCATGAAAACAAAAAGAAACAGGGAGCACTCAGGCTCAGTATGTGAATCCATGCCACTTGGTGTACATCATATGCAACCTCATTGATCTGGTAGGTGATCTTTCATTGCAAATACTGATGCATGCTCCTTTGCGCCAAAGGCCAGTACCACAGTACCAAGGTCACTCGAGTCTTCATTTGTACTTCATAGCCCTTCAGATAATCTAGAATAACCTGCACATCTTGCTCAGCCTTGGCTCATCAAAGGTACCTGCTGTAGTTCAATTCTTCTAGAATAATGGGGTTGTAAGTAAGGTAGCTCATAATAATGGAAACTTCTTGAGCCATCTTGCATAGCAACCAAGATCCTATGGCCTCCTCCTGGATGAGGGACCTTTCTCACTTTGAGATGCCTTCTGTCAATGTCAAAATCCAGCACCACCATAGTTAGATCTCTCCAGTGTCATTGTGTATGCTGCTTGACTATTTGAATCCCTTCATCAAATGCCTTTTCACTTTGTCAGATCATGTTGTGTTGCTTCGACTGTTTGATTTGTTGTTTCTCTTCATATACCGCTGTAGCATTCTGTACTGCAGGTGTTCTATATCTTAGCCCCACCGATACCTCCTAGAACTTTGTATGCCCTAAAACAATGTTGCTGTAATTAAAATGTGTCAAGAAAAGAAACAAAAGTTGGGCTGTCAAGCCCATCTGGTATGGCCTCTAAGCATCTCACACATTGTGCATCTTCCTCTGCTGTCAAAGACTGTTGCTGTAGTTCAAATGGTATTCATCAGACTTGTCTCTCCATATGTCCATGCATCCTTTGCTTGTAGTCTCTTGTAGACCCTTGAATTGCAGTCGCTGTCCATTGTAGATACCTCTTTCTCCTGTAATAACAAAGAGGTAAGTATGGTGTCCTAAAATCGAAACAAGAACATGAGCTGTTGAGCTCAGTGCATAAATCCACAAAACCTCTCCTCCTTTGAATGACTTCTGTTGCTTCAAACAACCATTGACCACTGGCAAACCACTCCACCATCCTTTGTACTCTTGTTCCCTCCTCTAGTCACTTGTATGTACTTTGTACCTTTAGACCTGATAGTCCTCGCCTGTGCTTGCTGTACAGTCCTGTAATGTCCCAGGAACAAACCAACTCTCCACTTGAGATGAAGAATGCTTGTCCATCAGCCTGAGGATGGATGATGGAGTCTGAAAGTTCACATGGATTGAATGGGGTGTTGAACATGGATAGGATGGATTCAGCATTGGGTGGTGGTGTGACATAGGGACTGAGTGTCCACATGGAGCCAGTGTATCATGCAGTGATATTCAGTTGTGGCACATATGGGAGGGAGAACACAGTGTAGAGATTCATTGAGCTTCCTCATTGTGCACTCAGGGTCCAGTTTGGGTTCACTCAACATGGTAGGGGAGTAAGAGGGAGGAGGGGCAAGTCTGTCCCCTGTGGATAGGCACATGCATGTGACATTCTGGATGTAGGTATAATTGAACAGATTATTGTTGTCGCTGATTACTTGGCTGTCTCCAGACCCAAATGTCTCCTGGGCATCATTATACATGTTGAACAACTTCTCCAGAAAGGGCACTCACTCATCGACATTCACAACATCAGTGCTGATAAATATGACACCTGCAGAACTCATGTAGACGAGCCTATGGACACCAGCTGCTATAGCTGCATCAATGATGGCTTGGGTGCCTTCAATGCTGGCCCCAACATAGACAGAGGGGTCTTTCATGCCTTGCTGTAGTAAGGCATTCCATACAATACATGTAACACCTGATTTCTTCAATATATCCAACACATCCCATTTGTCTGCAATGTCCCCTGAATAAATGGGACATCATGATGTCTCTGCACAATATCCAACATGGAGATGGGGTCTCCCTTTGCTGACCATTCAATGATACATTGCCCTACAAACCTGCTTCAATTGACAGTAAGGTAAGCATCTCCATCTTGAAGGGAGATGGTCATTGGTCTTGATGCAAGCCTTCATACTGTAGGCATGCTGTTGCTCAAAGATTCATCAACACTCTGTAAAAACTCGCATTCCCTAAAATGTGGTAGCTGTAAGCAAAACAGTCTAAGGAAATAACTAAAACTTGGGCTGTAGAGCCCACTCAGTGTGGTGTCAATACTCTTCACATGTTGTGTATCCCATCACAACTTCAAATCTCGCCCTTGTGTTGCTTTTCATGCTAAGTCTTGTGTGCAAGTCCACTGAGTTGCTTTGAATTTGTTTCTGGAGGCATATCATAGTTGTCACACTGGTATCACTGTAAGTTGATGTGTACTCTCTTCGAAGTTGTTGTTGTCAAGTACAGGTTTACCCTTGGGTGACCAGGCTTCAAGACCGTGTGACAGGGGCTAAGTCTGGGTGACCAAAGTCAAGGCCAGAAGACAGGGGCCAAGTCCAGTTGGACCAGAGTTGAGGCCAGAGGTTAGGGGCTAAGTCCAGAGGACTGGACTTAAGACTGGGAGTGCAGGAACAAGACCAGTAGCATGGGAAACCGACTGGTCTTGGGGTGCACACAGGTCTCAAGTTCATGGTTGTCCAGGTTGAGGCCAGACTGGAGACCGAAGCAGGTGTGAGGCCAAGGGGTCAGAATCAGGAGGGAAGTCGAAGATACAGATGGTTGGACTGTTTGGACTTAGCAACTGAGATTACAGTGCTATTCCCTTGCATGGGTCTCAGTCCAAGTCTGAGGCTGAGGTGGGGTTATCAGGGTAACTTAGTTGATTTCAGACTGAGAGGTACAGGCCAAGTATCTACAAGTTTATATACTAGAGAAAACTACAGTATGGAGACTGGTAGTGCCAGTCTCGCAAGGATTGCTAAGATGATTGGTAAGACAAGGATTAGTAATGCATGACTAAGGTAACAGAGACCAGGACAGAGTGGACCAGGGACAAGACTGGGTAGGGTTTAACTGAAGTGACACACACTGCAAAGCAGTGTGTACCATGCTAGACTATCTAGGGACAAGGGGACAGGCAAGGCCAAGGCCAGACTGAATGAACATGAGGCCAAGTCTGGCTGGGGTCGGAGCATGACCATGACAACAGGGGGAAGCCAGTATGGGGTTGGATCTACCTCCCTTGGTCTCAGCTTATGTGCTGTACCCTTATGCAAGCTGGGCAGAGGTCCAGGACAGGGGCCAGGGATAGCTTAAGGCTTGGCCTTAGCTATAGAGTAGTCTCAAGGGGTAATACTAAGTTGATATTCTGACTGGGGTGCTACAAAGTATGTACAGGGGTTAAATACATGAGGCCAGTCCAGGATAATGAACATAGAGCTGGACTTGTTAATAAGCTATTAGCAAGAAGATTAGCAAGAGAGTGGATAGCCACAGTGGCTGTGCCAAGGCTAATAGCCAAAGTCTGGGTGACTGGCATAACCAGGGTTGGGCACAGGATTTGTACAGTAAGCAGAGTCAGACAAAAGACCAGACTAAATATAGTACAAACAAAGGAAAACAGACTGGAGTTATGTCCGGGTGAGCCAGACATGGACCTGGGAGGACTGGGGTGGAGCAGTGCAAGGCCAGGAGGCTGGAATGGACTGGAGATAGGGGTAAAAGACTGGACTTGAATTACCTAGGCCTGAGTTGGGTTACCTAGCATTGGAGTTGTGTTCTCTAGGCTGGAGTTAGGTTTCCTAGGCCAGACTAGGACCAGAGTTGACTGGAGTTAGGGGCTAGGGGTCTAGACTAGACCAGGATTGAGTCCAAGAGTCATGGGTATGACAGTCATCTACCCTAGAATAACCTATCTGTGAGTAAAAAGTTACATGACTAAAATAAAAACTTGGGCCATTGTGCTCAGTGCCCATGTCTGTCAGATCTCACATCTTCAATGATCACTGTTGCAGATCAAGCTGTGATCTTCAACTTGTCTTTCTTCCTCGAAGTCACCATCATTGGTGTGTTTCCTGTGTGTGGTAAGTGGTCATGATACATGGTGGGTAGACCACAGGTCAAATTCGAGTGTAGTTTGCTTGATAACAGTGTCGATAGCCTTGACCTTGACTGGTGGTGGGAAGGTCTTCTCCCTGTACATAGTTGTAGTAGGCACTTGTGTTGTGCTCCCCTGGATGTCACTCATACTTCGTCATGTATAGCTGTTTTCCCTAGAATAAAGTAATCACTTCAGTCACCCCCCCAGGGGACCTATTAGGTTCATATATTCTTATAGATGTATCCACCTAATAGGTGTTGACCACCTGGGTATTCCCAGTGACTGCTGGAGATTTGCCAGGCCCTGGAGATTCTCCAGAGCAAGGTGTCAAACATGGACTTTCTCCAGGATTATTACATCTATAACAGAGTGCCTGGGGTCCAAATGGGGCTTTCCCCAGTGGGTTAATAGACCTATGTCCTGGGTATCCTGGGGGATTCTCCAGCCTAAATGGACCTGTTCCCAGGGCATGCTGGGGGATTCCCCAGGCTAAATGGACCTGTTCTCTGGGCATGCTGGGGGATTCTCCAGCCTAAATGGACCTGTTCCCAGGGCATGCTGGGGGATTCCCCAGGCTAAATGGACCTGTTCCCAGGGCATGCTGGGGGATTCCCCAGGCTAAATGGACCTGTTCTCTGGGCATGCTGGGGGATTCTCCAGCCTAAATGGACCTGTTCCCAGGGCATGCTGGGGGATTCCCCAGCCCAAATGGACCTGTTCTCTGGGCATGCTGGGGGATTCCCCAGCCTAAATGGACCTGTTCCCTGTACATCCTGGGGGATTCTCCAGCCTAAATGGACCTGGTCTCTGGGCATGCTGGGGGATTCCCCAGCCTAAATGGACCTGTTCCTTGTACATCCTGGGGGATTCTCCAGCCTGAATGGACCTGTTCCCAGTGCATCCTGGGGGATTCCCCAGCCTGAATGGACCTGGTCCCAGGGCATCCAGCCCAAACAGACCTGTTCTAAGATGATCATGGGAACCTCCAGTTCAAATAGACCACCATCACAGCATGAAGGATCAATCAAAATGATTTGGAGTCTCCATGTTGCTGACAGGAGTGTGTATCATGCCAAGTACCTATTTCCATGGCATCTGATCTGAGCACTCTATACAATATGTGAAAAAGCATGGCCATAGACCACTAAGGAAAGACTGGTGACATCTGATGGAGGGAGTAGAATATACTTGGTGATGGTGATTGCCCAGGCACAGCAGACATACTTTCACCATGCTTCCCAAGGCTTCAGTGATCTCCAGTCTTGGCCATTGTATACAAGTCAAAGATTGTCCAGGTCTTAATGGAATTTTCCCACCCACTCTGGGGATCCACAGGGTATGCAGCAGATCCTCCAGGTAATGCTTGGAATTTCCCAGCCAACTCCTGTCTCTAGAGGCTCTCCAAGCTATGTCCTGGGGATTCTCCAAGCACTGCTGGGGATTCTCCAAGTGCTACTGAGGATTCTCCAACTGACTCTGGAGATTCTCCAAGCTATGACCTGGGGATTCTCCAAGCACTGCTGGGGATTCTCCAACCCACTCTGGGGATTCTCCAGGCAATGCTGGGGATTCTCCCACCCAATCTGGGGATTCTCCAAGCACTGTTGGGGATTCTCCAGGCAATGCTGGGGATTCTCCAAGCACTGCTGGGGATTCTCCAACTGACTCTGGGGATTCTCCAGGCAATGCTGGGGATTCTCCAACTGACCCTGGGGATTCTCCAGGCAATACTGGGGATTCTCCAACTGACTCTGGGGATTCTCCAAGCACTGCTGGGGATTCTCCAACCCACTCTGGGGATTCTCCAAGCACTGCTGGGGATTCTCCAACCCACTCTGGGGATTCTCCAACTGACTCTGGGGATTCTCCAACCCACTCTGGGGATTCTCCAACTGACTCTGGGGATTCTCCAACTGACCCTGGGGATTCTCCAGGCAATGCTGGGGATTCTCCAACCCACTCTGGGGATTCTCCAGGCAATGCTGGGGATTCTCACCAATGGAGATTCTCCAAGCACTACTGGGGATTCTGCAGGCAATGCTGGGGATTCTCCAACCCACTCCGGGGATTCCCCAAGCACTGCTGGGGATTCTCCAGGCAATGCTGGGGATTCTCCAACTGACTCTGGGGATTCTCCAAGCACTGCTGGGGATTTTCCATGTTATGACCTGGGGATTTTCTAACCAATTCTGGCATTTCTATGTTGGTAGCTACTGAGAACTCTTCCCCCTGAAGCCTAGGGCAGAGCCCCATGCCCTTCACATGGACATCATAGCTCTAGTGGATGTCTGGTTCCATGGATTTCACATTCCTATCTCACACATAGCAGTTTGCACCTAAATCCAATCTGTATTTATCATAGGGTATGCTATCAGATTGAATATGCATAGGTGTGAGGAGAAAATGAATGGTCTTGTAAGGGTATTGTAGTTACAATGGTAACAAAAAGACCATGGTGGATAATGGACAAAATGAATGATGGCAGACATTACACAAAGGAAGGATATGCAGGGGGAAGATGATACAGCCACAGGGTATCATTGTTACATGCTAACGATGCAAACATGTTGAACTGGTGTGTACATGAGCCAGTAGCAAGTGAATGATTGAGATGAAAACATGCCTAGTAGTGGTTGCGTCAATCATGGGTGTGATAGGAACATCCACCAGAGTCATCAGAGTCATGACGATGATGTCTCTTGTGGGGAGGGTTTTGATAAATGTATTCAACCACACTGTGCATGTTAGTCTCATTGTACACGTAGGCTACCCAGCAACATACCTTCAGTGAGTTCTTCCCTGTTGTGAAGGACCACCATGATCACTCTCATTGTCCTGATATCCTCTATAGTGCTTGTGTGACTCATGCTGAGGGCGGTGGCGAGGACATGGGGTCAGAGAGTAGTTATCAGAAGGGGGGTGATGATGATATGCAGTTGCTGGAGCAAGATATGTGTGATGATCACCATGCAATGATGGACCTTGTGGAGATGACTGTAGTGACTCCTCGACAGGGGATGAAGGAGGGAGAGGGGAGTGGTGGGATGCTGGCTGAGTGGAACGAGGTCCATGGGATGGCAATTGCCCTCACCTCAGGTGGTGTGATCCTGCAGGAGAGGGGTGACGTGTGCAGGATGGTGATTGCTGTCATCGGGTGTGGTGGGATGTTGAGGGAGACACATGGCGCTGCACAGGTGGCTGGGGTGATCTATAAGCTGGGGATAAAGAAGGCACAGTCATACGGTGGGTGTTGGATGCTGCTGGAAAGGGGTGATGTCTGTTGGATGGCACTTGTCCTCACACAGGTTGGTCAGGGAAGGATGAAGGGGCACTTCTCTCCTTAAACTTGTCACCTTTAGGGAGGGCCTTAATGAATGCATCTGAATCAGAAAGAACATGGAGGTGCCAGTTCAATGTGTTCACCACAAGTGGGATGTCACACATCCTTGCATCACTGTGGTGAAATAGCTCAATCTGATCTGGATTATTCATGTCAGTGAGGGCAACCATTTCGTGTCAACAACTCACCATCAGTCCATTTCTTGAGGTAAAATGATGAATTCGGCAAAGGGACAAGGTATTCAGCTTGGTCTTCTTCGTCATCTAGTGGAGCCTCAGCATGGTAATCTGCACCCATTGACTCTTTCAGGAAAGGAACAGTCAGAGCACAAAGTTCATCAGCATTGAGGCATTTGACATTGAAATCCAGGACCAACAGCAGGGACTCCAGCAGGCCAATCAGTGATGGTATACTGGTGAACATACAGCAGATCAAGCAATGACTTCCAAGAAACATTTCTCTGGCCTTGTGTGATACCATTCTCTTCTCTGGCAGCACTTCAGAGGATGAATATGAATCAAATAGATTTATTGACGTACGGAATTTATGGAGTATGATTGTAGGTAAAACTCGCCGATTGCAATCATGCCTGTATTCTTGAGGTTTTAATCCCAGTGCACAGTCATAATGGGGTTGTGACAGCACATTAAAGTTGGGAAGAGGCACCGAAGCAGCAGAGTTAAGGATTTTATACCTAAAGAAAAGTCAGTGGGCAATTGTACATGGCATATGTTATACATACTTGATAATGGTGGACAGGTATTCTAATAATTGTGTTATGTTGGTCTGCCTCTCACTTGCAAGCTGCATGAGAAGGGAGGATCCAGCAAAAATTCCTTGGGATTGGCATGCAGCTTCATCACTCCCACTATAAATTACACATCCAAAGACATGTATGCCCTCCACATTGCACCAAGTTTGTGCCTGTACAAGAGGTTATTCAAGAAGCAAACAATCACAACGGTATTACCCACCCCTTGTGTAAAGGAGTCACTGGCAAGCCAGTACATGGCCCACCATTGCCTTGGAACTGATGTCTTTGGACCCACTGACACACTCACTCCAATACTTCCAGATCTCAGCCCACAGTTGAGGATGTTCATCCTCATCTTTATGGTCCTCATAGTGCTTGGTGTGATGCCTATAGTAGTCTTTGGTTTCCTCTGCAATTGAATCAACGTGGAGTCGAAACTGCAACAAGTTAGGATGTACTGACCTGCAGACACTTTTGGATTGGTATGTACATACCAAGCCTGATGCATGTTCCACACAGATTCAGCACAAGTTGCCTTTGTGGTAAGACCAGCAGCAGCCATGATTGACCCAAGAGTCTTGCCATACTCATCTGCAATCACCTGGGCTTCTTGAGTGGTGTGCATGCCAAGTGCCTGTGCCTTTTGTATGGCTTCCAAGGGAAGCTGCCCTGGTTTGAAGCACAGTAAGCCTGCTTCTGCACTGGATGTATCCTCGCATTGACTGAGGTCACTGGCTAGGGTAGGCGCAGAGGGTGTGACTACTACCTTGCAGAAGGCACAATGTCAGTCCTTTGGGTTTCCCATGCATCCCGGTCATCTCCAAGCCATCAGGGAGGTCTCCAGTGTCACTAGGTCCATCCTCATCTTCAGAGGATGTGTTGGCTAGGGCACAAGATTTCCCTTTGGCTTCCCTATGCCTCCTGGTCACAGAGCTGTCAGTGTCGCCTTCAGTATCAGCAGCTCCATCTTCTTCTTCTGATGAGGATGGAGAAGGGAGAGGGGGAGTGGAAGGATGGTTATCAGTATCATAATTGCCAGCGCAGATTTCTCTCAGGGTTTGTTCATGTTTAAGGTCGCACCTCTGGTCAGCTGACCAATCACTGTCTATTCAATGACACATGTAAATTATGTGAATAATGCAGTTTAATCAAATAAACAAACCTGATGCACTTTCATGCTCAACATCATCATGACGAATGGAGTCCATCATATTTTCAACAGCTTGGCGACCATCATGATCCACCAGGTCCTCTGAGACCAGATCACCTTCAGCTTGCACCGTACTCTCAACAGCTTGTTCATCCTCTTCACTGTCATTGGGGGTAACAGCTGGTGGCAACCTTGAGAAGGAATACAGCTACATACATAGATCACACACTTACACTTTTCACGACCCTGCTCAGCAACTATATCTTCCATAGAAATGATGCCCAATCATAGCTGCTCAAGGGCAACAGCACGGTCAAGCTTCATACCATTCTGGAGTGTAACCTGTTTCAGTCTGGAAGGAGTCAAGGTACTGATCCTCGCGTTCTTTCTCTGTCAACCCTTGCAAAGAATTATGACTTGAGCTGCAGCTGGAGAGGGGGACATCGAGCTACAGAGCTGGATTCACAGTTCTGAAAACAGTGGTCAGTAAGCAAAAAAAAAAAAAAAGGTAGTGCTACACACCAGGCACTCCTCACCATCCCCTGACATTGGCTCGTGTGTTTCAGAAATCGTATCCTGATTTCTGCCTCACGCTGATAGAAAGAGTTGAGACAGTAGTACACAAGACACAGGAAGTAGGTCTGTACTCACATTTAACTACCCAGTGACAGGCCTTTGCACCACGTGAAGGTTGGGCTTTGGTGGGCGAAGTGATGGTAGGATTGACTCTCTTTGACCTCCTGGGCACCAATGGGGGGACCAACTTTGAAAGTAACAGCAGACGACCTAGTCACAGGCATGATGAATTTGACCTGGTAGACACATAGTCAATCTGTGGGCCAGTGGAACTGTGGAACACGTAGTCACCACACACTCTTTGCTGATGCGAAAATCAAGTGAGATGGAAAGGAAAAGACGTTCAGGTAAGGAATGACTGGGTAAGGAAAGACTGGGTTCAGGCCAAACATTGGTTAGTGGACGATTCCTGATCTTGCACAAAGGGCTACACACCTGATTTGAAGCGAGTGAAGAAAAGAAGGCAAGGAAGAAGAGAAAACGGAGGATGAAATGTTCACTACTGAGCTATTTATTTGGTCCTGGAAGAAGCCTACACACCTAATTCACACTAGCACCCTCGCTTCCTTCTAGCTTGCACAATCCTATTGAGAAGGGTCAATTGAATGGAAATCTGGCATTCAGGGCAGAGGAAAAATGCGGCATGTCAACCAATAGAGTAGGACTGTCATTGTCATTGTGAGCAGAAGATATAATAAAAACAAAAAGTTGATGTCAAACCTACAGACAGCAGCTCAAGGGTGATATATTCTTTTGACAAATAACCATGGTAGGTGTCAGTGAACAGTTGATAACAATACAGGTACCTTGGAATATGGATGATATCACTACAAGAAATTAGGTTCAGGGGAGCATTGACATTAAACCTTATTTTGACATCTATTTCATAACATTCATAGATTCAACAAAAAGATTTAAACATACCTCCTTGGACAACAGTACCAGATGGAGTGGGTAAGGAATGAGACAAGTGCCAATGAACAGGATAATGTATACCTGGTAACTAGAGCAGGTATATTCTTAGATCCAACAAACAGAGACCACTACACATACCTGATGACAATGGTGAACAAAGTTGACACATGATCAGATTTGTAGGTCCAATGAAATGCAAAGGTAGGACATACCTCATAACAATGATAAGTGAGGATCAACAGTCAATAACTATATATCTACCACAAACTGCAATTCAACACAGAGTGGGTGGGTGCAGAATGAGGTGAGTGGTCGAGTGGAGATGAATGAGATAACTTATACCTAGATATTAAAGAGCATGATCGGATTTGTAAGTCCAACGAAAAGCGACAGTAGCACATACCTTATAATAAGGATAGGTGGGGATCACAGCCGATAACAATACACCTACTGCAGACTGCAATAGAGCACAGAGTGGGTGGGTGAGGGACTGCAACAAGTATGGACAAATGAAATGATTTAAATCTCATACCTGATAATGAGAGTTGCAACAAGTACAGATTTGAACGAGATGATTGAAACCTCACACCTGATAACGATAATGAGTCAGGATCAACATCTGCTAACAATAGACATACCTCAGACAGCAATACTAGGCAGAGTGACAGTGACCCAGGAGAGAAACGAGATCAGCGCTAATGAATGAACATAGGTGTTTAGAATCAGCTGGAAGGAATAGTGCTATAAAACATACCTTTGCAAGTGGGAAGGAGAGGATCTGGGGTGAAGGGCAAGACGAACTCCTCAAGGTCTTGAACCCCACTAGCAGCATGGTGGTGCTGGGGCGACCTCAGTGACACAAAGTCAACAGAGTACAAACTGCAGTGACATGAAGTCAGCTGCAGCTCTGAGTGAGCAGCACGGAGCCAGCTCAGGTTCAGCCAATGTGTCCAAACTTGAAGCATAGAGGTGGCGAGCAGGAAGACGATGACAGGGAGGTGAGAGGATGACAGTCATTCATAACAAAGCACGGAGCTGCTGGGCACTGTGCAGCTGGAACACAGTCCCATGACTTAGGTATTTTTGCCCTGGGAATTCTCCAGGCTATCACATCAAACATCGCTATCAATATATGTACATAAGCATAATAGGTAAATCCCTACAAACAAACAAATACTTGTGATTTTCTGACCACAACTACTCTTCATCCTACTACCCTTGCCTTCCTCACTTTGTCGCTCAGTGCCTCCGCCCTCAAGGTCTCAAGTCCCTCCCCACCACGTGTGTTCATCTCCCATTGGGTTCGAGTTGGCTTCATGCCACTCATCTTGACCTGAAGTTGACTTTGTGTCACTTTAGGTCACACTCTGTTGACTTCGCATCACTGAGGTCGCCCCAGCACCACCATGCTGCTAGTGGGGTTCAAGACCTTGAGGAGTTCATCTTGCCCTCTACCCCAGATCCTCTCCCACCATCGTCCTTCCATTACTTTCTGGTATAAGGTGCATGTTCTATACATGCTATTCACCCTGTCATTCACCCCACCGTTCACCCTGCTGTTCACCCCTGTCGTTCACTTCGTCATTCACCCTGCCATTCTTCCTGGATCCTCTTTCACCACTGTCGTGTTCTTATTTTCTTTCATAAAAGGTGCATGTCAATTACATGCCATTCACACCGTTGTTTACCAAACCCTTTGCCCCAGGACCTTCTCCTACCACTGTCATACTCTTATTTTCTTTTATAAAGGTGCATGTTGTTTACATGCCATTCGCCCCGTCGTTCACCCTGCCCTTTATCCTGGACCCTCTCCCACCACCAACATTTGTTTGCTTTCTTTCACAAAGGTGAGTATTTAATTACATGCCTTTCACCCTGTCACCAACTAATCTACACATGATCTGTCCATTATTCCTTGCAGTTCAATTCCAACACAAGCGAAAATGTCCTGGGGGACTGCACTTACATGCTTCAAAGCATTCACCTGGCCTGGCGATGGTATGTTCCTCTACTTTTATGTTTTCCCGGAGCTTACTTACCATCCACAGCTAAAATTACATCACTGGATGCATGAGTGGTCATGTGCAAGGACTGCTGGGTGATCATGTCGCCCAATGTGGACTTTGTTCTGGAGCCTGTACATTTTTGAAGAAGTTGATCTTTGTCCACATGCCGATGGTCGGTTCGGCCTTGCCGATTGCTTCCAATGGCCTCAAACATATGAAAAAAACTACAAATATGCTGTTTGCATACCTCAAAAAAATATGGTCCCTACTCTCAATATTGCTTGGTTCACTCTGACATCTGTGGATTTTGTCCTTCCACTCAGCTCTGTGTATCCGGTGGGAACACTTGAAGAGACAAAGGTCAAGGCCTTTGAAGAGCTACTTCAGCAACTGCACAGCCTGCTACCACCCCCTCCGCAATTGACCTGTGGGTCAAGACCTTATGACCCAACTAGTGCAGTCAGTTCAACATGAGGTTTTGTGCTTGTGGCATCACCCCCTTTTATTCTGAGACCTCAGTCATTTTTGTTGCCCAGCTTCAGTGCAAGCTGCTTGACATTTACGCTTTGCTCGAATACATTGAGATCCTCTACCCTGCTTCTTTCATCTCCCCTGCTCAAAACCTGTACACACAAACCCCACCTGGATGGGGTGCTTCACGAAGGATACTGCCACTTGTGAAGCACTGTATTTCACTGGGGTGCCAGTCTGGCTCATGCATACCGAGGTGTACATCTCCCCTGATATGAATATCAAGGAGCCTGTGAGATTGACATGCCCTGAAGACATAGTGAAAGCTATGTATTCCGAAAAGGGGGTAGCTAAGCCATTCCCATCAATCTACCGTGGTGCTGGCAGTCTCCTGCACCAAATTCACACTCACAGGGACTATGAGGGTACATTTGCAGAGCAACCAGAGCCCCTGCAAGAATCATTTGCCACATCCTTGTCGAACCCATCTTCAAGCACTGGGAAGCAATCAATGAAAAAGCAGACAAGGGCTGCCAGGGAACAAGCGACTGCAGGCCCCTCCAGAGGTATGTACCCTAATTTTCTTTCTGCTCATTCCTGACCAACTTGTAGCTTCGCACCCCAAACAATCAGGTGGTGGGGACTCGGCAAGGTGGGAAGAGCCTGATCTTCCAGAAATTCCCAAGCCCCACAGTCTGTTTGCATTGGCTTGGAGGAAAGCTTCAAAGGATATATCCAGAGTCAAGTCAGGCATTGTGGACCCTGGTTATCACTTTCCGAAGCCCACACTGTTGGTCAATGTGACCACCCCTGAACTGAAAGAAGACGTACATGTTGAATTGGCTCTCTGCTCGCCTGGCTTGGATGAATTCGAGTTGACATTTGGTCTCTGCAGAAGAGCCCTTCCCCTCAGATGTGGAGGGACTTCCTCAATGGTACTGACACAGAGTGCTTGCCCTCTGGCACCCAGAGTGCATCCACGAAGTTGGTGGTTCAGGCGAATTTTGGGGGACATCATTCAAGCAGCTTATGATGATCCTGTTCATATGTCAGAAGAGATTGAGTGGAGGGGAATGCAGGTTTGTATTTCATCCTATTTAGATCTGTTCTTCATACTTATCTTGCAGCAGGTCCGGGCTTCGAGCCTTTCAGACCCACCCCTTCATTTCACATGTTCCCTTCTATGGGAACTCTATGAACTCAACTTCTACTATGAACTTCATGCACTCGATCAGGCCCTTGTCCTGCAGCTTTGGCCTGATAGCCTAGATAAGTATATGCGCCAATCACTTCTTTGGTCTATCTTCCCTGGTGGATGTGGTCTTTCAAGTTGGTCGGCACCTCTTCCTCAGGAGCCACATGATTTGGGGTTGACTGCTAGTGCGATGGAGGTGGCATTGCCATATCTGAACAAGTTCTGTCAGTTGCTATCTGCATGGCCAGGAGCACCCTTTCGTTTGAAGTCCCCAATCGAGCTGGATGGCTCTGGCAACCAAGCAGCATATGAAGCCTTCATCTTGGCTTGTGAATTCTACATCCAAACTGCATTTGATTATCTTGGGCATCAACCATCCCTCCCCTGCATTTTTACCTTTGTCTGACATCCTCTGCCACATATCCTTTTTTTTCTGTCCAAATTTGTTTAGTACGAGTATGTACCATGTCGTAAAGCAGGCTGAATCAATTCGATGATTCGGAATGTTGCCTGTGACTGAACTTTGATCTCACGCTTTGTGCTCACTGCCTTTTTTTTTGTTGATAGCAACGTGTTATTCACTGACACTCCCACTGCCAGGCAAGGAATGTTCCCATCCCCCTTCACTGCTATTGACACTTTATCTGCATCAAGATCTGCACCATTTGATTCTTTGAGACTCGTTCTGCTTGGTATGTGTGACATCTTGATGATGGGGTTCCTGCTCACTGTGATGTTGATAGCGACTTTTGTTTTTAACTGCTCAAGACTTGTGCTCTGGTAAGTAGGATCCTACTTGGCTGTATGTGGTGATCTGACAAATTTTCTGCATAGTTTTTCCCTTCCAGAGGTTTGTCATCTGGTCAAAATCCCCTTGGACTGACACCCCCTGCTGACTTCGTGTCATGCTTTCCACCACCTGTTGACTTCGAGTCCCAGGTGTACTGCTGTTGGCTTTGCGTCACGGTTTCCAGAACGATCTGAGATGGCTGTTTGCTGTCCAAAGCCTCAGAAGCATCACAATGCTTCGCCTTCTATGAGTAATTCTAATATTGTGAGTTTTCCCTGTCTTCAAGCCTCATGTTGTGCTCATCATTTCTCTACAGGCCTCCTCTGCTTCATCTGTCCAAGCTGGTCTGGTACCCAGTGTACTCACTGACCATCCTTCATCTTTGTCTGGTAATGAGCCATCGCTTTGTACTTCTGGCCCTTTGGTGTGTGCAATTTCATTATGGTATTCTTCATATCATCTTAGCTCCCCTACAGGTCCTATCGATGTCATCTGCCTCAACCAACTGGCTGCCCAATGTAGCCACTCCATCATCAAACAACCAAGTGTCACTTGGTATACCTGCCCCTTCAGTATGTTCTGATCCTATGTCTAAGAGGTTATATGTGTTTACTTTTAGGTAGAATATGACACAGTCATTGTTTGTCCCTCCTCCCCTAGCTCATCAACGCCGCCCTTTTGGTACAAAAGCGCTGTACCTCCCTGCACCTCCACCTGTCTTTGTACTTCCAGGCCGCCAATGCTGTGAATGAGCTCGAACTCAGTGAGGTTGGCTTGCCTTCATGTCCAAGTGGTTCACAGAAGCATGAGAACCAATGGTGATGGTGGTCACAAGATATCATTCCAGCACTTCTCAAGCCCTACATGTGCTATCTTGAGGCATCCCAATCCCTCTGCATGGTGGTAGACCCCCCAGTCATCCATCGATGTTGCACTTGCACAGTGTATCAACTCACTGTTTGCTGTCTCTTCTTTGACCGTATGTGACCCTTTTGTTGTTTGCTCTTATGATGCTTATGTATACCCATGTTTGGAGGACGTTGGGATAAGCTACTGTGCATGCACCCCAGCTCCTATATGCCTCATGGGCCATGGGTTATTTGCATCATCTCCTGTGGTACCTACTCTGGCAGTTGACCTTCGTGTACTGGAGTTTGTAAAGAAGCTCTTTGTCCGGCTAACCCCAAACACAACTGCATGGTGTGAAGCACTTGAAAGCTTCCTGGATGGTCGAGGGTATAGACTGCCATTCAAGGTATGTACTTTTCCAAACACCATCACTGGATCTCTGCCTTCGTCTTCACATCCACCCTGTATGCTACTTCTTGTATTGGTATATCATCATGGTTTGAATGTACATGTACCCACACAAATATCTCTGGTGTAATGATGGGTGCTTATTCAAATAATCAGGACAATCTCTGGCAGCATTTCAGTAATGCTTATCATTGGTATACTGTATTGACAATATATGTGGAGGACCATATTTCTGCTATGGTCCAGTCCTTTTGCCCAAACTCCATGCCACAGCAAGATAGCCCCTGGCCAAGTGACTACCTATGTGCTCACTGTCCTCTTTGCTTTGGGGGAGGTGACTTACAGAGCTCTAACCCTCCTCAGGATGAGTGAGTCAATGACAAGCTCATTGTTGCTGACTAGATGACTGAGACCCAATAGCTTTGACTGCATTGTCTGCTTAGATGCATGTTTCACTCAGAAGAGAACCAACAAATCTGCCACTAATGACCCTCCCAATCCCACCAGCACTGTATTCATCCCTGAGTCAGAGGTGAAGGCCATGGAGGTTTTCATTGAGAAACAGAGATCCCTCCCAACCAGTCAACATCATTCTCAGACTCAAAACCAGCAGGACATGTTGGAGGATGGAATGAGGGTGCCTGCCTCTGTGTTGGATGGGTGTGGAGATTCTTTCCATGCAGCAGATGAGAAGAGGCAAAAGGCCAGCACACAATTTTTTGCAGATACAGGGCTTATGGCTTTGTTGTGTCATCATGATTGTGTCCTCTGGTTGGTTAATATGACATCAGCAGGTGAAAAGCAGCACTATGCCCTAGCACTGGTGAAACATCTCTTTGACCATCTCCCTGCCAAGATGACTGTTGGCCTCTTATATGACATTGGTTGTCAATTGGAGTGTAGCTGTCGAAAGTGGAAACTCCTTGATGATGGGATACTCTCCAGGTTGAAGTTTGGTATTTCTGTCTTCCATGCTTATGGTCATCAATGGCCATGCCAATTGGTATATCACCCATGTAAATGTGTAGGCTTTGGCTTGTCAGATGGTGAGCGGTGTGAGCGACTATGGAGTGCCCTAAAAATGCTTATTCCAATTCTTTGAGTTTCTGGGGTAAGCATTGACTCTTCTTCAAATATAATTCCAGTGCTCATTTTACCCTTAGTATCATCAGAGATTATTTGTCCTTGACAATCAAATTCGACACTTGGACAAGAAGTCTTTTGATGCATTTGGCCAGTGGCTGAGCAGGAAATGGTCCCTCTGCAAAAGTAGGAAATTGGTGGCTTTGGAGGCTCTTCATGCTCTGCATGTTGACATGCAGACTCTACAGCATGAGTGGGCTGCACAAGTACATGCACAAACTCAACTTCTACCTTGTTAGTCTGTTCCCTTTGTGTGTGTGTGATCATATGACTCACCAACCTGTAGGTCAGTCAAAGAACAAGGGTTCTGAACAGTTGGCACATGTTCTTGCCCTGGAGAAAACAGTTGAGGACTATCAGTGCTGTGTGGATCAGTTAGAGAAGGATCTTGTTGATGATTGTGTCAATGACATTGTTGACTACAATCTACAACTTGCTGCAGCAAAAGGGTCACTGTCAAAGGCAGCCCAGGCCCTCAAGAAGAAAAAGGCTTCATTGGGACTTTCTGCCCAAACTGACCTTCATCTGCTGAGGAACAACAAGTGGCTCCAAACACAAACAAATGCACAAGCACTTAAGGTTTGGATAAGGGAACAACTTCATCAGCACAAGTTTGAGTTCCAGTGACTACAATGGTCATATGGGACCTCTTCCAGTAGTGAGCAATTTTTTATTTCTGGCTGCTATGTTCAATAACATCATGTAGAAAACCATTTACAGTCACATGTGGAGTCATCCATAAAATGATGAGAGCCTACCATCCTGAAACTTGTCACCACATACAATAATCTCTGTGGTGAACTGCAGAGTATGATATGACTGTGTAAGGCACCACCTGGTGCCATCCCTCCCAATCCCATACCTTCTAAAGGTATCTTTCAGCTGGATGTTGATAGTGATATTTGGCAGGATGGTCTTGAGGAGCTTAGTGCTAGCACCCCATGTTGGCTTGCTGATGAGAGTGTGCGCAAGGGAATCAGGCTGATGTTGGAAGTTGATCACTGTAATGAAGAAGAAAGAAGGTTGTCAAGAGAGCGGTCTATCATGCAGGAATGGTTTTCCATGGAGTGGCTGAGTGTAAAGTCTGCTCTGGAAAATGTGGCAGGTGAGTGCAAATACCATGTTTATGTCCCATCTCATAGGGAGTTAGATGAATATTACAAGTATCACCTGCATGCCTACAGGGATTCCATTGTTGCAGTATATGTCAAATGGGAGGCCAAGGTTCGACATATGCCATATGCATGGGCTGCATCTAGGCCATGGGGACCTACAGCAGAAGACACCAGGGATTGCCTTGCTGCTACACATAATCCTGGTGGAACCCATGCTTCAGAGGATCTAACAGCACCAGTATTAGAAGAGAACGACTCTGATGAAGGGGATGTAATGTCAGAAGGAGAGGATGAGCTGTTGATGGCCATTGAAGAGATGGAACTGGAAGAGGAATGTCCCACTGAGCAAGCAAATGAAGGGGAATTTACAGAGGATGAGGATTGGTTGGAGGACATTGGAACTGGTTATTTGCCCTCATCACCATTGCAGGTGCCATCAAAAAGGCATAGATACTAGATGCATACCTAAGCTTCATCAATAAATAGTTTGTGCCCAGAGAAAAGATATGTATGAGTGATCTACATTCAATGTTACCCTAAGGAACTCTGTTTTATGGTGACCTGCAATGCCTTTGACCTCCTGCTGGGTCAAGCATTATGATTGATTAAACTAACAAGAGAATGCACATAGTGCATTGGAAAATCCTCAGCATTGCTGGGAAAATCCCCAGAGTGGGTGGGAGAATCCCCAGCATTGCCTGGAGATTCCCCAGGTCAGAACTTGGAAAATCCCCAGTATAGCTTGGAGAATCCTCAGAGTGGGTGGGAGAATGCCCAGAGCAGGTTGGAGAATCCCCAAGACAGAACTTGGATAATCCCCAGTATACCATGGAGACTCCCCAGAGTGGGTGGGAGAGTCCCCAGAGCAGGTTGAAGAATCCCAAGCATTGCCTGGAGAATCCCCAGCAGTGCTTGGGGAATCCCCAGGTCATAGCTTGGAGAATCCCCAGAGTCAGTTGGAGAATCCCCAGCATTGCCTGGAGAATCCCCAGAGTGGGTTGGAGAATCCCCAGCATTGCCTGGAGAATCCACAGAGTGGGTGGGAGAATCCCCAGCATTGCCTGGAGAATCCCCAGCAGTGCTTGGAGAATCCCCAGAGTGGGTTGCAGAATCCCCAGCAGTGCTTGGGGAATCCCCAGGACATAGCTTGGAGAATCCCCAGAGTTGGTGGGAAAATCCCCAGCATTGCTAGGAGAGCCCCTAGAGACAGGAGTTGGCTGGGAAATTCCAAGCATTGCCTGGAGGATCTGCTGCATACCCTGTGGATCCCCAGAGTGGGTGGGAAAATTCCAATGACACCTGGACAATCTTTGACTTGTATGCAATGGCCAGGACTGGAGATCACTGAAGGCTTGGGAAGCACGGTGAAAGTATATGTCTGCTGTGCCTGGGCAATCACCATCACCAAGTATATTCTACTCCCTCCATCAGATGTCATCAGTCTTTCCTCAGTGGTCTATGGCCACACTTTTTCACATATTCATATTGTATATAGTGCTCAAATCAGATTCCATGGAAATAGGTACTTGGCATGATACACACTCCTGTCAGCAACATGGAGACTCCAAATCGTTTTGATTGATCCTTCATGCTGTGATGGTGGTCTATTTGAACTGGAGGTTCCCATGATCATCTTGGAATAGGTCTGTTTGGGCTGGATGCCCTGGGAACAGGTCCATTCAGGCTGGGGAAACTCCCAGGATGCACTGGGAACAAGTCTATTTAGGCTGGAGAATCCCCCAGGATGCCCAGGGAACAGGTCCATTTAGGCTGGGGAATCCCCCAGGATGCCCAGAGAACAGGTCCATTTAGGCTGGAGAATCCCCCAGGATGCCCAGGGAACAGGTCCATTTAGGCTGGGGAATCCCCCAGGATGCACTGGGAACAGGTCTATTTAGGCTGGAGATTCCCCCAGGATGCCCAGGGAACAGGTCCATTTAGGCTGGGGAATCCCCCAGGATGCCTAGAGAACAGGTCCATTTAGGCTGGGGAATCCCCCATGATGTCCAGGGAACAGGTCCATTTAGGCTGGGGAATCCCCCAGGATGCACTGGGAACAGGTCTATTTAGGCTGGAGATTCCCCCAGGATGCACTGGGAACAGGTCTATTTAGGCTGGAGATTCCCCCAGGATGCCCAGGGAACAGGTCCATTTAGGCTGGAGATTCCCCCAGGATGCCCAGAGAACAGGTCCATTTAGGCTGGGGAATCCCCCAGGATGTCCAGGGAACAGGTCCATTTAGGCTGGAGAATCCCCCAGGATGCACTGGGAACAGGTCCATTTAGGCTGGAGAATCCCCCAGGATACCCAGGAAATAGGTCTATTAACTCACTGGGGAAAGCCCCATTTGGACCCCAGGCACTCTGCTATAGATGTAATAATCCTGGAGAAAGTCCATGTCTGACACCTTGCTCTGGAGAATCTCCAGGGCCTGGCAAATCTCCAGCAGTCACTGGGAATACCCAGGTGGTCAACACCTATTAGGTGGATACATCTATAAGAATATATGAACCTAATAGGTCCCCTGGGGGGGGTGACTGAAGTGAAGTAATCATAAGTAAAATGATCTAAGACCAAACTAAACCTTGAGCCATCAGGCTCAGTATCTGTGCTCCTCGCACCTCATCTGTGTCAAATGGCAAGTCTAGCCTTGCATGGTCATTGATCCTGTAGAACTTTGTATTCCCTAAAATGTGGTAACTGTAAGTAAAATGCTTCAACAAAAAGACTAAACTCTGGGCCATCAAGCCCAACTGGTGTGGCTTCGACACTGTTCACAAGTCACACGTCTTGCTGCAATTCTGACACTTGCTGTCATGCTACCCTTGGTAGCTGTCCTCAGGTGTAAGTCCACAAAATCCCTTCAAATGTCTCTCTTGGGGCACTTCATAGTTGCCATAGTTGTCGTGCTGTATATCTTGTAGCTTCTGTACTAGATGAAAAGAAAAATACCACCTTTGAGCCTTCAGCTTGCTCTGACTGCTTGCCCCATTCATAGTAGCTTGGTCATATCATGTCGCATATCTTCTCCTTGATGGTCCACTGACTTTCCTTGTAGGTTGTTGTAGTTCCTCATATTTCAGTGGCCTAGGTGTCACCCAAGTGTTGTCTCATACATCCATTTTCCCTAGAATAAAGTAGTTGAAAGTGAAACATCTTAGAATTGAAGCGAAACCTCAAGAATTTGAGCTCAGTAACCTCCATTGCACTCCATGTCCATGGGGCAGGCATTCTTGTGTCATGCAGCCATCAGTCTGTGTTGAATGTTGTTGTCAATGTCACTGTAGTTGTTGCTGTTGCTCTTGTCATACTTCTGGGTGAGCTTCATTTGTAGTTTGTCCTAGATTCTTGAATTGCGATCACCAGGGCATTGGTTACACTTCGTCACAGCCATCCACTATCCCTAGAGTAGAATAGCTGTAAGTAAAGTGTTCCAAATTCAAAACAAACCTTTGAGCTATCTAGCTCAGTATCTGCACTCCTCGTGCCTCATCTCCATAGAATGGCACTTCTAGCCTTGCATGGCCATCGCTCCACATCCAGCACTGTCATCATTGTCTCTTGTATTGCAATTGTCTGGGCATCAGTCACCCTTCGTCACATGTACTGTGAGCTGTTGGGCTCTCCATCTGCACTCCTTGTGCCCCATTTCCATCAAGTGGCACATCTGATCTTGCTTGGCCATCGATCTGCGCTAAGTCTAGTCGTTGTTGTCATTGTCACTATCATGCTACTTGCTGCCATTGTTGCTCTTGTCCTTGTTGCCATCACTCGTAACCATGGTAGTTCACATATGGTAGGTCATTCTCCCCATTCTTCATATCCTTTGATCACTGTGATCTTGCATAGTTGGCCTGTAACACTAGAGTCATCAGTATGTAGTACTTGAGTGCACATGGCCACAACACACAGAGCAGTCACGTGACTCTGCTTAGTCAACATCACTGGACTTCCTCTACAAGTCCTAATACCAAGTGCACACATTGATTCTCTTGACGGATTCCTGAATAAAATATATATCATTGGCACTGCACGGTTGCAGAACATTTCAAGTGGGAGGTCATCCACCCTTGCCACATGCTTCAACAATTCTACTTGCAAAACTTCTTGTAGCAGCTTCCTTCATGTGATGAGCCTCAATGGCTCCTTGATCCTGATTCTTCTTGCAATAACCCTCAACCCAGTGTGATTCATATGCTGTGGCATCCTGTGTGAGTCAACTACCTCTTTGTCTGCTGACCTTTTCACTTTGGGACTGTCTGCAAGCATTTTGAGCTCCTTGACTTTGACACCTGTGGGCTTCGCCTGTTCTTTGAGCCTTTCTGCTTTGAATTTGAGTGGAATCTTTGACACAAATAGGTTGTTGGTTAACTGATGTGTATCTTTGCTGACTACTGGAACTCTGAGGCTGCTTCTTTTGTTGCCTTGACCTCTTAGATAGGACTCCTATAGCAGTAGCCATCAGAGAGACTTGACATGAACAAGATAAAAAAACCCTTTGAGTGTTGTCATTTGCCTTGAATTCAATTGGGACCTTCTGTCATATCCATGACTCTCAGACTCAGTCCCAGTCCAGTCCAGACCCCTAGCCCCTATCTCCGGTCAAGCCCGGTCCTAGTCTTGCCTAGAAAACCCAACTCCAGTCCTAGATAACCCAACTCTGGCCTGAATAACTCAAGTCCAGTCTTTTACCCCTATCTCTGGTCCATTCCGGCCTTCCAGCCTTGTGCTGCTCCACCCCAGTCCTCCCAGGTCTATGTCCAGGTCACCCAGACACAACTCCGGTCTGTTTTCCTTTGTTTGTGCTATATTTAGTTTGTTCCTTTCATCTGACTCTGCTTACTGTACAAACCTGTGTCCGACCCCAGTTATGCCAGTCACCCGGACTTTAGCTATTAGCCTCTGCATAGCCACTGTAGCTATCCTCATCTTGCTAATCATCTCACTAATAGCTTATTCACAAGTCTGGCTTCATGTTCGTTACCCTGGACCAGCCTCATGTATTTAACCCCTGTACATACTTCATAGCACCCCAGTCAGAATATCAACTAAGTATTACCCTTGACTCTGTATTACCCCTCAAGTCTACTCTATAGCTAAGGCCAAGCCTTAAGCTATCCCCAGCCCCTGTCCTGGACCTCTCCCTGGCTTGCATAAGGGTACAGCACATAAGCTGAGACCAAGGGAGGTAGATCCAACCCTGGACCGGCTTCCCCCTGTGCACACTCCAAGACCAGTCGGTTTCCCACACTCCCAGCCTTAAGTCTGGTCCTCCAGACTTAACCCCTAACCTCTGGCCTCAACTCTGGTCCAACTGGACTTGGCCCCTGTCTCCTGGCCTTGACTTTGGCCACTTGGACTTAGCCCCTGTCACCCAGTCTTGAAGCCTGGTCACCCAAGGGTAAACCTGTACTTGACACCTTCATTACAAGCAGTTCTTCCACCAGCACTGGTTCGACTTGCTCAAGCTTTGGTGCTTCCTATAACTTGGTAGTCAGTAGTTCACTTGTACTTGAAGAAAACTCTTTCTTCTCAAAACAGGCTGCTGCTGCTTTGACAAGCCTGCCAGGAGTTTGGTGTTCATTATTTGCCTTCTTGCATGGACTGCATGGCTGTGCATGACTTGTCAAAGCTACTTTTGGGACTTTCTCGCATTCTATGTACCCTGACAAATCTGTAGATCCATGCATATTGGTTGTCAGCAAGTCATGTGTAGGCATAGTTGGAAAACACTTCATAGGTAGTTGCTGCTTGTCTGAACTCAATTCTGGGTCACTTCATGGTTGAATGTAACATTCTGTGCTTGTCCAAGGTCAGTCCAAGCGAAATCCTTTCTGTAGCATTTTTTAGCCACAGCTGTTACTTGTTCCATGGGCAGGGGTCATCAGAATGTTGCTGTCGATTGTCATGTCACGTTTTCTGCAAGATTTCACACCGAAATTCTTTGTCAAAGCCTTGCAAGTAGAGGTCCTCGAGTTTGTCAGCCTCAAGTTGCCTCAAAACCCATAGATACATTGCTAAATCTAGGAAATAAAGTCTGTAGTTTGTTAGTTCCTCCTCTGTGTGAATCTTTCTGCTTGCTTGACTGTCAACAAGGCTGTAAAGGTCATTTCTTGAATGCTGTTGATCCAATTTCTGGGACCCAGGATACAAACATGCAATAGCCACCATGAATTCAGGCCAAATCAACTGATCCTCAACAAAATCATACCATGATTCAGAGATTTTGCTGCCTGCATACCAGCAAGCCCATTTTGCCCATTCTTGGTCATCGAAGCAATTCTCACGCTTGCAAAGACCCCAAACCCCTTTGAAATACCTAAAAAGGTCAGATGCATGCCCCGAGAACCATGGTGCATCCCTCAAATGCCTCAGTGGCATTCCCTCAAGTTCTTCTGGCACATTCTCATGGCTTCTTCGCAGAAAATTGACTATTAATTTGCCTTTGGGTTTGTTTCTTGACTCGAGGCATCTTCAACTTAGATGCTTGCTTGACATTTGCTGCTCATAAAATAGCTCTGAAAATTTCCTGAATTTGTGAGTGTAGACTGTAACTAGAATCAAAATTCTGAATACTTAGCTTGTCCAACCTAACCCAGCAAAAACTTTGTTTGGTGATAAAAAGGTGGCTTCTTTCCCCAAAACAAACAGAACCCCCCTTGCAGTGGGCTCCAGATGTAGGAATAGGTAATTGATGATACCTAGAAATAGTAATAGTCAGTGATGGGTGAGATTTGTGCTCAACCCAAAAGGGAGGTTCTCTCTGGAGAAAAGAAGTGTAGTAAGAGTGTAAAAATGCGAACTGAAAAGAATACTTAGCTCTGCCTGTGCAATACCTTCTTCCAGTCCTCCTGGCACCTTGGGTACTCCCCAAAGTAATAAATCTAACTTCAAAAACTCACTGAATTGCAAGACAAAATCACCCTACTACTGAGGGCCTGTGACATGGATTGCTTCCCTGGTAAACTGAACTTGCACAAACACAGCACACATGCTTAGTCAGCAATGCAGCTGCTTGCCACTAAGTCCAGTGGTACAAACATGAAAAACAAAAGAAATAAATAAAACAAAAAGAAAACCCTCAACCCCTGAACTCTTGACCAAGACAAATTCTCCTAGGGAACTTGAACTCATTCCTACAGCAGGTGAGCCAGTCATGTCCAAGGACTATCTTACATTCAGAATCCAATGGGGCTAGAAACAGGGTTACCAGGGTGACATCACCAGTCACAAATTGAACTGAGAGATCTACTGCTTGAGTGATGACAAAACTTGATGACCCATCAAAGAGCTGGAGTTGGATAGGGGACACAGGATAAGGGGCAAAACAGTGTTGATTAACAAAATCTCTATCTATGAAGCTATGTGTGGAACTGGAGTCCACTAGTGTATGAAACTGGGGCAAACTGTGGCTGACAATGGAAACATGGGGAGTTAATGAATTTGGATTGGAAAGAGCAGATGCATTGAGACAAGCCTCCATGAGTGCACAGCCAGAGTCAATGCAGCTCTCAGTCTGTGCAGAGTCCTGAGAGCACATTGAGACAAGCCTCCATGAGTGCACAGCCAGAGTCAACACAGCTCTCAGTCTGTGCAGAGTCCTGAGAGCTGCTACCTATTTTTTTGCCTCGGGGGCAGAGCCCAAGGTTGAGGCTGGTGCTGCCTCAGAGGTGGCTGCAGCACAAGCTTTGGCTTTCCCAGCTTTCTTGGGACACTTATCTGCAAAATGTCTGGTGCCCCCACAGAACATGCAAAGGTTGTTGTTTCTGCAATGCTTGCACTCCTCTGGTGTCAGCTTGCCATCTTTGCCCAACTTGCTTGAGTCCGGCTTGGGTGTGTTAGAGCTGGTCTGACTGGTTGAGGTGGGTTTGGACAAGGGCTGGCCACTGGAGTTGCCATTTCTGTCAAGTCTGGGCCTACTCTGACCAACTCCAATGCTAAGCGAAGTCTGGAGGAGGGTTCAGAAGCAAGTCTGACAGGAAAGAACTGAACTCCAACTGGCAGGAGTGTTGGCAGAAACGAAGTCTGCTGAAGCAAAGGTGGAGCAGAGTGAGGGTGTCAGGTTTAGTTCATGCACTACCCCCTTGCACAATCTCAGCCCTCGTATTTCAGAGGGAGAGTACAGACAGAGAGTTGGAGGTAACTCCAACAGACAGAAGATGGAGGTGGGAGGAGTAGGAACTAAGTTGATATTTGTACTGAGGAATGGCAGAGTATGATACATGCTTTTATACAACTATGGGGGTACAGTAACCTGGAATCGGAACTGACATATGGAGACTCATAAACTTTCAAGTAAAATTTCCTAGACAATGAATGAAGGGTAGACAGAGGACATACAAATGGGTAACATAGAACATCCAGAAAAGGAAACAGTCCAGGTGCTGGACCATGTGGTGTGCATGCTGCAGAGTACCTGACTGTGCACTGTCAGGGAGAAGTCCGAAGGTAGTCATGTGACTCCTCAGAGAACAGTCTGCTCAGTCTGGTAGGAGAGCAACACAAGTCCAACAGTAGTCGGAGTGGAGATGGTTTGCAACCCACAGAAACTGGGCGGAGTTGGTGCAGAGTGGGTGAATGACTGGCAGAATAGGGTGCAGAGTGAACAAGGACTTATAATGAATGCATGGTCATGACAGTGCCCCCCCCTAGGGCCTGAACCCCTGAAGGCTGCATGTATGGGACAGGATCAACACAAGTTGATCATTCAAAATTATTTTGATGCCTTGAGGATAATGGCTTTAGCCACAGCAGAGCTCCATTGGAGTTCGAAGTTCCACTTAAAAACACATGTTAGGGTACTGAACCTTCGTATCCCATCCTCCCATCATCATGTCTTCTCAGCATCAGACCAAAACCCCCCAGCCCACCCCTGGTCACTCTCGTGACTACTCCCAGGTTGCCAACAACAACCTAGTCATCCTTACAGATGACTTGATGGACACAGAGCATGAGAAGGCAGCAGAGAAGGCACATCAGCAAGAAGAGGTGGAGAAGAAGGAGCAAGAGCATGAGGTGGAGTGCAAGGCCAAGCAACAAAAGGCAGAAGAGGTGCAGCAGGAGGGGGAGCAGAGGCAGAGAGAGGAAGAGGAGGTGCAGAGGAAGAAGGCAGTGGAGGAAGAGGCCAAGAAGCAGAGGCAGAAAGCAGTGGTGGAGGAGGCTGAGAGGCAGAGGCAGAGGGCCTCTAAGGAGAGGGCTCAGGCCAGGCAGGACAAGGCCACACAAAGGTGAGTGGCAGAGTACTGTGAGTCAGTGGAGCTGACTTGCAGTTTTATTTTCTTAGATTATGTGGCACAGTGTACAATGTCAACACTGCCCAGAGGGTCCCTGGGACCTCTGTGGTGGTCACCACATCCAGGAGGCCCCCCTGCACTCGCTGTGTAGTGAGTCTGACAGTGGGGCAGTGCAAGCCAGGGCAAGGCAAGACCAGGGCTTGCATGCCCTGCCACAACAAGAAGAAGATGTGCAGCTGGATGAAGGAGGACAACATGGCATGACCCTCACAGAAGAGGGCAGGGACAGGAAGTTCCCAAGGGGAGAAGAAGAAGAAGCTGCAAGGGAAGGGGAAAGAGAGAGCAACAGAGACAGAAGAGGTGGATGATGAGCAGGAGGTAGGCAGAGATGAAGATGAGCCAGCAACCCTGCTCAAGGGTCCCTCAGGTGCAGGAGTGCACACGCAGTGGGCAGAGTGGGAGTGGGAGTGGCAGCTGCAGGCCATGGAGAGGCAGGCTGAAGTGCAAGAGACTGCTGCACTGGCCTTCAAGAGGATGGCAGAGGCAGCAGAGTGGATGGCAGAGGCCATGGAGCAGACAGCCAACAAGTGGGGGCTGTACCACATCTGGGCAGAGTGGGCAGAGATGAGGAGGAGGGAGGATGCATGAGAGACCAGGATGGCTGAGCTCGAGCACACAGGTGGAGGTTGGAAGAGGCCTCAGTCAGAGGCAGCAGAGGAACAGCAAGAGGAAGCAGATGAAGGTGCAGAAGGGGACAACAAGGAGGAGGAAGAAGTCAGAGTAGAGCAGGAAGGTGGTGTAGAACAGGAGGGTGGCAGAGAGCAAGCAATGGAAGAGTAGTGTAGTTTTCTGTTTCTTTTTCTTTTGTCTTTTTGTTTTTAGTTTGTATATTTTGTACTACTACAAAATAGACTTGTGACTTTCTTTGTGATTCTGAGAAGTGAAATGGAAAAGTGGAGAAAATTCTAAAGTACTTAAGGTAGTTTGGTAAGGGGTGGAGTTGGCCTGCAGAGGAAGGTTATGTGGATGGAGTTTATGGTGGAGGTTGGTACAGGCCAGGTTTGTGTGGATATCGTTTGTGGAAAGTGGAAACTATGTTGAAACCATGATCTAGCTCAGTTGCAAGCAACCAAGAGGTTTCTTCGTCAGTGCTCTCATAACCAGCCCAGTGGACCAGGTACAAGAGTTGACAGTGGTGGCGGTGGCAGTCCACCTTAGAGTCAAGTATCTCTGATGCTTTGTACTCAAGGTCACCATTGACATCCACTGGTGGAGGCAGAGGTTGTTGTCAGTTTGGAAAAGGGTTAGCCGCTGCAGCTTCCAGTTGTGAGACATGGAAGACTGGATGTACCAAGTGCATAGAGTCAGGGAGCTTAAGGGTGATGGAGTGCATACCTGGCCTGGCCAAGATGGTGAATGGACCTAAGTACTTTTTGGAGAGTTTCTCTGAAGGACAAGTGGAGCAGAAGTACTTGGCTTTGACATAGGCCTGTTCTCCAACCTTGAACTCAGGCAGAGGTATGCATTTGGCATCTGCTGGACCCTGGTAGTGCTGCTGAGCAGCAGACATTTCAGAGCGGAGGAAGTCATGAAGGGCAGAGAGCTCAATGACATAGTCATGAGCCCTTGGAGAGGTGAAGTCTTGGTCAGGGACCACAGACAGGTTTGGATGATATCCCTTGTTAGCAAAGAAGGGAGAAACTCCAGTAGTCACACTTGGTGCATTGTTGAAAGTGAACTCTGCTAGAGGTAACAGCTCAGCCCAGTTGTCTTGTTGGTAGTTACAGTAGACACACAGGTACTGCTCAAGGGTCTGGTTTGTTCACTCGGTCTGGCCATTGCCTTCTGGGTGGTAACCCAAAGTGAAGTGAAGACACATATCAAGGGCCTTTCCTAGAGAGTGGAAGAAGTGTGAGACAAACTCAGGACCTCTGTCGGAGGTGACATTAGCTGGTACTCCATGCTTGGAGAAGACATGGGTGAGGAAGAGCTTAGTGAGTTTGACAGAGGTAATGGAGTCATGGGTGGGGATGAACACCACTTGCGTTGAGAGGCAGTCCACCACTACAAGGATGGTGGAGCAGCCATTGGAGTTGGGGAGGTGTTTGATGAAGTTCATGGAAATGGAGTTCCAAGGTCTCTCTGGGATGGGGAGTGGCTTCAGTAGACCATAGGGGTGGTGTTGCAGAGTTTTGCTCCATCCACAGGCAGTGCAGGACCTGACATATTCTTTCACATTGGAGCAGAGGTTAGGCCACATGTAGTCCCTGTGGACAAGTTCTAGGGTGCAGATTTTGCCCAAAATGGCCTGCTAGAGGATGGTCATGCTTGAACTGAAGCACTCAAAGGCAGAGATCATCAATGTCAGGGACAAAGATGTGACTGTCAAGGTGGAGTAGACCATCGGAATCCAGGGACCCCCAAGGCTTAGTCAGAGTTGGGAGATGGCTGGTGGAGACAGGGTTGGAGGGTAAGGTGGAGATGATGTTGGAGTGCAAGGACTTGACATCGAAGACCATGGCAGTGTGGAGCACAGGTGCCATGAGGGTGGTGGTATGGAGGGACAATGCAAGTTGCTCCTGTGTAAACATTGGGTGGAGATTGTGAGGATTTACCTGTACATAGTCCCTATCCCCCCCTTTTGGGTAGACATCCCAATGTCACGTAAGTGCATTGGGTTTGGCTCCTAGGTGGCCAGGGCAGAAGTGGATGGAAAGGTTGAATTGGGAAAGGTACTCTGACCAGTGGGCCTGTTGACAGGTGAGAACCTTAGAGGTGGAAAAATACTCAAGGTTTTTGTGGTCTGTCACCACATCGACAGGTAAGGCAGAGCCTTCTAGGTAGTGCCACCAATGGCAGAAGGCCTCAAAGATAGCCAACAGCTCCTTGTCATGGGTATCATAGTTGAGTTCTGGCATGGTCATGGTGCAAGAGTAGAAAGCGACTGGGCAGAGTTCACTGTTGGAGCAGGTGACCAACAAAATACCAGCAATGGCATAGTCGGAGGCATCGGTTTCCACTGTAAGTGGAGTGTCAGGGGCCCAATGAGTGAGAATGGGAGTGGAGCTGAAGGCATCCTTCAGGTGGAGGAAAGTGGAGTGGCACTCCTTGGAGAAGTTCCAAGGAGCACCCTTTTGCATGAGGCGAAGTGAGCAGAATGACAATGTTGGAGTAGTTATTAATGAATTGTCTGTAGAAATTGGTGAAACCAAGGAAGGACTGGATGTCTCATACCTTCCACAGCTCAGGCCAGTCCTGGACTGCCTGAACCTTCTCAGCAGACATGGTGAGACTGGAGGGAGAAAGAATGTAGCTGAGGTACTCGACAAAGTTGGAGTGAAACTCACACTTCTCTGGCTTGGCATAGAGACCATGCTTTTGAAGGTGGCAGAGTACCTCTTTTATGTGTTCATGATGTGACTCCATATCCTGTGAATAGATTAGGATGTCATTGAGGTATACCACAACACAGACATCAAGCATGTCTGCAAAGATGCTATTAACAAATTGCTGGAAGGCCACAGGCACGTTAGTCAGACTGAATGGCATCACCCACCACTCATAAGAACCATAACGAGTGTGGAATGCTGTTTTCCATTCATCTCCATCTGTGATGCAGACCAGATGATAGGCATGGTGGAGGTCGATCTTGGTGTAGACTTTAGCACAGCTTGGAGAGTCGAGTAGGTTGGAGATGAGTGGCAGCAGATAGTGATCTTTTTTTGTGATTTTGTTGAGTCCTTGATAGTCTATGCAGAGGCAGAGTGAACCGTCCTTCTTCTTTACAAAGAGGACAGGGGCACCATGAGTGGAGGTGGATTGTTTGATGAAACTGTAGCCAAGATGCTTGTCAATGAAGGTGTGGAGAGCTTCAAGCTCTGGTGGTAGAAAGAGAGTAGATTGTACCAATGGGCAGAGAAGCTCCTTCCTCAAGGTTGATCTTGAGAGTGAATGAGCAGTGTGGTGGAAGTTCCTGTAGCCTTGTCTTTACTGAAGACGTTGGCAAACTCATGATACTCAGGAGGGACCAAAGAGAGGTCAGGAGGCAGAGATATGACCCATTTAGTGTGGTGACTCATTGGGACAGTTTTTTGAGTTTCAACCCAGTCTGCATAGTTTTGAGTTTAACACAGTTTAAAGTGCTGTGAGGTGCTTACTAATACTTATATAATATATCACATGGTCTATTCGATGATTTGTCATCATACAAACAATGCCAAACAATGAATTGGGACCATCAAGGCTCCCTCTTCTACTGCAACTCATGCAACCATCCTCCTGGTCCATCTGGGCTGTTTTCTCAGAGTAATCTCCATAAGTATTAATGTCCACTACAGTAGTGTCATCAGGGTATATGTCCAACACAATCAAACCCTTGAAAAGTCTGCTCTCGGTCATCCCTGTGCTGTTTCCCTCACCCATACCTGACATGTTCTGCAACTAATCAGTGCTGAGACAGCTGGAAATGCCATGGAGGTCAATCTGGCACATCAGGAAATGATGAACAAACAAAACACCTTTTAACCAGTATGTTTTCACCACAGTGCAACCAGTTTCAATGCCAGTGTGAGGCAAAACATTCCTGTGCACTTCAGGTGGCATGGGAAGCATGGATAGACTGTGCTCTCAGCTGACTGTGGATGACTGGGAATGGGTGATTTGGTCATATAAGATCAGAGGTAATACTCAGGGCTAGATGGATTGATGGAATCTCCCTCCTAGTAGTTCAGTAGGCTATCCCCCCCAGGGTGCCTGGACTGTAATGAAGGGTTTTAGCTCACCCTAGCCCTCAACCCAGCACCCCTGAGGTGGAAACTGCACCAAATAAGAGGTAATTGGATTGTTGGTCATGTTTTACAGTGCCAGATTAACCAGCATGGCATTTCCAGTTGTCTCAGCACTGATTAGCTGCAGAACATGTCAGGTATGGGTGAGGGAAACAGCACAGGGATGACTGAGAGCAGACTTTTCAAGGGTTTGATTGTGTTGGACATATACCCTGATGACACTACTGTAGTGGACATTAATACTTATGGAGATTACTCTGAGAAAACAGCCCAGATGGACCAGGAGGACTGGTTGCATGAGTTGCAGTAGAAGAGGGAGCCTTGATGGTCCCAATTCATTGTTTGGCATTGTTTGTATGATGACAAATCATCGAATAGACCATGTGATATATTATATAAGTATTAGTAAGCACCTCACAGCACTTTAAACTGTGTTAAACTCAAAACTATGCAGACTGGTTGAAACTCAAAAAACTGTCCCAATGAGTCACCACACTAAATGGGTCATACCTCTGCTAGTTTTCACCTGGCCATCATCACCTAGGACTTGTTAGAAAGCCCAGACAATGGACTTCATCCCCCACACTAACCACTTGGACTAGTTCTCAGTCATCAACATGCTACACTCCCATCAATCAAGATTGTTCAAACATTGGGACAGTTTTGAGTCACTGTATGCTTAATCCTGTTGGAGATACAAAAAGAATGCCTAATGCAGAGATCATTGGGTGGTCACTGGCTGATTGTTGGCCTGCTCTCTGCCTGATGGCTTCTGAGCACCTTGGAACTGATTTCTAGTTTACTCTGGTAACATCATTTGATGATGCAGATAATCTTATATTTTGATAATCTCAGAATGGATTGCATGATATTGAATTATGCATCCCTATGAAGTGATTTCCAAATTTCATCTTTTACTATTGTTACTAGAACATGGCCAGTGCCACTGGCAGGCACCTTGTTTACCATGCCAGAGCACAGCCATGACCAGTGGGTTTTGCCGTGTGGAGTCAATTTACAGGCAGATGCACAGATGTCGAAAAAAGTGTCTCATTTTCAGGCTGGAGTGACCTTGTAAACAAGGTGACCATCTTTTTAGGAAGATATTGTTGTCAATAATCTTGTGACATTCTCACAATAAATAGTTTTCAATTGTCTTTGGATACACATCTCAATGTTTCTCACAATGTAGACTTTGGGTAACTTTTATATGTTTGCCCAAAATCAAAATTTACACATCTCATAATTTGATTCATAAGAAAATGTGCTGTTTTTCACTTTGGAATACTCTTTACATCAGGAAAGTTACACCTAGTCTGCTTTGTCTGGTACAGTCTGCTGCAGACAATCCAGACAATCCAGACGTCTGACACTAGATAACTGAATGGTGTGCCAAGAGTTCAAATGAATTGTACTAAAGTTTGTCAGACTAAATCAGACAGATCAGACAAGCAGGCTACTTGTAACTTTGCTGATGGCCTAGAGCACGTGATAACAACGAAACCGCCAGTGTGTGACATCATCATGAAGTGTCATGAGAAAGTTCCCCCCTCCCCCTTAAGCCGGCCCGTCACGGGAGAGCATGACAACAGACCAGGACTAGCTTACGCGTCCTGGAACATATGTATTACAAGGATGACATGTGTCTGAGTCTGCCTCGCTCATATAGCCTTACCACTATTCACCTGGTTCAGTGCAGCATCTGCTTTTTGCAAGTCCCTCTCGCTCAAACTCTTTGCTGCCCCTCCTGGTGCAGGCGTACTTACCCCAGAATGCATAGAGCTCCCACGGGAGCGCATCTTCAGGACGAGGGGGCTGCTCGGCCTTTGAGTGGCGAGATAAACATTTTGATAGCTGGCCTGACTTACAAGGGGTATCCTTCATCCTCGTCTTCGGCCGACTTCGGGAAACCAAATCCACGATAGTCGCTTGTATTCAGACGTTGCATCTAGTAAGAATCACGTGTGAATGAATGCAACTCCACAGATAACATGCCATAGCGTACCTCTTCCGTCAAGGTCCCCATGTCCCCAGGAGTGGCTAATCCAGTGATGCGCAGACGCGGGCTTGCGGGAACTGACGTCGGGTGGTACCGCTCGGGCCCAGCACTGAAGTAGTCCTCTTCCTCCTCTGATTCCCCGTTGGAGTTCACGAAAGCGTCTGGGTATGCCCGCCTTAATGCCAGCTGCCGTGCTTTCGAATACTCCACACCCAAGTTCTTCCAATCAAGCAGGGGACTAAGCCGCTCAACCCGGTTTCGCTGGTTGATGCGCTGTCTCCGCGTCTTGCTGCAGAAGGCGAATAGGTAGTTCGCAAGCTGGCTGACAGATTCCTCCACGGACAGCAAACGGCGATCAACAATGTAACAACCTTCGTCCTCGGGACTCTCAATCATGTCTTGCATGAAACATCCAAACCCAGACAGGTTGGTAGTAATCGACGGCACTCCCATCTAGCCAGCATAACGGTCACCTGATCCGCAGCTCACGCGGAAGAGTCACTTACCACCGTGCATTCGGCGGGAGTGTATCCCCAAGGCTCGTAGTAGCTCGGGAATACACCCAAATGACAGCCCCTGACGAACTCTTCGTAATCAAGGCCCAAGATCGGATGGTTGGCGTTTAAAAAGTCGGGGTGGAAAACAATCTTGACACGATCTTCGGGTGTGTTGAAGAGCTTCACTTGACGAATCTGGTTAAGAATCGGATCGTTACCATCATCTATCATGTTGTGGGTAACGACCGGGGGAAGCGAGCTGCGCTTGAGAGCGAATATCCGCCGTTTCATAAGAACCTGGTCTTCCGTAGAGATTAGGTCGGAGGGTGCCAGTTCGAACTTCCCTTCCCTGCGGTCACGACAAGTCAATGTCCCCCTCGCTCCATTGCGCCAGTTCAACACATACCCATTGAATCTTGCGGCGTGATCAAACAAGCGTACCCCGATGCGCTTTTGGATCTCAGAAACGGTGTCTTGGAGCTGCTTCATCACAGCCTGTCCTTTAAGAGCCTCAATGGTATACGAGTTCGTGGCGGCGGGCATAATGATAAAGGCAACCACCGTCATCTTTGAACCGGATTTCTTCAGAAGATAATTGAGACCTGCATCGACGTTAAAGAGAGTAACGTAGTGGATATCAGGACCACTGACGGGCTAACGATTCGATGAACATGTCAACACCCTTGTTGCGGTATTCGTAGCGACCAGCAATGAACATCTATGCACGCATCAATATATCCGAGCCACAGGTAACGAGTGGTGACACACATAAATTGTATTGTTGAGGTCAAAGTCGTAGTGGCCATAGAAGTGGCCACGGACGAACTCGTGTATCTTTGCCTTGGCGGTGGCGTGCAGGTTCTGAAATTCATGCATCGCTTGGAATTTGACGACGTTGAGGCCGTTGGGCAAGATACCGTCCGGTTTGCGTTTGAGGAGATACTCTGCCTCGTAAGCTGTGATATGAGACACGGTGGTGAATACATCTGTGCAGTGTGCGGATGCACGTTCGATGCAGTATCGGTGGTATATGCCACGTTTTCCGGCTTCATGGTCGACATCAAAGTACTGGAGATTGTTGTAGAAGTCGACATTGCCAGCACAGAGATAGCGACCTAGGAGGGTCGCGTGTGTTGTAAAGACGGTGGTGACGTCGATCTGCCGTTTCCTGCAGATCGGGATTGCGACACCAGCCTGCCACTCATGGAAGTGAGCGACGACTGCAGTGTCGACTTGCCGTGAGACGTACTGCAATCAGGAGAGCGTCAGGTGAACATGCTTTCTTAGAAAGCTCGAAATCGTTCTACCTCGCCCAGGAAACAAGCCACAAGATAGCCGAACAGAATGGCGTCATTGGTCTCGGTGTCGTTAGGAGGGGAGGGTATGCCTGCGATGTTCCAAAGGTCGCCTTTCCACTCGTCCAGACGATGGAAGGCACTCCCCGTATCAAAGAGAAGGGCGCGAGGAGCGCCTTCGATGAGCCAGCGACCGTAGAGGGACTTCACACCTTGGGCGCGCATTTGCTCGAGAGAGGCGGCAAGGGCAGGGTCTTCGGGTTCAAGCGCTTCCACCTCCAAGGGGGCAGTCTTGTAGATAAGGGGGCCGATGAGGGTATATCTGTCGCCATACTCTGCAACGGTGACGGGCACTTTTGTCTTGATGACGGTGTAGATACCGCCGACCTTGTTTGCGACCTCCCAGGCGCACTCAAAGAGGAGGTGATTCTGGACGTCTCGTTTGGCTGGCATCAGTTCAGCCATGTTCGTCGTGGATGAAGATCAAACGAATCCTCTATGGAGCTGGATTGGAGCTGGACACATTTTTCGACCTTGACATCATATCAAAAGAACAGTCCACGTGAACTATCAATTTAACACACAGGTCCCATATCAAGCAAGGCAGGTCACATCTAGAAAAATGTACATATGTAGGGAAGGAACACCTTCAAACCGATGGCATTGGTCGTGCTAGGCAAGCAACGCAACTACCACCGCCGTCGCCACGGAAGAAATTAGGTTCACCTATATGTACACTACTGTCAGACCACGGTTTATTAAGTAGATGTCACTGGGCGGACCTGATTGTTGGTCAGCAGGTTTAACCCGCCGATCACCTTGATCGACTCCTTGTCACGGGGGACAGACGCATCCTGCAAAACCCGCTTACTGTCCACAGAGTACCGTGTGCGCTGGATGGTTGCTCCGAGGAACGAGTCCAGCTAAGATGGGTCAAGTCGTGCTGCTCCGATTCCGGTATCAATCGTGGGACGTACCATTGACCCGAGGACTCCCGCAGCGGTGCCCCAGAGTACCAGCGAGGGCAGTATACCCATCCAGTCGGCCTCGACAGACGCGATTTTCTACGACCAGGCTCGCGAAGAGCGTCAGTCCCACCACGCACCCGCCCACCACCGATGCGAGGGTGCCCCCGACGGAAATGGCACCGTTGGTTCCCGGAGGTACAGGTTTCAGCGTCGTAATCAGGATCGGCCGAGAGGTTGAGAGTATACCCAGCTCCGAAGCTAGCGTATCTCCTAGACAACAGGCAAATTGACTGTGAGGCACAAACGTGCATTGGCAAACGTCGATATGATTCAACCGTCAATGGGACTTACCCCAGGACGATAAAGAGGAGCGCCCGACTGAGACCGTTAGGATATACTTGCAGACAAGGGGCACCAGCTTTCAGTGTCATACAAGTGGACCTTCAACGGGACAGAACAGGACGGCAGCAAGGACCATGGCAGCACGTTTGGTGTAAACGTCACACTCCATATGATTGAAGCGATGAATGCAGCTATCGAGTTACATAGTACCTGCCAGCCGGTACGGTAACCAGCGTCCTGAAAGCCTTCTTCCAGCTGCGCCTTGCGTTTCTTCCCGTCTATAGTCCGTCGGCACGGAGCAGTACCGAACACGCATCAACGACTCACATTTTGTAGCTCGCGAGGCGAGCAGGTAGAATGTGATGAGGGTTACACCTATGGCACGGACAGGTGCCGCCATGACCAGAAAGCCTACGACGAAGGCCGTGGCGGCACCCGACGGCGATAGTTTGCGGGAACGGGCTCCATTCACAGCAAGCGCAGTGGCCAACACGAAGGGTACCACAGGAAATGTCGTCATTCCAGTAGAGAGGTTACTCAAGACGGACGCGTGGTACAAACGGCAGCTCAACGTCAACCCTTACTATCGAGCCGAGTTGGAGCAACCCAACCGCTTCGATACCACCGATCGGGTGGGAGCTGGCATCTAGCAGTCATCATGTAAGGAATCAATTATTGCTATAGCTCTTGGGGTATCTCGATTCCCAATAATGTCTGTACCAAGATTTTCACATGAAACCACTGATTAGTTTCTTCCACTGCAACTCCGGGGTGCAATTTTGCCCAAGCAAGTCTCTCATATCCACATCCTTCAGAAGCCTAAACGCTCGCTTGCAGTGATTGCCGTGCATTAAAATGTCGGAAGTGGTTCTCCGTGATCATACAACGCACGCCATTCCCTGTTGTCCATAGCGCTTCAAAAGATCTTCGTCTGTCATCCACAGAACTGCCCCCTCGAAGTCGACGAGACCGGCAACGATATCGATCAGTCGGGCACAATGTTATCCCTCTACTAAGATGTGCCGGAAACAGGCATACCATGATATTTGACAAGCGGAAATCGTCGAGACGTATCGAAAATGGTTTCGTCCGCTGTAATCATCAACCCACCAGGCTGATTACGCCTCAGGGTGTCCGAAAGCCAAATCAGTATATTCACAAGTAACCGTCTGAACCTCCGATTTCAAACTGGCCATGACCCAAGGTAACAGACCTGTGCCATCCGCGCAGACAGGAAGGCCCCAATATGCGATGGAATGCGATGCACCCGGCTGATAGATTGTGTTAGAAATGTTATTTTTAGTGGATTGCAACCCTCGAAATACAGGCAAAACCAATGCTTTGGCCAGTTTCACTTGCCTGGGAGAGGTATGTCGAACTCTCCATTGAGGTTGTCATAGGTCAGACATGACTGTCAAGTAGAATATAATGCTTTTTTGAGCGTCACAGATCGATGTTTGGACTGCCCTCGCGAGGTGAACGAGAAGCACCCTGTCCAAACGAAAGTCAGGCTATTGGAGCCACCATGACGTTCAAACGGCATCACTATCCACACCAAACTACAAAACGTCACTCCTTGAGGATCTTTAGCGTTTTCTCACCCGCCAGATCCCATTTTCCAAACAGCAAACTAGAGGGTCGAAATCAACGATGGGAACATGACGAGATGTGGGCTACGTACTCGAAAGCAGCCATGATGGTCCACTTGCGGTTGTCGGACTCGGGGAATACGAGTGACCGGGGACCATAGAATACCTGAAAGGATGATAAACGAAGACGTCCGTGAAAGTGCGGATGGCAACAGACCTGGTCGTCGACCTCTTCTTGTTTCCTTGGGAGACAGTGCAAGAATTTCCAGTCTGGGTTTGCATCGCGGCAGAGTGCCTCTGTGACTTGGTATTCCCGCAAAGTCTTGTAAACGCTGGGCCTTCTCGGCCTCTTGACCCATGGAAATCCTGGGTGTAATTGAGAGGATATGATAATTGCGACCAAAACGCGTTCTTACCAGGTGTCGGTCACGACGACGTCAGCGCCTTTGACTGCCTCTTTGGGATCGGAGCCCCACCAAATGTCCTTGTCGCAGCCAAGTTGGGTGACGCGGTCCCATACGGGCTGGGGACACTGGTAGGCTGGTTTTTCGGGTGATGCGACGCGCATTTTGTGACCGAGGCGCGGGTAGGTGACGAGCATGTCGTGGAGTACGTTGGTCGAGTCGCCTACGTAAGCAATGGTGAGAGGGCGCAGTTGTGGGAGAGGCTTGTTGGCGGGGGGTGGTATTTTGAGGGCAGTGTCGAACAGGTGTGCGTGTTCGTGGAGGGTGAGGACATCGGCAAGGGTCTGCGTGGGATGCCAGAGAGAAGAGAGGGCGTTGAGGACGGGGACCGGGGAGTAGCGCGCCAGTTCTTCGATTTCCTCGTGTGCGCCTACGCGGGCAAATATGCCCTGGCACATACCGCCAATGACGCGTGCAGTGTCGCGGGGTGTCTCGTTGACACCGAGCTGGATGTCTTCGCGGCCCAGAAAGAGTGCGCGACCGCCCAGGAGGACTGCGGCAGTCTCGGCGGACACGCGTGTTCTGGTGCTGCGTTTTGCGAAGAGGAGCGCGATGGACTTGTTAAAGAGGGACTGGGAGGGCATCCGCAGCCGGGCACTCTTCTTGGACTGGGGTGCGAGCCATGGCACGGAGACCTGCTTCAGATAGTGTGCGTGGTTGACAATCCGCAGGAATCTGGGGTGCTGTGAGGTCAGCCAGACTCATCAAATGGGGCACTGCACTCATCGTCGTCTTCGTCGTCCTCGCCGTCCTCAGTGACTGGCCGAGTTTTTTGTGTGTGTATGTGCACCCCCCTCGGAGGGGTGGTGTGATGACATAATAATCTAGTACTTTTAATAATATACTAGTCTTATATTAATAGAGTCCCGTGCAAATGTCGTCGTCGTCGTCGTCGTCGCCGCCGCTGACCCCGTCGCGATCAGCGACACCCGCGACGATGCCCGTCCAGCCAGACCACTTCTTTGGCCCCGAGGGCACACAGCTTCCGCCGTCGCCCAACTCTCTCGGAAGGGCCTGGCTCGACCCCGCAGACGATCCTCTCGCACACCGTGGCATCCCCGTCTTCAGGCCCACAATGGACGAGTTTGCCGACTTCGAGCTGTTCATGTCAAAAGTAGAGTGCTGGGGTCTACGCTAGCGGTATCATCAAGGTCATTCCTCCTAAGGAGTGGTATGTGTTACTTCCATCTCTGCCCTCCCGTACACATCTCATCAAATCATTCAGGGTCGACGCCCTACCACCCATCAAAGACCAGCTCCTCAACGTCAAGATAAGATCCCCCATCGAACAACACATGCTCGGAAGAGGCGGTCTCTTCAGACAGGAGAACGTCGAGAAGCGCAAGGTCATGAGCGTGCGTGAATGGGCAGAGTTGTGCGACAAGGACGAATTTCGCGCCCCTGGCATAGACGATGTCGGCATCCATGCTAGAGGTACCAGAGCGGACTCGAGACCTGTCCGTGCCCGTCGAACAAGAGCAGACGCAGACAGTCGCAAAGTAGAATCCGTCGAACCAGACGAACCGAGCACACCCCTAACAAAGCAACTCCCAGATATACTTCCTCATCCAGAACCAATGTCACCCCCTCAGAGCGTCGGAAATCCTCTGACTCCAAACGCAATCGATCCGGCCTTGGATCTCTCCGGCCAAGATGTCGACATGGAGGAGGACCCTGTTACGGCACTCACTCCACCAGACGGTCCGTCGGACTCGCAGGGAAAGCCAAAGTCAAAGGGAAAGCGCGTGACCCAGACTCGTGCTGCACGAGAAGCATCTCTCGCCGAACGTGCGGCCAAAGATAAAGCCTTTATTGACGTTTTCGACCCCAGCAAAGACTGGCTGCCTCCTAACACCAAAAACGATGATTATACTCCCGAGTTTTGCCAGAAACTCGAACGGCAGTACTGGAGGAACTGTGGTTTAGGAAAACCCGCGTGGTACGGGGCCGACATGCAAGGTACGCATACATCGACGCTGTTCCGATCGCGTCACACTCAGTCCTTTCTTTCCAGGTTCCCTGTATACCGATGAAACAAAGATTTGGAACGTCGCCCATCTCCCGTCACTCCTATCTCGCCTTCTACCAGCTTCCTCGAAAGGTCTTCCAGGTGTCAACACGCCATACCTCTATTTTGGAATGTGGAGGGCAACATTTGCATGGCACGTCGAGGACATGGATCTTTTCAGCATCAACTACATTCATTTTGGCGCTCCCAAGTTTTGGTATGCTGTCCCTCAGGGGCGGGCTGCTGCCCTAGAGTCGACGATGAAGGGTGCGTCTCTTCTTTTCCGAAAATACAATGCCTTTCAGACGCTCTCCTAGGGTACTTTCCACAAGACACGTCACACTTGCCCACAATTCTTGCGACACAAGTCGTTCCTGGCATCACCTACTCTGCTGGCGCAATCGTCCTGCCGCCCCAACTTCCTCGTACAGCGTGAACATGAGTTCGTGATCACCTACCCCCGTGGCTATCCATGCCGGTTTCAATCTTGGGTTCAACTGTGCTGAAAGCGTCAATTTTGCATTGGACAGCTGGCTGGAGCTCGGGCGGAAGGCGCAAGTGTGTCGCTGCGTTAGCGATAGGCATGGAACCTATTCTTCCTCTCCACTTCCCCGATGTTTACCTGCATTTTCAGCGTTCGTATTGATGTGGACCAACTATTGAGAGATCGGGAAGCGGACCGCCTTAATCCTCCACCCCCAACTGAGCCTAGAAAACGCAAGTATGCAGGTAGCGACAGCGATCCTAAAGGAAAGCGTCCAAAATCGGCGAAGTCAATCACACCGACTAGCGGACAAACGCCTGGCTCTTCAGCATGTGCGAATATGCCTAAAGTCACTGTCACTCTTAAGCTGCCCCCAAAACCTTTGGAGCCAGACGGCTTCCCATGTTGTCTTTGCGTTTCGAAATCGAGAGATGGTCTATTACGTGTCCAGCATCCACCCATCGGTAGGAGAGATTTGCCCGAATCTTTGGCGACCGTTTTCAACCTTGAGTCGTGGATGGCCCATGAAGAGTGTGCGAAAGTCATACCCGAGACGTGGGTGGATGAGGTGGATGTCGGGGACCCGGACAACAATGGAGGCATGAGCAAGGAACGAAGGGTGTTTGGCGTGGATGCCATTGTAAAAGACAGGTGGAACCTCGTAAGTATCCCTTCGACATGCCAAAGACGACATCTTTTATCTGTCGTTGCCCATTAGAAATGCGTAGCGTGCACGAAAGGGAGATCAAAGGCACATGGGGCTCCCATTCAATGCACCAAGGGCAAATGTACCAAGTCGTTCCATGTCTCATGCGCACGAGAAGGCGCTTCCGGCGTCGCATATTCGGTCGTGCGGGAGCTGGAGAAGGAGGTGTTGCTCGTGGGGTATCATTCACCTCTTGGCGAGCTGCTCGAACCCGGGTTGCCTTTGGACGCTAGCCAACCGGTCCCCACTCCTGCCGATCCTCAAGTCCTGAAGGTTATTAGGAAGAACGAAGTGCAGGTTCTGTGTTCCCAACATAACCCGGTTCGTGGTAACGCACATGTGGGGCAACATGCTTATGACGATGGTGCAGGCAGTAGCAGCAGCCAAGAAGGCGAACAAGCAAGCCAAGATTCGTAACGAGTTGATGTCGTTACCGCCGATGTCCCGAATCAAGATCCGCGTTAGCTCTGGTGTCTTCGAGGTTTCGCTGGTGCGTATCATCGAAGAAAACAAATCGATTGAAGTCCTCTGGGACAGGGGGGTCAAGCGAGAGTTCAAGTGGGGCAACGTCCTCTTTGGCTCAAGTGATGGTCAGGCAGTGGTACAAAAACCAGCTGAACCTGCACCACCACAGCCGCCGCCACCACCACAATGTGAGCACCTTGAACGGTGTTTTGCTTTGTAGTATCGTCTAACCAACGGCCTAGCGACACTTCCTCCCGTTCCTAATGCGCAGGCATTTTCCACGTATCCTGGATTGATGGGCAGCCCTTCAACTGCTCCACCTATGACAGCTCCACCGATACATTTGCCAACTCACCCTGTAATAGCGAATACTAGTGGCACCGGAGCGTGGCCATATTCTATTTACCAAACTCCCCAGACCCAGGCGTATCCTTCGTTACCGTACACCTACCCGGCTTATTATGCCGCGCCTCAAGGACATTGTCCTCCAGCCAATAGCAGTAACACTGCGCAGGGCACGTATAGATTTCAGTTGAAATGGCAACAGCCATACATTGGTCCAAAGACTAATGCAGATTCTACAGCACCGTCGACGTCTGCCCCACCGCCGATGTCTTCGCAGGACGTGGCCACCGCAGCGGTTCCAACTACTCACATTACATCATGAAGTAACTGCCCTGTTTGTTTAATTAATATTGAAGAGGAAACCCCGGGACCATGTATTGTATGTGAACAGTAATCTTATTGCGTCGTCCTATCAACAGTACACATTTGAGGAATGCAACAAGCGTCTGGAACGTGTAGGTTTATTTACATCGTTGGCCAACAATAGCTTTTCCATGCTCCTGCAAGCAAAGAGATAGATGAGGCATCGATCCAGAAGCGGCAGCGGACGAACCTGCCACTCTTCACGGCTGATCCACAGTTGATGGAAAGTACCCAGGCTTGCAAGAATGCTACCTCCGAGCCACGCACCATACTTCCGCTCGATTGGGTTCCCTGGTGCATGAATTTTGACCTGTCGAGTGATGTCAACCAGAGCCTCAGTTTTGGAATCGGTACACCAACTGACGTGTGCAAAATTCCGAGACAACTCGTTCTCCAGTCTGTCAGCGAAACCAGTGAAGAGACTCCCTCCACCTGTCAGAACGACGTTGCCCATCAACACTTGGCGCAAATCCGGATCACAGGCACGGAGAGACTCTGATAGCAACGTCGGGATATTTTTGGGCAAGTTAGGATTTTGAGCCTAGCTATCCGGTAGGCGAGATCAGCCCGCGGCAGAAAATATGTGGTACATACGACAAGTTGTGGTGAATGGTAGAAGAACTCCTCGCCGACTTGGAAGCGCTCAGGGCCAAAGTAAGTATTAAATCCTGTCGGAAATTCGTACTGGCGAGGCGGCCGTGCAGCAGCAGCCCTGAACGGATATCGGGAATCGGCCGAAAGGGATAATGGTTATTGCACTTACTGTTCATTCCACCCTTGATCGAGAACGCCCGCCACGGTATGGATCCATTCGTCCACCTCCCGAGTTTCATACCATGTTGTCCAGCTTTCTGTCGTCCCGGCTGATCGGTCTTCGCGCAACGTGAAGCGGGGTGGCGCGGACGGTTCGACGGGCTAGCAGGACAGCTATACATTAGCGAACAATAATAGGTTGAGCATATTCACAATTTTAGAGGCAATGAGTTGGTGTGGATACAGGTCTATGCTTGGGCGTGTGGGAGTTGGGTTTGTGAGGATGTGCTTTGCGTGTGCGTGCACCAACTTTGGGAGGGCAGAATAAACGAGACCTGCAAATATTGGTTACACGTCCGCCTTTCCCCGCTGGGAGAGTCAGTTACCTTTCCTTAGGACGAAACCATCGACGACGGGAGTTATGCTCGCCATGGAGTGCCCAACATCTATCACCAATGCCGAGCCTTTCCCTGAAGCAAAACTGGAGAGCCATTAAGGTAAAGTAAGGGGATGTGTTGGGCTTACGCGTTCAAGACACCCGTGTTGGCGATGTAGAAAGCGGGAACCTGGAACTCCTCGAACATGATCTCGGCCATTCGCTCTCGATTGGCTGCAGTATTCCAGGCCGGCTCGGTCACGAGGACAGGATGTTCAGACGGGTTGGCGTGCATGATATCCGACAGGGCGTGGGATATTAAGGGAGGGATTGGGTTGAAGTCAAATACTGAAGAGGCGTTGAGCGAAACAGACATGGGTTCATGAGCCAGGAAATGCTGACTGAGACCGTCTCGCCAGGGGTTCCCTATTTCCATGCCCGGCCTCCAGATAGAAGGGCCATGTTGTCCTAGATAGAGCTTCGCGTCTGAGTCACCGGCCGTAGTTTTGTAGCCATAATACGACGACACGACTGCTTTGGGGGTATCATCTCCTGCGTACCCAGCACGGACTGATGACGAGCCAATATCCACCACAAGAGCGGATACTTCGTCTGTGTCGACCAACAGTCAGTTCCAGGATGCACAGTGGATGGACGGACGCTGTCGTCGCACCTCCTCCGTAATTTACCATCGTTCTTGTCCGATCAATATGACCCAAGTCCTCGCAATAAACAGGGTGGATTATGTAAGACACTATCTCTGGAGATAAGATAAGCAAGACAGTTCGAGCGGAGCTTGGAATTCTCTATCCGGCATTGTCGGCGCTGTTAGTGGCTTGAACTTTAATTTTCACTCGAGCTCTCGCTGTCTTCATCTTCAACCCCATCGTCGGCAAAGGTATGCAACGGTACTTTCGTCGATCTCACACGCTCAGAGACTTTTTTCACGGGATAGAAATTAGAAAATGACCCACGACGCCGTCTGGTTTTCTCGTCCTCGAAAGTTCGGCAAGGGTAGCCGCCAATGGTGCGTATCCGGGTCTGTTGATGAACGACGAGAGCTTGAGAATGCCTTCTAGCCGTCTCTGCGCTCACCAAGCTGGTTTGATTCGCAAATACGGGCTTGACCTTTGCCGTCAATGCTTCCGTGAAAAGTCTGCTGCCATCGGCTTCGTCAAGGTATGCCGTACTTTTGGTCTTCGGATACCTGGCGCTCTGACCATGCCGATTTTCATCAGAACCGGTGAGCACATCAGTAGACCACGTAGTTTATGACTGTTGCTGTGTTGTCGTCCACCTTACATATGACTACTTGATATGTCGCCCAATTACCATTTGAATAGTGGCAACCAGCGCCTACTGTGATTGTGATAAGATTTGAGTATACGTGGGAAACGGAAAATTCGGGGCTGATTGGAGTTTAGGATCACTGGCTTGTGTCCCTGCCCGGGAAAAAAAGTTGGATGCAGCAGACCTCGTGCTAAGCAGGGGATCGTCACCCTTCTGCCCTCACTCGGATGGAAATTCTCCCTTTGACTCCCCTTGACATCCCTGTTTCACCCATTGCGCCCCATAGAGAAACCACCCGGAACGATTTTATTCTTTCTGAACATGCATTGCCCTCTGCACCAGACGAATTCGAGGGGGAGGCAATCTTTGATTCCCTGCCTCCCCTCTTCAGAGGACACCCAGAAATTCATCTTCGGAATGGCGTAATGAATGCCTCCCGCAGAGCAGCTGCGAATGTGCTCGACGCTGAAAAGGCTTTTTTTGTGGCGGATCTTACCCAGGTATACCTCCAACATCAGAGGTGGTTGCGTTGCCTCCCGGATATCGAACCTCACTACGGTGCGCTGTCCGACTTTTTTTGTCATTCATCGCTCATCATTCTTCGGCCTTAAGCCGTAAAATGTAACCCGGACCCCTACGTCCTAAGGCTCCTGGCCTCTTTCGGTGCCGGATTCGATTGTGCTTCCAATGGAGAGATGTCCCAAGTCCTCCGTATTGGGGGCGTCGACCCCGACAGAATCATTTTTGCCAATCCCTGCAAGGCTACCTCTTTCATTCGTGGTGCCGCAACAGCAGGGGTCGATAAAATGACCTTCGATAACCCCGATGAACTTTACAAGATTGCGCGCACACATCCCACAGCCAAACTCATCATCCGCATTCTCGCGGATGACTCCAAGAGCATCTGTCGCTTCGGCATTAAATTTGGCGCTTCATTAGATGTTGTTTTTGACCTCTTGCTCAAGGCAAGGGAGCTCCACCTCGACGTCATTGGAGTTAGCTTCCATGTAGGGAGCGGTTGCTATGATCCCACCATATACGAGGATGCTATCAGCCGGGCTCGCCAAGCGTTCGACATGGGTGGGCGTGCGGGGTACCGCTTTTCCGTTCTCGACATCGGCGGTGGCTTTGAAGACGCACGATTTGAGGCTGCTGCTGCCGTTATCAATCACGCAATCGACAAGTACTTCCCTGATCGGAGTGGAATCAGGCTCATCGCGGAACCTGGTCGGTTCTATGTCTCTAGAGCCTTTTCCCTTGCTGCGAACATCATCGCACGCAGGGCACCAATCTCGCGCGACAGTGAGAGGGGGGTTGATCTCGTCACAGGAAATGAGGAAGAATCCGCGCTGATGTGTACGTTCCTATTCTGGTACTCGATAGCGCATCGTTGACCTTTGTTAACTGGTCGCAGATTACATCAACGAGGGCGTCTATGGTGCGTTTAACTGCATCATGTTTGACCACCAGACGGTCGAGCCCTACGTTCTGTCAATGAACGGTTCGTTCCATGTGTCTGCTTCGGAACCAGTGTCGGCCAGCAGCGTTTGGGGACCGACGTGCGATTCCATCGATTGCGTATGCAAGCGTGTTGAATTACCCCGTGCGCTGCAGGTCGGCGACTGGCTAGGATTCAATAACATGGGTGCATATACAATTTGTGCTGCGAGCCGATTCAACGGGTTTCAGCTCAGCGACGTTATCTACACTACTAGCAAGGGAGGGGAAGAGGCAAGGAGTGCTTTGCGTAGCTTTGCGGCGGAAGACCACGGCCATAGTCTTTAGACAGTCCTACAGTAGAGTTCGAGACGAGCACTAACAAAGTCTGTTTACGGTTACTAATCAATCAGACAAACCGCAAGCTTTTCATTTTTGATCTCGAGTCATCTACATATCATCGCCGTCTTCGTTCAAGATGGCCTCTGCAGACGACGTGGAAAGGAAGTACAACCTAATCACTTCCAGATTACAAGAGGTGCTCGGAGCTGAACATATCAAATCAATACTTGCGGAGGGGCGAACCCCAAAATGTTACTGGGGCACCGCTCCCACTGGTCGTCGTGCGCTCCACCATGCTCTGAAAGCGATGACCAGATATCTGACGCCGATCCAGCCCACATCGGTTACTTTGTACCATTGATCAAGATTGCAGATTTCCTTAGAGCAGGCGTCGAAGTCAAAATATTGCTTGCAGGTAAGCACAGTTCCCGCTCTCAGTCCCCAAATGTTGCTCAGTTGGTCACCTCGAAGATGTACATGCGTTCCTTGATAACCTGAAGGCCCCATTGGATCTTGTAGCCCACCGAACGAAATACTACGAATGTATCCTTCGCACCAGTGTTCACCTCACTCGGAATACCCACCTCCAAGCTTACCTTTGTCAAAGGATCAGAATATCAGCTGAGCAAAGATTACAATCTAGACGTCTACAAGTTGTCGACGCTCGTCACGGAACACGATGCAAAGAAGGCTGGCGCCGAAGTTGTGAAGCAGGTAGAAAGTCCTCTTCTGAGCGGTCTTTTATATCCCGGTTTGCAAGCTCTCGATGAACAATACCTTGACGTAGATTTCCAGTTTGGGGGGGTCGACCAAGTGCGTCCTCCCTCAAGCAGACATGTACAATGCGATGTGCTCACACACGTTGGTAGCGGAAAATTTTTACTTTTGCAGAGCTCTACTTGCCGCGACTTGGCTACTCCAAACGTGCTCACCTTATGAACCCTATGGTACCAGGCCTCATGGGTGGAAAGATGTCTTCCTCAGATCCGGATTCCAAGATCGACTTCCTCGACCCGCCCGAAGTGGTGAAACGCAAGATCAGGAAATCGTTTTGTGAGGAAGGAAATGTCTCCGAAAATGGTCTTCTCGCCTTCCTTGAAGCCGTGCTGATACCTGTCAGTCAACTGCGCCTAGAGAGACTGCGAGGTGAAGGTGGATTTGATGTCCAGGAGGGTGTTGGATTGCACAAGCCGTTCGTAGCAGACGATGCCCCCGAAGGGACTGTGTTCACGATCACGCGGGAGAAAGGTGGTGGTCCAAGTCATTACAAGACCTATGAAGAGTTGAAAGACGACTTTGCGGCAAAGAAAATACATCCTGGGGACCTGAAGGCTTCAGTCCGTGATGCTATCATAAGTTTGTTGGGGCCGATCCAGGCAACTTTTTTGGAGAATGAGGAATGCAAACAGGCCGAGCAGCTTGCGTACCCTGATCCCAATGCAAAACCTGAGACGAAAAAGAAAAAGAAGGCAAGCAACTCGTCAACTTTTGTTGGCAGTATATGTTCTGACAACAATCCTTCAGGAGAAAGTTTATCATCCCCCACCGCCAGGAAAGGGCAAGAATGTCCAGCTTCCTTCACAAACATCAGGAAATTTGTGTGTTGCTTTTTTAAATTTCTTTGGATACTTTTCTCACTAAAAGGTGGCTGCTTTTGAAAGAGAACCATAGTGTATCTGGACTCTTCAGAAGGATCCATCTGCCAGCCAGACCCCAAGGTAGTTGTGTGACTGCTAGTTGTAATTATTCATGCTGGAATAGAGATCATGTAGGGATAATCACCACGAGTCCAAGCAGGACTACAAAAAGGTTTAACTGGTGAAGACAGCGAGTTTCGCAATGTCTGACACAATATCATGTAATGATGTGTTTTAGAACTCACACTCATCAGACGTGGACACCAGCGTAGTGTCGTTGGAAAAACAAGGGTAAAGTGCAGATATCTTGAGCCTTCGCCCTTCGCCTTTGTTCTGTTCAATATCATTATGGTGGCCAGCTGTGATCGGATCAGCAAGATAATATCATTCTTGCCAGGCAATCTTGGTACCCGATGGACGTAAGACAGGGGACGAGTAGAAATCAGATCTTGCGACAAACGGAAAGATGGCCTGCCGCGTGGTATTAATGACACAGTGGCGACGACAGTTGATCCTCAAGAATCGTTGTTGCTCCAAGTGCCCTGCAAGATTGGCGTACTTGAAGATGGAGTCCCATCGTGAAAGTAGCCTTCTGTGTCAAAACGGTAACCGTCACGATAGGATCCAGCGACCTGGATGTTTTGGCTCTTTGCAAAGCATTTCCACATGGACACCATGCAGAACTTTGCTCGATTCCACCTTTTCTTCGGCCCCTACAAAGGCATCGATGGATTGCAGTCTCCTGCAGGTTACTGGCGAAGTCTCGAAAGCGAGGCATTTCGTCATCTTGACCCTGACCTGTGGCTGGGGCCACCTATTCGAGAAAGTAATGCGTTCGTACGGTGGTTTACAACACGACAACCATTGCGAACTCATCAGCTGCGTCGTTTTCAGTGGCTCTTTGGCACCGACTTATCAAAGTCGTCGAACAAACTGGCCTGGGTGAGGGCCCAAACACTGCATTAACTCGTTCTGGGCTTCGCGAAGTGGTTTACCTTCGCGGTACTGTCAGTCATGTGCCACTTGCAGTATAACACTTAACTTCAGAAAGCAGGTAATTCGTAATAGATTGAAAGGTCACCAGCCTATCGTTTCATTTGTCGCTGGTGGATTTGCCGATAGAGCTGCTGGACACAGGAAAAGCACATATGTAGTAAGAACGCAACAACCACAGCTCAGTGCGCAGGCCTAAACTTACTCTGACGTGCAACATGTGTTGCCCAGGGAAATACTCCGAGCCGTAGCTAGGATGAATGGTGGTTTCGTGTGGGTATCAGAGTACGTTACAAAAAAAGTTCGAACGAAACGACACAAACCAGCTGCCGTCGTAAGGAGCGTTGTCGTGGTGCCAGTTATGTAGCAGATACCAGGCTCGCCTTATGGGCAATCTGCAAAAGAGCAGAAAAACGAGCCTAGAAGAATGTTAGACTACAGCAAAAAGGATTTGAGGGCACGATTTCAGGCATATCCGAGACAGCTAAATGCATCATCGACAAGGTTGGAGAACACTCATGCGGGCGCACATCCAGCAGCCTCTCTGCGGGAACCTTGGCGGAAGACGGTCTACGCACGCAGATCTAAGAGGACGGGGACATCGTGCAATATGGGAGATCTGTAACACGATTCTGATGAATTTCCGCGACACACGCAAATAGAAAACCACGAGCCAAAGGCATGTGGATCGCATCGGCTGAGGAGGACCACATTCGAAGACACCAAACCAGGGAACAAAAGAGAACCTCACGGAGAGAGTTTCTGCATGGACTTCACTGGCGAACCAAGCTAGGCAGACAACGGGGAATAAATAGAGAGCTCGGTTTTGGATGCAAGCGTGTACTGCGAGCCATGTGGTGCAGTGCAGCTGAGACACGGTGTGGTCCACAAGCCACGTGAGCGGAACCACGCTCCGTGACCTGAGGGGGGCATAACATAACACCCTGTTCAGGCCATCCACCATTCCCTTCTCCAATTCCTCATCGTTTCCCGTGCCCAGCTCAATCCCTCCTCTAAACTACACCTCTCGCACTTCAGACGCTGCTTGTGCGGTATCGGAACGCTGGCTTCGTGCGATAGAGTGTGCGTAGCCGGTGAGATTTATGGGGTGACGTTTACACCTGGGACCGAGGGAATTCCCTCTCAGTTGAAGTGACCAGAGTCGCATACAGCCTGCGATCTGTTGTTTTTTTTGCATTCATATTCCCATGGCTGCTCTCCATGGATTCATACCCTCTCTTACTGTAGCTTTGTTTCTGCTTCCTTCCGATTGCCCTGTGATGGAATCGGGCGCTCCGACTGCAGGTATGTGCCGCCCTCTAACCATGATTCAGAGCTGACCAGCCTTCCATTCTCCGTTTCATTGTTAGTTCTTATCGTTGCAGCCGCCCGTTGATGCATTTTGGTCGAGCGCATTTATGCCACCTGCAGGCTACCTTACACAGCCTTATGGGAAGTAAGGCCCTGCTACCTGTACGTACGTTAGCCCAAAGTATGCTTCCAGCAATGTTAACGTCATCAGTTTTAATAGTCACATTGAATGCCCTCTCTAGAGTAGCCTCGCGTGCATGGCAGAGATGCCTGCTTGTTACCAATTGCTGGCGCGGGTTGAAGCGTATCTCGTATCGACTCACTCCGCGGATGGCCACTGGGTAAGTTTCCGTTGTATGTGGAAGTTCCGCACCTGACTGAGCATGTATGCAGGGTATACTTACCACAAACCACAATGTAAGTTTGGTCAAGATCATTGTTAACCGCGATGTCCTCATGATTGTATGCTCTCATGTATTATCAATGATAGGCAACATCCTCGGCGATGCTGTCTGCGTTCCGTAGTACTATGCACTTTTTTTGTACCCGTATGCTAGCGTAGATACTGTGAACCGAAGGACAGAGGAACGAGGTAAGTGACACGTGACTTCCCAAAAGGGGGAAGTTGGAGATTTTCTCAAGAAATCACGCGTTTATTGTCCCGGGCCGAGACTTTTTCGGCCAGTTTTCCGACCCCAGCGCCGCCGCTGCCACCGCCAACGACGCCAAAGCCCCAGCACCCTATTTTCCCCTAGTCTCTTGCAAAACGCTTTTTTTCTTTGCACGCACTCCATGATATGCCCCGTAACCACAGCCTGGGGACCTCTACCCTCCGTAACCGCAATCGAGTCACAAACAAAACTCGCCTCAAGGTCATCCAAGGAAACATCGATGCGGACCCTCTTGTACTCGATGAAGACGAGGAAAAGGCCAGAATTGTTAGCACGGCCGGCGTGGACGCTGAGGACGCAAACGTGAGTCGTCTTTCCCGTCGTCGACAGTTGTCGCGCCCTTGTTGAACTAGGCTGACGTGGCCTGTTCTGATTGGCTCATTCCGTGGGAAATCGATTATCGATGGCTGACTCATCACGGCGCTCTGCCCCCCACAGGAGCACCACTTGCAGGCTGTTCTTTCGGCGGCGTCACATCGGCACCAGTCCGTCGGACGGACAACCCGGGGCGTCATCGATAAGCCTCCCGCGTACATTCCAACACCCGACTCCACCGGTGTCATCGACAACTATGAGGAGTTCTATCCTCCTAATTGCTGGAAGCAACCAGAGCCATATGTACGTTTCTCTGAAACCGTCGACGAATCCTGTACGAATGCCGTCATCGATGGTTTCACGTATTTCATGGACGAGCGTGACAAGGAGTGGCTCGATAGGAACAACGGAGAGGCTCGTGGTGAAGGCACCAGTGCTCAAGGTGCCCTCCCAGTTTCAGGCACGACAACGCGCTCAGGCCTATCGCAGCGCAGTGCGAAGGCGAAAGGCAAGGAGCCAGACTGTAATCAACCAGTCACTATTACTGAGGACGAGTTCGAGCTTGTGATGGGTTTATTTGAGAAGGTTACGCATGACAAGACACCATTCCTGCATACGGTGAGTAGCTTGTTTTTTTTTTTCCCCCTCGATTCTTGCGATATGAGATGACAATTCACATTCACAAGGGTTTGGACTCTGGAATGTCCTTTCCGCCATTCTCGGACTACCAAGATGTTTTCTCCTCCCCGTTGCTACCGTCTATGTTCGCCGCGTTCGCAGTTCCTCCATGGATACCACAACCATTCCATCTTTTACGTATCGCGAAGGGGATTTACCCTTACTGGCGCGAACGCAGGATCGAGCGAGGTGGTCACCGGATAATCCCAACTTTGAACGTGAGTATTTCATTGCCTAGATTTCGCCAACGAGCTTACTGTTGTTGCAGTTTGACGAGACGGACACAAATGAATCGTACATATGTTTCCGCCGCCGAGAAATCAAAACCGCCCGAAAGACTCGTGCCTCCCAAGCGACGTCCTCCGATAAGCTGCTACGTTTGCAGTTGGAGCTTGCGCAGGCTTCTGAACTGGCGAAATATCTTCTCGCGCGAGAAAATCTGCAGAAAGAGAATGCACAACAAACGATGCAGGTTTGGGAGAAAAGGATCGAGTTCGCCGACCTCAAGCGCAAGTTCCCGTCCTTAAGTACGAAAGAGGATGAAGAATTACTGCACGACAAGGAACGCGTTGTCAAGAAGCCGAAGATCGAGCCTGCCGGGTATGACGAACTACCTTCCTGATAAGCATGACCTAACATCCTTTTCGTAGTCGTATAACAGGCCTCAAGATTCGTGCAAGAGACAACGATGCAGGTTCGCCAGTGGTAGCAGCGGAGGCCGTCATCCGCCCAAAGGAACGGCTTGCCCTCATCAACGCGGCCGTGGAGCGCGATCTTGCAAAACGCAAAGAAAGAGACCACGGCTACGAGGATGTTGTGGAGGTGACTACCCCTTTACTTCATAGCTTTTGTCGTTAACGTGTTCCACGCAGAGTGCTTACCAGCGGCCCTCACTGCCGTACTCACGACGTCATTGGAAGGCTATGTCGTTATCATCTCGTGCTACACCTTCGCTATCCCGTGTTGACGATGTCGGCGATGATGCTAAGCCAGAACACGTTCGCTACCTTCGGTATCGGCTTACCCGCTTAGGTGGAGTTATGCTCGACAGAAGAGATGCCTTCATGCAAAGGATGGGTATCTCCGACGATGATGGCGCGCTCCTTCGACGGCGACATGCTTTTGGTCAGCCACTCGACGATGGCTTCGGTGACGCTGAGGACGAGGAAATGCGGCGCCGTTTGCGGGAACGTTGGCGCTTCGATCAGGATGACGATCCCGCCGTCGCGCCAGAGGGTCCTGAGGAACAAGATCTGGTTCTCATAGACGATTATGAGCCTAAATATTTGCGTCACATGATGACGTTGCTCACAGAACAAGATCACCAACTCATTAATAACGACGCCACTTTGTACGTCTTACAGGACGGCCGTACGCGCCCCGTCACTCCCTACCGAATAGGTGTTCCTCAGCCCATGGGTCGCAAAGAGCAGCAAAACTCCCAGCGCGTGTACACCAACGGAACCTCACCACTCGCGGCGTCCAGACAAATGTCTGCTAGCGTTCCCCTGCCCTCGATCCCGAACGGTATGCCAATATCGATGCAGGCCCACATGAAAGGCATACAACCCCCCTCAGCGGTTCCCCATGCGCGGATATGCTCCAATGGAAATGTGCAGCCTCAAGGAACGCCAAATGCTTCCTCTTCAGAACCTTCCCAACGGGCTAGCTCATCTCCCTTGCCGACGAAGGGGTTGAGCGCCTCTCCGGCTACTGCTCCTATAGCTGACGGAGACGCAGTGAAGCTCTCATCGCCCAACGGGACGCCTGGCATACCACCTACTCCAGAGGTGCAAACGCCCAGCCAACCATCAGGAACTCCACGCCTGAAAGCTGATCCCCAGCAAGCGGTTTCCATTCCGCTGAATGGGTATCATCACGTCCCGATCAACGGGTATGCGATCCCCAACATCTCTTTCACGCCACACCCTCGGCAGCTGAACGGCCTATCGCCGCAGCAGATGAAAGACCTGCGATCTGCGTTTGCTCAGGATCCGAGCTCGGGGATGCAGGGTACGCCTGGTCGGCAAATTCAGGCGCCTTATGTCGGGCACCTAGTACCCAACGGAACCCATTTCAACATGCAAATGGGTGCAGGAGCGAATGTAAATCTCAAGCTCCCGCCCGGCAGGCAGTGGAACGGAGTCGCGTCGCCGCTGCAACAGGCACCAAACCTCGGAAGTGTACCCGACGGTGGTGGAACCCAGATATTGTCCACCGCACTCCCCCTTCATCAGTCACCACCACGTCCACCACCCACGCCAACTTTGAAGATGGCGTCGCCATCCATGCAGCAGTCTGTGCCGAGTTCGCAAGGGGGTTATTAGGACTGGTTTATGCTACTAACTCAGTGTTTCCGTGCGATATGGTACATGTCACACACACTCTATCCCGACTTACTGACTCCTCTCCGTAGCAGCTTTCCTAGTACTAGTGATTTTTGATTATACTACCCACCTCTGTTTTTTATGTCCTTTCCTTACTGTGTATTATAATTCGACCCTTCGTTCACAGTGAAGTCCCGTCGCACGGTGGGCGTCGACGGATACAACGGATATCTCCAACATATGCCCATTGAAGTACTGTATAACCGAAGTTTGTGTGAAACGCAATATGTCGTCTGCGATTAGCAGAAGCTACGCACGAAGTTCGCGGATGGACCTCCTTTCCAGTGTGGAGTTCAAATGAACCCCCTACGTCATGGTTGTGATATCCAGAATTCGTTTAGGCCTTGCCGGCACTGCCCATCGTCGTCCACGGCCTCCACTGCAGAGCATGAAGGTATGGCCTTCAATTTCTTCGTTCACGTCTTCCCTCTTGTGTCTTTGCCCTTCGAGGCTATGTATCACCTGGAGGTCTCGCTGTTACATATTCACATACATCCCAAGGAGTTTACTGCAATTGTAAAAGCGAAATATCTAATATGCGATGCCAGCCGAGTTAAGGGGTTGCCACCTTTTTCGCTCGAGGTTTCTCAGCTGCAACTGAAGGGATGTCGACTGATCGATCTGTTGATTTCTACGAGAGGCGACGTTAGTAGAGTACAAGTCCAGTCAGTTTACGTCCGTACAAGCAAAGTACCAAAGTACAAGTACATGTACGCCCGGTCCGGTCCATATATTTCCGTTGGCCCCGACCCGGATCTTCCCGACAGCTGTGATTTTTGATTTTTTTGCTGCCAACCAGCGTCAGAGTACAATCTCGTCGTCTTCGTCGTTGTCATTGTTATCGGCAGCTGTCGCAGCTGAATCGAATGTGCAGCGGAAAATGAGTGCACCGCGTCCCACGATGAAGACATTCCAGAAGCGCTTCTGCACTGCTCTGCCCCGCGCTGCATCCTCGTCGCCGTCCTCGTCGCTGTCCAGAGTGCGCTCAAACTCTGCATCGTCTGCACGCTCGCTCTACACTGCCAATGCAGCCTCGGGGCCACTTGCCTTCTTCGATTCTCCACCCCCGCCCCCGCCCAGCTCTCGGCCGGGCAACCCCCATGTCCTCTCCACATCCCGGCTCCCTGTCAAAGCCGAGGGCGAAGGCTCGTCCAGTCAGCACACGCAGAGCTCACCCAACAGCCATGGACAGACTTCCAGTCAACCGCCCTTCTCGCTCGCGCTCACTTCGCCCCAAGCAAACGCATCCCCGCCGCACGCCCCCGTAGCGTACCAGACAGCCGCCCTCTTCCCTTACTCCTCCTTTGCACCTGTCCCATTCTACAACATCCATGTCTCGGACCACTCCGATTCCCGCAAGCATGTAAAACGCCCTCGCCTGCGTTATCACCTCGACGTCGGCGCATACGGCATCCCTAAGCGAGCCAGCAAGCACGTCACACCCCGCAAAGACGACTACAGCAACAACCCCCTTTTTCAGGGTCGCGGCCCACAGGCAGAAGACCTCAGCCTTGCTGTACAAGTCGGTGAGGACGCTTACTTCGTCCGCGAAAATGCCATGGGCGTCGCCGATGGCGTCGGTGGTTGGTCACGACCGAAAGGTGTGTTTTTCATTTCAAGCCCATTTGTGATATCGATGCGATTCTTGTTACCTAGATCCGACAGCATCCAGTCATACACCAGAAGAACCCACCCCAAGTGCATTATTTGCAAGACGGCTCATGCATCATTGCTCAGTAGAAACACTTCATGCAGAGAAGACAGCTGACTCTCGTCGTCGTACTGTCTCTCCATCTCGCAGCGTGTCTCCCCGGCGTACTAATTGCACAGCCTTGAATGACTCGTGGCCGTGGAGTGCTGACCCAGATCAACTCAATGAAGAACTCGAAGATTCTTTGGAAGACCTTGAGGACGGACTGGATATATTGGTGATTCTCGAGCGTGCCTACGAGAATACGCTCAAGGCTCATGTTGTAACGGAGCCTGCGGAGACGTCTTCCTCTCCGCCACTAGTCGAGGCTGGTACACCTTCACTAGCAACGATACCTGAGGACGACGACGTCATCATCGCAGAGTCCACTGTGCACAAGAAACGTCCAGCGCCGCAACCACCAGAAACTCCCATGCCCTCTCTTGCGAAGACAGTACCACTGATGACGGGCTCGTCTACAGCACTCGTTGCGGTTTTGCAGCATTCCCAGCGCAACTCTCCACAAGACGTCCCTCCACCCAAACCAATGCTCTTCTCTGCTCCAGTTCCTGCCGCTGCATGTGATGCAGTTCTTAAGATTGCACATCTAGGTGATTGTATGGGTATGCTTGTGCGCAACGAACAAATCGCATGGCGTAGTGAGGAGATGTGGTGGAAATTCAATACCCCCGTACAGCTTGGGCCTCGTTCGTCCGCCCGTCCACGTGACGCCCAGATTGTGGAACTCCCGGTGCAGGCAGATGACATCCTCATCCTTGCCAGTGACGGACTCAGCGACAACTTGTGGGACTCGGAAGTCCTCGACGAAGTCGTGCGATTCAAGCGCTCGTTCTTGAAGGACAGCGAGCGCAGCGTAGGTGGACTACTCGGGCGTCGAACTCTGGCTGGTATGTTGAGTGAAGCATTGTGTTCGCGGGCGCGCCGTGTTTCAGAGAGGAGGGGAAAGAGTGTCACTGATGATGATGACGGAGATGTGGAAGATGAAGTTCCCTTTGCCCGCCGGGCAAGGGAACAGGGCAAGTCTTTCAAAGGTGGAAAAATAGATGGTAAGACGAGCACGAACCACTGCTGTGACCATGCTGACGTTACCTTGGTAGACATCTCTGTCCTCGTGGCGGTCATCTCTGTCCTCGTGGCGGTCATCTCTCCGGCCCCGGAACCAATCCGGAGCTCGCTGTGATTATCAAGTTGTTCTGATTCGCATTCTGAGTGGTGTTTCGCATCAATGGTCTGGAGCAGCAGTAGCATATGCATTGTACAACATTCCCTTGCATAGTTATCATGTATGTTCATTGCAGAGGTATATTCGAGGAAACCTCTTCTTGGTTCCACCAGTCTTAGATTTGTGATATCAAGCGAGGCGACGATCAATTGGAAGACGCAGTTGAAATGGAAGTAGCGTTACAGTGTTTCTACAAAACATCTAGCTGACATCCATAGCCTCACCTCTGATCGGCGTAATCTCTTCACTGACAACCAAGCTACGAATATGTTCGCTCTTGATAGCCGTCGTCCCATGCCTAAATCCATACTTTAATTCCTTCGCAACCCGCTCGTTGGGTTTGACAAAGTTTCGCAACAATTCGGTGTGGGTAGCCGTGATGACGCAAGCGTCGATATTGGATCCGGAACCAAGGTCATTGAAAATACCTGCAGCAACAGCATCACAGACTAGCTTGAGGGCTTCCTCCCGCTGAACGGCAGGACGAACGTTATCATTTGAGTACCAACTAGGCAGCGCAGGGGAGAGAGATTGTCTGCCTACCTCCATGTTTGGTTTCCATCCATTTTCGAACACGGCCATGGCTGCCAAGCTGCCTGACCCCATGGTGACATAGGGGAGTTTGTCGGTAGAACCATGTGGATGGACAGTGAAGAGGTGAGCACCAGTCGAGTCCACACCTCCCAGCACAAGCGCAGCACCCACGTGGCCCTGGTATCTGCAAGGGAGTAAGCATGGCTATACATCTCTCGATGCAACAACCCTGCGTACTGGAAGAGATATTGCTTGAGCATGGTCATGGCTGCGACTACGCGGGGTTTCCTCCCCGTCGACAACGCATGCAATTCAATATTCGAGGATATAGCTGCAGTTACGAATTCAGTATCTGCAGCCGTCCCCGCGCCGCAGCATCGAATAGATTCTGCGATGTAATGTATCTACGTTGACGCGTGAGCGACGCACGACGATCTAAAGGGACATATACTGCGATACGACACGCACTTTCTCGCAATTCTTATCGGCTACAATTTCTCCTTCGGTTGCACGCGTGTCTGCACCGAGAATAATGCCGTCCTTGAAGATACAGCCTACGATCGTTGTACCGGTGCTGGTAGCCTTGGGCAAAGCAACTCCTTTGTGCTGGAGAAAGTCATTCCTGTGTATGATGCGTTATCACCAGCAGTAGTCGTACGACGCTGTCGTTGCTCACCGTAGTGAATTTGAGAAATCAAAGCCTGGTCCCCTGTACATGGCGGTCTGCGTGCAGAATGGCCTTACGCGTCGACGACGAGGACAGCGGACACCGCATTCCATATCAGTCGCATCCAGCCCCCCCTGGCACCGGTCTCACAGCCATCCGTTGACCCAACGACGCAGCCAGCCTCAGGTTCGGCCCAGAAACCAACAGACAATCCGATGGACGGCTGGAGCAAGCTGCAGTCGAGTTTTTCGAACATGAACTTCGCACAGTCAGCAAACAAGCTGGCGAAGGGCTTCAACTCTGGCGTTCAGTTGACCAGAGAACGGCTGGGCCAAGTTGCGCCCGAAGACATTACAGAACTGCCCCAAGGTAACACCCATTCGATTTCCTCCACACATTCTCCAATGACAACTTTATGCAGAGTACAAGGATCTGGAGGCCCGCGTCGACGCACTGCGTCAGGTCCACATTGCCTTGTTCAAGTAAAGTTGCATCGTACCCCTTATTTGCGCCGTTATCTGACGGCACCCCTTTGACCAGGATCACCAAAGCATATGAGAACGAGACTTACGACTACCCTGTGCAAATTCAGGAATCGATCTCCGAACTCTCCACCACAATCGGACACGGTATCACCAACTTCGCAGCCAACAATCTCAAGGGCACGAATCTCCCCGTCCCTTCGCCTGTAGCTCCACCCGCTGCTCAACACAAGACCCTCCCTCACGCCCTCTGTCGCGCTGCAACCACCGGTGCCAATGCCCTGCAGGGTGCCCCCGGCGGCAATGAGCACAAGCTCCGCAACGCACTTGGAGAATATGCTGGAGCTTGGGAAAGGATTGCCGATGCACGCCTTCAGCATGACGAGTCCATCCGGGCTGAATATCTTCAACCGTGGCAAATGACCTTGTCGACATCCATCGGTGTCGCCATGAAGGCTCGCCAGGCTGTCCGAGTCAGCCGACTTGAGCTTGACGCTGCGAAGCAGACGTACGGAATCTCACTTTCTTCTTGTTGAGGGGGGGCCGGATCAACTGACACTCAATATGGTTAGTTTGAAGAATGCCGGTCCCGCCAAGCAAGAACAGGCACGACTGGAGGTTGAGAACGCAGAAGATGACCTCGTTCAGAAGACCGAGGTTGCAATCACGCTCATGAAGACCGTGCTTGAGAACGTCAGTCTCCCTCCTGGGGCTATTACTATCTACTTGACGGATGCATCTAGCCCGAGCCCTTAAAGAACCTGAACGAACTAGCCAAAGCCCAGGTGGGTGTCCTTCTGACCCTTGTAACCATGACTCTGACTTGGTTACAGCTGATCTACTTTACCACGGCTGCGGAAGCACTCTCATCTGCGCAAGGAGCAATTGAAGAGCTAAGCGTCGCCGCAGAAGGCGAATACAGGTGCAGCCCGACCGCGTCTTCCGTCGTATAGGATTTACTCACAGGAAACGTCATAGGAAGTCACGCGACCACTGAAGTTCCCATATGAACGACGGACTGGAGGTGTTAGCTTATCGAGACCTAGTGACTACGTCTACATCCCTTTTCATACTTTTCATATTGCCGTGTCCCCTCGCCCTCCTTTCTGTGTGACATTGTATATGCCTACCTGTTTGTGTGTTGGACTCGCTGTTTCAATTTTCACGTTGTCTGCCTCGCTGGGGTGTAGGGAAGGGAAAAAAAAAAAAATAGTGCCCACTGGCTGGATTGAACAACCGACCTCATCATCTCCCTGACCGACATTGTCAAGTACAAGTGACGCGCTCTACCACTGAGCTAAGCGGGCTTTGTTTGGGAGGCCTTCTTCGGCCGTAGAGTCCGGTTTGTGGTTTGGCCGGAGACCTCGATTCCGATCTGAGATACATATCTCATGAAGACGCGATTAATGTGGAGGCGACAGCGAGCAAGCTTCTGCGCGTTCGGTCCAGGTCTACGCTCGTTCCATAGATGGCGCCTAACGAACATCCAAAACACTTGTCAATCCCCGCTCATGGTACCTCCGTCGTCACTTGTCTCTTACTGTCGCATGGCCGTATTGTATCTGCGTCGGATGATCATTCCATCCATGTCTACTCTCCTGCAACCAGTGAATTGCTGCAGTCGTTACGCGGCCACGAGGGTGGCGTCTGGACACTAGCCGCTAGTAGGGACATCCTCGTCAGTGGCTCAACAGACCGCACTGCCGTATTTGGGACCTCAACACCGGTCGCTGCACCCACGTGTTTGAAGGCCATACTAGCACTGTTCGCTGTCTCGCAATCGTAAGACCAGAAGTAATCGATGTCGAAGGGGAGGGAGGAGTTATCACGAGAGAGAAGTGGCTGAAACAATCTCTTGTTGCCACTGGCAGTCGTGATCATTCTCTACGTGTTTGGGCCATACCACGTAAGGTCAACCCGAGTACCGATAGTCAGGTGCAGACGATACAGACGCTGAACTGACTGAGGTACAATTTTGTCCCGACCAACTTTACTGTTTCTCATCTTCCTGTCCGGGAGGACGTCAACGAGAATCCGTACCACAAATCACACCTGGAAGGGCACGACCACGCCGTTCGTGCACTAGCTGCACGGGGACGCATGCCCATCCCGGGTAGTTTTGACTGTACTGTACGAGTATGAGACGTCTGCACAGGGGAGTGCAAGTGGGTGCTAGCGGGGCGCACCCAAAAATGGTACACATACCGCCGTTATCTCTCCTCTGACCTGTGTGCAGTTTATAGTGTGGTTTTAGACATACGTCGCATCATTGCTTGCTCGGGATCGATGGGCTGTGCTGTACGCGTCTGGAACCTTGGCAACGGCTAGTGTCAACAGATGCTGACCGGGCATGCATCCCTTGTTGGATTACTCGGCCTGTCCCCCCCATTTGATTTCCGCCGCTGCCGACTCCACGTTGCGGATCTGGGATCCCGATACTGGCGAGCTCCGTTGTCTCTTGAGGCCCACAGTGGGGCCATGTCATGTTTTCAACATGTGTTTGAAGTACTCAGTGGCTCTGACGGGACCTTGAAGATGTGGAACATTAACATTCGTGAAGGAACCTTGCCAAGGATTTACTCACCGACGTGGACGCGATCTGACAAGTTTTATTTAAAGGCCGATGTTGTGTTGCAGCGAGTAACCATGATAATGCGACTATGTGGGATATTCGGCACTTTAGGACGATTGGGACAGCGAATCGCCGGGAGGTATCTATGACGATGAGACAAGTGAAGAAGACGAGTGGACACGATGGGCTAGGGTATGCAAAAGGTTCAAGGAGTTCCGGTGTTATCGACAACGGCGATCGTTGCCGTGGACCTTCAGTCACAGAATGAGCCCATGGTGCTGAGGGCTCTAAGAGTGGAACAAGTTACTTCCACCCGAGCCGGCAACACAACTTATAGTGTTTAAACCAGAATATAGTGTACTCTTCGGACGCAGGAAGCTACCTAACGGTATCATCAGAGCTTACCTTGTCATTTTGTGGGTAGCACCAAAGTAGCCTTAAGACTGTGACCTGCGAAAAACACCGCATTACCAGAATAAAACAATAGCTAGTTCCCTATTGGTGGAGTTATGCGGGATAAAATGCACAAGCGACCTCTTTACAACTTTTTACTCTGCGGATTTAGCGGAATAGGTCGCCTAATCATGCCTTCCAAGCCTTCGCGATCAGCTCCGTCAAACCTGCCAGATGCGTACGTAAATACGTTAGATATTTGCGGGGAAAAAGACGGAATATGGCATTACACACCGATATCGTTTGTGTTGAACTGGTAAATCCCAACGAGAACACCAAGTGTCATTGTCCGGAGTGTCCATCTCATGAAGTTTCCAAGAAACGGAAACTTGCGCGGATGAAGATAGTCCACAAGCATACAGTCAAACTGGACAAGTTCGATCGTTCAGTCAAGATGTCCATGTCGATCCGGAGAACAGGTTCTTACCCCGATGTGACTGTGCATCACCAAGCCTATGCCGAAGAGTCCATCAAAGACGGGGTAGCTAGACACAGAGGTGACGAATGCAGCAGCAGTCATTGGAACGAGGGATGCAGCCAAGAGACGCTCGAACGACCAATGGTATGATCCATGCATCTTGGATGGCGGGGGAAAGGTAGTCGGGTCATTGACCGTACCCTTGTAGATGGCTGCGGCTGTTTTTAGGGAGGGTGCAGAATCAAACAGGTATGAATAGAATACGTACGTCCACCTGGAACGTACTGTGCCGATGCACTGGCAGCATGTCTCACTGAAAACGACCGCTCAGAATACGAGAATCGTGAAGGAAGGGACGAACCTTGGGGTGATCGCAACACGCGGAAACCTGCCGTCGATGCAAATGTCTTGGACAGCGGTGCGCGCAAGAGGACAGAAGTTGACATCATGTCTTGAGCAGAAGTTGTGTCGCCAGAATGCGGAGGGCAGGCAGGCAACTTCGCCAGCCAATCGGAGATGATTACATAACGAGACACCTTGATTAAGTAAGCGTCCACTGACGCGTTCACAGTCAAGGCAATAACTCAAGTTGACATCGATAATGGACGCACACGCATCAACGTCGACAGGCGCGATGGACGAACGTAGAAAGAATGCATTGAAGAGTTACCGCGAGGTAAGTCAAAGGCACAGCTGATTACTCGCCAAATGACCGTATCTCAGAAAATGCGTGCACACGAGAACATCAGCCAAAGCCTCAAGAACTGTCAGCTCATCTTGTATACTCTGCAAGACTCAGAGAACTCACATCCCTGTCATCTAGTGCGGTTTTCCCTTAAGGACCTCGAGAAGGATTTTGCACAGACGGAAAATGACATCAAGGCTGTCCAGTCCGTTGGACAAATCATTGGCGAAGTGATGAAGCAACTCGACGATGAAAGATGTATGTCCCTTTTCATTCCCCCCCTTAAGAGACTTATGAAACCCGTTTCAGTCATTGTTAAAGCCTCTTCAGGACCTAGATACGTGGTCTCATATCGTCCGGCACTTTCTGCCGCGAAGCTTAAGTCGGGAACGCGCGTTTCTCTCGACATGACCACACTCACTATCATGCGGATATTACCACGTGAAGTCGACCCACTAGTATACAAGATGAGTTTGGAAGACCCTGGCAAAGCTTCTTTTGCAGGCATTGGCGGCTTGTCCGAGCAAGTGCGCGAACTTCGTGAAGTGCGTGAGCCGCCATCTGTTTGTACTAGACTAATATCCACCCCTAGGTCATCGAACTCCCCCTCCTCAATCCAGAGTTGTTTACTCGCGTTGGTATCAAACCTCCCAAGGGTGTCCTCCTGTATGGCCCACCTGGCACGGGAAAGACCCTTCTTGCGCGTGCAGTAGCCGCAACTCTGCACACCAATTTCTTGAAAGTCGTCTCCTCCGCCATCGTCGACAAGTACATTGGTGAGTCTGCGCGTGTCGTGAGAGAGATGTTCGGGTACGCGAGGGACCACGAGCCATGTGTGATTTTCATGGACGAAATCGACGCTATTGGGGGGCGAAGGTTCTCCGAGGGAACGAGTGCCGACAGAGAAATACAGAGGACCCTCATGGAGGTAACGGGCAATTTTACTTCCTGTTCAGCTCAAGCCTCTCACGATTTTACTTGCAGCTGCTCAACCAAATGGATGGCTTCGATTCGTTGGGACGGACGAAGCTAATCATGGCTACTAATCGTCCCGATACACTCGATCCCGCGCTGTTACGCCCTGGACGGCTTGATCGTAAGATCGAAATTCCACTCCCCAATGAGCAAGCGCGGCTAGAAATCCTCAAAATTCACGCTCAGGCGGTAAATAAGAGTGGCGAGATCGACTTTGATGCTATTGTCAAGGTTCGTCGACGTGGGCAGGGTTCGTAGCTCCACACCCTTATGCAACCTTTTCTAGCTCACAGATGGGTTTAACGGAGCCGACTTGCGGAATGTCGTCACAGAAGCGGGGATGTTCGCCATTCGCGATGACAGGTAAGTTATCATCATAACTTCAGGGTACGGTGACTTATCTACCCCTAGAGAATATATCATCCAGGAAGATCTCACCAAGGCTGCGCGTAAAGTTGGCGATGCCAAGAAGCACGAAAGTAAGCCGTTGATAATTTTACCGAGGTTGTCAAGCTTAGGTCGTTGTCCACAGCGAAACTAGAGTACTCGGCGTAGCTTGCTTGTATTGTAGCGTACTCATCATTTTATTGACATTTTTGCAAAACTACCCGATGGAATACCAGTCCACAGCACCCTCCGTTCGGAAGTGACTCGTCGTAAGACTCCTTTCGCGCTCGTTACAGATACTTGTTGGCTGTTTCTCCTGCTATATGGTCACGTGCCCATGTCGCTTATGTCAGCACCAGCTGACTTAAGTAGCCGTGTTTTCTGTGTCTGTGAAAATTTCCCTCCATCTGTTGACAACCCAGGACCATTCCCAGAGGTAAGTAAAATAGAGTCCATGCCTAGTATTTTCAAGATGATTTCTTTGCTGTGCACCAGGCCGAGTGCTTCTTTGAGGATTTATTACCCTGTCCCTCATTATACGCTAGAGGGTCCTGATCTATCTGTCTTTTTTACCTGGTGTTCTTCAAACATGCTAACCTTACACGACAGGGCAATATAATATCGACAATGTATTTCGGGGAGGGACTTGAAGTAGCAAGTAAGATTTCCCAGTATATACGACAATCATTATGTGTATCTCGATTCCGAGGGAAAAGAACGCGATGTTTACTTGGTCTGGATCTTCATGTGAACAGACTTGGGCCGAGTGAGTTGATCGTAACCTGTCAAAGGAGACAAGTCAAGAACCCAATGAAATATTCTACGTGTTAGTTCAATATACCGAATTTACTGAGGCTGACCCCCCGACCGCTGTTCTTGACACCAGTCCAAGACAACGCAGGATCGAGGAAATCGCAACTAGGAAGCATGTTTGGGGCAGTAGCAACAGTGAGTCTGAAGTTAGAACACACCGGTTGAGAAACACGGTTCCAGTGTTCAACTGATCAACAACGTGGAGGAACGCCTTCTCGGACTCGGGGTTCTCAGCTGCATTGGTCCAGATAGATGCCGTGAGACCATACGGAGAGTCGTTCATAAGGCGAACCGCCTCCTCGTCGGATGATACCTGCACCGATGTGGATCAAGGGTGGAAGCCTACTACAGTTAACAACGGATATACCTTCTGAATGCCGACAACAGGTCCAAATGTCTCCTCCTACAGGACGAGTTGCATAGGTGAGTTATGAGGCAACTGTATGTTTCTTACCATCATCACGTCCATGGCTTTTAAGCGTTTGAGGATGTGAATATATAAAGCATCGTCGAATTTAACTCACTGTGGTCAACACCCACAAGCACTTGAGGGGCAACATATGCGTTGTTCCTTCTCGGGATCGCAGGTCAGATATTGACGACATGACAACAGATAACCGCACGGTTGAGCAATGGGGAACAGCTCCTCTGGAACCAAAGCTTTTGCCCCTGCTTTCACTATCTCCGAGGTGAACTGCCGGTTCCCCAGATTGGAGAGTACTTGCCTGCATCAGCAACCTGCCTTCTGATTCGTTCGGCACTTGCAACGCTAACAACGGGCCCCAGATTCGTGTCAGGCTTGGTGGGATCGCCTAGTTTGTATTTCTTCGTAGATCCGTTAACATCTCAAAAGAAATCAGATAAGAGAGCGCAACCTTGACGAGATCGACGTATCCTTCCACGAACTTATCGTACACCGACTCATGCACATAAATACGCTGATAACAGTAAGTCAAGCATCTTACGGAAAACGTTTGCTGAAGATGGTCATCGACTTACTTCTATCGCGCAGCAACTCTGACCCGAGTTGAACATGGCTCCTGTAAACAGCCGGAATAAGAGGGGAAATAATGGTTGGAGTTGAAACAAATCACCCTACCAGTCGACGAGTTCTGCGATTGTGTAATCGAGATCCGCGTCTGCACGTACATAAGCGGGGTCTTTTCCGCCGAGCTGTCGTCAATGATTGGCACGAACTAAAACATTACAAGGAAGCGAGAAATACCTCCAACGCAACACCCTTGAACCCCGGGCCGTCAACTGCAGGCGCGTTCAACTGCTCGGCCACCCACAACGCTGCCCGTAAAGCATACGAAATCCACAAGTTCGTGTTGAATGACATAGGAGGTGAGGGTCGGTGAGAGGTGAAGAACCTGGATAATCCCCTCAGGGACGCCCGCGTTAACAAGAGCTGTAGCGAAACGCTCGGCTGCCATGGGCGTCTGTGGAGAAGGCTTGAGAATGACCGCATTTCCTGCTACGACTGCGGGTAGAACAGCGTTGATCGAAGTGAGGTACGGGAAGCTAATAGCCGCTTCAAAGGGGACAACGGTCGCAAAAGGAGTGAAAGAGCTTACTTCCAAGGTGCAATAACGAATACTACACCGAGAGGAACGCGTTTGATGTACCGCCTGAAGCCAGGTACGTCTGTGTCCTTCAACGATACGTCTGCAAGACTGGGCTCGGCGATGGAGAGCATGTACTGCGCTCGCGACAGAAAGCCTCTGATCTCTCCGGGAACCTGGCTGACAGGCCTAAAAATACCTTAAACAAAACAGTAAAAGATATCTAACCCACTTGACGCACCGACCCATTTGTTCTGTAAGCTCCAGATACAAGTCATCCCCTTTCATCTTCTCGAACTCTTCCTAACAGGGGGAAACGATGTAGACCTTTTAGCTTCATATGACGGACGGATGATAAGTCCTACCATGAACTTGTGCCCGATCGCGATGCGATCTTTAATGTCTATCTTTTGCCATTCCTTCTGAGCTCGTGCAGCTTTCTGAAGTTTCTCGTCGAGCTCAGATTCATCAGGATATACACGTGTGCACAAAGGTGCCTGGCTGTGTGGACTGATTGTAGTTTGGGACTTAGGATTGGCCATCGTTGTCCACAGTTGTGGTCGTACGAGCGATAATAACCGTTTCGGTGGGTGGCACTTTACGGATGGCCAGGTTAATGACTCGGAAGACCGACGGACCTTATCTTTTGATCTTATCTAACAACTGGCACGTCGATTTCGAAGTATCACAAGGTAAAATTGATGAGCTACAGTCCGAAGTCACGAGACAATCCAAGTGAGAGGTAGCTACAAATGATAGAAACAAGTTGTACGAGCACGCGGTAGCTCAGATGAAGCAGAGGGTTCTAGTACAGTATTCGCGCACAAAGGTACGAAGCGTCCAGAGCAAGAAATCAGTCCGTAGGAGCAACGGGAGTCCAATGTCCACGTCTTAAGCACGAAACAAAGTGTAGAAAGAAAACTACTGTGTGCGATTGGTAATCTCGTTGAGCGCAGCGGCGCCATTAAAATCATACTTTGAATGGTCAGAGAAACGGTGACGATTGTCACTGTAAGTTGTGTAAGTGAAACGCATACAGTGGGGCCATCTCAAGTACGCACGCTCCGGGATGACCACCAAATGTTCATTCAGAAGAATCGGGACATCAAATATCGGGTCTTTGTAGCGAGGATCTTTCTTTGTGGGACACGTGGTGGTCCTTTCTGTACCAGTGGCTTATCCCACCTACGAAGAACGGCGTAAGCAACCTGAGAAGGAGAAAGGCACAAGCAGAGGCGTACTGTCGATTACTTCTTTCAAAGCGGAATACTGGTGGGAGGCAGTTCTTGATTGCGTCGTCCTCGGAGAAATATGCATCTAATTCAGGAGCATAATATGATTGGGACCCAACATCAGCTCCGGTGGTCGTAAACTGCCCCGACGACCTGACGTTCGCGCCAACCGCTTTCCTCTTAGACACTGGTGTAGTCTTTCTCGTTGACAGGGGGTCATCCAATCTACGAGAGAACGGTAAGATGCGGCGCCATGTAAGGGGCACTTAGAGACATACTTCTGATGCCCACGCACAACGTGGAAAGGATTCCAAAGCCGGCAGCGCTTAGCTCCACTAACCACGGACGGAGACACATCTTCCTGCGTGTCCTTCGATGCTCTCTCCGATGAAGAGTCGGTAGTGGATCGGGCTTCGGTGGCTGACAGATGTTGCCCGTTTGTTAGCTTTGTAGTAAACTTCTTTGATTTGCATTGGTCCTGGACCAATTTGCACGTCACTTCGTCTAACAAGAGAATGCTGTGAGCAGGAAAATATTACAAAGCAGTGGAACAATACCATTGACGTCGTCCAACTCCTCATAGGTAAAGCGTGTAACGGTCGGAGAAAACGAGACTTTCTTCACCAATGGCAGGAGGCAGTCCTCTGCAACGTTACACGGCTTCGTTGCCTGGCCCACGCTGTTCGAGGTAGTCATCTGAGCGCAATTGATTTGCAATTTATCGTCGACGCCTATTGCGCTCAAGCCGTCGATCCAGCTCCCGCATGATGACGGTAAGCTTGACATAGTCTCGCTCGATGGAACCTCCTGTCCCATGAGGCAAGAACCGGGAGCCACGATACTGGTAGCTTCATCTACATTGCCATGCGTCAAGGTCGCGGTGCGAGTCGTTTGATTGAAGATACTTACCTTCGTCCGTCACCCTAGCCCGCACCGTCTGACGTATTGGAGGACACAGTAGTACAGCGACCTTGCGGCCGTGGTTCAGGTACCCTACGTTGCCCTGGAAGGGCGGCGCTCCATCCCTAGTGCGAAAAATATCGATGAATTGCGTGAACGTGACGGGCATACCGGTGGACACAATGTCCGTAAGGATATCAAGAGGGCTGCTGGAAGCCATTGCTAGAATTTGTAGTCAAGAGTAGAAGAAGTATATGTGGAACACAGTCGTAGTATGTGAGAGAGCAAAGTGAGGCTTGAGGAGCGAAGATAAAGGAGTGCATGCTAGCCCGAGGGGTTGACATCGAGATCCAAACCACCCCTAATTATAGAGGGGGAGCATGAGTCAGAACGACCTCCGGATTTTTACTCTTGCAGTCGAGGTGAATCCAAATACAAGCCAAGGTTTTCGTCGCAATACAGAAGAACGGAGGCCCCTAGAAGACGTGTGCTTGGGGTCTACGTATCCCAGGACGCGGAAGCAAGTCTGTGAAGTACTCTCCCGCGACGGGCCGACGGGCCACCCAACCGTGTCAAATATCAAATAGATGGTGTCACAACAGTCACACAATAGAGTCACCTGTGTGACCTTGGACATGAGATAAAGGCAAGGCTGCAACCTCGCGCACAGAATGGACCTGCAACGGATGGACTTTTGTATTGCCAGTGAAGTTGTAACCGTTCCTCAGCGATGGTAGCACTCCAGTTCATGGTTAGAGGTCACCCACCTCGGCTGTCCAGGCTGACCAGTAGCAAAGTGGCTACAGCACCTGGGCTGCCGGTTCGATCCCAGCTCTGGGTAGTACTACTGGCTACAGTCTTGCATACCAGTAACACTGCGTTCCTGGTACACCAAGACTGTATTTATATAGGGCCCTAAGTCCATCTTCCCTGGCACAGGACACTATCAACCTAGCCATGCACTGAATCTGCATTACAGTGAAGCAAATACTCCCGCAGCCACCCCCTGTACGTTCGTTGAGGGTGCTCGCTGCATTTCTCACGCTCATTCGCAATTGTATCCGTTGATTGTCAGAACAGCTTTTTGTAAGAAGTTGGTTGCTCGACACAGCTACGGGCTGCGACGAGCTCGACGACTACAAAGTCATCGATGGCCTTCCGAATGAGTCTCTCTGGGCCCGCACGGACGTTTCTCACTGCATTCAGCGCAGCCGTCGGTCGTCTCGACAAGTCGTTGTCGCCGTTCGACACCATCGCGCGACTTCGGGCCCACACCTTCGTTCCCTCCGATGCAATATATGTCTTCCATCTCGTCCTTGCCGTGTTCTGGCTCACTATCATGCAAGTTCCGTCATTTCCAAGCAAGCTATTGATACCCATCCTATTCGGAATTGCGCTCTTCATCCCGTTCACGTCCCAGTTCTTCTTCCCCGCCATCCCAGTTTTTGCATGGCTGCTTACGTTCTACACAAACCGCTTCATTCCGGCTGACTACCGCCCCTCAGTGCACGTCGTTCTACTTCCAACTCTCGAAACCGTGCTCTATGGCGCTAACATATCTGACATCCTGACACGATTCACTCACCCTATCCTCGATCTCTTAGCGTGGCTTCCGTACGGCGTCATCCATTATACATTCCCTATCGTGCTCGCCATCTTTCTGTGGCTCTTCCGTCCACCTCTTGCCCTCAAAACGTGGGCAAAGACGTTCGGCTATATGAATCTGACCGGTGTCTGCGTCCAAATCCTCATACCCTGCGCCGCGCCGTGGTATGAACTCATCTATGGTCTCACACCAGCCACTTACGGAATAGCTGGCTCACCCGGTGGGCTTGTACGCATCGATGCCCTCTTCAGTGGAGATGGCTACCAACGTGCCTTCGGCAGCTCCCCCCTTGTTTTTGGCTGCATTCCCAAGCTTGCATGCTGCTTGGGCAACGCTAGGCTGCGCTTTTTGTATCCCATTTCTGGCAGGGTGCTGGGCGTATGGCATGGGTATACGTCAGCGTGCTCTACTGGAGCACGATGTACCTCACTCACCACTACCTCATTGACGTTGTCGGCGGTGCATGTCTTGCCACCACGTTCTTCTACTTGTTCATGCCCGACGAACTGCGTGGAGCAGGTGGATGGGGAAGCAGTGAGTACGGGGGCGCGAGATCCAAGTATGAACGGTACGACCTCGAGAGCAGGCGTCCAGGAGGCTTCATGGGTCTGGACGACTTTCGCGAGTGACACAGGGGAGTCTGTGGATCTGTCCGACGAGGTTGAAGAAGAGAACATCGTATACCGCTCTCCCAACCCAAGCACCAGTGGCTCGGCACCACACTCGTTGATGCATTCGTCGCCGAAAAAACCGTCGATGCAGAATGGGTCAGGAAATGGCCGGACGCATCGACATACGGCGAGCATCGCAAGCTTGATACGTCCAGATGAACGCTCAGAGGGATGGAGTCCGATCGGTAACAAGGGTTTTGCGTTTCCCCCAGTTACCCGGTGATATACACCTCCTTTTCACTTTGCGCACACCTTGTCGTTAATATACGGTAACATGAGGAGCCGCAAATTCCCCTGTCGGCACTGGTCAAAGATAGAGGGTTCAGAGTTTTCGTGGGTCGCTGGGTTGATTTATATTACTTCTACTCATATTACGGCGACGTTTATACGTACATAGTAGCAAAGCCACAGGTATTCTCTCGAAGTTGTGGCCTGACGGCAGTGCCTCAGGCCTCGAGCCCTTGTTACGATGTATACTAATTATTTACTTGAGATTCATTTCATCGGCAGATCCCATAAACATTGTTTTGCACATCTTCGGGCGTTCTATCATTTACATACAAACATTGGGCGCGATAAGAAAGGGGAAAAAACGAAAAATATACTGCATACATGTCTAGCATTCAAGGATTGCAATAAAGTAGCAGCGAAAGCATGCAAGACGGCACGAAGAAGGTACAATGATGCCATGGTATACGGTTGGTGGGAACAAAGGAAAACCGATAGGACGTGCGCAACAAACCAAAAACTCTGGTGCAATTGTTTAATGCTGAGTCTCAAGCAAGCACTAGCAAAGTGAGGGAGTGTAAGAAAATGGCAAAAATTCCGACCTAAATGGTAATGATATATGGTCGTAACAGATAGAAGTGGGACGCGGGTGGAAGCGTAGGGGATAATGGAGTGCAAGATTGAGGATATCAACGGATGCGGCCGGGCAAGGTCGCGTTGCCGCTCCAGCGGGAGCTTAAGGTCACAAACAAGTGCCTATCACTCGTCTTAGAACCTTGATGGTAGGATAAGGAAAAAGAAAGCTGCTCACATCAGCAAATCCCGTCTACGGAAGGGAGACGCAAGCCACTGTTCCAGACGGAACCGCCCCCCTGGCATCTATATAACAGCCCAATCGACCGGCGTGATCACACCTGATCACCGCCAGCACATAGGGAACCAGGGTGGGCGCGCCACTTCATCTTTCCGCCATTATCGCTCTTGCTTTCCACTAGCAAGCGCAGCCGCATTACAAGCTTCGCATACCCGGGAAGAGCGACCCCTCCCCTGGTTGCTACTGCGCGGGCCAGAGCTATTCCTCCTAGATGGCGTGGTCCAACCACGTCCGCATTCCCAATCCATATCGCCACGCCCATCGCACGCATATATTGCTTCAGAAATCCCTGTTCGCGCGCCAAGGGTACGGAACATGTCACGGAGTCCAGCGTAATCCGGCAAGTCGGTAAAACTGCAGTGAGCGGGCATAGGCAAGGAGGGTATGGAACTCCCGTGGAAGGGCCATTGTGAGAGGACACGATGCAGATATTGCAGAAGCACGTCGTCCAGTACGCGAAGAGGCAGGGGAATAGGTGCCAGAGCCAGCGGGGTATGCAGAGGAGGGTGTACGCGCACAGCGGTGGATAGGAGGAGTACCTGCAGGATGAACTGAAGACGACCGCCCCCTACGGGGAGTACGTGCTTGCTGTGAGAGAGGAATGGAATACTCTATCGCAGCAGGACGTGGACGCGTCATTTTCGTCGTTGATATCATCCCCTGGATCCAGCTCCATTTCGCCGTCACTGTCATCATCCAAACAATGACTGTTAGTACCAGCGAGTGTCCCAATGGCGTGCATCTTTGCTTCGTAGATTGCATCCCAAGTTGCGGCAACAGTGTCTGCACGGATTTTACGCCAGGGTAACGTACCACGCAAAAAATAGATGAGCATATAGGCCAATGATTCAAGGTCATCGCGTCGTGAACATTCTTGAAACCATTGTTAGGTATACCAACACCAGGCTTTCGCAAGACCAACTTACCAATACCTCTGTGTGCATTCAGACTAGCAAAGAGTGACGTGCCAACGCCATGCCGGCGCTCGCCATGCTCGCCCCTTTCTCGTCGCCAAGGAACATGCTCTCCGGTAAGGGGATCACGATATCGCCGAGCGAGACCAAAGTCGATGACGTTTACAAGATGTGATGAGGCTGTATGCGGCAGGCCCATGACGAAATTGGCGGGCTTGACATCCCGGTGAATGAATGACCGAGAATGGATGAATTCAAGGCGTGAGAGCTGAGGTAACGTTAGCGTATAGGACAGGCGGGAGAAGATGGGTGCGCAAATAAATCGCATAAACAGGCATGGAAAAAAAGGGTGTACAGTGGCCCAAAATTTCCGCCCATAACGTATAAGATTAGATAGATTCACTCACCAACTGATCTGCCAGCAACAGGACTGTTCTGAGGGAGAAATGCCTGTTGCATTTCTTGAAGAGGTCCTCCAAGGAAGGACCAAGGAGGTCGATGACCATGACATTATAGTCGCCTTGTTTACCAGAGTACATAATCCAGGGCACACCTGGGCCCCCCATCAGAGACTTATACACCTTGGATTCTTGCTTCAAAGGGGAAGTGAGGGCATGGGGCAACGCGGGCTCCAACTTTATCGCGACCTCCTTCCCAGCGACGGTGTGGACACCGAGGAAGACAGAGCCTATGGGGGAAGTAAGTTACTCGCAAAAGCGAAGGTTCTGACTATAAATACCACAACCACCGTTGGCAATCTCCTCTTCTAATCTATACTTTCCACCAAACGTGAAGTCCATGTCTGTTGTCAGAAGCACAGGAGCCGACCGCGAATCTTCAATCAGCTACTACGATATATGGGCCAAGTAATCTCGCTCACCGATCTTGTACAAAGAATGTCGTGTCAAGTACAGGCAAAATGCCGGCGATGGACGCGTCTAAGGATGCCAGCGACGACGAAAGCAGTGAAGAGAGCGAAGGGGACGACTTTTGGACTTTTAGTGTGGGTGGCGTGCGTTGAAATCACTACTTACGTAAGCACTCGGCTTTTCGGCGGGCTTATTCTCGATATGGCAAATTGCGGTTGATCCCGTGATCGCGTCACGCGTTTTGATAGCAGCCAGCTGCAACGTCTGAGTGAACCAACTACAGACCGGGCTGGCCGATTGAACAGACACGAGTTTGCGAAACATACAGCAAGCTGGGCAGTACTACCGGGGACACGTTGCAAACCTGTTACTAACGGGATCAAGTTCCAAGACAACGTCTCACGCCCATTACATTATATATCTGTTGACATTTGGCCCGTGCATGCCAGCATCATTCTGACGGAAATTAGTAGTATTGCGTTGTGTCCTGAATATGTAGCCCCCCCACCGTTGTCGTGCTCGCGACTGCCCTGGGTGCCTGCAATGATATGGATAAGGGATGGTCCTGATAGGGAGTCAGTACGGACAGGCGAGTAATGCTACACACATTCCTCGGTAGTTGGAAATGGAAGACGCACGAAACACACATTATCACACGCACTTGAGCATAGCTACGTGCACGGGTTCACATACGCACTTACAAGAAATTTGTGCCAGCAAACTTCATTGAATGAGGTTTACTGGATCATCCGAAATAAGAGTCTGTGGTCAGGGGGTTCTAATGAATCCCCAGACCGCAGATGAATTGATTTTCTGCTTACCGCTCGATACAGCCATACTAGTAGAATTATGGACGGCGACGAAGGTCGGCACTCCAACCATATATGAACATCGCGGATTTTGCCGAATCTCTGCAAAATTTGGATTTTGACCGTAATTGGAATCCCTCTACGAGGACTGTCATGTTCGTTCGATCACCTCGCATATCCCTGCCAGTGCTTGCAAGATGCACGCGGTTCAGCACCGCAAACACACCGTACGTTACAAGAAGCGTCGTGCTCAACTCGCAGGCCTCATCTCACAGTTCACAGCCACGTCAATGAACCCTTGAAGACGAGCATCAAATCGCAAACAAACTCAGAGCCACGGTCTGCATTGACGGAGCCTGAGCTGGCCTCGATGGTCATCAGAGGACGTGCCATATACCCGCCTACGCCCCTTCCGCGCCCGCACAACATTCCAGTGGCATCCCTCCACTTCCGCTCGCATCATCCATTCCTACTGGACACGTTCGCGCACTTCGCGGAACACGCAGCCAGTGCGCTTGGCATACCTGCTTCGCGGCCGGTACACCTCCCTACTCAGCGCTCGATGTGGACTGTCATCCGTGGGCCTTTCGTTCACAAGAAAAGTCAGGAGAACTTCGAACGACGAGTACACAAACGAGCCATCAAGGCATGGGACGCCGACCCAGAGATCGTGAACATGTGGGTGAAATACCTCAGAAAGCACATGATGCCGGGTGTTGGGATGCGGGTGACGAAATGGGAAAGGGCTCCCGTGGGCATTGGCCAACAAGTGTTCCAACGTGGAATGGAGAAATTACGACTGGATACTGATGCGGCGAAGGTCAGGGCGTTGGCAGACAAGATAGTGCAACAAGAGTTGATGGCAAGCGATTCTGATACGCCCCTACAAACCGTCGCAGACAAGCAATCATAACACACCTCTATTGGTATTACAGTAACAGTTACGCTCTTCCGTAGCGCAGCGGTGGTATTTACATTACACTGAACCGTCTCCACAAGACCCTCACGCTCAGTAAGTCTCGGAGAAGTGTCAATCCTGTTCTCTGGTCAACCGGTGACACCCCCCTTCGACCGCCGATTCACTTCTCAAATTGGTCTTTTACGAACTGTCGTATCTGAGCCGTCGTCTCACGCCTTACACTGACTGGAACGGTCGCTTTGTCTGGTGGTATCAGCATCAACTGCATCGTTAAAGGTGAAGATTGGGGCACACCTTCACCATGGAGCGTTATTTCCTCCAATATGGTTTTGAAAAGTGGCGGGTCCATCATACGTGCGCGCTCTGGCGGCATCATATATCATTAGTTCTTTCCATTCAATACAAGACAATTACCCTTTGCACGATGATACAATTCGTCGGACCAGCCTTGTTCGGAGAGCTTGGCAGATAGAACACGGAGTATTCTAACATGTTCACGGTGAACGACGTTAAGAGAGAACAAAAAAAAACGTACCTATCCCAATCCCCACTCTCCACCATGCGCCGGTGGAACCTGTGTATACAGCGCATCCGCGTCGGAAGTGGACTTGGTCATTATGGTCTGAGAAGCCAAAGTCAATTTTTGGGTAGCGTACCCGACTACGCCCAACTTACCCGCGAACAGGTTGAGGAATAGTCCTCTGTGCCTACCCGCCGCTTTACAATCCAACCATAGTAAATCTGACTTTCGAAGGGACGAGCAACTTACGGTGGGAGTCTATAGTCAATAACTCCGTAGACGCTGCTGGCAAGAGTACGAATCTGAATCACTCGCATTACGTCAGGCCAAACCATTTTGTATGGTTACCATTGAGTCATCATCCTAGACTTGGTACTCATACTTGCTACCACAACCCACATATGACCAGGACCACTGAGTTTCTCCGAGTCTAAAATATTGCTCTTACCACAAGTGATTGAAGGTACACATGGTAGAGTGTCCCTGAGTCGCAGCCCGACAGGTGGCATGTCACACTCCACCCACTCCAGCGTGAAGAGCTGGCCTGCCCAAGGCTGGCCTCGGGTCGCAAATCGGAGAAAGAAAGACATGAGAGTAGTATTACTGTCACAAACCATATGCGAGAAGGAATGCATGTAAATACAAGCGATCATAATGATACGTCGGGTATGCTGATTGTGTGGGTGCCCAACAGAATGTAAGTTATCTAGAATGCCAAAACTGCCGCGATGTGCAATTCGGCCAGGCAGGGAGGACGGTGGCGAGAGGAACTATGGAAAGTGCACACGAGTGTCCGCGACTTCCGTCGGTGCATGCTCTGGTCTAAACCATGGTCCCCGCGTCTTGAGGGTAGTGCGTACCATTATGGCGTACATTTGCGCAGATACCCGCCCTGCAGTTGTATAATGGAAGCAATGGACTCCTTGTGTTCGATTCGTTGTGCCGTAACGATAGTATTGAAGATCACCAGTGCGCCGGGTGAATTTCGTCGACGGAGCGTGGTCTCCCAAAACCCTGGCACGGGCTGATTACATTCGAGAGTTGCGAGCACGCCGCAGGCTACAAGAGCATTTTGGGAAAATAGGAGAGTACTACAGAGGGAAATGTAATATAAGCTCACTGCACGAGTGCTGTTACTTGTGAGACGCGCCCACTACGGAACCTACGTCGTCCGCAAGACCAGAGGTGAACATCAGCATGTACGGAATTCTGGGGTGAGCGAATGAACAATGCTAGGAGGGGAATCACTCACGAATTGCACATGAGAATCCGCTGCGTTCGAAAGCTCCGATTTGGACCATAAGCGAATGTCATTCAACTCCACGGTATCGGTATTTCATTAAGCATGCAAAACGATCCGAATGTCTTCCTGCGAAATACTGGTGTCTTCAATACGGACGCGTAGTGGCTGTTGGTCCTGTCGTATTATAAGCCATCGCGTGAAAGCATTGCTTTCTCTGAGTAGGTGGCGCCAGCCACATGTTGGGGTTCATGTCATGAAATACCACGCTTTCAAGGCTTTTCTAATAACCCGCGGATCCATCGATACCTTCGCAGCAATCGAAGAACGCGAACAAAAGAGTTTTCGAGTAAAATTCTGCATGAAATTCATGCAGGAAACGCTCAGCAAAGAGCTTCAGTATCCTGAGTACCCAGACTGCTGAATGCTATTGCGAAAGAGACTTGTCTCCGAGGCCACCGAAGACGGCAGAAAGCGGACTATCGCGGTGAGCGGTATAGTCAAGAGATATGAGCCTCGGAGTTACAATTGCTTTGAAAAAATCATCCACGCCCCCGAGCCAGATGTTCAAGGTCTCAAGAACAGGAAAGTGAACACTGTCTGATTGGAGTGACCACGGTGGCATATCACCTGAAAGCGATAATGTGATTAGGGCCAGAACCGGGATAGGTTCCGAAAGCGACATGTCTGCGAAATTGTTGAAACTGATATAGCTCAGAGCCCGTAAAACGTACCAGGCATTGAGGGCAGAATATGAGAACGGTTCCTGAATTCCAAATACTCCAGAACAGGGACGTTTGTTGGGGAAAGGAACGTAGGAAAGGAGTACGCTTTCAAGTTGAGTGTAACACATTGAAGACACATTCAATCACCCGTTCTTATACAAGAAAAGCTTGACCATCTTGTACACGTACAGTGCTGTCACTTTATTATCACTGAGTATGTCTGAGGGGTCATTACCCTTGGCATTGGGATACATTAAAATTCAATGATTTACGATGCATACACGGTGACCTTGCCGTATCGAATTTCTTGATTTTCTTTGACGACGCGCGATACAATTGCAGCTATTGAAACTGTCTGCTACCTTACTGGAAGTTTGCCGCAAAATTAAATGGTTTATCTTAGATATGACAACAACATACAGCTTGAAGGAAACTGAGATTGCCCACCTACACACTCTACACGCTAGTATAAATTCCGAGTCACCCTTTTACTATGAGTTTTGGAAGCCTCGGTATGCTGGTGGTGGGGTCCTCAGATCCTCGCGCGACGCCTGATATGGGTGCCTCAGAGATCCATCAATATTCCGCCCAGGTTCTGCATATGGTGGCGGTGGTGGTGGATTGCTGGAACCATTAAACACAGGGAGAATCTCTTCTATATATGCAGCCGGAGTATAAAATGAATTGAGGTGGAGCCCATTCTCGTCCACAGTGGTAGGTTGCACGTTATGGATGACACGCGCTCGAGTAACCGATCGGGGTGGCTGACGTAACGTCTCGGTGGAGTGCTCCTTTGGTAAAGAAGACTGGTGAGATTTGTGAGCACACCGCCTGGTTGCAAGGAGAAAGGGCAAATAAGATACATGTGCAATGACAAAGGAAAAATGATATTCTGAACACACCAGATTAGTAGGAGTAGAATGAAGGATAGCGATATGCAGGCAAATGTTGGAAATATCCTATATGTTCCAACGTCTAGATTGATCCAGACTTACATGTGTATCAACACATTACACATCACATGACTTGCCTTAGCAATCAGCTCCACAATGATATCATAATGATGTCATCTTATATGTCATATTCCATAGCATTCTGCACTATTCCTTACTATACATAGTAGTAGTTTCCTTATACGCTACTGGTCCATGCATATCTACTCATGTATATAAACTTGGGGATTTTTCCCCTAACATCATCACAATCCACATTGCTTTCTTCTGTCTATATGACAAACTGAGCCCCTACTCACTCAGAACTACAGTTGCTAAAAATCTACAACCATTCTACTAAAAGGCAAGTGCTTGTGTCTATATTGCTCTTCGTTTCTCCTGTTCCTCTGCACAATAGGTTATGAGCCCCACCTTCTAGGCGTGTGAGCTATTTACGCATTTGCATCGGGCGATCACTGCTGATGGACACATCACGATGGATGTCGTAGGCCTAGATGCACTAGGAGTGGTTGTAGTTGTTTTTGCTGTGTTGCTTGTAGCTGGTCTTAACCAGTCTGTTCTTTTACTTCATTATGGCGGGCATGATCCTATTCACTTGTGGGAGCTTTTTATCTGCTCTACCATGTTTTGGTTGTCTTTTCTAGGTCTCTCTGCATTCTGGTGAAGGTGACAACTTCTGCTACAAGAAGCAGTTGTTCACTGAGCTCTTATTCAAGTGCTCATTCGTTGTCCTCCAACTCTGCCACCCTGTTACCTTCATTTTCATCTTCCCGACATTGATTTTGAAGCTGACCTAGATCCTGTACCTCTGTACGATGAGTTTGAGGCAGCTGATGCTCCTCTTCCTCGTTGAGCACTGACTCCTCTTCCTGAGGAGGTTGCTGCTGTGAATGAGTTGCTCAATGAGCCCATTCTCGCTATCATTGGTCCTCCCAATGATATCACTGAGTTCGACTTGCTCTAACCTCATTTGTCTTGCTTTACTGTCATTACAGGAACTAATCTACGGTCATTGCAAGATGTCTTTGGTCATCGCAAAGAAAACTGAACTTCATGTTGCTGAACAATGTGACGGGATGTATGAAGGGGCTAGTTGGAGGGGGTACACTGTAAGAGAGATCGTAGAGTACACTGAGATGTTATATGTACATGGATGTTCCACTTGGAGAGAGGCAGTTCCCTTGTCGGTCGCTTTTTTCAAGAAGCCTAACCTGGCTGCTTGTCTCGTTCTGCTTCAAACCATGGAAACAGCATGGCAGACAATGCCCCACTTTCCCAGATTCGAGTCTCCATTTTTCTACCCTGGCCTTCATTTAGCATTTCATGGATATCTAACTGACTTCTTCCCCAAATTATCTCATATGTCAACTCCGCATGCTATTACAAACTTTAACGGTTGCAATCTTCCCTCAGCCTACTATGAAGATCCTTCCCTTGACACTGTTCTGGCCTTCTCGGTCACCCATGATACTTTCGTATACATCTACTACAACATCCACCCACTCTATGACCCATGCTTCAATGGGGTCATCCCTCCTCTCTGCCTTTGGAACCAGCATCTTGAGTTCCATTTCTGAGGAGTTTGGGTTGATGGCTCCACAGACATCCGCTGTGTACCGAGATGGTTCCAAGAATGCCGACGTGGAGGAGACTGCTTTGATAGTGGTCTCTTTAGGTTTATATGATGGTACCGGGATGAAGCTGATCTGGGAGGTACCCTGTGGTATATGACTTCTAACAGGCATCTTTCATGGGGTACAGACCCCATTAATGCTAACTTTGCTTACTGGCCCAGCACAGCAGAGATTCTTAGTGATCTCGAATGTGTCATGGAGACGAGTACTTTCGATTATCTTGCAGAACCCTGACCTTGTAGAATACGCACTACTGCTCTTAGCTGAGCTTGTGAAGCTTGCACCATACGTCACAAGCTATCCTCTTCCAAGTACTCTGGATGTACTGTACGTATCAGGAGGGCGAAACCATTTGGGAACTAGTAGTTGTATTATTGACGAATCTTACAATTGTCTTGAAGTTCTTTGTAAAGATCTTCATTTTTGTCATTCATATGCTATTAATGTACCTTATTCTTGCACTGATCCATATCTTGGATTTCATTTGGATGGAATACCATTGCATGATTGCAACTGGAGCTTTCTAAGCTACCATTATTTTCCTCCGCTAGACTTTGAAAGTCTAGAGTGCAACAACTCTCACATCCCCAATTGGAGATTTGCTGAGAGAGGTACTCCAATAGTTAAAATATGGCAGGGTCCTTGTCCTCATGTTCCCAAATGCAAGTATTGCTGCCCATCTCAATCTGCTAGAGCTTCTGCTTGCAGACCTAAAGGCAACAAAAATTCTTTGTTGATTCCTCCATCCATTAAAACTCATCCAATCCATTCATTCCTATATGAACATTTGCTTGTGGACTTTTGACACTAGATGTCAGAAGGACTTTCAAAGCAAATTCCAAAACTCAATGGCTTGAACTATGCCTCTTGGTTGGTTCTTATGAAGGCTTATATGCAAACACTCAGTATTGTGGGAGTAGTTGGTGGCACTATTGCAAGACCTGGAGCAGGTGCTGCACAAGCCGACATTGATGCTTGGGATACCTCTGATGCTCATGCTCAAGGAATCTTGACATTGTACTGTGATCCTATGATCACAATGTCAATTGATGGGTTAGCCACCTCCAATGAAAAGTGGCTGGCTTTAAATACAAGTTATGGCACTCCATCTGCAATGACAGCTTTTATGGAGTTTCAACGCCTAATTTGTATTCAAATCAAACCAAAGGATGATATAATGGTCAAGATCTTGGAGATTACTATGCTCCTTGCAGCCATTTCTGCTCAGGGTATCACCCTGAATGATAAAATGAAAGCACTCATCCTGGTTCATGCTATGTCCCAAGCCTGGGAACAAGCACCTGTCAATGTTTTATCCTCGATTCCTGCCAATCAACTTACTCCTGATACTGTCATACCTCGCATGAAAGAAGTCTGGGCCCACAAATTGGGCAAATCTATGCTTCCACAAACTGAAAAATCTGGGTCTTCATCAACCCACATAAAACAGGAGTCTAACTCTCTTCTGGCATGCATGAATAAACCCCCTCTTTGCCAAATCTGCAGAGGTGGTCATAATACCAATGATCATCAGTCTGGCTCTGGATCCTTTTGCAGTAGCCGTGGAGGTCATGGAAGAGGTCACGGAGGTCGTGGACATGGGTGTGGAGGTTGTACTCCCTGCACACAACCACAACAGCAGCAAGGTTCTGGTTCTCATGGCCAAGGCCAAAACCGTCGCCAAGGCAGGGGCAAAGCCCAAGCCAGTAATCTTGAAGTTGAAGGAGCAGAGGCTATGAACTCTGCTTTCATCGAAGAACTCCCTGAGGGTTCTTATGATCCAAATTCCAGATCTTGGGATGTCTACCCAGATCATGAACAATTTTTCAAGAATGCTGCTGAAGACTTTGACATCACTGCTATTGATGTTCCCCATGAACCATCTCCTGAATATTCTCTCCCAGATCCTACTCCAGTTGAACAAGTCTATTCTAATGACCTTGACATGTGTCTCGGATCTCATATCATTACGGATACTGAGGCATATGATCCAGACTTATCCAGATGGGATCTTAACATGGCTGTGGAAGTTGTAGGCCACATGGTTCATAATCCCATGTCTCCTTCCTCTGGTCAACTTGCCCCGTGGTATATTGATGAAATTTCCAATTACTAACCAGACTGAGTTGAGTCAGTCAAGATTCATGTAAAACTTCTGACATCTAATCTCCCCTGCACATGTTCTGTTTGCAATTGCACAGCCCTTTCTTGCCAGCGAGTGGTCTCATCCCTTCGGGAACCATGGCAATGGAAGAACTCAGACTCTTATCAGAGGTCGATTTCCCTTCCCCCTGCTGAGCAGGACAGGATATGTCAGAGTGGTTCCTGTGAACCCTCAGTATGAATGGGAACTTCCATTTTGCCTTGTGAGAACATGGTGGAGAATCGGAATGTTAAGGACAATGGCGGTTCAGCTTCGCTGACAGAACGGATTATTAATTTCACTGCCCCTTGACTTCGAGGACAGGATTGTGGAAATGGAGAATCTCTCTGAAAATCCGTACTATTAAAATCTTCTAAAAAGAAGAACTGTCCTTTGTCATTATCACAATTTCATGAATCTGTGCCAGAAAAACCTGTATGTAAACCTTTTCATATAAAGCATAATCCAGACATCGAGTATGATCCCAACGAATCTGCCTCTGGGTACTTACCTATGCAATTTGATGGTCATGACTTCGATTCTTATGACTGCTACCCTTTGGGTGTGCCTTTGTCATATGCAAATCTCAAAAAGAACCTTCCAAAGGGTGAGTCTTTATGGATGTTGGACTCTGGAGCATCACATCATGTGACTCCTTTTAAAACTGATTTCCTCACTTATCGAGAATTTAAAAATCCACCTTTGGCCTCTACTGCTGGCCTTAAAAAGGTTCAACTTCTTGGTGAAGGAACAGTGGTTATTCGCCTGGAAAATGGCAGTAACCTGCCCTTGCATAATGTTGTTTACAGTCCTCTTTTTTCAAAGAGACTATGTTCACAAAATGTGCTCCTCAATAATGGGTATAGGAGCACTGCGACACTTACTGGTGAGACAATCAGAGCACCAGACAGCCGGATTGTCCTTGAAGCGAAAATAGCTTCTCCGACTTCACCTCTTCACTGGTTTGTGGGTGTACCGCTTCCACCTACCACTGCCTATGGGGTCCTTTGCCCTTTGGTCAAGGAATCTCAAGAGTCTCTCTGGCATAATTGCATGTGTCACCCTGCACAAGCAGTTCTCAGACATGTTCGGCAATTAGGCCTTAAACAAGAAATACAAATACAGGGGGAGACTTCCTCTTGTAAAGGTTGCACACAAGGCAAATTGTCTTCCAAATCTTTTAAACCATCATGGAAATGAGTGACTAAACCTCTTGAGTTGGTCCATGCTGACCTTCTTGAATTACCTGTTGAATCATATTTTCGGTCCAAATATATTCTAACCCTCTTGGATGGTTATTCATCTTATGGTTTCTGTCTCTACCTTTGCAACAAATCCAACACATATACTGCTTTTGACAATTGGATGGTGTCCATGCAAAATACTACTGGCCATCATCTTCTTGTGCTCCATTCAGATTGAGGGGGAGAGTTTATGGGTTCTACTTTCAAGGTGCTCCTTTCTTTGCACGGAATTACCCATCAGTTATCCATTGCTGATCAGCCTCAGCAAAATGGTCATGCAGAACGCTTTAATTGGACAGTTTCCAAAAAAGCTGGGACCATTCGACACCATGCTTGTATTCCAAAACGATTTTGGAACTTTGCCTTCGATTGTGCACTTCATGTGTACAACAGAACTCCTCTCAAAAGGATACTCTTCAAAACTCCTGTTGAGCTTTTCTTAGGGAAAGTTCCTGACATTTCTTATTTTCACACCTTTGGCTGCAAAGCCTTTGTATGGGTTCTGAAAGAACAAAGAAAAGATAAATTGGAACCTCATGCAGTTGAAATGGTTTTCTTAGGTTATGAACCGAGTACAGAAGGATACTGATTTTTACACGGTCAAAAGATCATTTTATCTCACACTGCAAAATTCATAGAAGACTCTTTTCCTTTCTGCTCTGATCATTCTCAAAAATCCGAAACCTTTGACTCCAGTTCCAAAGACGACCAAAAATCATTTACTTCCGACTCAGAAAGCCTTCATTCACTTCTGGATCCTGATCAGATCCAACCAGCGCCTCATCACCACCAACCACCTCATCCATTAACTCCACCACAACAAAACCCACAGCAGAGAGCTCCTCAACAACAAAGAAGAGCACCTGCTGCTGTACCACCAGTTGACCCTTGTCATCTTAGGCATCCTTATCAACCAGAATTTATTCAAGGTGACTTGTGCAATGTTCGCAGAGCTCAACCTCCTGCCGATGACAGAGAACCTTGTCCAAAGCGTCGTTTCATACCTGTATCTTGTCCTGGTAACATTTATGGAGACAGACCTCCTGTCCAAATTGAACGAGATATTCAACAAAATCAGGATCAAGCACAACAGTGGATTCATAATGCTGAGCAACATGCTCACAATTCCAGAGAAGATATTCAGAGATATGCAGAGGAAAGAAGACCTCCTTCTCCAAGGCTACCTCCTGCGCTAGTTCCTCCTCAGGTTCCTTGTCATTTGACAGAACATCCTCAGGGAACTACACCTCCATCTCCTGGATCTCCACTTACTCCTATTCCAGATACTCCTGATTCTCCAAAAGGAATGCCTGGTCAACAGGCAGAAATGCATCCTTTTGAGTTTGCACTTGCAGCTTGAATTCAAGAATCTCCGGAACATTACAAGGATGTGCTAAAATTATCTCCTGACTTACAAAAGAAATGGTTTGATGAAATGAAGGACGAATTAAAGTCTATTGAAGAAAGACAAGTATGGACCTTGGTGGATTCTCCCAGAGATCAGAAACCTGTAAAGTGTCAATGGGTTTTTGCTATCAAAAGCAATGGTCATTATAAAGCTTGTCTTGTGGCAAAAGGCTTCACACAAGAATTCAGTACTGACTTTGAAGATACCTTCTCTCCAGTGGCTTGATTCAAAACAGTTCAAATCTTACTCACTTTTGCTGCCCAAAGAAATTGGGATACAGAAGCCCTGGATGTCAAAACTGCCTTTTTATATGGCAATCTTGATGAAGAAATTTACATGGAGCAACCAGAAGGTTTCAAAGTTCCGGGTCAAGAGCACAAGGTTTATCGGTTGCTTAGAGCCCTCTATGGCTTAAAGCAAGCAGCACTAGCATGGAATAAAGCCCTTCATCAATCTTTACTTCAAATGGGCTACACATGTTCTAAAGTGGATGCTGGGGTTTATATCCACACATCAAAAGCTGGCATTGTCATCTTTCTCGTCTATGTCAATGATGGACTCTTTCTAGGATCGGACAAACATCTTCTCAAAGCCAAGAAAGAACAATTCATGAAGAAATGGGAATCCCGAGATCTTGGTGAAGTCAAGGAATACCTTGGCATTCAAATTCACCAAGATAGGTCAAAGAAAGAAATCTATCTCGACCAAATACCTTATGTCAAAAAGGTTATTAAAAGGTTTAACATGGAGACTGCTTGAAATGTTCACACTCCATTACCTTCAGGATATCAACTGGAAAAAGCACCATCAGATTACCAAGCCACATCATCACTCAGATCCCAATATCAATCCATTATCAGGTCTCTTCTATATATGGCCCTTGGAACTCATCCAGACATTGCCTTTGCGGTCATTTGCATGTCACAATATATGGCAAATCCTACTGAGGATCACCGAAATAAAGCCTTGCATATAGTTTGCTATATTGCATCTACTCCAAAACTGGCTTTATACTATTCTGGACTCAAATCTTGGATCTATGGCTTTGCAGATTCTGATTGGGCTGCTAATAAAGACATGCGGCATTCTACCACCAGTTATGGAATGTTCCTTGGAACATCTCTCATTTCTTGGCACTCAAGAAAACAGAAGACGATCACACTTTCCTCTACAGAAGCCGAATATATGGCTCTCTGTGATGCTGCACATCAAATCAAATGGCTACATATGCTGTTTGATGAACTTAAACTCAAGACCGATAAAACTATCCTTTACTGCAATAATATGGGAGCTCGCTTTATAGCTGAGAGTCCTGTATCGGATGGTCATTCTAAACATATTGATGTCCAATGGCACTTCGTTTGCGAATGTGTTCAAGATGGTTTGTTTAGTATTGAATATGTTCAAACTGACAAACAAAAAGCAGATGGTCTTACAAAATCTTTGATGTGGCAAAAATTTGAAACTAATTGCTCGTCAATGGGGTTGGTTACCCTACCGTTCTAGAGCGAGGGGGAGTGTTGGAAATATCCTATATGTTCCGACGTCTAGATTGATCCAGACTTACATGTGTATCAACACATTACACATCACATGACTTGCCTTAGCAATCAGCTCCACAATGATATCATAATGATGTCATCTTATACGTCATATTCCATAGCATTCTGCACTATTCCTTACTATACATAGTAGTAGTTTCCTTATACGCTACTGGTCTGTGCATATCTACTCATGTATATAAACTCGGGGATTTTTCCCCTAACATCATCGCAATCCACATTGCTTTCTTCTGTCTATATGACAAACTGAGCCCCTACTCACTCAGAACTACAGTTGCTAAAAATCTACAACCGTTCTACTAAAAGGCAAGTGCTTGTGTCTATATTGCTCTTCGTTTCTCCCGTTCCTCTGCACAATAGCAAACAGAATCAGAATCTGGAACCATCTTCGTTTGTAGATTGGCAATAGCTAGAGCAGTATATTAGCCAGAAAGCGGTGAAGTTTTTCATAGTCCTGAACATGCCGGCTCTGTCTCTGGATCGTAAAACCAACCCATTTTGGAAGCCAAGGCTGCATAGTGGAGCAGGGATAGTGAGAGCAGCAAGGGGACGAAGGGGAACGACTGGTAGGGGGGGATAGGGGCTGCCCCTATCACCCCTACCCTAAACGACTACGAAGTTGGTGTGCGGCACGGATTAGAACTCATCAATATCCTCAATGACGATGGAACAATAAATGCCCATGCGTGCGAGACATTCCAGTTAGCATTTTGGTTCCGCTGGGACAATGATATTGACGGCTTGCTAGGGTGTGAAAAGATTCCATGTGAAGAGAGGTTGTTAAAGTGCTCGTGAAGGCCGGCCTTTTCATTGAGATAAAAGACAATGCAATGCAAGTTCCCATTTGCAGGTACGTAGTACCGTGCATCACTATACCCCGCTCGTCTCAACAAACGGGAGCAAATCTGGAGACAACATCGAGCCAATACTGAAACCGCAGTGGTGGGTAAATTATATACCACTTGCGGAAGAGGCAATCAAGGTATTAATTACGAGTTGTCCTAGTGGAATACCGCAACCACCATCATGTCGTCTTCCTCGCTCTCAAGTGCGGTCGCACTGGGATGGTACGATACTGCCCGCTGTACAAACTGACGGCTACCCTCCTCCCTCCTTGTAGGTGCAAGATTCGCAGGCACATGACAATCGCCGTGCCTCCAGCACTGAAACACACCGTGTCCGGTTTGTGTCCTCCAATGTCCTTGGCGGATTACCATCATTGACAAACGGGAAAGATGTCGATGTTATCGCGCTGCAGGACGTCGAAAGCGAGGTAGATATTGGCGGATGAGCGCATGCTGACAGACATGCTTGAGGAGTCGATGCGGAGTCTTACATTGGGGGAGCGGGTGAGTTGAAGGGTCGAAAGCTGTGAGGACTTTCAGAAGGCGAAAGAAGAGATGAAAGAGAGTTCTCTGTCGGCTTATATACTGATGGTGGATGTTGCTTCTTCCACATGGATACAGTTATTTGCTCTTGCCGATGGATGGTGGGTATGGCTTCTGCTGGCTTTATCACTGACCGTGTCGTTGTCTGATCACCATACGCATCAATCCATAGAACATCCGACAAATGCAGACATGTCACACATCAGGTTCACTCCTGGCAGTCTCCAAAATAGCGCCTATTTCAAGCTGAGAGATACCTAGAAGTCTGTCGCAAAATTAAATGGTTTCATTTAGATATGACAACAACATACAACTTGAAGGAAACTGAGTTTGCCACCTCCGCACTCTACACACTAGTATAAATTCCGAGTCACCCCTTCATTGTGAGTTATGGAAGCCTCGGTATGCTTGTGGTGGAGTCCTCAGATCCTCGCGCGATGTTTGATATGGGTGCCTCAAAGATCCATCAGTATTCCACCCAGGTTCTGCGTATGGTGGTGGTGGTGGATTGCCGGAACCATTATACATGGGAAAAATCTCTTTTGGATACGCAGCCGGATTATAAAATGGATTGAGGTAGGACCCATTCCCGTCCACAGGGGTAGGTTGCACGTTACGGATAACACGCGCTCGGATAACTGATCAGGGAGGTTGACACAACATCTTAGTGGAGTGCTCCTTTGGTAAAGACCGGGGAGATTTGCGAGTACACAGCCTAGTTGCAGGAGAAAGGGCAAATAAGATATATGTGCAATGATTGACGAGAAATGATATTCCGAGCACACAAGATTATTGAGATCAGAAGGAAGACTAGCGATATGCAGGCAATCAGAATCTGGAACCATCCTTGTGTGTAGATCAGCAATAGCTAGACACATAGTGAAGTCACATTTAGTCACAACACATGGGCAGCCTGTGTGCCAAAACACCAATGCTCATATAGACCCCAAGACAGGCCCACCTAAATAGATTAGAGCCAGTACACATGGACAGGCCTGAGGGACTAAAGTGAGAGCAACATATGTATGGGCCTGTAAGTGCATTACCACAACATATGGGAGGGCCTGTGGTGGGTAAGGATGTTGAAACATTTAGATGGGCTCGTGACCAATTAAGTATACTGAGTTGCTGTAAGACATGGACAGGCCCATCCTGGTAGGTTACCCCCCTGTTGCAACATCAAGGCAGGCCTGCCTATCATAACATGGAGAGGGTCACAACATAAGGATGGGCCTGGGAGTAATATCATTTATGGTGTTGCAACATCTAAACAGGCCTGTTCATAATAAGCCATACCCCTGTTGCAACATAAAGATGGGCCTGTCAGTAATGTCATTTCATAATGTCACAACATATAGATGGGCCTGTTGACAGTAAGATGTACTGCTGTTGAAACATAAAGACAGGCCCATCACTAGTATCATTTAATAGAGTCACAACATAAGGTCAGGCCCATTGGTAGTATTGTGCAACATATGGATGGGCCCATCCACAGTAAGATGTACCTCTGACAAGACATAAAGATGGGGCTGTCAGTAATCTCATGTATAGCATCACAACATATAGGTGGGCCCTTCAGCAGTATTATTTATATCATTGCAACATATGGGTGGGCCCAGCCCCAGTAAGATGTACCCTGTCGAAACATAAAGACAGGCCTGTCACTAATATCATTTAATAGAGTCACAACATATGGATGGGCCCTTCAGTAGTATTATTTATATCGTCACAACATATGGGCAGGCCTGGCCCCAGTAAGATGTACCCTGTTGAAACATAAAGACAGGCCCATCACTAATATCATTTAATAGAGTTGCAACATATGGACAGGCCCTTCAGTAATATTCTTTATATTGTCACAACATAGAGACAGGCCCATCAGTAATCTCATGCATAGCATCACAACATATGGGCAGGCCCAGCCCCAGCAAGATGTACCCTGTTGAAACATAAAGACAGGCCCATCACTAATATTGTTTAATAGAGTCACAACATATGGATGGGCCCTTCAGTAATATTATTTAGATTGTCACAACATAAAGATGGGCCCATCAGTAATCTCATGTATAGCATCACAACATATGGACAGTCCCTTCAGCAGTATTATTTATATCATCACAACATATGGGCAGGCCCAGCCCCAGTAAGATGTACCCTGTCAAAACATAAAGATGGGCCCATCACTAATATCATTTAATAGAGTCACAACATATGGACAGGCCCTTCAGTATATTATTTATATTGTCACAGCATATGGATGGGCCTGTCCACAGTGAGATGTACCTCTGACAAAACATAAAGATGGGCCCGTCAGTAATGCTGTTTAATAGTGTCACAACATAAGGATGGGCCCTTCAGTAGTATTGTTTCTATTGTCGCAACATATGGATGGGCCCATCAGTAATATCATCTAATAGTGTCACAACATAAGGACAGGCCCTTCAGTAGTATCATGTATATCATCACAACAAATGGACAGGCCCATCTAGCAAGATGCACCCCTGTTGCAACATAAGGACGAGTTTGTGTATGGTATTCTTAGGCAGCAGAAAGGGAGATCCAAGCTATCTACATAAGGATGGTCTGTGTAAGGCATTCTCAGGCAGCAGAAAGGGAGATCAAAGGGATCTACATAAGGACAGGCCCATCCATGGTATTCTCAGGCAGCAGATAAGGGAAAACAAAAACCAGCATTGCAACATAAGACAGGCTAATCTGTCCATTGCAGGATTACAAACCCTTGGCACTGCATAAGACAGGCCAATCTGTCATATCATAGATAGCTCACCACAAATGGACAGGCCTATCCATAATTGGGTTATCCCCCTGTCACAATATAAGATGGGCCCAGGAAGACAAGAAATGAAGAAAGTGGAACCTCTCACACTATAGAGTATCTGGATTTCCCACTATAAATTGTGTTTCATGTTGGACGATTTGCCTATTTAGTTGGAATCTCAGGCACTGGTCTATGTAGCTGCAAGCCAGGCTCTGCCATTGGAGCAGACAGAAAACACACAAAACAAACAGTAATGCTATTCCAGAACAATGCATCATATTTTTATCTGAGCTTCTGCTTCATATATGCATTCAGGATTATTGACTTGTAGTACTGGTATTGCCATCATGCCATGGGAATCATTCATAGGTGGGATAAAAAATGCAACATCCATGTATCTCATCATCCATCTTTAACCTCTGACTCTTCCACTCTCCAATCACCATCACCACTCTCACCATCAAACTACTCCATCGTCTCATCATCAGAAACATGTCATTGTTGTCATCTCACAAGCTCTTCAAGAAATCACCTGAGCTTGATGCTGCAGCCAACTGCATCCTTCAAATTTACTTCAAGGATATTGTGGAAAGCAGCAAGCTGGGAAAGGCAGACAAGATTGCAAAGTGGAGAGGTGCCATCAAGGCGATAAATGATGAACTAGTGCATCATAGCATCATCACATTTTTTTCACTAACTGATGCATTCAGGATGCTGTACATGACCTCATTGCTAGGATGGATGAGATTCTGATGACCCTCATCAGTGTCGATACATTCTTAAAGTGGCATGAAGACCTCAGCTCAATTGAGCACCTATGGCCTGAGTGGAAGACTGCCCTATCCCCTTCCAAAACTGACATCGCCAACCACAAGTGGCTTGACATCATTGAGCATTGATATGACTACCACTGGTTGGGCCTCCCTATGCCCCATGTTGTGCCAACACCAACACCACCTGCTCAAGAGACTGAAATGCCTATGAGCAACAAAGGAAAATGGAAAGAGACTGAGGCAGAGGTGGAGCAAATGATAGCGGATAGCTCACACAGGATGGAGGTGGGTGATGAGGGTGAAGATGAGGTGCCAGAGAAGGAGGATGATGAGGAAGAACCAGTGCAAGGCAGGCAGAAGCACAAAGCTGCTGTGAAAACAATGTCCCATCAATCCAGACATCAATCCCACTCTAGGAAGGCAACAGTGGAAACTGACAATGATGAAGATGTTCCTGCTTGAGGCCAATCAAAACACAAGCCTTGTCCACTGTCAGACAGACTATATGGTCGCACTGCTGTAGCTGCCAGAAGGATGCCTTCCCCCAACCCCCATTCCTGCAACTCATGCTGCAGACACAAGGTCTGATGCTACAAGAACCCTGGGAAGTCCTGCTTCCTGTGTGATGGTCACAAAATTTGATGTAGCCATGCCAAAGGCAGGATTGCCACTCCAACTTGACGGAATCCATCACAAGCCAGGGGAAAAAAGTGAGCTCAAAGTCTGTCCCTGATGATGGAGGCCCAAGAATCCCAAAGTCCAAAGGAACATCCCCCAAAGTGACATGTTTTGATGGCTTCCAAAGCCATCAATGCTGGGGTTGGGCCCTCCAACCAGCAAGAGACAATCCCTGAGGGATCTTCACTCAGTATGTTCACAATTTCATGTATTTACACTGACTCAAATTTTATTTAGAGATTCATATTCCTGCATTCAAATGCAGGGATTCCCACCCAATCCCAGCCACTGTACAAGCAGATTTGATCATTGAGGCTGGCCCATCCATTGTGCAGGAGGTAGAGGGATCTACAGCAGCAGGTACATTTAATCAATCTACATTTATGCTAATTATCATGGTTAACCCTTGTATTCAAAGCAGACACCCACCCATCAACAACAGCAGCACCCATCCAACTTGCAACCACTGCAACTGCCAGTGCATCATCACCCATCTGTGCCCCAATTGCTGAGGTGTTGCAAATGTCCAACACAATTGAAGAGTGAATTGAAGATTTGGAATGTCAACTCCATGATGCTGAGGCCCACTGCCAACACAATGAGGATTGAATGTATGATTTCCAAATACAACAGGATGAAACCATGCAGATGCTGGACAGGATGGCTTGTGAGCTAGAGGCTCTGCATATTCAGGTATATGGATGAGCATTGGGTGACAATCTCATCAATCTCTTAGGGCCTCTGGCAGATGAGACAAGGGCAGATAGGACAGCAGGGTGAATGAGGCTGTCTATCATTTTACTCCTCCATGGTACATACAATGTCATTTTGTATTTCCATTTCAATTGACCACTCATGCTGCATTGCATATTCAACCTTTATTTAAGAGTGAGAAAAAGACAATAATGGCTAGACAGCCAACAGAATTGCAAAGGATAATCTCATTCTACTAAAACAACTGCTAATGTATCCCAATAGGTGGAAGCTTAGTGAATGCATGGCTTTTTGACATAGAATAGTTAACTTGAAACTTAAAAAATGAGATAGCAGGATGGTCTCAGTCTGCTAATACAGCTGCTGATGAATCCAAATAGACAGACACCTGGTGAATGAGTGGGCTATGCTATTTACAGCATTCACTTGAGAGTTACAAAACAAGATAATGGCTAATAATAGGATAATGATGCAAAGAAAGATGTCAGCCTGCAAAAACAGCATTCTGTGGATCCTGATAGATGGAACCCTTCCAAATGAGCAGCCTGTGCAATATGCAAGGTTGATATGGACTGTCTCGACCTGCTAACACAGCATTTCGATGGATCCTGATAGATGGAACCCTTCAAAATGAGTGGACTGTGCAAGATGCAAGGCTGAGAGCAATCGGTCATCAGATGCAAATGCAAAGCAATATTCTCATTGTGCTAATGTAGGATCCAAGGTATGCCCACAGGTGGGACATGTGCAAACGAGCAGATTGTGAGATTTGCAAGGTTCAATTCAGGGAAAACGTTGCATTCTGCTATTGCAGGAGCCAATGTATTTCAATAGGCAGAAGCTTGGCAAATGAGCAGATAAATATTTCTCCACAGATGGAAATACAACCAAGGGCATTCAGCCAGTCACTAGTGACCAATTCACCCTCTGTAGTGAGAAATGAGTATTCTGTTTCCCAACAATGGTTTGTTGCCATTCATCTCAGCCTGTGGATGCATGAGCCTTTCAAGACAAATGACATACATACTCATGTCATACCAGACATATCCACAATGGAAATAAAACATGTGAAAGGTGAATGAATGGGCTAGCTTGCCACTGGATGTCTCCTGCAAAGTACCTGCTGACCCACCCATCAGCTACAGGGCAGAATGCAAGGGCGGGGAACAGAAACTGCAGGTTCACATTAAGCTAACATTTAACTACAAATCTTTCTCCAGAACAAACTGAATATCAGTTGCATTCATGGCCTGCCATTTGCATTTGGCATGCTTGGCCAACCTTGAATACATCATCCTCTGCCTCACTGCACCCCAGGAGCTCCAATAGCACTGCTTCCCATCCGTATCTTATGCCATTCTTTTGCTCGAAATCTGAAGAAACTTATAGCCCATTGAAATTCTGATATTATGAGCTCTTCCTCTTCTTCCCAACGATCTTTGACAGATTTTACTCACAGCCAATGAATGTGATAAACTAGTTGAAGAAAGTTCATCAACCTTAAAGCACTGTTGAACAGTAAGGTCAACATACATTCAGACATCCAACTCTTTGATTCTGTGTCCTATGGGATGTTGATTGACCAAAACCATGGAAGATTGGTTCTGCAGTGCTCCTGTGCATTTTGGGAGAAGGCCACTGTCTGCACAGTCAGGTCTTCTTTATGAAGCTCTTGATAACATTCTAAGATATCTGCACCCATGCCAAGTACAACCATGGCATCTCTGCATCAATTATAAATTGTGGCCTGTTAGTTTTACTAAGACATTGATAGTGCGGATCATATCCCAGGCCTGAGTTTTCACAGAATAGCTCTTAGCTGTGTGCACCACCCCCCAAAAGACAGCCACCTTGTCTGCCAACATAAGATGGAGGCCATGTAGTGCATAATTAGCTTGACCTGTGTGAAGCTTCAGCTCCATTTCTGCAAGATTTTGAAGCCCTCGAGCTTGACATGCATCAATGCCAAGAGTGGATGGAAGTGGCAATTTGTCCTGCAGTCCTGCCAGGGTTCCATCTGAAGTAGGCAACTCATCCCCCACATTGTCCAGCCAACCATCATCCAAAGCATAATCCTGCTCTGAATTTGTGTCAAGAAATGCAGTCTGCTGTACAGATTCGCTGGTGGAAGTGTTGGAGCCTGCTTCAAGGTGCAGCTTCAAGTAAATCACAGCATCCATGATAAAACGCAATTGTTCAGATGCAATGTGATCAGCATGGCATGCCATAGCCAATTTTTTCAGTTCCAATGCCTGTTCCCCAATGTCCTTTCTGTCCATGTGAAGTGAGGTTATGGCCTCTTCTAAGCATAAACTGCATGCTAGCCAACTAGCTGCTCCATGTGGGCTTCCGCTGGGTCTTGGTTCCTCCAATAATGCTAGTTCAATGGCATGCACTGTTGGTGCTTCTCATGATATGTCAGTATTTTGCATTTATCCAAAAAGGCAGATGCCATACCCACCCTTAATTGTTATGCCCGAGCGCAGTGACTTCTTCAAATGGAATAGGCATGAAGCATGTGAGGTGGGAGACTATGGGCTGAACTTGTTGTAACCCCTATGGCTGAGTTATCACAATAATCTGACAGAAGTTCTGTCTACTGGCAAGTCCCTGAGGTTGTTCGCACAGAGAGAGAACAAGGATAAAGCAAAGGGATGAAGCTCAGTTGCAAGCTATTGAAAAACTGCCAATACAGGACGGAGTATGTAGGACTATATACTCCCAAGTATGAGTACCGTAGCAGTCGTGACGTGTATCTGCAGTAATCAACAAAGTCATCAGCCAAATAGATAGGAGTCATACAGTGTCAATGATGAGGGTAGGGAGGTAATGAAGGCTATACCAGCTAGCACAATCAATGCGCAGCGAGGAGCCTGACACTGGAACTATAGTACAACAATCAGACAACATAAACAAGTCAAGAGGAAAGGAAGTGAACAAGTCATCCATCAGAGAGGGTGGTGGAATACCGGATCACAGTGGCAACGTGGTCTTGACAAGTATTGGAAATACCTTGACAGTGGGAGATCCGAACGTTCCCTGGAGCATTCAAGCCCCTAGGATGGCAATGATTATGAGGGACATGATGAGACATGTGATGCACATGACCAAAAGAAGTTGAAAAAGGAAAGACCCCAGACAGAAGTGTAACATCACCCCCCTGCTAAGGTCCTCAGACCCTTGAGGACAGGCTGGAAGTCACATTAGGAGGGTGGACAGACAGGGGTTGGTGAGTAGTATAGACACAGGAACACATCCAAGTGGCGATGGGTGACAGTGGTTCTTTGAGGGCCAGAGTATAGCAGGAGCCACATCCATTACAGCATGACCAATGTCCCAGGTAACAGCACTGGTAGCACACATGTTGATAGAGGATGTGGTCTGTGGGAACCAGGGACTGTCCTCTGAAGTAGAACTGAAGTTGATCCAAAGGGACGGGGATGAAGGGAGTCACAGGGAGAGGGTCAGAGGAGTGGACAGCATTGTGATAGTGTTTGTGCATCCCTGCCCATGATGCATCCTGCAACAGTACCTCCCAAGTGGAGTTGTGAGTCCCTGTACCTAGTCACACACCAACCTCTTTAAACAACTCTCCCGAGTTGACATACCCTAATTCTACAGTGTGCCATGCCTTCTCCTTCTCCTGATCTGAGATGTCTTCTTTTAATTTTGAAGCTGATGATTCCTCTTGCTTCAGTTTGATGTGATCAAGGATTCAGGAAGCTGGTGGCGTTAAGAATTCTCCGATTTGTTGGTTCTGCAAGTGGTGATAGGCACCACCCGTCATGGCCTCAGTAAGGTCCAAAGAAGCCTTCTCCAACATGTTGATCATAATAACCTCTGACAACAGCATGGTTCCACCTAGCTTTCTTGTGCAGATCTTTGACACCAGTCTGTTGATTATGTCTGACACTCTGTAGACTTGAGACAACAACCCAAAATACTCAACCTGTTCTGGTGAGCACCCATCAATGTTGTCCCCATTGTGGAAGATGTCAAGCACCCTAACAATGTCCAAGTAGTTACTTGCTGAGATTGGTAATTGCTGCTGGTCAAGCCAGGCAGTGGTGGCTGTTGCGAGGAGATCAAGGGCTGTGCATTGAGCACTACTGGAGCAGGTGGAGAAGGCAGAGCGTAGGTTGGAAGGTTCGGCAACATTGGAGCTACTGGAAGGGGCTGCTGGCGTATTGGGGTCATCGTTAGTCTGCACCTTACCCTTTCCCTGTCGGTTACTGTCCCCACCATGGGGGACTCTGGCTGAAGGTGCAGGGACGTGCTTGACCAAGAACCCCTGGAGTGGATGCAGTTTCCAAGTCCAGGTGACAGGGGGCAATAGCAGATGGGGTTGAGAGATGGGCGAGGAGAACCTGGAGACATAAAAGCCAGTTGGGGACATTGGGGGAGAGGCTGGTGTATAGATGTTGATGGGGGGAACGAGCCCATCATGGTCAGCATCGTGAATGGATTCGTAGGGGGTGGGGAGGTCGGTGTAGTCATTCTCAGTGTTGACAGAATGAGGGGAGTCCATTTAACTTTTGAGATGGCAGGCAAGCTTGTACTGGTCAAGGGCTTCTGAAGTGTGGTCTTTTATATGTTCTTCAGGCTCCCAAGTATTTGACAAATGGGGAAAGCCTTTCCACTTGACCAAGTACCATTGTTTACCTCTATGACCATCAATCTTGTGATTTAGAATTGACTCGACCTCCCATTCGATCTCATCATCCACTAATTCTGGAAGCAGTGCTGCAGGCGCAGCTCCATAGGTGTTGTTTTTAGTGAATGGGAAGATTTGGGAGGCATGGAACACAGGGTGTACCTTCCACATTGGTGGAAGGTCCAATCAGAAAGCGACAGGTGACACAACCTGAGTCACAGTAAATGGCCTGAGACATCAGGGCACAACCTTGTCACACTGGTTTTTGATGCAGAGATGTCCAGTATCCAGGAGAACTTGATCTCCGACCTTGGGCACGACATAAGACCCTTTTGAGCATGAATGCATCAGGTCCTGTGCCTTCTTGTGTGCAAGGATAGCAACATCTCGACTCGAGGCCAGCCTTTCCAATCTTTTGCCAACCAAAGGCACTGCAGTAAGCCTTACCTCAGGATAGGAGGATGGGTCGTATCCGAGGAGCAACAAAAAAGGAGTCATTTGATGGACAGAGTGAACTCGTGAGTTGTGGGCAAATTCAGCAGATGGGAGTTTGGTGGACCAAGAGTTGGGGGACTCCACACAATACAACCATAAGTACCCTTCTACCTCCTGGTTGACCCTTTTGCTTTCTCCATTGGTCTGAGGATGGTAACCCATCGAGAGCTTTGCCTTGACCCCTATCGCTTTGTAGAGTTCCTTAGTAAAGGATGATGTGAACTGGGGTCCATGATCTGAGATTACTGACTCCAGGATTCCATACCAGGAATATATGAATTGATGGAAGAGCTGGGCGATCCTGATGGAGTCAATAGTTTTGTGACATGGAACAAACAGGGCAGCCCTTGTAAGACCCTGATCGACAACCATGAGAATAGAGTCGTATTTTTGTTCTCCTGACATGGGGAGATCTGTAATGAGGTCCATGGATATTTGCTGAAATGGGAACAAGGTTTTTGGGGCTTCGTGGGGGATGACCGGCGGGGTTGGCAGATGTGTGACCACCTTTGTTGTTTGGCACACCGGACATCCTGAAATGTAAGCCTTGATATCCTTTCCCATACCTTCCCACCAGACCTCTTTCCTCATTTTTGTGAACATAGCCTTTTGTCCAGGATGACTGGTGGACTCGTGATTGTGATAGGAACACATGCAATGGCATCAATGGTCAAGGGGAATGTATAACCAAGTTGTTCTGAATCTTTTTGTTCCATCATTGGCAATAGTGACATTTTTGTCTGGTTCTGGGCCTGTAGAGTCTTTTGACATTTGACATATCATTCTTGATGTGCTCATACAGGTTGGCCGATATTGCATACACTCCTCTGGCTCCTTTGGCAAGTTCCTCAGAAGGGTGAGCATCAGGCAGCCAATTCCCCTTTGACTTTTCCTCAGACAGGCGGGAATATGCCCTGGAGTTGGACTTTGAGCACAACAGCTGGGCTGGAAGACATCCTATTCTGCAAAGATGATTGATTTTTAGTTGTTTTTGTAATTTTGTAATTGAAAAGGAAGGTGAGATGAGGTGAATTTGGGGACCCACCCCCTCTGAAAGCCAAAGGTCCAGGGGAAGGACCATGGCCACCGGGGCAGGCTCCATGGACTTGTTTTTCTGTGAAAGAGTGTTGGTGGGCACCTGGAGGCGACCAGCCTGCCAGGAAAAATGAATGGGGTATGACTGGACTGTAGCAACCCAGTGGGCTTGGCATGGGGTGAGCTGTTGGGGCTCCTGATAGTATTCCAAGTTCTTGTGGTTGGTAAAGACCACTGTAGGTTCAACGGGGGAAAGTAGATAGGGGCAGAATGCCTTGAGGGTGTGAATAACAGCAAGCATTTCCAGATCATAGACCTGATAGCGCTGCTTGGCACCAACAAGGGACTGTGAAAGGTAGGAACAGGGATGCCACTCATTGTCAGCTCCTTTCTGGGTGAGGACTGCACCAGTCCCGAGTTTGGAAGCATCCATAAAGAGCACAAAAGGCTTCGAGAAGTCTGGGATGGTGAGGACCGGAGCAGAGCATAACAAAGACTTCAACTTCCCGAATGCAGCATCACATTCTGGAGTCCATTGGTAGGACACCCCTTTCTTGGTTAGGTCGTGTAGGGGACAAGCAATGCTTGAGAAGGAAGGGATAAACTTTCAGTAGAAGTTGCAAAATCCAAGGAAGCAACAGAGGCCTGTTAAATTGTCTGGGGCCTCCCAGGTACTGATGGCATCAGTCTTCATCAGTGAAGTCTCCATACGCCCTTTTCCTATGATCATTCCTAGGAATTCAATTTCTTCAGCCTTGAAGATGCATTTGCTGATCTTGAGGCATAACCCTTCTTTTTCACAGATCTTCAGGAACTTGCAAACCTGAGTCCGAAGTTCTTCCTTGGTTTTCCCATGGATCGCTATGTTGTCCATATAACCTACCTGCTTTCCTCATTGAGACTCGAAGGTCCGATCCATATACCTCTGGAAGGAAGGAGGTGAGTTACACTGTCCGAAAAACATTACCATGGGTTCGAACAGTCCCCAAGGTGTGATGAACACCCCTTTCCACTCATCTCCTTCTTTTACCCTGAGGTTAGTGAAACCCCATCAAATATCAAACTTGGCATAGTATCGTGATTTGACTAGTTCATTGAACAAGGCCTGAGCATTTGGCAGCAGATGTGCATCTTGGATGGTAAACGAATTGAGGTAGTGGTAATCTTGAATTAGTCACTTCTTTCCATCCTTCTTTGCTATGAAGAACACCAGTGCCACTTGAGGCGAGGTCAATGGTCAAATCTTCTTGCATTTTAGGTTCTCTTCCAAGAACTCATCCAGGACTTTTAATTCATCAGGAGACATTGGGTATACCGCTGCTTTCCTTGGTTTGAAATCATCACGAAGTCATATTTCATGATCCAACCCAGGGTGATGCACCAGGAGCGGGATATCATCTTCTGAGAACACCCTTGCGAATTCCTTGTATTCTTCTGGAAGTTTGACTTCCTCTTTTGTAGCGGCAAGGGCTGCCTCCAGTTCTGTGGAAAGAGTGGTTTTATTGACGGTAACAGGTATTTGGCCTGTTTCTTGTTTCTCCAAACCTCCGGTTTGAGGTTCGGGCGCCTGTCCCTCATAGGAAGGGACTATCTGTTTGATGTAAGCATCAGATTCTTTGGTGGGAACATACCCATCATCCTAGCATGATATTCTACCGGTTTCCCAGTTCATGTGTGGTTTGAATTCCTTTAAGAATGGCATCCTGAGAAGGATGTGTTCTTTTCCTACCAAAGGCCTGACATAACACTTGACCTGTACTACCCAGTTCTTGATGATCACTTGTATGGTCACCTTTCTGGTAACCCATTCAACATCTTTTCCAGTAAATGAGGTTGTCTTGAATTTGCTTTTGACCTGGTATGTCATAATACCAAGTCTCTGGACAATCTGTTCCAATATCAGGGAGACCTCGGCTCCTGAATTGATACATGCTATTACTCCTGCATTGTAGTCCAGTAAAACAACTCTTCCAATCGGTGAACAGGATTGCATACTTGATTCGTCATCTATGGAAGTACATTTAGCAGACAACACGGAAACAGGACTGACTGTAGCAGGAGAGTTGTCAGTCCTCCTTAAAAATCCACTCCAAACTTTCTTCTTTCCTCCTCCATTGCTTCACGATTTCTGATATAAGCAGCCTTGCTTCCATCCTCCTTGAGGACCATGTGAATGCTGTGAGGTTGTTTGGTTTTGGATTTACAGTCATGCTTGTAGTGACCTTCAGCTCCACAATTGAAGCATTTAATTTCTGAACTGGAATGTCTAATGTTCCGTTTGTGTTTGTCAACATCCATCACATCAGGATCTTGGGAACCTCTGCAGTAATGAACAAATTTGCGTTCATACCGAGATTCCTTCCCTTCTAGGATATGTTTGGTTGCAATCGCAGTTTGAGCTTCTCCTGCACACTGTATCCACTCAATGACCATGGAAGGCATGCACCCAGAGTTGAGAACCCAGTTGCGATACTCCTTATTCAATCCCTTTCTGAAGAAGATCCCTGCTTCACATGATTCTTCTTTAAGTTGAGCCTTGTTAACAAGCCCATAAACTCCATGATATAAGCTTCAAGTTCTCATTTGCCTTGAGAGATGTCCAAAAGGTGAAGTATTGCCAAGGCAGTTTGGTCACCAGACTTGAAAGTAGCTTTGAGACATTCCACAAACCTCTGGAAAGTGTCCATGTAGTAAATTGTTCTGTTGAGAAGCTTGTTTTTGTTCTGATAGTTTTTGGCAAAAGACACCACTGCGCCTTTGGTCATGTAGGTGAGTGCAAATGAAATCTTGAGGCTTTCGGTGTTGTACACATGCTTGTTCAGGTTCAAATAACCTTTGACCTGCATAACCCAGGTCTGAAGCCTGTTGTGGCTTCCATTGTATTCTCTGGGACGCCCAACATTAAACTCCTGACCTCTGTTGGGTGGGCAGCAATCATACTGGTCATCAGGATTGGCTGGGGCCTTACCCTTACTGGACCCTCCAAAAGGGACCTCTGGGGGAATTACCTTTCCAAAGTTCCTGGCATACCATTTGCATAATGCCAAGTCTGTAGGCATTCCTGTTGGAAAAGGGTCACTACTGCAGCCATGCATTGCCTTGTGAAGCCCTTCAGCCATAGCAAGCCTTTGACCTTCCAACCTTTGTCTCAGTTCCTCTTCTGAAATGGTCCTCGGGGGCATTTCAGGAACTGACTCTCTGTGACCAAGTGTCATGGACATAACTGGTAATTTGTGTGCTTCTTGTTCTTCCTTGAGGACTGATCTGAAAGAAGTATTGGACTTCTGATTGTCTTCTTCTTCTGAACTGAGCATGACTTCTGAATCCCTAAACTGGGATAGATAAGATAAATGGGGATTGGTGGCTGTGACTGAAGGACCAAGTCATCCTAATGGTATTGGTGGTAAAGGTGGGTTCCTTCCAAGTCCAAGGGGATTTGGCCTAGGCAGGACTGGAGGTCTCAACTTCTGAGGATTAGACACTTTAACAGGAAGTGATAACGAAGGCTGAGGGAGGATTTATTTCTCGAGAGAAACCTGTCAGCGAAGATTAGGGTTTTGTGCATGAGCGGATTTGCATGTAGGGATACACGAGTGCTGTCTCTAGGGAGGCGATCTATTAAAGCCTAGTGGCTGCCTGTAGAGCGGTGGATTTGGTTGAGGGTAGAGGGGTGCTTCTCAATTTTGTTATGGTTGTTAGACCAGTTGAGGAGTGGGAAAAGAGCAAGTCAGTCTTTGCACTGAGGGAGACCGATGAGCCTATTGTTTGTTTGATTGGGAGTTGGTTTGCTGATGTTCAGTAACCAGGGACAGGTAGACTTTGCACGAAGAGGTCGACGAGTCCCAAAAGCTGCGCAGAGTTTTTTGATTTTGTTATGCCCAAGTGTGGTGACTTCTTCAAATGGAATAGGCACAAAGTGTGTGAGGTGGGAGACTATGGGCCAAACTTGTCATAACCACTATGGCTGAGTTATCACAATAATCTGACAGAGGTTCTGTCTACTGGCAAGTCCCTGAGGTTGTTCACACAGAGAGAGAACAAGGATAAAGCAAAGGGATGAAGCTCAGTTGCAAGCTATCAAAAAACTGCTGATACAGGATGGAGTACGTAGGACTATATACTCCCAAGTACGAGTACCATAGCAGTCACAACATGTATCCGCAGTAATCAACAAAGTCATCAGCCAAATAGATAGGAGTCATACAGTGTCAATGATGAGGGTAGGGAGGTAATGAAGGCTATACTGGCTGGCATAATCAATGTGCAGTGAGGAGCCTGACACCAGAACTATAGTACAACAATCAGACAACATAAACAAGTCAAGAGGAAAGGAAGTGAACAAGTCATCCATCAGAGAGGGTGGTGGAATACTTTTGGAGGACGATGCACTGCAGGATTGTCAAGTCTATGGAGAGGAATATACTGTAGGTAGGTAAGTAAGTGTTCCAATATAATGAATGGAAGGAGTCCCACCTCAGACTTCAAGTTGGTTAAAGCTGAGGTGCAGTAAGGAAAAAATAAACTGCTAAGTGTCCGCTTTTGGATTACATAATGCTGTGCTCAGTGAACCACAACTAAGGTAAAGGTGATAAACTCCAACACACCCCTTCAGCAAGTATAGTCAAGAAGGAATTAAAAGAAAACAATACCCATGGCTCCAGAGAAATGAACATGCTTCTCCCTAGACACACCCTAGTCAGCACATTGGCCACCTGGTCATTGGTAGACACATAATTGATGACTACTTCTCCAGAATCCACCTTCTCTTGTATGAAGTGATGACGGATCGCAATATGTTTTGTGCAGTCGTGGAACATCGCATTTCGAGCCAGTGAGATAGCAGATTGATTGTTGATGAGGAGGGGAGTGGGTTCGTGTGATGACACAGTCTCGAGTTTGAGGACTAGGGTACGAATCCAGATAGCTTCCTTCGTGGCAGCACATGTGGCCATGTACTCAGCTTCTGTACTCAAGAGAGCAACAGATGATTGCTTTTTCGATGACCAGCTAACAGCTCCACCAGAAAGGACGAACATATAGCCAGTAACAGAGTGGCGGTCATTGATATCCGCTGCCCAATCTGCATCTACATACCTGATCATGCATGCATTTGAGTCTTGCTTATAGGTAAGGCAGACATCAGGGGTGCATCGCAGATAGTGAAAAACGTGCTTTAGTGCAGTAGAGTGTTCATGGCCAGGGCATGCAGCATGATGGCTCAACACACCTACAGTAAAGGCAAGGTTGGGCCTTGTTGCTAGCATTGCATACATGAGGGCTCTGAGAGCGCCCTGGTATGACTTGGTGTCGGCCTCTGGAATTTCTGGTTTTTTGAGCTTTAGGTTAGGCTCAATGGGGGTCGCGATGGCTTGCCCCTTGCTCATTCCAAAGCACTCGAGAATACTCTCAACATATCTCTTCTGTGAGAGCTGTATGATACCTTTATCACAGTTGCGAAGTATCTCCATCCCTAAAATCCAATGTGCCTCCCCCAGATCTTTCATCTCATACTCCTGCAAGAGCTGAGCCTTGACATGCTCAATAGTCATGTGGCACTTTGAGAGTATTAGCTTGTCATCTATGTAGACAGCAACAACAATGAGTATGCCGTTCTTGACTTTAAAAAAGAGGCTATGGTCGGCCTGGCTTCGAGTGAAACCCAGGGATTCGAAAACAGTCCAAAGGCAAGAGTACCACGACTTGGGGGCCTGTTTAAGGCCATAGAGTGCTCATAGCAGCCACCAGACTTTGTTGCTGTCAGGAGGAAAGCCCGGAGGGGGGCGAAGGTATATTTCTTCATCTAATAGTCCATTTAGGAATGTGGATTTAACATCCATCTGATGAATTTCAAGATTATACTTAGCGGCAAGTGCCAGGAGTATGCAGATGGTTGCAAACTTGGTGACAGGTGCAAACGTCTCCGTGTAGTCGATCCCATGTACCTGTGTAAAGCCTTTGGCTACCAAATGAGCCTTGTACCTCTCAATTTCACCAGTTGGCCCTTGCTTGATCTTGTAGACCCATTTTGAGTCAATCAGTTTACGGCCAGGGGGCAGGGCAACTTCCTCATACAGTCCAATGGACTTAAAGGTCTGTAATTCGTCAATCATCACAGTGTACCACTGATCTGCATCGGTGCATCGCATTGCATCATTGAATGAGCGAGGTTCATTGTCATGTGTTGTGGATGCTTTGTAAGCCACTTCCTCATTCGTCTCAGCCACCTCAGCCTCGCTGTTGCCACATGCATGCTCTCGCTCTTGAGCGACTTCATTGATGGGGCTTCCACCCTCACTCTCTGCACCTGAACCCTCTGGCGCCGCAAGCTGTTGACTAGGTAAGGTTGTCCTGTCATAGGAATTGATGAAAAAGCGATAATCATCATCTCTAGGTGGCACTTTTCATGTTCTGGTGGACCTGTGGGTCTCTTGAGGCAGAATTGGAGTTGGATAGGGCTGTGGGGGTGTCACTTTATGCATGGTAGGTTTCAGCATCATCCTAGCTTGCTTTACTGATGGTTTTGAGGCTGTTTCAAGCGCTTTTTTAGGACTCTGGCTGCTGCCTGGCATGTTACCCTCTGAGTGCTGTGGGGAATGATCTACCTTTGATCCTGAGTGATCAGGTGTGTCATTTGACTTGATTTCAACCTCATGGACAACATCTTCACTCTCTTCCTCACTAGACTTGAGATCCCCATCATCAGACTCCATGTGAGCATGGCCTTCCATGCCTGAAGCCCTGATGGTATCCAGGTGCAACATATTGCCCTTTTGGGCATTCCCTCTTATGTCTGCTGGTTTACTAACCATGCCTGCAGGATCTTCTTCTATCCAGATGCGATCTAGGCCCACTGCTGTGCTTCCCTCATCAAATACTACATCCCAGGATTTGAAGACATGACCAGTGGGCTGGTGTAAGCATAGGTATGCTTTCTTGTTCTCCACAAAGCCCAGATGAATGCATTCTAAGGACTTTGCATCTAGCTTCTTTCTTTTTTCCTCAGGTATATGTACATGTGTGGTGCAGCCAAAGGTTTGGATATGGGCCAGCAATGGCTTAATCCCTGTAAAGGCTTCATATGGTGTGACATCCTTGGAGATAGCACAGGTTGGTGATCGGTTGATTAGGTAGGCCGCATACTGGATAGCATCTCCCCAATATTTATTTGGCAGTCCAGCATCTTTTAGCATTGCCTGCACACTTTCAACAAGTGTGCAGTTCATCTGCTTGGCAACACCATTCTCCTGTGGGGTATAGGCATTCGTCTTCTCGTGGTGGACCCCTTCCGACTTGAGGTAGGCCTTGAACTCATCTGAGCCATACTCCCCACCTCCATCACTCCGAAAATAATTTGCTTTTTCACCAGTCTTGACCTCAGCTTGAGTGAGGTAGTCTTTCACTGAGGGGAAGACTTTGTCCTTGGATTTTATTAGTTTAACCACAAGGTGGTGCGAGCAAGCATCAATGAAGGTTACAAAGTAGCAGTGTCCAGTTCAGGCTGTAGTCTCCATGGGGCCACATACATCAGAGTATGTGCGGTAGAGTACTGTTGGGCTTTCAATGTGTGACCTGACAGGTGTCACCTTATGGTGTTGCTTCCCTTCAAGGCAAGGTTGGCATACAGAGTTCGAGTGCTCAGTGCCGGTAAGCTCCATGCCTTCAACCATTCCTGCTTTAACCAGTTTAAGCACAGATTTTGTACTTGCATGCCCAAGTCGTCGATGCCACAAGTCAAGTGTGGCTATGGACTTTGGTGCTGCAGCTGCGAGAGCCAGGAAAGTAAGGGTAGGGTCAAGTAGTGGAGATGGTCCTTGTATGACAAGTGCTCCATGACTCAGAGAGTGAGTCCTTGCTGCAAGGATGTAGAGTGAGCCCTGACAATGGCCCACACCTACAGTGTCTGTACCGTCGGTGATTGAGCATGTTCCACCCATGAAGGTGACCTGGACATCTCTAGTGGCAAGGTATGCCACCGAGAGGAGGTTTGTGCTGAGATCTGGAACAAAATAGACCTTCTGTAGTAGGATTCTACTGGTCTTCCCATTTGGAAGATCCATACGAAGTTCAATCCATCCAATGGCAGTAGCAGGAATTGTGCTCCCATTTCCAATGACTACAGGCTGTGGGGGTGAGAGCATCTTTAGCAAAGTGAACCATTTCTGCTGACAGCACATATTCACAGAGGCACTGGAGTCAATGACCCAGTGTGTGTGTAGATTCTCACCATTGTCAGTGGCCATGAAGAGCTGTAGGGCGCTGTCTTCAACAGGTGAGATGCGTGCGACTTTAGCAACAAGTTTGTCCTCCTTAGGCTTATCCTTTTCAGCCTGTGACAGGGACTTGGCTGCCTCATCAGCCTTCTTCTTGTAGCAGTCATCTTCAGCATGGTTCATCTTCTTACAATAGCCACAAGCCTTTTTCTTTTTCTTGTCATTCCTCTTTCCCTTTTTGTTAGGTGTCTTTGTTATGAGGGCAGTTTGTGCCAAAGAGGTGCAGCAAGACTTTTCTTCTATCAAGACTTGGGAAATGACAGAGTCCAGAGTTAGTTTCTCATTGGACAACATGAGTATAGTGCAAAGGGTTGAGTACGAGGTTGGAAGGGAGATGACCATGGCTATGGCAACAAGAGAGTCTTCAAGGGGCTGTCCCAGAGACTTTAGGATTGTTGCCTTCTGCCACATGGCATTAAGCTGCGTCTCCATCGAGACGTCATCTGCTAGGGTACCACAAAATAGTTTGCCTATAAGGTAGGCTATCATTTGTTTCCCTTTGCCTTCATAGCGCTCGCATAGCTTTTTCCAGACTTCTGCTGCTGTCGTGGCATGCAGAACACCACTGAGTGGGTCGTCCTTTAGAGTAAGCGTGATTTGAGCCCTTGCTTCTTTATCCTTGTAGTGCCAGTCTGCACATGCAACTGGATCAGCTGCTGCATCAGGTGCCTTCAACTTTCCTTCTATGAGCTCCCAAAGTCCACAGACATCTAGGATCATCATAATTCAGTACTTCCATGTCTGGAAGTTCGAACCATTGTCTTCGAGGGATGGTATGTCATAGAGTCAACTGGAGGCTTGAGTAGCTTTACCTGAAGGTGTAGTAGAGGTTACTGTTGAGGTGGAGACTGGGACCTTTGAGGGACTGGAAGTGGATGCTGACAGACCAGACATAGTAGACACTTTGTACCAGACTTGACGTGTTCAATTTTCCTAGGATTAGAACTTGCAGGCAGGGCTCATAACCTTTTGGAGGATGACACACTGCAGGATTGTCAAGTCTATGGAGAGGAATATACTCAGACTTCAAGTTGGTTGAAGCTAAACAATGAACTACCTATGGAGAGGAATATACTGTAGGTAGGTAAGTAAGTGTTCCAATATAATGAATGGAAGGAGTCCCACCTCAGACTTCAAGTTGGTTAAAGCTGAGGTGCAGTAAGGAAAAAATAAACTGCTAAGTGTCCGCTTTTGGATTACATAATGCTGTGCTCGGTGAACCACAACTAAGGTAAAGGTGATAAACTCCAACAATGTTGCCAACTCTGTAATCTATCATAGACGGGCCCCTCTTTATGTTGTGACCCTATAAAGCATATGACGGGCGGGCCTGTCCATATGTTGCAACCTTCTTCATGATACAATAGGCAGGCCCGTCCATGTCTTACAGTAGCTTAGCATACTTACTTGGTCATGGGCCTGTCTATATGTTGCAGCATCCTTACCCTCCACAGGCCCTCCCATATGTTGTGGAATTGCATTTATGGGCCCATACATATGTTGCTCTCACTATAGGCCCTCAGGCCTGTCCATGTGTCATGGCTAATCTATTTAGATGGCCCATCACAGGGTCTATATAAGTGTTGGCATTTTGGCATGCAGGCTACCTATATGTTGTGACTAAATGGACTACATGGGGTCAGCTAGAGCAGTATGTTAGCCAGCAAGTGATGAAGTTTTTCATAGACATGAACATGCTGGCTCTGTCTCAGGATCGTAAAACCAGCCAGTCGCAGAAGCCAAGGCTGTATGGTAGAGAAGGGTAGTGGCCGCAGCAAGGGTACGAAGGAAGTAGGGGTTGATAGGGTAGGAGTGATAGGGGCAGCCCCTATCACCCCTAGTACCAGTCACTGCTAGCCACCTAACTATCGCCGCTGAGGGCCTTTGGAGACCTCTCCAGATACCAGTCATGTTCATGTACCAACGAGTTTTTGATCGTATTCCCTCGCCGTCGTAGGAAGCTTCTCTGATGGGGTCCCCTTTTCGATCTTTTCCAATAATCCGATGGTCTGCTCGTCTGGAACCATAGGGTCGTCTTTTCCTTATGTATATAAGTGCGCTGGTCAATGGTACGCCAGCATAGTCAAAATCACGACTTAACGCCCTCGACACGAACAAAGTATGAAGACAGCTTTGGCCTCACCCAAGGCGAGATACACCAGTCCTGGATGTTCTCCAGCCACCGGCACCAACCGGGGTGGTAGTTCGCGAACCACTCGCTTCATTAGAATGGCCTCGAAACCCCGGAATCAACGCTCCTTTTCACAATGCACATTCTGCTGTGGCTGTATCGAGTTGGTGGGTGTAAGGACTCCCCTAACTGTACCGTGCTTTGTCATTGAGGTCCACTGGCTCAAATTTCCCAATCCAATGATGAAACACGAGTCCTTGCGCTCCACGACGAAGGAATACGCTCTCAAGTTGAGTTTAACAGATTTCAAGGACGGAATCTCGATACTGCCAATACGGTCCAAAATACTCTGTGGCACGGGCATGTCCACCCGAGACGACATATAGATGGAAAGACTGCGCCAGCGGTTCGCATAAGGAACGAGGAGCTCCAGACCTTCGCCAATAGTACCATAGGATGCGAACGAAATACCACATTGAAAAGTGATATCGAGCAATGCCTCGCGACCTTTCTTCAAATGTTCCCTTGCGAGGCTTAAATTCCGCCCGCCAACAACTTCTATTGTGGATCAGAAACTGGGCTGGTTCAGAATCACCCCTCCCTCACCAAAGCCGCGATACATGTGCCAAGATCCCCTTTCGCGAAGGGTTGGTTCCACCGAGAGCAAGGTGAAAGTTTGACGAGAGCAGCTCTACAGGGAGACGTTGAACAAGCGGCGGCCTTGTTCGGATCAGTTCGTCAATCCTCTTCCTCTGTGCCACTGCTTTTACACGGACACCGATAGCTTTTCAACAAGCTTTCGCTCATTTTCCTCAAGGCGACCCAATTCAACTCGCGCTACAGCAAGTTCATCCACGATGTGAAGTCGATGGCCCTGTCAGACAGGTGTCAGTTTGGTATCAATACTCCATTTCAACGGTGAGGAGTTACTGGACTTGAGTGACTTTGAAAATACCCAGAAAGTGCAGAATTTCAGATAGAAGTACGTTTGAACGAGTCCAAGACTCGAGAGCTGACCGGAGCAACTCAAGCACCGGTACTCTTAACTCTGAATTTTGGCTTACGCCTTCTCACAGCTTCTCACTTCTCTTCGATCAACTGACGTCCGACTGCTACCCAGCTTCCTTGAAACCCAGCGTCGACGCGCCTCAAGTTTACTTTACCCCCATCCCATTGTGAAAGCAAGTGTTTCAGTCAGCATGTGTGCATGTATTGCAAGAGAAGCATCCGCGAACACTGGGATGAGGAACAGTCCACACCGTGCCATCAACTGTTGAAGGGGCGACTGTCTTAGGGTAGTATATAGTCAATGGTCAATAGGCGCTGCTAGCAACTAAACAAGCATACAATTCCGAATCGCGTGGCATTCGAGGAAAAACGATAATACGGCATAACGATAACTATTCTGACAATGGGTACATGCGCCTTCTAGAAACAAAATTACAAGAGGAGAACGCGACGCATCGATGAGGTAGTGGTACAACATGCTTGGAGAGCGAACACATGACTTGACGGACCAGGATTTGAGCACCGCAAACGAACCATAATAACAGCGAAGGGAAGCGGAGGAGAAATACGTTCAGAACGTCAAGCAATGGAATAGAGAAATTTGAGGGAGCTGTAGAGTCACAGATCAAGTTCCCGAACTTTGCGGTAGACGTCATCGTCTTCGAAAAAATCATTGTCGCCTTCGATGTGAGTTCCTTGATGACATGCCGCAGCATGCTTCCACCTGCGCCAGTGAGGTCCGAGAACCGGTTCCATCAACACACGTACCAGTAGATTTCCTTGACCTTGATCGATGTTGTTACAATTACACGAATAATATTGAAAGTGCAATACCTTGATCTCCAACTCTTTCAAGCTTTCGACGGGAATCCACTTCTTACACTTGTGACATTTCCCCTCGAGTATATGCGTGCGCTCCCTTTTTCCAGGATTGCGCCGTTTCGTCGTGCGGAAACTAACTGGCGGAGAAAATGGAGTAGATGACACTGCTGATATGCCTGCTTGATATATAGCCTACGTGGGATGTCTTAGAAAGGAAGAATACATACCGTGCCCATATTGCATGTGGTAACTAGAAAACATCTTAGCAGAAATCGTCGAGAGATGAGAAACCTCTATAAGGGATCAAATGAGCCGTGCCTAAACCTCTTCGGGTATGGACGCACTACTTGTACGCAGAGAACTTCATGGAAAGCCACACGCATTGGCCACTTCCTCCTCGACCAGGACTCTCCACGCATACCGGGCATAGACCAACTTTGCTAGTCCCACAGCCCCGTACGAAGCGCGGAGTGTACAGATCTAAGGCACTATGTGGAGGGTTATATAGTCCGCCAGGGTGCTGCAAGCTTGAGCTAAGGGGTGCGAATCTGGATAGGACCAAAGTCAGTATACATTGATAAACAATATCCACGCGTAATGTCGGGAATCTATCCGTAGGACTGACATTCCGTCTGCAGTTTGAATGTGAGAGCTAACGGGGAAACGCCTGTAGAACAGTGAAAACTGTGGATGATACGGAATACCAGCTGGCAGGAGACGGCGTGTGGGTTTATCGCAATCGAAAATTGGTAGGATAGATATAGCATCGGTTTCGTTTAGTGGCCGTAACTTCTTTCGCTTGTGACAATTTTCGCCCATGTGTGCGAAGTAGTGGCATGCTGGAACTGGCTTTCGCTTCCGTTCAAAATCATCGGATCGTTTACTTGATTCTTGTGTCAAGTATACTGAAGGCAGATCACGAGCAGGACGATTGGTTTCGGCGGTCTCCGTCGCATTCCGGAAGGAATATTGGACAGGGGAAGTGGGGGGTGTACTCGCTTCCCTTGGCGCATGCCGTCCGACAAACTGGTCTGGAGAAGACAACGGAGTAAGAGATGAAGCGTCAGAGATAGGTGATATTGAACGCTTTTGGGAATCGCCATCAGGGTCTCGGGCAACGGACTTAAACCTCTCGATTAAGGATACACGTTCGGTCGTTGAATACAGTTCCAAATTCCGGGCCCTGTCGTTACACAGAGGCGTTGTGCCACTTCGGATATCAGTAAGAGAAGAACTTTGAGAAGAGTGAATGGAATCCTTCCGGGAAACCGGAGACAGGTCGGTATTGAAACTGATATATTCGGCGAAGGGAAGGTCGCTGGTGAATTGTCGCTCAAAGGGCGTGTTCCCTTGAAACGGAGGTGAGAAATCTGGGCGGAGCAAGGCCGTATTGCGAGACAAAGGACTTGGCGACGATATCATTTGCGTGTACGTCGGATGTCCGGGGCACGGTGTCGACTGGATAGAGAATACTCGTGGGAAAGTATGCCAGGGGGGTGGACTGATGTTCGAGAGGTACTGAGATCGATACGGGGTCGATTCCCGGACAGGTGACCGCATATAGCGTTTTGTATGGTCACTAGAAAACGCAGAGTTACTGCTCATGACAGGACACATCCACTGAATGTCGTCATGATCCATCGAATAGCGTTGAGTGTGTGTTGCGTCGAGCAGCTCTTCACAAAACGAGTTCGCGGGCAAGCGTTGGCCTGGGTACATCTGTGGAGAAGAATGCGTTACGCTGTGACAAGCAACGGAGGTGTTTCTTTTACAGTCTAAACGCTGGACAACTTGATGAGAAAGAGAGAAAAGGGGCGCAGGGTTATTCGACGCGTCGCGTCTCTCTTATAACACAGGGGGAGATCTGAGTTACGCGGACATCAAATATTATTTGATCTCCGCATTTGCGGCAACTCGAGCGCCGAAAACATCATATTCCGCTGTTCCCAACGACATGCTCGTGTTCAATGTTCTCGTGTTATGCGCGTCGCTGCTGGCAGCTGCAGGGCGTGCAAGGGCCTCAGCATTGACCACTTCAGTTGCTCCTAATGAACGCCTCTGTTTCTATGCTGATGTCGACAAGGCAGGAGAGAAGATTGGCGTATGTATGAGGGTAGTAGTTGTCTATGTGGTACTGACGTACATGTCCAGTTTTACTTCGCAGTGAGTGTACACAGTTTTATGGCTTTATACAGTGATGTGGACGAGTGCCAAAGGTGCAAGCTGGAGGGTCTTTTGACATCGACTTTGATGTGAAAGACCCGAACGAGAAGGTCCTTCTTGACGGTCAACGCGAGCGCTCGGGAGACTACGTGCTAACAGCGAATACCGTTGGAGAATACTCGTTTTGTTTTGAAAACGACATGTCCACGTTGACAGACAAGCTCATCGACTTTGACATCATGGTGGAAAGCGAACCGCGGAGAGAAGTGGCAGCGAAGCCTGGCCAAGTAGCGGATCATACCAGTCCGCTGGAGGAAAGTGTATATCGTTTGAGCAGTATGTTGAACAGCATAAAGCGGACACAGAGATAGTGAGTTCCCATCACTGACCTCGGTACGCTCTGCTGACCGTCTTTCAGTTTCCACACACGAGAGACACGAGGTTTCTCGTTGGTGAAGAGTACACAAAGGTATTACGAGCCATGCTGATTCGTGTGCCGTGCTGATCGTTTCACCTTCCAGTCGTTTATTCTGGTATGCAGTTTGCGAAAGCCTGGCTGTAGTGGGAATGGCTATGTATGTTTTTTTTTTTTTTTCCTGTAATTAACCTTCCAGTCTTTCTGACGACCGGATAGCTTGCAGGTCTACGTACTTCAAACATTCTTTACGAAAACTGGTCGCAGGTACAAAGTATAGCACTCGGACTCGTACGTTACTTTGATGAAATATTATTTTCCTGGATAATCTTGTCAAATCTATGGTTGTGAGGGAGGACCTGGGCGAAGCCAAGAATGTCTGGATGTCGAACACCTCTAGCGCCATGGGCGGGAGGGGTGGACCATTCTTCTGGGACCATATCCAACTACTTCTCCGGGTGCGAAGTGACATCCAACCGGTCGACACCCAATCGGCAGACCTTGCCGGCAGGCAAGGTTACCCGGAGATTATTTTTGTTTAATGCGCGTACACAGCCAAAGTAAACTTGACGCATGTCGACTGCGTGGGAAGCTTTGTAGCAGTCTAATGCTGGTTCACAGGCAGATTAGGAACTGTTGGGAGTCTGGGTGTCCCCAAGCCTTTCAGCTCTCGGTACCAACGACCGTCCAGCAGAGCCATCGACATGGATGAACTGGCTATAGCACGAACCAAGTTAGCCCACTTAGAGGAAGATGAACGACAGCTTCTTGAACAACTATCGGACGTCCGTGTAGCAGCGGTGGCGCAGAGTAAGAGGACGAGGAACCGGTGCGTAAAAGACCACCATCCATCGCCTCCTTGCAGAATTACTCTCGTCAATTCTGCGTCTTGCTCTCCGTGGAACAGACTCTACGCGAAAGAAGATCCTGGCACGTGTATGGCGGCATTGGAGGGATGTGATGCTGAACCAGCCAAGTTTCCGGTCTACGGTGGAGATTGGTGGTGGACCGCAATTGGATCCCGTAAGGGAATCACCCACATCCTGGGACAGTCTTGGTGAAGGTCTGGACCTCCTCATTCCTTGTGCAAACCGCTGCGGTAGTCTTTCCATTTATCCATGTTCTTCGACATCGCCAATGCCGATGCCTCAGTTCATTTTGAACTGTATTGGTGGTATCGAGCTTCCTTCCTTAAAACGTGCTCTGCTTGATTTGAGAGTGACTACCTTTTCTACCTTCCTTTCCCCAACAAATGTCTCTGTTCTGGAACGTCTGGAAATGCGGTCCGATCATCATAAGCTGCGTTCGATATCTGGTATGTTTTCCAGTAGGGTTCGGTGGCTCTGATCTATATGGTTTTAACAACTTTGCAGGTATGTCATTTTCAAAACATATTCTGGTTCTGACACTAGTCACTTTTACGATGCGAACTACAAGGCGCGGGTATCAGGGTCCGGATTGTCCCTCAGGATGGAGTTTTGAAACAAGAACTGCAGTGCCTTCCGAACTTCGTTATTTAATTCACGTACAACATGTCAATGATTCTTCTTTGACAGGTATGTACTGGCGATATTTACTCAATTGCTCAGAGAGTAGCCCAGAGCCTGCCCTTCCACGCTGGTCTGCATCGCAATAAGGCGTTGTACCATCGCTCTCCCTTTTTCACCGAGCTGAGAACGAAAACGATCCTCCGTCATCCATCGTAGACCATGCTGAAGTACGTTTCTAGCACGTGTCGAGCCTCCCTTGACATCCCCTACACATGCATGTAGTGTACAACGCGGTTTCTTTAAATCGTATGTTGCACAGTGGAGCACGTTGGAATTATAAAACACTGTCTCCCCTGCTAAAAGCGACAATTCAGTCCATCATCTGAGAAAAATAGAAACAGAGGTACTCACGCCTAAGGGTGACTCGGATAGCGTCCGGCATGTCAAGAGGATTCTTAGGTGCATCCTGGGTGATAGAGTGTGCTCGTTGCTCCGCCGTCCTCGGGATTCTGTGTGACTTCGGGACAATAAAAAGACAGGAATCCTCATACAACGCGCTGTCAAAGATCTGAGTACCAGATGAAAGCGGGGAATGCTGGGCGTTCTCACGTATTCCATTGTACCTATGTGAAGTGGATTTGACTGCATAAGTCCTCCCTTGATACACATGGAAAGACGTACACCATATTTCCATGCGGCGAGAGCCTGGGCTTCTTCGTCTGCAGTCGCATCCTCTTTCACGTCGTCTCGATGCCATCGGAGGGCAAAATGATGGTTCAAGGGGTTAATCAAAAGATTGAACAACTCTGGTCGCCGTTCATGCACACTGCGGTGTTAGCCCCAGCATTCCCACTCAGATGCGACGGCCTGATGCCAGAAGTACTGACCCACTTACCCATTTGCAACTCGTCTTCTCTACATTGTAATAGCTCCCTCACAACGGCCAAGAGCCCCTCCGAAGTGTACCACTCCGCAAAGACAGGCTCACCGAGATCCGGATGCATGACGTGCTGCACGCCCCAGGAATCCGTATTATCATTTTCATAGGGCGGAAACTGTCGCCCTACCGTGCGTCGGTGTGGCCATGCGCCCGAGCGTGTTTTGGCTATGACACGCTCGCATGCTTTGCTTAGTAGCGTAAAGTGCTCAGAGGTTACCAAGCCTGGCACAATCACATAACCTTGCTCATCGTACATTTCCTTGACGCTAGGTGTCATGATGATGACGTCCGAACTGACGATCGTCTTCCCTCATAGGTTTCCGCAGGTACCATATCTGTGTTTCGCATGCCGAAGCACGTAATAATCGCGACTTCAGGGATGTCAATTTTGAAGTGCACCCAAAGCAACCCGTGTTCGTTCTCGGAGGTCACATAAATACTTACCGACCGCCGTCACCACGCTGTATGTCATTAATGCCGCGCAGGAAACCATCTTTTCACCTGTTTAAGGAGCTAATCTCTATTCGTCCCTGGTCTTCAATCCGTCTGGTGCCAAGGTTGTCTGGCAAGAATGGTTTCTTGCCGAAAGTCCTCGCCATCTTCCTTCTGTGCCTCGTACGTCTAATACACGGCATTCTTTTGATTGTTCAAACTATTATGTATCTGGGAATACTGAAACTGTGATGCCGTGTGCAATTCAGCTTGGTAGGAAGGGCGATGGTTGGAGAACGTCGAGAGTGCACATGAGTGCTCGTATCCGTGAAACACGTAATACGGTGGATGGGGGGCTAACAACCTCCAATAACTTTCCCAAAACTATGTCGAGGCGGGGCAAAAGCATAGCTAGCATCCGACGACATCCGTCTAGGTGTAGCGTGTACTTGGGAGTACCAAGCGGAGCAGACAATTAGCAGTAGCACCACTGCAAAAACTTACGCGTGATGAACATCAACAAGTTGCAGTCAAAGTTAACGACCCGTGATTTAGGCCCTCGGAAGGGATTAACTTATTGCGGGTGATGGACACCGACGCTTTGTCCGTGCGTGCTTCTGTCGTGAGCCATGGCCCTCATGTCTTGAGGGTTGTACGCACCAGTATGGCGCACATTTGGACGGTTGCCGCCTAGATTCAAGATCACAGCACACACCCTGATGAAAATGCGTGGCAAAGGAAATGGAGCTCTTGTCCTCGATTCGTTGTGTAACAATATTGGCGGTTGCTGGGCGGACCATATCTCGACAATAAAGCGTGGATCTCCCAAACATGGTATGAGGTAATGGTATTTGAGAATTACGCGTACACCACAGGCGAAGGAGGAATTGCACGATCAAAGACGAGCACTGGGGTAAATATAATACAAAGTGTCCGTGCGCATATACTACCACCTGTAAGATGACAATCCTCATTCCGTGGTACCCCCTGTTAGGGCAACTATGTCATCCACGAGGCCAGTGGTGAACACTGGCACGCTCTGCATTTGTGAGGTGAGGGAACGAACAACGCTATTAGGGGAATCACTCACGAGCTGCAGACGAGAACTTGCTGAATTTGAAAGCGTCGAATCATGGCGCAAGGTAACCTCCTGCAGCTCAACAACACAATATTCCCGGAGTATTTCGTACAGTCTACAAAATGATTCAACATCATCTTCGTTCGGGATGTAGCTGTCTTTGAAGCGGACCCGGAGTGGGCGCAGGTCCTGTCGTGTCATAAGCCACCGTACAAAGTCATTGTTTTCTCGAATAGGTAGCTCCAGCCATATACCAGGGTCAAAGCGATCAAATACCACAGTCTCGAGGCTTTCCCAGTAATCTGCGGGAGATCGCAACCCATCGATACCTTTGCAGGGGCGGAAAAAAGCCGACAGCGTACATGCCGAGTCAAATTCCGCATGGAGAACTCTCGGAAATGCTCTGCAAAGAGCCAGAGCATCCAGCGTATTCAGTCTGATTGAGAACATTGGCAAAGACATCTTCCTGACGCTACTGAACTTGTCCGCCAAACCGCTGAAGACAGTAGAAGGCAGAATTTTCGAGACAGCACCATACTCAAGATATGTGAGCTTCGGAGCTATGATTGCTTTGAAGAAATCATCTGCATTTCTGAGCCAGAATTGTAGGGTCTCAAGAACAGGAAAGTAGACACTGTTTGGTTGGAGTGACCACTGTGGTATATCACCCGAAAGTGATAATGTCACCAGTGTCAGAGCCGGCATCTGCATGAACAATGATGTGCCTGAAAAGTTGATGAGACTGATGGGCTTCAGAGCCACAAAGCTTTGCTGCAAAACATACCAGGCGTTGAGTGTGGATCATTATTAATAAATGAGATTTTCAAATGCTCCAGAACCTCGACACTAGTTGGGGAAAGGAAAGTAGGAAAGGCATCTACTACCGGCCCGAACTCAACACGGTTCAACGATGGAAACTTGACAGCACCGAGACGGTCTAAAATAGACTGCGGCATGGTTGTAGAAGAGGCCCATGAACAGACGGAAAGACTGCGCCAACGGTTTGCACAAGAAACAAGGAGGTCCAGACCTTTATAAAGGGTACCGTGGTATCTGTCCGACCCAACTCTAACAGTTATATCGAGCAGTTCCTCGCCACTTTTCTCCAAATGGAGGCTCACAGCAGGGCTTAACTCCTCCGAGAACAGAATCTCTATCGCGGACCAGAAAATCGGATAGGTCCAGAATTACATCTCTCCAACGCCGCGATACAAGTGCCAGGGTACCTTTTTCTGAAGGATTGGTTCCACAGAGAGCAAGGTGAAGGATTGACACGAGCACCTCTACGGGGAGACGCTGGATGAGTGGTAGTCTTTGCTGGATCAGTTCGTCGATTCTCTTCCTCTGTGCCGCTGCGGCTGCACGGACACCCAATAATTGTTCGACAAGGTTTCGCTCATCTTCCTCTAGCCGAGCCAACTCAGCTCGCGCCACAATAACTTCGTCCATCTCGGTGACTCTGTCAGATAGCGTCAATACAGGGCATTACCCAAGATCAGACATGCATATTAACTGGGCTTACAACTTTCAAAAGAAAAGAAATTTATGTACCAGAAAACAGAGTCTCGATCTGGTAGAATTGCGCTCGAACGAGTCTAAGAGTCGAGGGCTTAGGCTTGGGCACGCTTTGATGCCCGAAAGACAGAAAGGCAGGTGTGTGACTCATCACCAAAATTGTCAAACTCCGCTATTGCCCGATAAGGAATATATTTTCGAGTGGCTGTGCCGCTGACGCGCCGCGAGTCGGTCTCGTGATACCGTGCACCCCCGCGTGTCCTGTCGATTGCTGAGGCAACGACATAGCATTTATCGATCTAGTCATCAACATCCAGCGCGCGCTGGTCACTATATTTTGCGTCTACCACACATGCCTGTACATATCGATGAATATATATATCACCACAAGTTCATTGTTCTGGGCCTTGCCAATCACTTCATTAGAATGCACTCCTACGACATGCTCGGTAGTAAAACATAGTTACACTTTACAGTAATCTGTACTGAGAGGGAAATTGAAAGCCTAAGAGGAGCTCTGGTGATGTTTAAGCTTCTTGCATGCCATAGCAAGCTCGTTGACAACGACCAGAGGAACAAGGGGAGTGACAGAATATTTGGAGGGTGAGCACTGCTTGAATACCTGGCAGGGAGTTGCAGAGCATGGGCTGTGAGCAGACATTAGTAGAGAAACCACAAAGAATACCCTATGGCACACCTAAACTTTACATTCTCCATGTCTTGCAATGTAGGCTCACACTTTACTGTGAGTATAGTATCATTGGCTTGGGTGAGGGAGGGGTCACTGGCTTGCATGGCCTGCTCCTTTGTCCTCCTTGCTGTCTGTTTGTATAGCAACATCATGACAAGGCTTCCTGGGATAGGGGAACAATTAGAATACACATTTAAATGTAAAAGGATAGCTTGTGTTACCTACTGCAGACATCTTTCAGACAAAACATGACTCATTTCCTGCCAGGGGTGGTGATGTTGACATTGAAGTAATGCATGTTCCAGGATGAAAGGGCACCATTGATTTCAAGGTAGATGACATCTTGAAGCATGTTGACAGTCATTGCCCTGGTTTTGCCTGCCATTATTACCCTGTTGTAGTAAGGCCCCATGTCAGAAGCAAAATGGCCACTGCCACTCAGAAGCAGATTGGCAAATTCTGGTAATGCAAATTACAAAGTAACTATAATTGCATCTGTTGAGAAATGACATTGAATATATGATGATTTAATGTGAATATATGTGTACACATTCAAGCTGAGAGGCATCTAAGAAGACAGAATCATTGACTTTGAATGAAAATGATGAGTAACTAAAGCATCCCATATCCCTCCTGGGCATACAAGTTCTTGTTATCATCAAGGCCTGCCACCATTTCACCATCATTATCATCTGATTTGTCATCATCAGGCTTGCCTGGAGCTTCCCTCATCCTCATCCAGGTCTGTATCATCATCTTCCTCTTATCCACTCATCTTGTTGTCCTCCTTGGCTCCTTGCACTGTATCAGCTTCTTCATGTGTGCCACTGACCTCCTCACCAGCAGTTTGACAGTCCAATTGTAAGAATAAATCCCACTCCCTGGATACCTTATGCCCTATGCCACCACCTTGAAACTGCATGAACATATCTCAATCAACAAACCTATCTGAGCTTTAAGTATGCATCCATGTCAATTTATTTCCTCACTTACATGTTAACATCAAAATATCACCAGTCCTCATGGAGGTCCTCATCAGGCTGCATGAATGATGGTCCTAAATATTCAAATGTTCGTCCAAGCAAGAAAGCTGGAATCAGATGGACACCATGAATGACTACATCTGGGTCCAAAAACCCAAACGCATCCAGGTCATCATCAGAAATGAATCCTACCTGATACAGTTGGCATGCAGCAAACCCTGATCCCCCTGGTCTGCTGTTATCACAGCCAAACCACCACACAAAGAGCATGTTCATCCACTTTATCCCATCAGATGAGGCATTGTTGTCATAGTACTGTACATTGATGTGGAAAATTTTAATAATGCATGTGTACCAATATGGGTGACAACAATCATCTGTCTTGTGTGACAAGAGCATGATATCAGCATGAGTGCATGGATTAATGGTGTCTTGTTCTTGGTGGAGGTTGTAGGTTGTATAGCCAACATGCAATGTCTGATGCTCGTACATCATATCATGTGAGATGATAAGATTGTTGTGGTCAGCATTGGAAAAGCTTGGTGGGTCACCAGTGTAGTCCACTCCAAGAATGCATTCAAGGAGATGGTCTTTGAGGCAGTCAACAAAGTCCTGTGAAGAGTTAGTTGGTTGCATGCAGCCATGCACACCAGATGACATACCTCAGTGGCTCTGTCACCTGCCAATGAACTCAGCAAACCAGGGATGTCCACAGGAATTCATGATGATGCTGCAATGTGGTAATGTTGAGAAGGCAAAGACCTCTCATGTTTCTGCCTTGGGTGGTTTTCACCACCACTTTCACTTCCTTCAGTGTTGTCACATGCCAATTTATCAAGAGACTTGACTATTTGGTCAAGAACTCGTTCTCGAGCCTCATGTTTGCTCATGGATGCCATTGTTGTAGCATGGTTCTTTGAAGTTTGTGGGTACTGCTGCTTCAACCACCCATGTTCAAATTTGCCCTATGAAATTCATCTGTAAGTGTTTTACAATTGTGTGAAAACAATCCTACTGGTTGCATTGTGTAATTATCTGTTGTACCACATTGTCAGATCATGTTTGGATAGTCACCTAGGGCATGGAACTTGTATGTTTGGAGATTGAGGGATTTGCATTTGGGTCCAGATGACCCAGTTGAGCTTGATATACCAGTCTTTACTGCCATTGCTGTGGTACAGTGGCCATGGACAGCTGTCTCTTGTGGTAGTTCACATGTGTTGTAGTACTCACATGTCGTCTTCATGAAAGTACAGACCATCTGACCTAGAGAGACTGTTGCAGAGTCAAACAAGTCTAGTGTGTCAGATGTATGGAGCCAAAGTTTTGCATATGCATGCCAAGTAGCAAGGTCAAATAGTAGGTTGAGTATGTGACTGTTGTGAGGCTCCAGCAGCAAATTTTTGAAGGGAGGCATAGTGCACTAATCCAGGCAAAGTCAAATAGGTAGATGATGTTTGTCTCTGGCTTGCACAAACCTGTAATAAGTCCTCAAAGTCTTGTGCTGCAAGTCTCTTCATGGCTGACACATTGCAGGCAAACTTCTGAATCATTCCATGACCAAAAGTAGGGATGTTCCAAAATCTGGTGAATGTATTGAGTAACAAACATGCAAGTGGAGATTGGGATTGGTCAAATCATTATGAGACAAGTACTTACCTTTTATTGAGTTCTTGTATACCATCACCTCCTGCTGCAAAGAGAATACATAGTAGGTGTGTGAAAATTGCCTTCCATACACCAAGCTTGAATTCATGGAGCTGGTCCATGACCAGAAGGAGGAAAAAGTTAACCATGAATTGTAGCAGGCATTCAGAGAACTGCATTCTTAAATAGATTCCATTCAGCAGTCTTCTATATGTAGTTTACACTGAACACTGACTGTTGTTGGAACATAGGAGTGCTTGTTCAGTTGATATCCCACTTGCTTTCCATTGACAGCTGCACCTTTCTGAATATGAGCTTATGTGCCCAACTGATGTGCCCCTGCTGTTCAATACTGTCCATCCAAACATGCCTGACATGGTGTCACATATTGCATGCCATGCCCATCTTTGAAAATGACTTTTTCACTACAAGACATTGCAGACAGGCACATTTACCAAGAAATTTGATTCCCACCACCAAGACCCTTAGGATGGCATTAGTATGGCACCCCAGCGACCAACAGGAGACTGACTTCTCTTGATAATTGGCTGAATAGGAGAAAAAGTGGGGATATATCTGCCATGTGATCCCATCAGCACACTGTATGACTATACCACTTTGGTAAGCATCCATGAACCATGTGTTGAGGATTAAGTCCCAAATGGCATGGAATAAATCACGCTTGCAATGAGTGAGAATCTCCCTGGAGGATGCTTAACCATAATGTCCCCTATAGATATCTTGAAAGTTGTCTGGAAGCTGTGAGGGATAAGCACAAAATGCAATGTACCAGCTACAGGAGCTACCATACCTTCAGAATGTAAATGACATGGTGACATGCCATGGCTGTCAGCTTCCCCCCTAGGTACTTTGACTGGTTCCCAAAATACATATAAAATGGCCACATTGATACATCTCTGAAGTTGGTAAGGTGTGTTGAGTCTGACCAAAGCACCAGGCATGCAACAACACATTCTAGGTCTCCATCCAGTTCACAAGGCAGTTTATTGATGTCTTTGTGTGCATGAAGCATTTCCAGTGAGGAGTAGGCTTCTGAAAGTATGTCAATTACATGATCATCACTAACCTGCCAGCACTGTCTGAATGGCATGGTGTGGAATGTCTTGAACTGTTCACTTTGAAAGGTGCTTGTGATGATGTCAATGAGGTCCCGATGCCAGACTCCATCAATAATCATTTCAGGGGCAGCCAACTCAGATGGCCACTTCAACTTTTCATTTGGTAGGTGAACCATGACAACAGATCAATGCCATCCATATTCTTCCTTAAATGGGTTGTTTGTGCCAAGGAACTTGTCAAGTAGTTTGGCCTCATGCAAGTGGTGGAAACTGGTGAGCTCCCTTGGATTGCAGAGGGGGTGAGCCAGGAACTGGGCCAATCAGTCGAGTTCTGCAGCAGACTTCTGGTTAGTTCCCAAATACTGCCAAGCCATCAAAATACTGCATGTGAGGTTGGTGAAAGGAGCAAATGTGGCCACATGTGTGCAGCCACCTTCAACACCTGGAACTCCCATAGATGCTGGGTCAGTGGTGCAAGTAGGTGGAAATGAGCCATCCAGGCCTGGAGCATCACAAACACTCCCAAGTGACTCATCAGGTATATGAGTTGGTTGGTTGGCATGGACACAGTATAGTCCAAATGTGTCTGGGTCAGTTGTGAATGGCTCAAGACATGGTGTAGCAGGTGTATCAGACCAGGTGGACTCAGGCAAAGATGGAACTGGTGAGTCAGGCCTCAAAGAACATAGCTGAGCAGCTGAGAGAGGCATGTGTGCAAGGTGGGTTGAACTTCCAGGAAGGAAGTCAATGAAGTGAAGCTGGCATGCTGAATATGCCAACCAGACCAACAGGACAGAACCAGCTCTGGTTGGTCCACCCTGGGGCAACCTCCATCATAAACTGTGCATATGACAGTTGTCATAGATTCAGATATATGGACAATAACTTACATTGATATTAGTAGCTAACACATCATAGTCATCTGAGTCTCCTGCTGGTATGTCATCAGGGGGAGCCAGTAAGCAGGGTTCAGCATCAGCTTGATGAGTTCTTTTCAGACATCTCATGCATTCAAGATGGAATATTTGGTGCAATACCTCACAGAACTTGGGACACTGGGGTGTGTGCCAAGAGCTGCTTCTAAGTCTTGAAGAAAGCATCACATCCAAAGCAGCTATACATCAGAATTTTCAGAAGGAGGGAGTGGGATTTCAGGCAACTCGAACAGATTAAAATGAATGCCAGAGACATTGGTGAATAGTTATATTTCTAGTACAAATTACTGTGAATCACTGTCAGTTGACTTAGATGGGTGACATGAACAAAAACATACCAAGTTTGAACTACTCAAGGAGCATTCAATGATGCATCCCAGAAACTTCAAAAGAATGAGTTAATGATGACATTAGTCATGAAGATCAGTGTATGAAGGGGACCAAGTGAGTTCAGCATTTGCCAACTTGCTCCTTCTGTCCTACCTCAATGTCCATGCAATGTCCGCACAAGCCTGACCCTACTTCTGATAGTTCTGAATCTGACAGCAATCAATCTGATAGTGCTCAAACATCCTCAAGACACCACCATAATGGGAAGATTAATAAGTCAAAGTAAGTTCCAACCCTGATGATGCAGTGCTCTCTGGCTGATGTGACTGCAGATGGGTCAAAGTCAAAGAAATCACAGGATTGCCTTGTTTCTACCCCACAAGATCAGTGTCTCCATGCAGCAAGATGGATTCCCACATGTTTGATATGTACTGTAACCTGAACAAAGTCATTCAAGTCTCCCATGCCCTCAAAGCAGACAATACAGCAAGTGGTACCAATGACCCCAATGATGAAAGTGCTAGAAAGGCCTGTGATAAGATCCTTAGAAAAGCATAAGTACAGCATTTAACAGCATATATATGATGTTCTTATGATCACAGCAACCCTGAGAAATGCAAACAATACAAGCACATATATGACTACCTGAAGGAGCAGGTGCTGTACTTCATAGATCTCATTAAGAAGAAGAAGAGTGGCAAAACTGTGCTTCTCATGCATGAGGTAAGTCAATGGTGACTCGAGTCTAGTGCATCACATGGCTAACAAGTGACTTTCTTTCAGATGCAACAAGTGATCAGCCAGATGCAATCTGACAATGCCAGTCATCTCAAGCCTATGATTCCAGCTTATGCAGCTCCCCATCCAGACAAGAAACTTGTTGATCCACCTGTCAATGTGAAGAGTTCAAAAGACAGGCTTGGGTTCAACCATGCAGAGCTCACTCAGCTCCTCTGTCTGGTGAGGAGCCTGCAGGCTTTGCTAGCAGATGCAACTGGGTATGTACCATTCCACTTGACATTATCAATCAGTTGATTCACTGTTCCATAGGGTGAGGAAGCAGCTTCAGAATGGTAACATCCTTGTTACCACCCAAAAGTGGCCAGCATTTCTTTACTCCAGCAACATCCCAGGTAAGGACTATAATCCTGAGAAGAGCAATGAAGGATTCCTCTGTGGATATTTCATTGAATGAGTAAGTGTATACTACTGTGTGTGTATCAACTACTAATTTAAAAATCAGGTCCTCAAACACATCTTCACTTCACTGTCTTCTGCTTTGCCTGGTAGCAAAGTGCACAACACATGTGCCAGCAATGTGAAGATCCACCACATGACCCACATAGAAGCTTACCATATCACATATGCCACAGTACATGTAAGTGATATGGCATTAGAATGATATGCACTACCCTCTTCTTGTTATGCCCGAGTGCAGTGACTTCTTCAAATGGAATAGGCACAAAGCGCATGAGGTGGGAGTCTATGGGCCGAACTTGTTGTAACCCCTATGGCTGAGTTATTGTGATAATCTGACAGAGGTTCTGTCTGCTGGTGAGTCCCTAAGGTTGTTTGCATGGAGAGAGAGCAAGGATTAAGACAAAGGGGTGAAGCTCAGTTGCAAGCCATCGAAAAACTGCAGATACAGCCCAGAGTACATAGGATTATATACCCCTAAGTATGAGTACTGTAACAGTTGTGACGGATGCATCACGATGCATATCTGCAGTGATCAACAGGATAATCAATGAAATAGAGAGGAGTCATATGGTGTCAACAATGGGGGTAGGGAAGCAATGAAGGCTATACTGGCTGGCACAATCAATGCACAGTGAGGAGCCAGACACCAGAGCTATAGTACAACATCTGAGCAATATACATGAGTCAATGGAACAAGGGAGAAACATGTCGTCCATCAGAGAGGGCAGTGGAGTACCAGATCACAGCAGCAGCACAGTTTCAACTGGTATTGGAAATACTTTGACAGTTGGAGATCCAAAAGTCCCCTGGAGCATTCAAGCCCCTAAGACAGTGATGACAACCAGAGACGTGATGAGGCACATGACACACGTGACCACAAGAAGTCAAAAAAGGCAATGCCCCTGGTAGAGGCGTAACATCACCCCCCCTCTAAGGTCCTCAGACCCTTGAGGACGGGTCGAAGCTGGGGTTGACAGGGCGAGTGGATAAGGGTCAGCGAGTAGTATAGATGCAGGAACGTGTCCTAGTGGTGATGGGCGATGAAGGCAATGGAGTTGACAGCTCCTCAAGGGCCGGAGTAAAGCAGGAGCCACATCCATTGCGGCATGACCAATGTCCCAAGTAATGACATTGGTAGCAGGCATGGGGGTACAGGACATGATCTAGCAGGACAGGGGTCTGTCCTCTGAGGTAGAACTGAAGTTGATCAGAAGGTACGGGGATGAAGGGAGTCATAGGGAGAGGATCGGTGGAGTGGATGGCATTACGATAGTTTTTATGGATTCTGGCCCACAATGCATCCTGCAGTAACACTCTTTAAAAAGGTCCCCCAAGTCCACAAACCCTAACTGAAGCAGGCGGGGCTAAAAACTCGCCAATCTGCTGGACCCTGAGATGATGATACGCCCCACTGGTAATGGCCTCGGTAAGATCTGACAAAGCCTTCTCCATCATATCAATCATGATTACTTCAGATAACAGGGCAACACTGCTTAACTTTCAGGTGCAGATCTTGGAGACAAGTCTGTTGATCATGTCTGATGCTCTGTAGATTTCAGACAGCATCCCAAAATATTCAACCTGTTCTGGTGAACACCCGTCAATGTTGTCCCCATTGTTGAAGATGTCAAGCACCCTAACAATGTCCAGGTAATCACTTGCTGAGATTGGTAGTCATTGCTGGTCAAGCCTGGCAATGGTGGTGGTTGCAAGGAGGTTGAGGGCAGCACATTGGGCACTGTCAGAATAGGTGGTAAAGGCAGTGCATAGGTGGGCAGGTTCGGCAGCATTGGTGCTACTGGAGGGGGCTGCTGGACTATTGGGGTCATTGTCAAAGCATGTTTTACCTTTTCCCTTTTGGTTACTGTCCCCTGCGAGGGGGACTCTGGCCTTGGAGGCAGGGACGCACCTGATCGAGAGCCCCAGGAGTGGACATGGTCTGCAAATGCAGGAGACAGGGGGCGATAATGGGCAGGATTGAGAGATGGGTGAGGAGAACCTGGAGACATGAAAGCCAGTGGGGGAGCTCAGAGGTGAGGTTGGGGCATAGACAGCAATGGGGGGAACGAGCCCATCATCATCGGCATAGTAAAAGGATTCTGAGGCATGGGGGAGGTTGGCATAGTCGTTCTCGGTATTGATGGAGCAAGGGGAGTCCATTTATCTTTTGAGATGGCGAGCAAGTTTGTACTGTTTGAGGGCTTCAGACACATGGTCTTTTATATGTTCTTCAGGTTCCCAGGTATTTGACAAATGAGGGAATCCTTTCCATTTGACCAAGTATCGCCTTTTTCCTTGACAGCCATTGGTTTTATGATTTATTATTGACTCAACCTCCCATTCGATCTTGTCATCAACCAACTTGGGCAGAGGTGCTGTGGGCACAGCTCCATAAGTGTCATTTTCAACAAAAGGAAAGATCTGGGAAGCATGAAACACAGTATTTACCTTCCACGTTGGTGGTAAGTCCAATCAGAATGCGACTGGTGACATGACCTGAGTCAACGTGAAGGGTCCAAGATGTTGGGGCACAATCTTGTTGCACTGGTTTTTGATGCAAAGGTACCTGGTATCCAGGAGTACTTGATCTCCCACCTTGGGCATGACATAAGACCCTTTTGAGTGCAAATGCATCAGATCTTGTGCCTTCTTATGCATGAGGACTGCGACATCTTGATTTGATGCCAGCTTTTCCAATCTTTTGTCCACAGAGGGAACTGCACTGAGTCAGACTTTGGGATAAGGAGAGGGTTCATAGCCCATCATGAGTGAAAATGGGATCATTTGATGGACCGAGTGTACCCAGGAGTTATGGGTGAACTCGGTGGAAGGAAGTTTGGCAGCCCATGAATTAGGGGCTTTGGCGCAGTAAAGGCACAGATATCCTTCAACCTCTTGGTTGACGTGTTCACTTTCTCCATTAGTTTGTGGATGATACCCGGTGGAGAGTTTCGTTTTGACTCCTATGGTTTTGTAAAGTTCCTTCGTGAACGAGGAGGCAAACTGTGGCCCCCGATCCGAGATCACTGATTCTGGAACTCCAAACCTGGAGTAGACATATTGATGAAAGAGTTGGGCAATCCTGATGGAGTCTATTGTTTTGTGACACAGAATGAACAGGGCAGCCTTAGTAAGCCCCTGATCGACAACTGTGAGAATAGAGTCGTATTTTTGTTCTCCTGAGACTGGGAGATCTGTGATAAGATCCATGGATATTTGTTGGAATGGAAACATGGTTTTTGGGGTTTCATGGGGGACAACAGGAGGGGTAGGCAGGTGTGTTATGACCTTTGTTGTTTGACACACTGGGCAACCTGCAATGTAAGCCTTGATGTCCTTTCCCATGCCTTCCCACCAGACTTCCTTTCTCATTTTAGCAAACATAGCCTTTTGTCCCAGATGACTGGAGGACTTGTGGTCATGATATGTTCGCATACAATGTCATCTGTGTTTGGGGGGAATGTAGAGCCACGTAGTTCCAAACCATTTGGTTCCATCTGTTGCTATGGTGACGTTTTCCTTTGGTTCTGGACCTGTCAAAACCTTGGTCATATTGTTTTTGACATGTTCATACAAGTCCATGGAGATTGCATATACCCCTCTAGCTCCTTTGGTTAACTCCTCAACTGGGCAAGCTAGAACTGGCCTTTTTCCCTTTAACAATTCCTCAGATGGGCAGGAATAAGGTACAGGGGTTGGTTTGGATTGTGATATTTTGGCTGGAAGATGTTGTAGTCAGCTGAGATGGTTGATTTTTAACTGTTTTTGTAGTTTTGTAATGGAAAATGAAGGTGAAACAAGACGAACATGGGAATCCACCCCCTCACTAAGCCAAAGGTCCGGAGGGAGGACTGTGGCAATTGGAGTGGGTTCAGCAGACTCACTTTTGCAAGAAAGGGTATCAGCAGGTACCTGGAGATGGCCTGCCTGCCAAGAAAAATGAATGGGGTAAGACTGGATGGTGGCCACCCATCATGCTTGTCAGGGGGTGAGCTGTTGAGGCTCATGATAGTATTCAAGGTTCTTGTGGTCTGTAAAGACCATGGTAGGTTTGACCGGGGAGAGAAGGTAAGGGCAGAAAGCCTTTAGTGCGCATATGACGGCAAGCATTTCCAAGTCATAGACCTGGTAGCGCTGCTCAGCACTGACAAGGGATTGGGAAAGGAAGGAGCAGGGGTGCCACTCATTATCAGCTCCCTTTTTGGCAAGGACTGCACCAGTCCTGAGTTTGGAAGCGTCTGTAAAGAGTGCAAATGGCTTCGAGAAGTCTGGGATAGTGAGGACTGGGGCAGAGCATCACAAAGATTTTAACTTTTTGAACATGGAGTCATGTTCTGGAGTCCACTGATAGGACACCCCTTTCTTTGTAAGATCATGTAGGGGGTGAGTGACACTTGAAAAGGAGGGGATAAATTTGCAGTAGAAGTTGCAGAAACCGAGGAATCAGCGAAGTCCTGTTAGATTGTCAGGGGCTTCCCAAGTACTAATGGTGTCAGTCTTCATTGGCGAAGTCTCCATACACCCTTTTCCTATTATCATTCCAAGAAACTCGATTTCTTGAGCCTCGAAGACACATTTGCTGAGTTTGAGGCATAACCCTTCTTTTTCGCAAATTTTCAAGAACTCTCAGACACGGGTCCAGAGTTCCTCCTTTGTTTTGGCATGGATCGCTATGTTATCCATATACCCAACTTGTTTTCCTTGTTGAGACTTGAAAGTTCGGTCCATGTACCTTTGAAAAGAAGGGGGTGAATTGCATTGTCCAAAGAACATTACAGTGGGTTTGAACAACCCCCAGGGCATAATGAAAGCCCCTTTCCATTCATCCCCTTCCCATACCCTGAGGTTAGTAAAACCCCATCAGATGTTGAACTTAGCATAGTACCAGGATTCAACCAACTCATCAAACAAGGCCTGCACATTTGGTAATGGGTGTGCATTGGGGATGGTAAACGAGTTGAGGTAGCGGTAGTCTTGAATTAGCTGCTTCTTCCCATCTTTCTTAGCCACAAAGAACACTGGTGCTGCTTGAGGCGAGGTTGACTGTCAAATCTTTTTACACTGTAAGTTTTCTTCTAAGAACTTGTTGAGGACCTTTAGCTCTGCCGGAGACATTGGGTATACTGCTGCCTTTTTGGGTTTGAAGTCGTCTCAGAGACAAATTTCATGGTCTAATCTGGGGCAGTGTACTGGTAGCAGGATATCTTCTTCCAAGAACACCTTGGGAAATTTGTTATATGTTTTCGGAATTTTTACCTCCACTTTGCTGGTCACCAAGGCTGCTTCAAGTTCTGTAGAAAGGGTAGTTTTATTTATTTCCATGGGTAGAGAACCCATAGATTCTTGGGTCTTTAAACCTTCTTTCAATGGTTCAGTTTGCTGTCCCTCATACCAAGGGACTACCTGTTTTATGTAAGACTCGGAATTGGTGTTTGCAACATACCCGTCATCCCAGCAAGTTATATGCCCAGTTTCCCAGTTAACACAAGGCTTGAACTCCTTTAGGAAGGGCATTCCAAGGAGGATATGCTCTTTTCTGACTAAAGGACCAACATAACACTTGACTCATAATGCTCGGTTCTTGATGATTAGCTTCAAGGTTACTTTGCGGGTAACCCATTCCACATCCTTTCCAGTGAATGAAGTAGTCTTGAACTTGCTCTTGACACAATAAGTTGTTATTCCAAGCTTTTGAACGACCCATTGTCACACACCAAAGGTGTTTGGTGAGGTGGACATGGATGTAGCTGATGAATGGAGGTGAAGACCATAGCCCTCATGTGAAGAAGGACAGCCAGCAATGTCAGCAGTCATCCCTCACACAAGAACAAGTTGTCAGTGCCAAAGAAAAAGGAGGAGGCATGTTAAGTGCCAATAAAATTCTTAAGCACTTGTGTACGGCATTCTGGTTTTCGATGTATCTCCACCAGTTCTGCAGACACCGAAACCATTCCCACACTCTCTTGTAGTGCTCAGCCACACAATCCTACCTTCCAGGATTGGAAAGGATTTGCGCACTCCACACATTTCTACAGCACTCCCTCCAAAAGACACTCATTTTGCTAATTCTTCTGATATAGCTGCCTCCACATCAGTCATTTCGCTTGTCCCCTTTGCTAGGGACCATGGCTACATATATCTACCAGGGGTTCCTACCAGCTTCCATCCTGAAGCGTCCTGGTACATCCCACCCTCATCTGCCCCCTCTCAGCCCATCCAGCTTGGACAGCATGTTCTTTTTGTCAGTATGACCTCCAGGAGGACATTCTTTGGTCGCCTCAGGTCTGTCATTCGCTTGGAAAGGTCTTATGTGGTCGTTTCAGTCTCTCCAGTCCAAGAAGCATATGGATCCTTCCTCCCTGCTGTTACGCTTTCTTCGCACCGTACCCTTTTTCCAGATGATCGCAGTCATGTGCATCACGTGCCTCGTCACGTCGTTGGTAGTTGTGCTGGTCTTAGGGGTGCGGATGATACGAGGGGAGTTCGGATCACCAACTGTCCAGGAATTTCCAATACCTGTCGAGACTTACCAACCGTGATCCGACCCGTGACGTTCACCGCTCTCGTGATGGTCGAGATGTTCTGTTCCGTTTTCTATGACTGACAATGACTCGTTTATATTGCCCAGATGTTGTACTATAGTTCCGGAGTCAGGCTCCTCGCTGCGCATTGATGGCGCAGCCGGTATAGCCTTCGTTTCCTTGCTACCCCCATCATCGACTCCGTTTGACTCATATATTTTAAAAGGATTAGTTTGTTGAGTGCTGTGGATACGCGTCGCAACGCGTTCCTCGCGACTGGTAGGGTACTCATACTTAGGGGTATTTAAGACCTGCGTACTTTACCATGTATCCTCAGTTTTTCAATAGCTTGCAACAGAGCTAATAACTTCGCTTTAATCCTTGTTCTCTCTCCACGCGAACAACCTTAGGGACTCGCCAGCAGAAAGAACCTCTGCCGGATAATCGCGATAACTCTGCCACAGGGGTAACGATAAGTTCGGCCCGTAGTCTCCCACCTCGCGCGCTTCGTGCCTATTCCATTTGAAGAAGTCACCGCGCTCGGGCATAACAAAATCGAAAAACTCCACGCAGCTTTCGGAGCTCGTTGACCTCTTCGCGCAAAGTCTACTCGCTCCTGGTTACTGAACTTCAACAAACCATCTCTAAATGAAGGCTCGTTGGTCTCCCTCAGAGTAAAGACTAACTTGCCTTGTTCCTCCTGCTTCTCACGATTGAGAAGCATCCCGCAACCCTCAATCAAATTCACCACTCTACAGGCAGCCACTAGGCTTTAATACATCGCCTCCCTAGAGTCCCTCTAACATATCGCGCTCGTGTTTCCCTACGCGTAAAAACGCTCGCGCACACCCGCACAATTAGTTTCCGACAGGTTTCTCTCGAGAAATAATTCCTCCCTCGGGACTTCGTTGTCACTATCCGTCAAAGTGTCAAATCCGCAGAAGTCGAGACCACCAGTCCCTCCACGACTACCGCAAGGACTTGGTAGGAACCTGCCTTTACCACCAATCCCTCTAGGAAGACTTGGGCCGTCGGCTACAGCAAGTAATCCTAGGCTATCTTATCTATCCCGTTTTAGGGAATCGGAAGTCGCGCTTAGTTCAGAAGAAGAAGACGATCAGAAGTCCGATACTTCTTTCGGATCAGTCCTCAAGGAAGAACAAGAAGCACGCAGTTCACCCGTGATGTCATCAATGACGATTGGGCACGGTGATTCAGCTCCGGAAATGCCGCCAAAGGTATATACTGAGGAGGAGTTGAAGGAGAAGTTGGAAAGACAGATGCACTCTTTGGCCGAGGACTGGCGCAAGATAGCTGGTCAAGGACAGTCGAGTGATCCCTTCCCAACAGGTACGCCTACGGACTCGGCTCTACGGGCATGGTACGCCAGAAATTTCGGAAAGGTAATTCCCCCAGAGGACCCCGTTGGTGGGCCCAGTAAGGGTAAAGCCTCGGCCGATAGCAGCGATGCGTCGTACGAATACCGCCCACCCAATGGAGGTAGGGAATTTAACGTCGGGCGTCCCGGAGAATACGACGGAAGCCATAATGGGCTTCAAACCTGGGTCACGCAAGTGGAAGGTTATTTGAACCTTAACAAACATGTCTACAACACGGAATCTCTCAAGATCTCTTTCGCACTCACGTATATGACAAAGGGAGCCGCGGTAACTTTCGCAGAAAATTACCAAAACGAAAACAAGCTTCTCGACGGAACCATCTGGTACACCGACACTTTCCAGCGGTTCGTTGAGCGTCTCAAAGCTACTTTCGAATCCGGTGATCAAACCGCGCTGGCAATCTTACGGCTGTCCGATATTACGCAAGGAAAAAGAGAACTTGAGGTGTATATTGCCGAGTTCACGGGACTTGTGAATAAAGCCCAGTTAAAGGAAGAGTCATGAGAAGCAGGGATCTTTTTCGGGAAAGGACTCAACAAGGAATATCGCGATTGGATACTGAATTCCGGACGCGCGCCGACCACAGTTATCGAGTGGATCCAGTGCGTGGGAGAAGCCAGAACCGCGATCGCAACCAAGCATATCCTTGAAGGGAAGGAGTCCAGATACGAACGGAAGTACATTCATTTCCGAGGAAATTCCAGAGATCCTGATGCGATGGACGTCGACAAAAGAAGGTGAAATGTACGCCGATCAAACGATGACGTCACTTGTTTCGAATGTGGCAAAAAGGGCCATTATAAGCATGACTGTCGATCCCAGAAGACTAACGCCTCACCCGGTGTTCGAATCGTTCTTTCCGACGATGGAAAGAGGGTTGCTTACATGGGAGATCGGTTGGCAACAACCGAAGAATTGAAGGCATATGGTCTGGAAGGGAAGGGTTTTTAAATGGGACCACGGAAACTCCTAAAGTCGGTCCCACTTCAGTTTTGTCCGCCATCTGTACTACCACCATAGACGATGAAATGCGTATGCGTGTGGAATCCCCTTTGGGAAGAGTATGGCTGCCGGACTATAACGCAGGAGTAATGGTCTGCATCGACTCAGGTGCAGAGGTTTCGCTCATCTCGGAGCGAATCGTTCAATGACTCAAGATCCCGACCTATCGCGTCAAGACTCGTTTCAAAACTACTTCCTTTACAGGAAAGGACGTCAAGTGGGTAACCCGAAAGGTCTCGATCCAACTAATCATCAAAAATCGGGTTGTCCGAACCAAATGCTACGTAGGACCCCTAGTAGGGAAGGAACATATCCTTTTGGGAATGCCCTTCCTTCGGAACTTCAAGCCTCGTATGGATTGGGGGGACAACAAGATTGTTTGCTGGGATGACGGGTACGTACCCACCCGAGACACTGACCTGTTTATCAATAGCCAAGTACCTTGGCACTATCCGGGGTATGCTGTCAAGTTCGATAAAGATGGATCCTTGAAAGAGGAGACATCGGTAAGTACTGTGGAGGTTAATAAAACAACCTTGTCCACAGAATTGGAAGCCGCCCTCGCTTCTTCGAAGGAAGAAGTAAAACTCCCTAGTCTCTATCAAGAATTCTCACAAGTATTCTCAGAGGAAGATATACCACTGCCACCCCATCGGTCCGGTCTGGACCACGAAATCCGGCTCAAGGAAGATTTCAAACCCAAGAAGGCAGCAGTATACCCCATGTCTCCGGATGAACTAAAGGTTCTTGATGAATTCTTGGAAGAAAATCTCAAGTGCAAGAAAATTCGGCCTTCAACCTCCCCACAGGCCGCGCCGGTATTCTTCGTCACGAAGAAGGATGGAAAGAAGCGGTTAATTCAAGACTATCGCTACTTAAACTCCTACACCATCCAAGACGCGCACCCGTTACCAAACGCGCAGGCTTTATTCGACGAGTTGGTTGAGTCCAAATTTTATGCGAAGTTCAATATACGCTGGGGATTTACCAACCTTCGAGTAAAAGAAGGAGATGAGTGGAAAGGGGCGTTCATAACGCCAAGAGGATTGTTTGAACCTACGGTAATGTTCTTTGGGCAGTGTAATTCACCACCTTCCTTCCAAAGGTATATGGACTGTACGTTCGAAAGTCAACGAGGAAAACAAGTTGGGTATATGGATGACGTCGCGATCCATGGAAGAACCCGGGAAGAGCTTCGGACACGCGTTTGGGAATTCTTGCAAATCTGTCAAAGAGAAGGTCTCCGCCTCAAGATTAGCAAGTGTGTATTCGAAGCCGAAGAAATAGAATTTTTGGGAATGGTAATTGGGAAAGGTCACATGGAAACTTCGCCAACGAAGACCGACGCAATCAGTACCTGGGAAGCCCCTGACAACCTGACAGGCCTTCGCCGATTCCTCGGATTCTGCAACTTCTATCGGAAGTTTATCCCATCCTTCTCAAGTGTCGCCAGACCCCTACACGACCTAACAAAGAAAGGGGTTTCCTACGCCTGGACCCCGGAGCGAGATGCAGCCTTTGAAAAGCTGAAGCGGTTGTTATGCTCGACTCCGGTCCTCACGATCCCGGACTTCTCCAAACCGTTCGCGTTGTTTACGGATGCTTCGAAGCTCGGAACTGGTGCGGTACTCGCCCAGAAAGGTTCTGATGACGAGTGGCATCCTTGCTCGTACCTGTCACAATCCTTAGTCGGTGCCGAGCAGAGGTACCAAGTGTACGATTTGGAGATGCTCGCCGTGATTCGCGCCCTCAAAGCTTTCCGCCCCTATCTTTTGTCCCCAGTCGAACTGACTGTGGTTTTCACCGACCACAAAAACCTCGAATACTATCGTGAGCCACAACAGCTCACCCCTCGCCAAGCCTGATGGGCCGCCACTGTCCAGTCATATCCCATCCGGTTTTCTTGGCAGGCTGGTCGCCTGCAGGTACCCGCCGATACTCTCTCCCAGAAGAACGGGTCCGCGGAGCCTGCTCCAGTTGCCACGGTCCTTCCCCCGGACCTTTGGCTTTCGACGGGGGTGGACACTCAAATTCGCCTTGTTTCACCGTCTTTTTCGTTAACAAAGTTAATAAAAATAAAAAAGGTCAACAGACAAATATGTATCAACCGTATTCCTGGTCGTACGGCACGGTCTCGTCAAAACACAAAACCCTATTCTCGCCCTTCTGAGGAGTCATCAAAGGAGAAAGGGAAACCTGTAGCTCGCCCCAGTGAGGGAATTGTCAAAGGAGCTAGGGGAGTGTTTGCCGTGTCCGCAGACTTATACGAGGAAGTAAAGAAAACTGCAACAAAGGAAGGGCCAATTCGAAGTGACAACGTCACCATCGCTCCAGATGGCACCCAAAGGTTCGGAACCACTCGCCTCTATATCCCACTGGAGAACCGCCGACATTGCATGAAGTCCTACCACGACTTGGAGTCAGCAGGACACCCGGGACAAAAAGCGATGATGGCCAAAATGAGAAAGGAAGTTTGGTGGGACGGTATGGGGAGGGACATCAAGGCCTATGTCTCTGGGTGTCCCATGTGCCAAGGAAGCAAGGTCATAATGCATCCTCCGAAACCACCGATCACACCGCATGAAACCACCAAAACGCCTCTCCCGTTTCAGCAGATCTCGATGGACTTCATCACGGATCTACCTGTTTCAGGAAAAGAAAAGTACGATTCAATTCTCACGGTTGTTGATCAGGGCCTGTCAAAGGCTGCGCTGTTTATCCCGTGTCATAAAACCACCGACTCCGAAGGGTTGGCTAGGATATTCCACCGCTTCATCTATTCCCGATTTGGACTCCCTGAATCGGTGATCTCTGACAGGGGCCCCCAGTTCGCCTCCTCCTTCACAAAGGAGTTATACAAAACTATCGGGATAAGGTCTAACCTCTCCATGGGGTATCACCCACAGACGAACGGAGAAAGCGAACGTGTCAATCAAGAAGTAGAGGGTTACTTACGACTTTACTGTTCGGAGTTTCCGAACTCATGGAGTGGCAAGCTACCCTCGGCAGAATTCGCCCACAACTCACGGATTCACTCCGTCCATCAAATGACTCCCTTTTCGTTGCTCCTCGGATATGACCCGTCGCCCTACCCAGAAGTTAGACTAAGCCCGGTACCCTCGGTTGAAGAAAGGCTAGAACGACTCGCAGCCAACCGGGATGTTGCGATTCTGGCACACCGGAAAGCTCAGGAGTTGATGAAGAACCGCTCAAAAGGGGTATATGTTGCGCCCAAGGTAGGGGACCGTGTTCTCCTGGATACGAGTCACCTGCGCATCAAGAACCAGTGCGACAAGATCGCGCCTCGACGTCTCGGCCCCTTCGAAGTGACTCAGATTGTGTCACCTGTCGCGTTCTGGTTGGACCTACCGAAAACTTGGAAGGTTCATCCTGTGTTCCATGGGTCTCGGATCTTCCCGTTTGTCGAAAACGAGACATATGGGACTGCGCCCGCAGCCCCTCTGCCAGAGTTAGTAGACGACGAATTTGAATGGGAGGTCGAATCTATCCTGAATCACAAAACTGATGGTCGCCGTGGCAGGAGGAAGTATTTGATCAAATGGAAAGGGTTCCCCCATTCGTCCAATACGTGGGAACCCGAGGAAAACATAAAAGAGCACGCTGAAGAAGCGTTGGATCAATACAAACTCGCCTGCCACCTGAAAAGTTAGATGGATTCCCCCCGTTCTGTAAACACAGAAAATGACTATTCCGACCTCCCCGTCCCAGAATCCTTTTGCAACGCCTCAGACGACGGGCTCCTACCCCCCGTCGCCGCGTATCTCCCAACCTCTCCCCTGACCTCCCCCGCCGGTTTTTATGTCTCCGGGTACTCCTCGCCCGTGTCCCAGCCCAGTTCGCTATCTCCTGCTACCGCCAGAGCTAGCCGGCCGCGCCCACTCCAGGGCATCTCGGTCAAGCGCGTCCCAGTCCCGAAGGTCAGAGTTTCCCCAAGTGGAAACAGTAGCCAGAAGGGAAAGGGAAAGGTGCGCACTAGCAATGACCCCGGTAGTGGAACCCCCGAAACCCGTGCCCCCAATGCTCCCGAATCTTCCAACGTACACAGCACTTTCACCACCTACGCCGACCGCGGCGACCGGGCAGCCCTCGATGTCCTCGCCGCAATCATGGCCGCCAATGCCAGGGCTGACGAGCAAAGACTACCAGTCCCAGCGGCTGAACACGTGGACGTTGTTAGGGCACTTGACCTCTTCAAGCACGGGGACCACGTTGACGGGTGCTCACCAGAACAAGATACATATTTTGGGCTGTTGTCTGAAATCTACCGAGCATCAGACGTGATCAATGGACTGATTTCTAAGGTACGGACTCGGAAGTTAACCGGGGTAGCGCCGCTTTCGGAGGTTATCATGATCGGAATGCTCGAGAAGGCTTCAGCCGATATCACAGAAGCCATCACCGGAGGAGCCTACCATCACTTACGTCAACAACAGTTTAACGAGTTCCTCGCACCTCCGGCCTCCCGGCTTCTCGATCGGATCGTCCCGAAAGAAGCGTCGCCCAAAAAGGTTGAAATGAAAGAAGACAGGACGGATCAGGAGAAAGAGAAGGAATGGCAAGCGATAGAGCTGTCAAATGTGGACTCGAGCGAGCTTTTTAAAGAAGTAGGTGCTCGCTTGGGAACAGGGACTCATAACTCCTCTTGGGAGGTTCTCCTTCAGGATGCGTCATGGGCAGGGATGCATAAGCAGTACTATAACGCCGTCCACGCCTCCAACCCTCTCCCTGGTGCTTCCTTTGTCCCCGTCCCTGCAGATCAGCTTTGCTTCTACCTCGGAGGACAGTCCCCTGTTCCTGCGGGACACCCCTTGTATCAACACGCGTGTTACCAGTGTCGTTACCTGGGACATTGGTCCTGTCGCAACGGACGGGGTTCCCGTTTTACTCCGGCCCTCGAGGAGCCGCCATCTCCATCACCATCGTCGCCCATCGCCTCTCGAACGCGTTCCCGCGTTTACACTACTCGCCGACCCTTATCCACCCGTCTCTCTAACGCGCCCTCTTCGTCCTCAAGGGTCTGAGGACTTTAGCGGGGGGGTGATGTTACGCTTTCTTCGCACCGTACCCTTTTTCCAGATGATCGCAGTCACATGCATCACGTGCCTCGTCACGTCGTTGGTAGTTGTGCTGGTCTTAGGGGTGCAGATGATACGAGGGGAGTTCGGATCACCAACTGTCCAGGAATTTCCAATACCTGTCGAGACTTACCAACCATGATCCGACCTGTGACGTTCACCGCTCTCGTGATGGTCGAGATGTTCTGTTCCGTTTTCTATGACTGACAATGACTCGTTTATATTGCCCAGATGTTGTACTATAGTTCCGGAGTCAGGCTCCTCGCTGCGCATTGATGGCGCAGCCGGTATAGCCTTCGTTTCCTTGCTACCCCCATCATCGACTCCGTTTGACTCATATATTTTAAAAGGATTAGTTTGTTGAGTGCTGCGGATACGCATCGCGACGCGTTCCTCGCGACTGGTAGGGTACTCGTACTTAGGGGTATTTAAGACCTGCGTACTTTACCATGTATCCTCAGTTTTTCGATAGCTTGCAACAGAGCTAATAACTTCGCTTTAATCCTTGTTCTCTCTCCGCACGAACAACCTTAGGGACTCGCCAGCAGAAAGAACCTCTGCCGGATAATCGCGATAACTCTGCCACAGGGGTAACGATAAGTTCGGCCCGTAGTCTCCCACCTCGCACGCTTCGTGCCTATTCCATTTGAAGAAGTCACCGCGCTCGGGCATAACACCTGCCCCCTGCAATGTCTTCATACCAGTCTTGTCCATCATTCTTCCAAAATTGTGACAGCTACAGTATAATCTACTGTTCTCCACTCTCCCTGATCGCATCCATGACGAGTATGATGCACATCTTGCCTCCTTGTTGCAAGATACAGCAGAAGATGCTCCCCCTTCATCCTCTCTTCCAACAGAGCCTCATTCATGAAGTTTTTATTTGCTTCACTGAGAGGATGGTTTGGGGGGGAAAGTTGTGATCCCCTATGCTCCTGTCACCCCACAGACCCCCAAAGCTTGACCCCTGTTGACATCTGACTCACCCTGTCCACTTTTGGATGTACTATATTGGCATCAGATCAGCGCTGCCTCTCTGTCATCCCACTTTGGCCTAGAAGTGATCTCTTCGAGATGTGACATGCATGGCCTCCCCCTAATGTGATTCCAGTGCACTTTCCCAGTTCCTGACATTGCTTGACTCATACTGTGACATTCTGACTGTCTTTGACTCACCTATTGCCAATACTTACCAATCTTTTGACTTTGCTTACTGATTCTTCGCTTTTTGGCTTACTTATCCTTACCAATGCTTACCAATGCTTTCCAAGACAATTACCCATTGCTTACATTCCTTACTCATCAGTTACCAATCACTTACCAAGTGTTTGCACCTTGTTTTCCATAGGCAACATCCCTGTACTGTATATAAGTCACTGTACTTAGGTAGCAAAAAAAAAGGAGACATCAGAGAGCCCCCTCTTGCTCACAATTTATCATCTCTCAGTAAATCATTCATCAGCTTCAATAGTTGAGACTTTATTAAGGGTCTAGCTATCATCTACTTCGCTTATCATCATCTATCATCCATATACTTTGCTCCAAGCCCTTCCTGAGCTCAGTACAGCTTAGGACATTGAATTAAGTCACCATCCATCCTTCTGTAGGTTGACAGCAGTCTACCCTATCGCTTTCTATCACATTCTTGCTCCCTCTTCGTCAGGAGCACCCCCAACCCTCAGCACTCATCTTTGAGTGTTGTAGCTCACAGAAACCCTCCCAAAGAACAGGTTCTACCATCTAGGTACCGCATAGGCACACCACCACTTGCTTTCATTGTCTTTTGTGTTGGTTTTGGTTGGTTTTCACCACTGAACCTCACTTTGACTCACACCGTTCCGATATCAGGGAGACTTTGGCTCCTGAATCAATACAGGCAACTACTCCTGCATTGTAGTCCAGTAAATAGACGGTTCTGACTGGCAAAGTTGATCACATATTTGATTTGTCATCTATAGAAGTACATTTAGCAGACAACATGGCTACAGGACTGACTGAGGCAGGAAATTCGTCAGTCCTTTCTAAAAATCCGTCTTTAACCCAAACTTCTCTTTTTCCTCTGCTGTGGCTTTTCTATCGCCAATGTAGGCAACTTTCTGTCCATCATTCTGAAGGACAATATGGATTTGTGGAAGCAGGTTATTCTTGGATTTACAGTCATGCTTGTAGTGACCTTCTGCTCCACAACTGAAGCATTTAATTTCCAAACACTGGATGTTCCATTTTCGTTTATCAATGTCCATCACATCAGGATCTTGGGAGTTGCCACAGTAATGAATATATTTTCTTTCGTACCGAGACTCCTTTCCTTCTAGGATATGCTTCATTGCAATCGCGGTTCTTGCTTCCCCCACACACTGTATCCACTTGATGACTGTGGAAGGTGTGCATCCAGAATTAAGAACCCAATTGCAATATTCTTTGTTTAATCCTTTACTGAAGAAGATCCCTGCTTCACGTGACTCTTCTTTGAGCTGAGCCTTGTTGACAAGTCTGGTAAACTCAGCAATGTACACTTCAAGTTCTCATTTGCCTTGAGAGATGTCTGATAGACAAAGTATGGCTAGCATGGTTTGATCGCCAGATTCAAAAGTAGCTCTGAGATGCTTGACGAAATGTTGGAACATATTGGTGTAGTAGATAGTTCCATCAAGGAGCTTGTTTTCATTTTGGTAATTTTCTGCGAATGAAACAGCAGCCCCTTTTGTCATGTACATGAGGGTGAACAAGATCTTGAGAGATTCCATGTTATACACATGCTTGTTCAAGTTCAAATATCCTTCAACCTGCATAACCCAGGTCTGAAGCCCATTATGGCTTCTGTCATATTCTCCTGGACATCTGACATTGAACTCCTGACCTCCATTGGGTGGGTGGCAATCGTACGTGTTGTCTAGATCAGCTGGGGCTTTACCCTTACTGGACCCACTAATGGGGACCTCTGGGGGGAATTACCTTTCTGAAATTTCTAGCATACCACATGCACAATGCCAAGTCACTAGGCGTCCCTGTTGGAAAAGGATCACTACTCTGGGCAGACATCACCTTGTGATATTCTTCAGCCATAGCAATACATTGTTCTTCCAACCTTTGTCTCAGCTCCTCTTCAGAAATGGTCCTTATAGGCATTTCAGGAGCCAACTCTCCATGACCGAGTGTCATAGACATATCTGGTGGTGCATGTTCTTCTTATTCTTTACTGAGGACTGATCCAAGCAAAGTATCAGACTTCTGGTCATCTTCTTCTTCTGAACTGAGCACAACTTCTGAATCCCTAAACCAGGATAGGTAGGATAAACAGGGATTGGTGGCAGTGACCAAGGGTCCTAGTCTTCCTAGAGGAATGGGCAGTAGTGGTGGATTCCTACCAAGCCCAAGTGGATTTGACTGAGGAGGGACAGGGGGTCTTGATCTCTGAGGGTTAGACACTTTAATGAGAAGTGGTAACAAAGGCTGAGGGAGGATTTATCTCTCGAGGGAGACCTGTCAGCATAATGGTAGGTGATAGATATGCGCGAGTGGCTTTACACATAGGGAGACATGAGCGCTGACTCTAGGGAGGCAATCTATTAAAGCCTAGTGGCTGCCTGTAGAGCAGTGGATTTGATTGAGGGTAGAAGGGTGCTTCTTGATTTTGCGAGAGGCTGGTTTGTTGAAGTTCAGTAACCAGGGATGAGTAGACTTTTTGCAAAGAGGTCGACAAGTCCCAAAAGCTGTGCTGAGTTTTTCAATTTTGTTATGCCCGAGCATGGTGACTTCTTCAAATGGAATAGGCACAAAGCACGCAAGGTGGGAGTCTATGGGCCAAACTTGTTGTAACCCCTATGGCTGAGTTATTGTGATAATCTGACAGAGGTTCTGTCTGCTGGCGAGTCCCTAAGGTTGTTCACACAGAGAGAAAGCAAGGATTAAGACAAAGGGGTGAAGCTCAGTTGCAAGCTATCGAAAAACTGCAGATACAGCCCAGAGTACGTAGGATTATATACCCCTAAGTACGAGTACCATAACAGCTGCGACAGATGTGTCACGATGTGTATCCACAGTGATCAACAGGATAATCAATGAAATAGAGAGGAGTCATACAGTGTCAACGATGGGGGTAGGGAAGCAACGAAGGCTATACCAGCTGGCGCAATCAATGCACAGTGAGGAGCCAGACACCAGAGCTATAGTACAACATCTGAGCAATATACATGAGTCAACGGAACAAGGGAGAAACATGTCATCCATCAGAGAGGGTAGTGGAGTACTGGATCACAGCGGCAGCACAGTTTCAACTGGTATTGGAAATACTTTGACAGTTGGAGATCCAAAAGTCCCCTGGAGCATTCGAGCCCCTAAGACAGCAACGACAACCAGAGATGTGATGAGGCATGTGACACATGTGACCACAAGAAGTCGAAAAAGGCAATGCCCCTGGTAGAGGTGTAACACTTCTACAGGCACATTTCAGCATCTGTTCACAAGACAATTTCATCAAATTCAATGGGCAATTCTCTTTTTCCAAGTTTTATTATCAAATTATTGACTTTATCATCAACAATGAAGACAAGGCTTGGGTGGAAGAGCTGTTCTCTCATTACAACAGGTATGTAAGGGGCTCTTGTGGAGTGCATACTGACACAAAGGTATAGAGTATTGTTTAATGATGTTTGTGGCACTGCAGGTGATGATGATGATGATGATGATGATGATGATGATGATGATGATGATGATGATGATGATGATGATGATGATGATGATGATGATGATGATGATGATGATGATGATGATGATGATGATGATGATGATGATGACCTTGCCATCATGAGGTGACAAATTGCTGCACATCTTGCCAGTTTGTCTGGCCTGTCTTCTGGGACTCGCCCTTCTGACAATCATTCACCTACTCAGGTGTCCTTCCCAAATACCCCACAGCCCCCAGCTTCAGAACATCACACAAATGGCTGCAGGCTGTCACCAGGAAGTCCCCTGTCTCCCATCCAGTCACCCGAAAATACAAGTTTTTCATTCAGTCAGCTGTCCTCCTTTTGCTCACCAAAACCTGCTTCAGAAAATGACACAAATGGCCACAGGGTGTCGCCAGGAAGTCCTCCATCTCCAGTCCAGTCTCCCAAAAATACAGGTTCATCATTTAGTTGGCTGTCCCCAGTGCGCTCACCACAGCCTTCTACTTCAGAACTGGAACACTGTGCCCAAAGGCAATCATGAGCAAATCTGGATCCTTCACCTGCAAAGCAGGTGAACAATCTCACTGATCAGATGCCACAACTCAAATGCAAGCACAGTGTGACATTTTCCACTGGCGAACAGAGTAGTCCATTAATGGACTGTGATTCACAGTGGGGTAGGAAGGCTGCCACAAGTAAGCCTTCTAAGATGGCAAAGGAGGGACATGGTGGACACTCCAAGAAGACTAAGGATCAGAGTAAGGTGTGAACCAAGGAAATGATGACAAGGAGATCAAGCTTGTGGGCTTCCAAGAAAAAGTAACTCATGCATGCCTAATCTCATTAAGTTCTGTTGTTTGGTGGTTACCTATTTGAGGCAGCCACCATTGTGTGTTTTATTCATCCACTCATTGCTGTCTCATTCTGCTCTCTCACTTGCACACTTCCTGGCCATTTTACTCTCCAAGTCCCACACTGGCTCTGTATATTAGTATTCTGTGGATTTCTCAAGATGGAACCATCAATCACCAACTAGCAATGTATGCATTCAGATAGCTACAGGTATTGGGATTGTGTGTGGTATGATGGTGTTGTAATGCTATGATCATGATATATGTTGTTGTCATCTGCTATATCATGGAGAGTGAACAGCAACAACGAGCATGTCAATGAAAATGACATCGAAACTCTATTCAACAACAGCATCAACAGGCATTCCTCTGTAGAAGAGCATATTCGTAGATTTTACTACATGACTGCCCTTTATCTACAGCGTCGTTGGTGTCTACATTGAATATATTTATATATATTTGTATCTCGTTTTTCTGCAATTTTGGTGATGCTCTGTGGCGTCGCGAGGCTTTTGTCTCCGGACGAGCGTCTATTAAGCGGCACATTTCCTTTTCCTCCCGTGCCGCAGTGGAGCAGGCACTGTGGGAGGCTACACTCCACCCATTCCAGGGTAAAGGCAAATCCCCTCCGGATATTGTGTGATATCGGACACCAATCCCATCACGGGCGAAGCAACCAAACTGATGTGCGAGAAGGCATCCACCCACGTGACCGTGTCGGGTGACCCTAAACAGGCAGGAAATGAGTGCTGTATGCCCTCGTCGCTCTCACATACATACTGTCCAGTACTGGACAGAAAAAGTGGTTTGCTGATAAGAATGGGGAGGACACAGGCCTAGACTCCTAATTGGGAGTCCTCATACCAAGTCATTAGGCACAGTCCAGAGATGACTGTCACGCACAACCACATAGCTGCAGGCCCAGTCGCGAGGAGAGATGCATGCGAATACAAGCAACCATAGTAGTACGAAGGGGTATCGAGATGGTCACTAACACCTCGTTCGCCGCGCCTCATCGTCGTCCCACCCACCACTTCCCATCTCAAACTTCGTTTTCCGCGCCTCGCAGTCTCATTTTCTGGGATCCCCAGTACTTCAGCACACCCTGCTGTTTCGTCCATGCAGTGAGGCGGTCCCACCAGCCCTCGCAGCTCACGCCCACCCTGCAGGTTACCGCTGCCGTTCTGGGCCGGCAAGCGCTTCGCGCTTGCCCTAATCTCCCTCTCCTTTCACCCCACGAGTTTCTTCCATAGCAATGCTATCTCCCTTCATCCTCGCGAACGAGACCGATATCCAAAGATGAACGGCTCCAACTCCCAAACTCCGAATTTTGGTTCCGAGGCATCCTGGTTATTACCGCATGTACTTACATACTTGCTCTCTGATGAACGCTAAATTCGGCGTCCGTCAAGTGCACTTTACCCATGTTTCGAGGCCAAAATGCAATGGCAGGATTTAAGCCAAAGGCTAACTGAACCCAGTCACCCAGCTGGCCTTCATGGCGAACGTTCAGACTCAGAGTCCGAGCACGCCATGCGAGGTTTGCTGAACCGTAGTCGGATGTCACTTCGCACTTGGGGAGGTTCTCAGCTGGAACTCACCACAGAGGGGTGAACACACTCAAACCGATCACAACGACGACGGAACGTGGACGGGCGTGTGGATTTGAGCAATCGAGCGTATACGCTGATACAAGATGATGGACAGAGAGAGAGAAAGGGAAGAAAGAGATATCTCCCCCGTGGACACAGACAGCACCAGTATATATACCCTCAGAGTCCAAACAGCGCAACACAGGAGGGATCTGCATGCCCGAACGAAAGCGCGATAGGAGGTGTGATAGTGTGACGTGTTAGCATGAGCGATGTCGATAGTGTGAGTGGCGTGTCAGTGGTAAGCGTACGCTTACATCAGCCATAAAAATGGCCTGCTTCTTCGGCCTATGACGTAATTAACACCTGCCTGAAACCCGACGTCGCAATCGCTCCAGAGCGAGGGCAGCATCGTACCATTAGCGCTTTACTGTGGTTGTGCTGTGATTTTCGTGGTTTCCCCCTTGCATGTACAAGCCCGGACGAAAGGAATGAAGTTTTCTATAGGGCTGTACCAATGGTATCGGTATCAACCAGTAGACCGGCTAGGTATTGTCGATCTTGAAGTGTGGGTCTCCCGAAAGCTGGCACAAACTTGGTAAGAAGTTATATTCACCTATCACAGGCCAAGGAGGATTTGGACGATAAGGAACGAGCACCAGGCTAAATGCAATGCAAAGCCACCGCACGCACTATACTATTACCCACCACTGTCCTGGTTTTCCTATTTGGACACCTGCTCGTCGTCCATGAGACCAGTGGTGACCGGTGAATGTCGACACACATTGCATTCGCGAGGGGAGGAAATGAACAACGTTACTAGGGGAATCGCTCACGAGCTACGGACAAGAACCTGCTGATTTTGAAAGCTCCGATTTGCGACATAGGGTGATACCTTCAAGCTCCACAAAATGTTCTGGCAGCACTTTGTACAGCCTACACGCTGACCTAATGAACTTCTCTATGAAACGGGAGCTTTCAATGTGGACGCACAGTAGTTGTTGGTCCTAAAGCCCCAAAAGCCACCGAACGAACACATTGTTTTCTCGAATAGGGGGTTCCAGCAATATCTCCGTGTCCATCCCACGAAGTACCACAGTTTCGAGGCTTTTCCAGTGGTCTGCAGAGACTGTAGTCCATCGATACCTTCGCAGGGACCGAAAGAGGCCGGCACCGCAGATTCTAAGTAAAATTCAGCGCAGCATACATGTAGAGAAGCGCTGCAAAGAGCTAGAGCATCCAAGGCATACATACTGCTAAACATCGTGAGAGACGTGGTTGACACTATTTAACATGTTCCCAAGGCTGCTGCAGGTGGGGAGTGGATTTTCCGAGCCAACAGTGTAGTCGAGAAATTTGAGCTTCGGGGTTGCAATCGCTTTGAAGAAATCATCTGCATCCCCGAGCTTGATTTCCAAGACCTCAAGGACGGGAAAGTGAACACTGTTTGGGTGGAGTAACCTCGGTGGTTTATAACCCGAAAGGGATAATGAGACCAGTGTCAGAACCGGAATGAGTACTGAGTTTTTGAAGTGACGTACCTGCGGAGTCGTTAAACCTGATACAGTCCAGAGCCACAGAATTTCACTGTAAAACACACTAAGCGGTGAACGTAGATTATGATGGAGGATGCTGACCTTCAGTTCCTCGAGAACGGGGACGTTTGTTGCAGAAAGGAAATTAGGAAAAGCTTTGACCTTTAACTCGAACTCGACACGTTTCAGGGATGGAAACTCGATACTACCCAGACGGTCCATAATATACGGCGTGGATCTCTGAGTCTGTGAATAGACGGAGGGACTACGCCAGCGGTTTGCACAAGGAATGAAGAGGTCCAGACCTCTATGAACACATTCGTTCCGCCCGAGTTAAATCCTGATTTGAACCTCTATCAAGCAGCTCCTGGCGACTTCTCTTCAACTGTAGTCTCACTGCAGGGTTCGACTTCTGCGGGCCAACAATCTCTATTGCAGACCAGAAACTCGGATTGGCTTAAACCACACCCTTCCAATACCATGATACACGTACCAGGATCTCCCCCCGCCAAGAGTTGGTCCCAGTGACAGAGACTCTAGAGGGAAACGCTTTTAGATCAGTTCATTGATTCTCTTCCTCTGTACCGCTGCTGCCGCACGGAGTTCGACAAGCTTTTGTTCATTGTCCTCCAAGCAAGCCGGCTCGGCTCGCGCTGAAGCAAGTTCATCCATGATGTGAAATTGATGGCTCTGTTGGCGGGCGTCAGCATGTACCACGAATCCGACGTTCCAACTACGAACAATTGCTGGACTGAAAGTAAAATTACCATAACTTCACAGAGTTCCAATCTTGTAGAACCACGTCTGAACGAGTGTAGGAGTCGAAGGCTTAAGGTTGGGCACGCCTTGATACCTGGGAGGCGGAAGGGTGACTTGAACAACTCGGAGTTCTGTGCTTTGTATGAAGCAGCATTACATAGGGGCCTATAGAAGTTCATGAAGGAACGAGTCAGCATGAAGACTCTGAGATCTGAATCGTGGTTTCGAGGGGTTATCATCCTACCTTCTTGCTCGCTCCTCGATGAACTAGCACACTGGCGTCAGACTGCTACACAGCTCTCCCGGAAGCCACTGTTGTCGTGCGTCAAGTTTACCTTACCAGTGTTCCAGCGCTGAAGTACAACGGTAGCAAATGTTGACCTATAGTAAATGGTGCCTTATCGCTTAGAGCCGTATCACACTACGCGGGTGCTTTGTCGTGGTCATGCTGGATGGATTGATTGTTGACGAACAACGATGAGACGAATACTACCGTCTAGGACACCGTCTAGCGACGGTTTTGAACGATTTGAAACATATTGAGGATACGGAACGAGGACAGCATTAGCATGAAGATCGGAATAGATCCGAAGTACAACAGGGTAGTCATGTATGTGAGCCTCACCCATTCCCGGCGTCCATGCGCAACCATGAGTGAGCACATGTCCGAGAGCAAAGCCAGCAACAAGTCTCGTACCTTGAAATGTCGAGATATTGTCAAGACACACTAACGACGCACGCATCGTACACATTATGATGACGCACTTACAACCCCTTATTGTACATCATAGCTCGACTCTCCCATAGCTTCTGCAACAGGAGCCATCCATAAGCAGACTCACGATCTTTCCGCTCCACCACCATTGCGCCGCAGCCGCGCTAAAACTTTCTTTGCAACGTGCTCTCGTCCTTCTTCAACACTCTCGTACATCTTCAGAAGCTCAAACCGCTCTTTCCCTATAATAATCCACACTTTGAACTTGTTATTCTCTTCCTGCTCTTCGTGAAATGAGGGTTTGCCATGGTCATTGCGAATACAGTATTCTGCACGAGAAATGCAGCATTTCGAGGTCAAGTACGTTATAAGAGTCGTCAAGCGTACGAACCCGTGAGCGCATCTACATGTGACGTCTCCGCCTTGCCGCCAGTATTATTCGTCCGCCCCACCGACACTGTCGGGGTTCTGGTGGCAGTCTGTAAACCTGCAGTGCGCTTGAACCCTCCTTTCGACTCAGATGGCACAGTTGTGGCCTCATCAGGTGTCCGAGTGGGTTTCGATATAGTCTTCCTGCGTGGATCGAGGGTCTTTGCACTTGTTTCACCTGGTCGATGGATGAATAAAAGATTATCTGAATATACATGATCAGTGCACCAACCTTGTCCGCTTGACCGTATCCAACTGCGAACATTTTGACTACATAGTGGGGATATGGGTGATCGAACTTCTCCGGGCTCTAGAGCAGAATCTGCAGACCGAGCGGGGGTTATTGGCATCGCTGCAGTGTTGACAAGTACGGGTGCGGGTACATTGGAATGCCCCAGAGGAATAGCATGCTGGGGAATGACGGGAAAGAGTGGTGATAGGGAGTGCGTCACTAGAGGTTGGATGGAGTTAAGGAGGCCGGGACCTAGAAAGTCATTTGTACCGCCCAAGACGTAGGGACTGGAGTCGAAAGGTATAGATAAGGACGAGGGATCGTTGAACGGAAGCTGGCCGTAATGACAACTGCTAGCAACTCCGTGGAGGGGAGGCCCAGACGGTCGACCCGGTTCACGTACGTTCCCGGGTCCTGTGAAGGGCCAATCTGCTCCGAACTCCTGTGCTCCACTGGCCCCATCAAGTCTGGGAATCCCGTAGCTCTGGTCATAGCTACTACCACCATCGACCTGGTGCTCTTGACCGGGTGTACCTTCATGCCCACTAGGATCCTTGCCACTACCTCGAGGCACATTTCTCTTCTGTTTCTTTGACGGTCTCGTTTCTCTGTCGTCTCGACTGTCTGGTTGGGGTCGTCTCCTTGAAGTATCCCCATCGTGGTTTTGCAATTTGTAGGGACTACAGTAGCCAGGCGGAGGAGGTCGCCCTCGAAAACGAACAAATTCGATGACGCCCTGCTCCGCCGCTAGTGCAATTACAGCCGCCTTTGCGTCGGCCTTACTACCGTATTCGCACGGTGCCATGTACTTTCGTGATTGCTCAGGGATGGACGAAGCAGACAACTTGACAAGCAAAGTGGCTCCAAAAGCTCAAAGGGAAAGGAAAGTCGTGATCACGACAATGTGAGCTAAGTGAGCATTTTACTTACCATCTCGCTCCTTCTCAAATTCGAAATGCGGGTACAAGCCGGGGTCGATCTTGCTGAGTTCCGACTGTAATGTAGGGTGAATGTAATTGTTTGAGAACGAGCGCATCTGCGATGTCAGCTTCGATTCGACGGACGAGACGATGGTCCGAATATATTCGCCAACTCCACAAGACATAGCTTTCAGGCACACGGCTGCTTTCGCATCGGCGCGCTTAGCAAACTCGGCGTCAACAAGATAAGCTCTGTAGGTGCCCGGACGATCAATCCTCAATAGACAACCGTGTACTACAAAAGGATGAGAATGAGCATAGTTATGTACACAAGTGAGCACACTCACATCCAGGGGTAGAACCGGAAATATAATAGGAGACCATGGCGAATTTCGAGCCCTTTGAGTTCCGGATCAGGGAGTTAAGCCAGGCAGTTGCATTAATCTGGTATGCATTGCTTGTATCGAGTGTCTCGGGAAGAGGTCTTGGGAGAGAGTCAAAGAAATTCTGAAGAGTCAATGGGAGTTTGAGGTGGTTCGAACGTTTATTCTTCTCATCCAAGAGTGGGCTTCGAGACTGTCGAGGAGACGGTGGACGGACTTGGCCGTCACCGTGTTTGATAAAGCGTAGCACATCTTCCGTTATAGCAGCTGCAGCACACGCTTCCTTGGCTTCGTCATAGGTGTCAAAGGTTGGCTCAGACATGTAAACGTGGTCAACGTGGGGAGAAAGTTTAACTTGAAGAGCGCAACCGTGTTCTGCGTCATAGTTCGATGAACGATGTGATGGTGAAAGCAAGAACGGGTACTCACTAAGTCCAAACCTTGGCTCGGTTAGTGCAATCCAACGTGGTACGACTCTTCCAGCTCGCCATTGGATACAACAACTCTCGATAACGTCAATGGCCTGAGTTGATGAGCTGCCCCCACTGGATAGCCCGTCGCTAGCAGAAGACGTAGGTGAATTCCTTTTCTCTTTCTGCTCCTCGCTCTCTCCGTACATGAGGAAGTCAAGAGCACCCATCTCGATTGCAATCCTGGAGACCTCCGCTTTGGCTTCGGCCTTCTTCTGAAAAATCGGCTGAGTGGTATAGGAACGTTTCGTGCCATCATGGCGGGCAATCGTCAATATGCATTGTTTGCCTGACAATCGTGAGTGCCAGATAGGGATTCTGCGCTAGTCGAGCGTACTTTTGGGACCATTTTCCTCCAGGAACTCGTATCGGAGAGGATCTGTGTTACCAAAGACACGTTGGCATATCTCGTTTAGACGTGAAACGGCGTTGTGGCGTGCATGTTCTGAAGATCTTGTCGGTGACGTGGGGAGGGACAAAGTGGACGCAGATGGATATAAGGATAGATCAGTGGTAGACGATATCGCAGTACTGGAGTCAGAGTCGTGCAGATATTGATGGAGCGAAAGAGCCCCCAACTCTGTCAATTTCTGAAAGACGGCGTCAAATGTAGCCTGTGATATCTCCAAATCAACACTGTCATAGAACTCCAGTGTTTCAGGTTGCATAGCGAGCCTGTGTAACGCGGGTCAGTGCGGCAGTTCCAAGTGCGGTGAACAGCCACACCCCCAGCCGGTTGATGCCGTTGGCTTCGGAGTTTGCCGATGTGCATCCGCCCAAGGCAACCTATCCTCGAGCTCGCTGTCCGGCACGACGTCAAGCATTCAAGATATCAAGACTATCGTTGTGCTGTAAGTCAGCCTTTTGGCCATATCTGCAGATCTCGATACGCTCTTGTGTGTGGAGGCGTCGCAGACGCTGGATGGCTTGTCTCCCCGAACGATGCTGACTCCTACCAAAGCATCTCAAGTAACACAGCAACAACCTGCCCAGCATGATCATTTCAAAGAAGAACAGGCGCGCTATCTACGAAAACCTCTTCAAGGGTGTGTATATGGTACGGCGACCGCCCGCGATCCCCGCTCTGATATGTATGACGCAGAGGGTGTCCTTGTGGCCAAGAAGGATTACAATGCGCCCAAGCACGAAGACCTTGATGTTCCTAACCTCGAGGTAATCAAGGCCATGCAAAGCTTGACCTCCAAGGGATTGGTCAAGACTCAGTTCTCGTGGCAATACTACTACTACGTCCTCACTCCAGAAGGTGTCGACTATCTCCGTGCATGGTACGTCCGTTGTAGTCATCCGAAGAGAATCGTGAAAAATCTTAAATTTTCCTTACAGGCTACATCTCCCAGATGAGATTGTTCCTGCTACCCACAAGCGGGCTGTCCGTCCTCCCCGTCCTGCCGTTGTGCGCCAAGGTGGCGAGGGTGGTGCATACCGCGCCCCTCGCGGTGATAGGGAAGATTACCGGAGAAAGGAGGGTGGTGCGCCCAGCGAGTTCAGGCCACAGTTTGCAGATGCCGGTCGAGGTGCCCCCAGAGAGTAGAAGTTGATTGCGACCTTGGTTGGATGTCGCTTGGGAGTCCAGCTGCCGAAGTGACTGTCGGGAAACCTCACGCCCGCTTTACTACCCGTTGTGCTGACGGATGACACTGTTGTTTCACGTAGCTCTCAGTACACAAAATATATGGACGACGATTTTGTCCTCCTTGGAAGTTGTGTGGATTCCAGTCGTGTCGGGCTCCAACTTGCTTGGCATTCCCACAGTCGTTCCCCGCAGTACAATACACCGTAGGGTACATACTTTGTTGCCGGTGTAGAATGGGCAGAGCAGTGTAAAATCGCGACGAGCTCAGTCGATAGTGGCTGCCTTAATGACATGCGATTGCGGTGACAAGCGGCAGTGGCGAACTGCCTCGTTGAACAACAACTCCACAGTTGTCGAGACGCACGCAGGGCCAAGCCCAACTGAAACCGTGAAATTCGACTGCCAGCGGCGACAAATTCCCGGACTGGACAAGTCACAGCTGTCCCACTTTCCTTGATCTCTACCCTCACGACCAGCCTCATTGTCAACCCGTTTCCTCGACATGCCGCCCTACGGACACGACCCATACCAGCCCTATAGCCCACATTGCGGCCAGGATGCCAGAGGCGCCTCAAGGACGCCGAGCCCGTCTCCGAGCGAGATTGCGGCACTCAACCAGACTGCCATGTTTGATATCAGACGCATCTTGAACAAGGAGAAAATATTCTCGAAACAATACTTCAGTGTGTTCATTCACCAGGCATCGTTCAGCCCAGCGCTTGCTGATATCTATGGCGCCCAGTTTACTATGTAGTCGCAATCGTCGTTATCGTCGTCGCTCTTCTCATATATATCTACGACAAGCAAATTGTGCATGCGATACAACCCGCAGCCAACTGGATGCATAAGTGAGCGCAGACGTGACGATGCCCCGTCGGGAATGATAGAACTCATCTCATCTCCCCCTTTCATAGCTTGTCCTTTGGCTGGTTGATCCCTATCGCTATATTTTTTGTCATATCCTTCCCTCCGGTTCGATATTCGTTCCTGTCTGCCCAACAACTGCTCTGACTCGTGGATACAGCTGTTTGGACACGAGATACTGGCCATCGTGGTTGGACTCGTTTGGGGAGTCTGGGTTGGATTTGCAATTACTGCAGCAGGAACTTTACTCGGCGAAATCGGTAACTTCTAGTGAGCTTGGTTTCGTCCTGTGTTCTACGTCCCATTGATCTCTTACAGCACCTTCAAATATTTCTTGAAATCATACGCCGACAAAAAGGAAAAGACCAACATCCAATATGCATGCCTTTCGAAGCTAGTTCGAGAAGGCGGATTCAAGATAGCTCTCATTGTAAGATACAGTGCTGTGCCGGGTCATTGTAAGCATTCCGTTGCGCGGACTCGTTTCTTCCGTGATGTGATTCTTGCATTAGTTACGACCGCCATCTTCGCTGTGTGTGGCATGAACATACTCGTCTTCATTGCAGCTGCTATTCTCTCCATGCCGAAGCAATTCATAACGGTTTATATTGGAACCCTTCTGGAGGACGACGCAAACGGTAATGGTAATTACCCTAGGGCGTGCGCTCGCTGACGTCGATTGGGTCGACAGGTTCAACCACTACCCGTGACAAGATACTCAGTTATGTCGTGGCCGCTATCACCACCGTAGTAACTGTGGCAGCGATGTGGTATATTCAGAAGGAAGTGAACAGAGTCAAACCTGACGTTATCTACGAACGTCGAAAGGCCCGGTAGGTGTCTTTCACCACACCACTATCACTCCATATGACCTTCTCTCGCTACAGCCAAGTCAACTCGGGCGGAAGCGACGGTATCTATCAAAACGTCGATGCTACCGGGACGTTTGATGACGCTATATTCAACCCTGCCCGTTCGGATCTCTCACTTGCCACATCGGATACCCCGTACGACCCCCCTCACCAGAAGTGGGATAAGCAGGGTCGTGCTGTGGGGTACACGACGACCGAACCCCACGTTTATGCTCCTCAACCTCGTCGAGTCAACGAAGGCTTAGACTCCAGCCTCACGACGCTGCGTGGTGAAAGTGCAACCCCGACTGGAAGGCACCGCCAACAGAGCTCCGACAGCGTAGGGTGGGAGTTCCAAGCTGGCCCTTCAGAACCACAGAGCTATCCGCTGCAGACCCTCCCGGATCCCGAACCTATCGGTCCGCTCAAGAATCCGTTTGAAAGGGAGGAAGCTACTGAGGCTGCGGCCATCCCGCCTGTTGCCTCTCCTCCACCTCGAGGAATGTCGTCTGACGCTAACTATGCTTTCGCCTCACCACAACACAGTTTCGGGCCTGTCAAGGGAGGTTCTTCTAGTGTCAGCTCCCCTCCATCCTATCGAGAGTGATTTTCAGAGATACAGACACTCATGTACACATTCCATATTCGCCTCTCGCCACAGTCCTTCCCACCAAGCCGAATTGTACATAACAGTAGTGTTAGTATTCTCAGATAACTTATATTCTTTAGTGACCATCTCGATACCCCTTCGTACTACTATGGTTGCTTGTATTCGCATGCATCTCTCCTCGCGACTGGGCCTGCAGCTATGTGGTTGTGCGTGACAGTCATCTCTGGACTGTGCCTAATGACTTGGTATGAGGACTCCCAATTAGGAGTCTAGGCCTGTGTCCTCTCCATTCTTATCAGCAAACCACTTTTTCTGTCCAGTACTGGACAGTATGTATGTGAGAGCGACGAGGGCATACAGCACTCATTTCCTGCCTGTGTAGGGTCACCCGACACGGTCACGTGGGTGGATGCCTTCTCGCACATCAGTTTGGTTGCTTTGCCTGTGATGGGATTGGTGTCCGATATCACACAATATCCGGAGGGGATTTGCCTTTACCCTGGAATGGGTGGAGTGTAGCCTCCCACAGAGTGCCTGCTCCACTGCGTGTTCCTTTCATAATGGGGCTATGCCAAGGCTCCACAAGTCCTTAAGTAAAGCAAACTCACGTCCAGGTCGCTGGACTACTGCCCAGTTGGCACCGCCATTGTCTACGTCGGGGTGTATTCCACCAGGTCATCGCAGATTCACCGGCGTCCGACGGAATTTCCATGGTATGTCCACCAGCGTTGCCTTTGGCGTTGCCGTCTTAGACTTACCTCGTGTAAGACCGAACCCGCCACCGATGTTCATCCGTACATTCCCCAGTTCTTCTGGAAGTTCTGGTTATCGGATGCGTACGGCTGTTGAACCTCTGACTCATATCACCGCATCTGATTCTGAATCTCTCTCAACTTAATGTCAGTGATCCGGATTCGTCTAGGCGCACCCTCGATGACCATCGCGTGCATATCTACGACGTCTTTAACAATACTCTGTCCGAAACGCGTCGTGTTCCGGCACAAACAATCACCGTGTTTCAGGACTTCCTTTCTGACATATTAGACGAAGGCTGTCAGTCTGCCGTACGTGCAGCAGAGCAAGCGTTTATGCGGCTAGAGAACGAGGTTGAAAGAATCCTCGCAGACCTCATATTGAGAGTTCGTTCATTGCAAAATGGCACTCGGTCACTCGAAAGAAAAGAAATACCAATCTCAAACCGTTCTCGCGATCGGCTCCTTCGGTATTTTGTCTTCCTACGCTATCGCAACAGTAAATCATACGAGTCGACAATCGATAGCTTGACTCAACGCGTCATGGCTGAAAATGGTGCCACTGTGAATGCCTGTCACGCTTGGCATCGGGTCCGTAGGCGTGCCCTCCTCAGCAGTTATCACTCCTTTCTACACCATGAATTACTTGACACACGCAGGCTTTCTCGCTTCCAAGGCTTGAATTGTTGGAACTTTTGTCGGGCAGACATCTGTGTCGGGGTCGCTGCAGAGGGATGTCAATATGTGTTGCCCGAGACTTGCTTTGCAACCCTCGACGAAGATTTCAGTAGGGACATGTAGGTGTCTTGCGGTTTTTCTATCTGCAAATGATTTCACGCATGTATCTCAGGTCATCCTGCCACCTGCTGTTTCCAGTCATGCCTACCATTTGTTTATATATCTTGGGCACACAGGATGCGGAAGATGCGCCTATTCCGTCTATCCCCAATGGTAGCGACGGAGAGGCAAGGTGTATCGATGTCGACCTCGAATCTGCCTCCGATGTCCACCTGCGTAATGCTTCACTCCTCCAAACCCATCCATCCATCCTGTACTTCTCTTCACTTACCTCCGTTGTGCAAGCCATATCCAGCTACGACGTGTTTCGTTGGATACCAGAGCATCTTGATTACTCCCGCCTTAAACAACGCGCGCGGCAGAAAGCGACTCTCGAAACGGTCACTAAGACGTTACTCATCAAGGGCAGTGTGGTGCTAGTAGACTTGACTGATGAGGTCACCAAGGTCGGCCAGCATCCCGTGTTCCACGGTGGTTTTGCAGATGTATGGAAAGGTGTGTGGACCAATTCAGCTGGAGAATCCAGGGTGGTGTGTACTGTTCTAACCGAATCCAATTTGGCGGTGATGTCATTGACAATGAGGCTTCGGTTCAACAGGTGGCCCTCAAGTTCCTCCGTCAATGCTATGGCGTTGCCCAGGATGTACGGGAGAAAGTCCTCAGGGTAACTTCATAACTGCCGTGATATTCGTTGTGTTTCTCATGATTCGTTAGCGCCTAAAAGCCGAGGTGATCGCATGGTATCGTTTGCAGCACCCCAACATCGCCCCTCTCTACGGCGTCATTCAGTCTGCAAACTCAATGGCAATGGTGTCCCCTTGGTGCAAAAATGGCACTATTATGCACTATCTTGAAAGAGAGGACGTGCAACCAGATAGGCTGGCATTGGTACGTGAATTTTAGTATCTAATGAACTCCTGCCGTTCCCAACAAAACAAATAAGTTGTTGCAAGTTGCCTCAGGAGCGAGCTACCTGCACAATATGAAGCCTGTCGTTGTGCATGGTGACCTAAGAGGGGTACGCGACCATCCACCTCGCGTTTCTCTGGTCAAGACATTAAACTTGTTTTAGACAAACATTCTCATCAGTGATGCTGGTACTGCCGTCATCACAGACTTTGGACTTTCCACGGTCATTGAGGAGCTGTCACTTATGGAGTCCGGTTTGCAAGCTGCGAAGCTAAGATCGTCTGGGCACCGTGGTTCAACGCGTTGGATGGCGCCTGAACTGTTTATTGCACTCGTCGACGATGAGGTTCCACAAATCACAACCGAAAGTGACGTCTACTCCTTTGGATGCGTATGTCTGGAGGTCCGTCCTTTTTTTTGTTTGATAGCGAGAGGACATCATATATGTACGTATGTCAGGTGGCTACTGGATACCCGCCATATGCTCACCGGTGGAACGACCCCGCTGTGACCGTTGACATAATGCGAGGCGTCAAACCATCCAGGGGTGCACCGACGACATGCAAGATCGTGTTCACTGAGAAACAGAAGGAGGAGTTCTGGGAGATCCTGAACCAGTGTTGGGATCCTATCCCCATGCTCCGACCAAGTATGGCTTCAGTGAGGGAGGCACTTGCTACCATGGCTGGCTATTGTACGTGATAGCAGTAGGTGGTGATTTGATGGATTACATGATTGCTGAATTGCAGCAGCACATCTAACTTCGATATTACTGGTACATTTTTAATGCACAAGTTGGTACTAAGCCATTGCATATACAGTGTACATTACTATGTGCCTATCTGCTAGCATCTCCATGGAAAATCATCTTTTTGTCAACTATGTTTTACCTGGCATGCTACTGTAGAATGTACTCTTGGTTGGGTGCAATAGCCAACTGAGGTGTCCATAACTATGCTACCCAAGTGTGAAAACACAAGAATATATAATACAGCAAAATGCATACCACAATACTAAGTTAATTAAATGTAGGCACAAGCAGAATAAGAAAAGCAGAATATACATACAGCATGGAATAAGTCTATTTATGCTGGGGAAAGTCCCACAATGCTCTGGGAATGGGTCCATCTAGCCTGGAGAAACCCTTTGGCTTAGGTCTATTTTTCCACTATAAGAATATATGGACCCAACAGGTCTCTTGGAGGAGGTGACTGAAATGAAAGAACACTGACAAAAGGATGCTGTCAGTGTGTCACACAATGTCATACAACATGTTAGGGCAGTTGAGCAAGGGAAGCTGTTTTACACAACAGCAAAAGCCACCAATGACTGTTATGCTTCCGTTTCCGTCTTTCCGTTTTTCGACTTGTCGCAGTCACGTGCATCACGTGCCTCGTCGCGTCCCTGGTGGTCGTCGTGGTGTTAGGAGTACGGATGTTACGCAGAGACCTCGGATCACCTGTTGTCCAGGTATTTCCAACGCCTGTCGAGACTCATCAACCGTGATCCGTCCGTGACGTTCACCGCTCTTGTGATCCCCGTGATTGTAGAAATGGCTCGTTCCCTTTCTCCGACTCTTTCTGACTCACATATGTTACCAGTATATTGTACTATAGATCCGGTGTCTGGCTCCTCACTGCGCATTGATGGCGCAGTCGGTATAGCCTTCGTTTCCCTCACTACCCCCATCTTTGACACCGGTTGACTCATACTTATTTCAGTGATTACTTTGTTGACTACTGCGGATACGCGTCGCGACGCGTCTGTCGCGACTGGTAGGGTACCCGTACTTAGGGGTATATAAACCCACGTACTTTACCTTGTATCCTCAGTTTTTCGATAGCCTGCAACAGAGCTAATTACTTCGCTTTCATCCTTGTTCTCTCTCTGCGCGAACAACCTCAGGGACTCGCCAGTAGACAGAACCTCTGTCAGATAATCGTGATAACTCTGCCATAGGGGTTACGACAAGTTTGGCCCGTGGACTCCCACCTCGCGCGCTTTGTGCCTATTCCATTTGAAGAAGTCACCGCGCCCGGGCATAACAATGACATGTCAAAGCATGTGATGAGAGGATTGCCACAAGCACATCAAACTGTAATATTACTGTCATCATCCATACATTCTATTTGACCTTTTCCATTGCACTATTGCTGTCTTTCACATATGGAACCAGTAGAAGGAAATTTACATCGCAGTCTCTTTGGTAGTACATTTTCAGAGACAGAGGTTTGAGCGAACATGTGGAAGTACGCCCACAATCACCTCTTGGCAATCACTTACTAAAGTGCATTCGGCGTTCCACCTACCCACCTTTCACGCACTCTCTTCTGCATAGAACCCATCAAAATCCCAACGGTCTTCATGCTCGCCCTCGCGCATCCATCCCAGCCTATTCTGCGTCAACATTGCAATACGCAAGAACACAGTTCCATCCAGCTCTTTCAGCCCTACCTTCTCCTCCGCCTCGTCCTCCCTAGCCAGCTGCGCAGCACTCAAACTCCGGCCTTCCACCGGCCCAGATAGTTCACCTTTCCTGCGGGTGCCGTACAGGGCAGAATAATGTGCCAAGGCACGTTGCGCCTTGCACAGGTGCTCGTTGGGGTGAACAAGCACAGTTTGAATGAGAGGAAGCCATGTGTTAGGCGTTTGTGCTAAATCTGACGATGGGTCCGGTAGGGTGCCTGGGGCAGGAGATGTATGCACTCCGGGGACTTTATGTAGCAGATGTTGCGTCCCTTCGTAGAATGCTCGGACGTCTAGTTTTGGGCGACCGCGAGCAACATAGAATACGAGGGACGTGATGAAGTACGTGAGGAGAAAGAGCCTGCGAGACGAATACTTGGGAATATTCGCAACTAAGCTCGGAAGAAAGAGCGACGAGGTCAAAAAGATGCATGAGGAAGAAATCTGCCTTGAAGCGTTGGTTCGAGACATGACCACCGACCCCGTAGATCAAGGTGTTCACCCAAGAGAGCTCCTCGACCGCGTCGGCCAGACTGACTTCGGAAGATATATCGAACTTCCACATTTCCACGTATTCGCGGATGGCCTTGCCGTATCTCTTGAGGCCCCCGGCAAGGAGGCCACCTTCGATTCGTTTGACGTTGGAAAAACGAGGATCACATGCGATGAGAGATAAAATCGTCAATGCGCTCCGCGTACCACCTTTGATATTAGGTTCGGAGACGACGTCCGGGAACCAGGCTCTGTCGATTAAGTCTAAGTTGGAAGGGTGTACAGCAGTCATTGCCAACCCTATATTCTCGCACAGTGAATCAGCATGACGATATTAAAAACGGATACTAATACCTTCTGCGCTGACACCCGCCAGGCCAAACTCTGCTCCAAAACCGGTATGTATGAAAGGGTGAATGGCGCCCATGACGAATCGGGACAGCATTGCGGGTTGTTCGCCACCATCACGAGTAAAATTAGCAGCAGAAGAGAATACATATTCTTCCAAACACTCTGGAAGGCCGCGCTTGAGGACCTCAGCTGAGAAGAACTTGAGATAGGCCGCGTAATAGCTATATAATAAATCCGCGATTAGTTGAAGATGACGGACTAGTGTACGGGTGGGACAAAAAGGAGGGACTACGTACCGTTCATCGTCGAGATGCTTGTGGACGTTATCGTGTGTGATGTGTCCAGGCGATTCGAATGCAGGCCGCTGATACACACAGTGTGTCGCATATGCGGCATCTATGACTGGACCACTAGCGCCCATCGCCCAGATAGAAAGCAGGTGATGTGGGGCATGACTAATACAAAGCCTGTCAATTCTAACATGAAAACGAAAGCACCTGAGCGCACTTGTGGAATCCTTTGTAATTGAAGAAGATATGCCAGGCAACGTGGTTGTGGGACAACGTTCGGATGAGAGCATCTGTCGATTCAGGATCAGCCCCTGGAAATCTCTGAGGGCTTATCGCAGACAGAGGAGGGTTTGGGACATAGAAAAGCTGCTCCATGTAAGGTGGCTTGGGAGGGACTTGGATGGTAGCAGCAGCCTCGGCCGAGTACGGACTGATGCCATGTGCACTAGTAGGCGGTACGACGACGGGGATCTCAGGCTTGCGGTGAAACGGGTAATCAGCAGTCTGATCAAGCTCGGGGGAAACCTCAGCCATGGTTATCAGCACAGATCAACAGCGCGGGGAAAAGATGGGAATTGAAAGCCTTCTGGCCCCCAACTGAGCATATGCAACCATCCTTATGTACGACCACTATCCGTGACGTCAGCTGATTAAGTCAAATGATCTATTCATTTGTAAGAGGGCGCAATGTCACAGTGATATCCATTTCAGTAGTCGGGCACTAGGCCTTCCCTTGTGCTTCCAACATTGCCAAATCGTCATACGCCTTCTGCTCAAACTCCTGATAGTTCCAAATCCCAGTGTTAGCCTCACCCTGGACTACCCAACCCAACGCTGCACTCGTGAGCCACGCAACTCGTAAGAACACCGAGCCGTCCAGGTAGGCGTAGTTGGGATCCACATCCACCCCATCCTTAGACAACGACTCCATCACAAAGCCAGCTTGCCGGTGACCGTACAGTGTCGCAAAATGCGCGAGTGCACGTTGGAATTTGCACAAGTGCTCGTTTGGATGGACGATCGCATTTGCGAGGATTGGGTACCACGGATTGGGGACTAACGCGTACGGAGAGTTGGGGGACGGAAGAGCGTCAGATGCAGCAGCGGGCTGGGGACCCGGAAGAGTCGTTGAGTGCTTTGCAGACGGGGAATTTGGGAACGGCGGAAGCGGGGTGGCGGTAAATTCTTTCAACGGGAAGGGGGATCTCCCACGGACCACCCACCACGTGATGCTTGTCAAGAAGTGGGCACGAAGCAGCAATGTCTGAGACCGACGCGATATATGGGCACAAAGGGACGGCAAAAAGAGAGCAGATGTGACGATATGGCCGCTATACAGATAATCAGCCCATCAGAAATGATCAGATCCGGCCATATCGCATGAGATATACACACGTGAAGAAGTCGGCACGATATTCGGCATCGTCACCATCCCAGCTTCCGACGCCGTACATGAGCATGTCGGCGAAGATGATCTCCTCTAGGTACTTTTCCAAGTCTTCTTGGTTCTCGATGTTGCAATCCCACATTTCGGCGTACTTGTTAAAGATTTCGCCATGTGACTCGAGCATGGCAGCAAACTCGTGCTTGTCGAGAACTCTCGAACCGAAGAAGCGCGTATCTCGGAGCATGAGTGACAAGATATTCAGCGCTCTAAGGCGTGTGCCAGACTTGGGCATCCATTCAGGCTCTGAGTTGGAAGTGAGTGAGACCAAGCGCTAATCTGTACCCCACATACCTTGTTTCTCTAACTCTGTGAGTGGAGTGGTACGCTCGGGAGTAAACAGAAGGCGTGAGATGAGCGTCGTCGCGCCCGCAGGATGGACGGCAGTCCAGGCCAGACCTGCAACAGGCGGGTGAACGGATGTAGCGGTGGAGCGAATTAGTTCCGTACCTTCCGCGATCATGCCTAGGAGGCCAAACTCGGCACCATATCCGACGTGAATGATGGGGTGTAAAAGAATTTCCAAGAACCTGTTTAACATTTCTGGCTGTTGAGTGCCCTCCTTTGGCATCCTAATGTTGTAGTAATCAGAGAAGATATATTTCTCTATGATATCAGGGATGGTCGCGCCAGGTTGGAGGACGATACAGTGGAAGTAATCGAGATACGCATTATAATTCCTAGGATGGGAGATGGGTTGATTGATCTGGGGGGATCTGAGAGGTAAGGACGTACTGGTCATTTCCGAGATAATCAGTGAAATTGTCGTCGGTGATCACCACGTTTTCGGGTGCAACGAATGCAATTCGCTGATGGTCAAGATGAGTAAGCTCATAGGCGGCGGTAATCACCGGGCCTGGTGCCCCAAGTGCGTAGATGGCGAGCAAGTGATGAGTGGAATGGCTGATCGCAGAGGGAAGTCAGATCGAAACGTGGGCATGAGAGGGCAGGACATACTTGTGGAAACTGAACTGGTTGAAGAATACGTGGCTCCTTTCGTGGTTGTCTCTGAGTGCGGTGAGTAACGCAGCCAATGCATCGGGACCGTTGTTCGCGATGCGAGTAGGAGCCAACACAGACGGGGGTGGTTTGAGCCCGGGGAAGAGACGGGCGAGCACCTCCGGGGAGGAGGGTTTAGCAGGGACAATGATCTCTGGGGGGGAAGACGTGGCCATGGTTAGTAACTAAATCACTGGGATGTGGATTGCCTCTGGCTTTTAAGGCCTGGCTGTCGTCGATAAGGCGTGGTTGTCATTGGGCTTAGTCGGCTGCAGCGGAGAGTATACGGAACAGCTAGCACAGGCTCGGCTAACTGATTGGATAAGCACAGGGGCTATTTTGCTTATCTAAGCCATGACTCGAGATTTGCCATCCGGCCTCCGACTTCCGAAAGTCCAATTACCGCATGGCCATCTCGATTTATTATCGATATCTCAGACTTGCCTATCGACATCACCGACCATCACTGTATTTTTCTGGCATGCACACCGCAGGGGCAGGGGAAGGGGCGCCACCAGTGGATGGTGTCCCATCCAAACATGCAGGTATGAAACTAATGGCACCTGCTACTAATTTTAAGACATTGATGATCATCTCTTACAGCTAAAAAAGAGGCAAAGAGGCTGGAGAAAGAAGCTAAATTAGCTGCAAAACAACTTAAACAGGCTGCCCCTGCTTCAGACAAGAAAGCGAAGGTGGACAAGGAGAAAACATTGAAAGTGGAAGAGACTGTTTTCGAGAACATCACTCCAAAGGGAGAGAAGAAGGGTATGTCGCATGATCAATGTTTTCGTCTCAGTCTCTGAGGAGGACCCTGCGTTTTCAGACATGTCTCAGCCAATGGCCGCAAGCTATAATCCGCACGCCGTGGAGGCCGCTTGGTACGATTGGTGGGAGGCGCAGGGATTCTTTAAACCTCAGACACAGTCTGACGGGACCGCCAAACCCGAAGGACATTTTGTCATCCCCGCCCCTCCTCCAAACGTGACCGGGAGCTTGCATATTGGTCACGCGCTCACCGTTGCCATCCAAGACTGTCTGGTGCGCTGGTGAGCATCAGCAGTTTCTCCCAACATTCAAATCCACACTGACTTCCCGTGTTTGAAGGAACCGTATGTTGGGAAAGACGACCCTTTTTGTCCCCGGATTCGATCATGCTGGTATCTCCACCCAGTCCGTTGTTGAGCGGAGGCTATACAAGTTAGAGGGAAAGACGCGACACGATCTGGGCAGGGAAACTTTCCTGGCGAAAGTTTTGGACTGGAAGAACGAGTAGGTCGATTTGCACGCGTGGAATTTTGATCTCACTGACCGTGATGCAAGCTATCAAGCTCGTATCACTAATCAGCTACGCAGGCTCGGAGGAAGTTATGATTGGGATCGTGTCGCATTTACCATGGATCCAGTCAGTATCTGGGTTTTGCGATGCAAACTCTCTGCTGACGCGTCACAGTCACTCTCGAAAGCTGTCATCGAGACATTTTGTCGGCTGCATGAAGGGGGCATCCTTTATCGTGCTAATCGCCTTGTCAACTGGTGTGTCAAGCTGAATACCACACTGTCCAATCTAGAGGTATAACCGAGACTCCCAAGGAAAACATAGTTTTGACTATCAGTACAGGTAGATCAAAAACAGCTAGAGGGTAGAACCCTCTTGAACGTACCGGGGTATGATCTAAAGGAGAAATTCGAATTCGGTGTAATTACCTCTTTTGTGTACCCCATACAAGGCTCGGGTACGTGTTTTTTAAATGACCTTTCCCTCTAATTAATGGAATTGTTTTGTAGACGAGAAGATCGTCGTTGCTACTACGCGACCGGAAACAATGTTGGGAGATTCCGCAATTGCAGTACATCCTGATGACCCTCGGTATAAGGTGAGCGGCCGTGCAAGTCTACATACCCATCTGCTAACATTTGCCTTAGCATCTCCACGGAAAATTCGCTAAACATCCTTTTGTCAACCGCCTTTTACCCATTGTTACCGATGCTATTGTGGTAGACATGGAATTTGGCACTGGTGCCGTGAAGATCACACCTGCCCACGATCCAAACGACTACGAAGTTGGTGTGCGGCACGGATTAGAATTCATCAATATCCTCAACGACGATGGAACATTAAATGCCAATGCGGGTGAGAAATTCCAGGTTAGCATTTTGGTTTTGCTGGGACAATGGTATTGACGGCTTCCTAGGGTATGAAAAGATTCCATGCGAGGAGAGAAGTCGTTAAAGCGCTCACGGAGGCCGGCCTTTTCATTGAAATAAAAGACAATCCAATGCAAATCCCTATCTGCAGGTACGTGGTACTGTGCATCGCTATACCCCGATCGCCTCAATAAACGACAGCAAATCTGGAGATATCATCGAGCCCATACTGAAACCGCAGTGGTGGGTAAATTGTAAACCACTTGCAGAAGAGGCAATCAAGGTATTAATTACGAGTTATCCTAGTGGAATATTGCAATAACCTGAATTGTTAGCGTACTCGTAATGGGGAACTCATGATAAGTCCTAAGCAGTCAGAGGCGGATTGGTACCGGTGGCTGGAGAACATCCAGGACTGGTGTATCTCGCGTCAACTTTGGTGGGGCCATAGATGTCCTGCATACTTTGTTCGTGTTGAAGGCGTTGAGGCTGATGTCAGTGTCCTTCGTGCATCCTCATGGCACTATCTGACCAGATGCAGGTCAATGATGGCAAAAATTGGGTCGTCGGACGAACACTTGAAGAAGCTACTGCCCGAGCCAAAGCCTTGGCGAATGGTGCCAATTTCACGCTCGAGCAGGACGAGGACGTTCTTGATACATGGTTTTCGTCTGGTCTCTGGCCCTTCTCGATCATGGGATGGCCAGAACGGGTACGTCGTCTCTATTCCTACGAATTTCAGGTAACAGATGCATACAGACTCCCGATCTCTCTCATTACTATCCTGCGAGCATGCTTGAGACAGGATGGGACATCCTCTTCTTCTGGGTGGCTCGCATGGTTCTACTCGGAATCTACCTAACTGACAAAGTCCCGTTTTCGGAAGTGCTATGTCACGCCATGGTGCGCGACGCCCACGGTCGGAAGATGAGCAAATCCTTAGGCAATGTCGTTGATCCTTTGGATGTTATCTACGGACTACCCCTCGCGGATCTTCATAAGAAACTTTATGAAGGTAATTTAGATGAGAAAGAAATTACCAAGGCAATCGCTGGGCAGAAGAAAGATTTCCCTAGAGGGATCCCGGAGTGCGGTACGGACGGCCTGCGTTTCGCTCTCTGCGCGTATTCAGGAGGAGGTGAACACAGTTCTCCATTCTTCGATCGCACTGCGCTGACCATACCTGGCAGGACGGGATATCAATCTCGACATTCTCCGCGTGGAGGGATATCGAAAGTTCTGCAACAAGATATTCAACGCAACCAAGTTTGCTATGCTCAAGCTGGACTCCACGTTCATTCCGAATGCTTTACCGACTGCAAGTACGCGTACTGTATCATCTTCGTTATTCTAATACCCAACGCAGCCCACTGGAAACGAGAGCCTCGTGGAAAAATGGATCCTTCATAAACTCAACATAGCTTCAGCCAACGTCAACAGTTCTCTTGAGCAAAGAAATTTCATGGCGGCTACGACGGCAGTTTATAATTTCTGGCTCTATGAACTTTGTGATGTGTTCATCGTACGTTCCTCTGTCTGATCCTAGATGTACTAGCTGATTCCACCAACAGGAAGCTATGAAGCCAATGACTGATCCCACAGTTACTTCGGAGACTCGCGTTTCGGCGCAGCAAACACTCTATACATGCCTTGATTACGGACTCAGGCTTCTTCATCCGTTTATGCCTTTTGTCACTGAGGAGCTCTGGCAGCGCCTCCCTCGTAGAATAAATGACGGCCCATCCATAATGGTCTCCAGATACCCAACGCAGGTATGTTGCAACGCGATTTTAGACTGTATTGTGTCCATGTCTTTCTCTATTCTGTAGGATGCATCTTTCGTCTTTGATGATGCCGAGAGTCAATTCGAACTTGTCTTTTCTGTGGTCCGTACTGGTCGTTCACTTGCGGCATCATACAATTTGCAGTCGGACATCCAATGTGAGTTTTCCTGCTCAATACCTGTGATTCGTCACTCATCGTGAATTGCTCAGTGTTTATTCATGCCAGTGATATTGCGGAAACGGCACTCCTCGAATCTCAAGCACCGACTATAGGTTCACTAATTAAAGGGTGTACAAAGGTGGCGGTTATAGGAGATTTGTCACGGTTGCCACCTGGCTGTGGGTCAACTGCCCTGTCTCCAACAGTTGCTGTATACCTAGCTGTTCAGGTAAGCCCGACGATAGGTGGGTGATGGACTGACCTGACAACTAATCATGATGCAGGGCTTCATTGATCTCGAAGCTGAGGTCGCAAAGTTGGAAAAGAAGATCCACGCTGTGAACCTCAACCTTGACAAGCTATTAAAAGTCACGTCGCAACCTGACTACCGAGACAGCGTACCAACGACAGTGCAACAAGCCAACGAGGATAAGGTTAGTTTGAGCTCTGAATGAATCTTACTTGTTGTCGTGTTTATAATAACACTACTTCTTGTAGCAAAAAGTGCTTGAGGCAGAGATTGCGGCTTTGCAGCAATCCAAGAGCATGTTTCAGAAGTTGCAGTGAGCATTTTTGCATAAAATAGGTTTCAAATGTATTAGTTACCTCCACATCGAGTTTTATTCTTGCTCCATCCTTGACGTGAGAATACCCCTTGAAGGCTTGAACTTCCGTAAGGTTTGTGAGCTATAATTCACCTGAGGGATTCCAGCTCCAAGCTGGACCAGTCCCAGATTCATGATGTGCATGACTGGGATGTTACACTTGGTATTCTTGTGAATACATCCAACAGCTGTTGGAAATACTTAATAGTTCCAACCATCTGGATCACTCTAGATTTACACATTACAATACATGTGTACTATCACATGACATGCTCAGTCATCCAGCTCCACAGTGATGTCAGTATGACATCACTTATTGCATCATATTCCATAGCATTCTGTGCTATTCCATACTATACATAGTAGTAGTTTCCTTATACACTACTGGTCCATGCATAACTCTACATGTATATAAACTCAGGGATATTCTCCCATTATCCCTATCAAATTCTACATTTGTTCTACTGTTCTCTCAAGAACAAGAGCCCCAACACACTTACTTTCAAACCTACCATCAAACTCAAGTATAAGGTAAGTGCTCTTGTCTTTGCTCTTTGTACTGTAGCCTATCCTCTGTGCAATAGGTTATGAGCCCTGCCTTCTAGGCATGTGCTATTTACTTTATTTGCATAGATCAATCACTGCCAATGGGCATATCACTATGGATAGAGTAGGCCTAGATGCACTAGGGTTTGTGGTAGTCACTTTCATTTTGTCACTTCTTGTGGGCTGTTACCAGTCCATTTTACTTGTTTATTATGGAGCTTTTTCAGCTAGCAACTTGCATCAGCTGTTTATCAGCTTGACTGCCTTCTGGATGATGTTTCTAGGACTCTCCACATGGTGGTGACTCCAACAGTGACTTATTGCTCCTGTCATCACAGTCCAAGCCATTGCTGCCACTCATCATATGCTTCCTGCTCTGCCTCCTCACTACTTACATTTTCATCTTCCTGACATTGACTTTGAGCCTGATTTAGATCCCATACCACCATACACCAAGGAAGGAGCAGTTGATCCTGCACCTCCTCATTGTGCTCCTACACCTTTGGCTGAGGAGATTGTGGCTTTAAATGAGTTGCTCCAACCAGAGCTCATTCTCACTGTTGTTGGCAACATCACAGAGTTTGATTTGCTTTAAAACTTGTTCATCACTATTTATTCAAGTTATGGGAACTAATTGACTTTAAGAATGTCTCTTGTCATCACAAAGTGTCTTGAAACCCAAATTGCTGAGCATTGGGATGGAATGTATGAGGGTGCCAAGTGGAGGAAGTATGTGGTAAAGGAGATCATAGAATTTATGGAGATGTTGTATGTATGCAAGTGCTCATCTTGGTGTGAGGTGGTGCCATCCTCCATGGTGTTCTTCAAGAGGCCAAACCTGGCCACATATCTCATTCCCCTAACCGTGGTCAAAGTTGCCTGGAAGCATATGCCTCACTTCCCTGATTTTGACTCTCCTTTCTTCTGTCCCAGTATCCACATTGCTTATCATGGTTATTTTACTGACTTCATACCCAAACTTACTCACTCTTCCTCTCCTCACGCTATAGCCAACTTTAATGGCTGCGACCTTCTGTCAGTCACTTACAACAACCCCACTCTCTTCACTATTCCTGCATCCACCATCACCCACAACACCTTCATTTATATAACCTACAATGCCCACATCCTCTATTCTGATGGACCCTTCTGTGGTATCATCCCACCTCTTTGGGTTTGGCATGAATATCTTGAGTGCCATTTCTGAGGAATTTGGGCTGACAGCACCACCGACATTGCCTGCATCCCCAGGTGGTTCCATGAAAAATGAAGAGGAGGAGATGCATTCAATGGTAGGCTTCTCGCCTTTACCAGAGGGCTTAAGGTTCAAGGAGATATGGGTACTGTCATGCAATACTCAGCCTCTAATAGGCATCTTGGATGGGTTGATGGAGCTGGTCATAGACAGTTCTCTTACTGGCCCTCAATGGAGGATGTTCTTTGAGATCTCAAACGTACCATGGAGGATACTACTTTTGACTATTTCATGCAACCATGACACTGCCTCTCACCTCCCAATGCTCTTGCTAGAGCTTGCCTCTCACATGCCACTCATGCACAACTTTCCTCTTCCTGGTATGATGGACATACCATACACATCTGGAGGCCACTACCACAAGGGAACTGATGGGTGTATAATAGATGAATCCTATTCCATATTTGAAATCATAGTTCATTCTAGATGTCCTGGATTTCATAACACAGAATGTTTTCCAATTCCTTATAGTTGTGCCAATCCCTTCTTGGGATTTGTAGGAAACAGAGTTCCATTGCATGATGCAACATGGAGCTTCTTTGCCTATCACTATTTTGTGCCATTAGACTTTGATCTATTGGAATGCAATAACTCTTGCATCCCATTACAGTGATTTGCTGAGAGAGGCACTCCTATAGTAAAGGAATGGAGAAATCCTTGCAGACATACACCCAAGCCTTGTCATACTCAACACAAGTCTCAATCTGCTAGAGCTTGTGCTTGCAGACCTAAATGCCTAGCCAATCATTTATTGAATCCACCTGACTCTACCCTGTATCCTATGAAATTGTTCTTACATGAACATTTCCTAATGGACTTCTAAACAGATGTCCGAAGGCCTTTCAAAGCAAATTCCAAAACTCAATGGCCTTAACTATGCATCCTGGTTGGTTCTTATGAAGGCTTATATGCAAACTCTTGGCATTGTGGATATTGTTTCTGGTGTGAAACTTCTTCCTGCTGGTGTCACTCAGCAGGAACCATGGTGAGTCTCGGACACACATGCCCAGGGTATTATTACCCTCTTCTGTGATCCAATGATCACTATGTCTATTGATGGACAAGATACTTCTAAAAAGAAATGGGACAAATTGAAATCCAAATATGGCAAACCTTCTGCTATGACCACATTTATGGAATTTCAAAGGTTGATCTGCATTTGGATCAAACCTAAGGATGACATCATGGTAAAGATCTCTGAGATCACCATGATAATGGCCACTATCCAAGGCCAGGGCATCAGTCTAAATGACAAGATGAAGGCCCTAATTCTCATCCACTCTATGTCCCAAGCCTGGGAACAGGCTCCCATCAATATCCTATCATCTATTCCTGCTGATCAATTATCTGCCGATACAGTCATACCTTGTATGAAAGAAGTCTGGTCTCATAAATCTGGAAAGTCCCTGCTTCCTCAGCAGGAAAAACCATTGTCATCAGGAACAACTATCAAGCAGGAGTCTAATTCACTCCTCACTTGTATGAATAAACCACTGCTGTGTAATATATGCCATGGTTCCCACAACACTCAAGATCACCATGGAGGTGGTTCCAGCTCTGGATCTGGCTCATTCCATGGAAATTGTGGAGGTTCTTGCAGAGGAAGTGGATGTGGTGGTGCATACACCCCTTACCCACAGCAGCAGCAACAACAGCAGCAGTCTTCTGGCTCTCATGGCCAAGGACAAAATCATCGCCAAGGCAAGGGAAAAGCCCAAGCCAATGCTGTTGAAGTCAAAGGAGCTGAGGCAGTCAAATCTGCCTATATTGAAGAGCTCCCAGACTACCAAAATTTTGAATATGCTGCTGATGACTTTGATATCACCACTATTGAAATTAATTGTGAACCTTCACCCAAATATTCCCCTGAGCAACCTGCTCCCATGGAGAATATTTATTCTAATGACCTCAACACATACATCAGTTCCCATGTTATTGGTGAATCTAGCCAATACAATCCAGACCTGACTTGTCAGGACATAACTACTGCCATGGAATTGGTTGAGTTATCTCCCAGTCTCCCTGTAGATGCCTCCACAGGCCAACTTGCCTCTTGGTACCTTGATGAAATTCAAGGTCACCAAAGTGATCTAGTTGAGTCAGTCAAGATTTGTGTCAATATCCCTCAAACTAATTTGCCCTGTACATGTTCTATTTGTCACCAAGCAGCCCTCTCTGCACTCCAACTGGAGTGTTCCCTACAGGAACCCTGGCAATGGGAGACTCAGAACTTTGTTCCAAGGCAGATTCCCCTTCCCATTATTGGGGAGGACAGGATATGTCCTTGTAGTCCCAGCCAGACCACAGATTGAGTGGCAAATTCCATTTTGGCTTGTGAGGACATGGTGGCAACTAGGGATGTTGAGGGAAATGGTGGGTTGTCTCTGCAGACAGACTGGAATTCTGGTCACCTTGCCAGAGATGTTCAAGGACATGATCATAGCAACTGAAGATCTGTCTGAGTATTAAAGAAAAACCACCCTATGTCCTTAAAGACATTTTACAGATCTGTTCCTGAACCAGTTGTACCAAAACCTTTCTGTATTCATCATAACCCAGACATAGAGTGTGACCCTAACAAATCAGCCATGGGATATTTCCCCAGTGAATTTGATAGGAATGCCTATGATGCTTTTGACTGCTACCCCTTGGGTGTGCATGCATCTTTTAAGAACCTACCAAAGGGTGAGTCTATTTGGATGCTGGATTCAGGAGCTTCACATCATGTGACTCCTTTTAAAACTGATTTCCTTACTTTCTGAGAATTTAAAACTCCTTCCCTTGCATCTACTGCTGGGTTAAGTCAAGTTCAATTACTTGGAGAAGGAACAGTGGTTATTTGCCTTGAAAATGGGCAGAATTTATTGCTCCATAATGTAGTTTATAGCCCTCTATTCTCAAAAAGGCTATGCTAGAGAAATGCACTCCTGAAAAATGGGTATAGGAGCACCACAACATTAACAAATGAAGTGATCCAAACACCAGATGGCTGGATTGTACTTGAGGTGTGATTAGCCTCACCTACTTCACCACTACACTAGTTTGTGGGTGTACCACTTCCACCTACCAATGCATATGCAGTCCTTTGCCCTCTGGTTTGGGAACTTTGCATTTGATTGTGCACTCCATGTGTACAACAGAACTCTGCTCAAGCAGATTCTCTTTAAAACCCCTGTGGAACTATTCTTAGGAAAAGTTCCTAATATATCCTATTTCTGCACCTTTGGCTGCAAAGCCTTTGTATGAGTTCCAAAAGAACAGTGAGAAGATAAATTGGAACCTCACACAATTGAGATGGTATTTCTAGGCTACAAGCCTAATACCAAAGGTTACAGATTCCTTAATGGTCAAAAGATCATTTTATCTCATACTGCCAAATTTGTAGAAGACTCCTTTCCTTTCTGCTCAGATAAAAAGACTGAAACCTTTGACCCTGATTCCAAAGATGACCATTCATCTGAATCTTCTGACTCTGAAAGCCTACATTTGTTACCAGATCCTGATCAGATCCAACCATGGCCTCATCAACTGCAACCACCTTGTCCAATTACACCACAAAACCCACAGCAGGGAAAAGCTGCAGACCAGCATAGAGCTTCTCATCAAAGAAGAGCACCTGCTGCTGCACCACCAGTCAACGCTCATGTCATTCAGCATCCACACCAACCTTATCCTGTTTCTGGTGACTCCCATAATGTTTGGAGAGCACAGCCACAACAAGCCAAAGACTGAGAACCTCATCCTAAATGCTGATTTATCCCTGTTTCCCATCCTGGAAACATTTATGGAGATAGACCTCTAGTTGAAATTGAAAGGGGTATTCAACAAAATCAAGATCAAGCCCAACAATGGATCCATAATGCAGAACATAATATTAGGGAGAGACAAGAGGCTCTTAGATGTTATGAAGAGGAGAGAAGACCACCTTCACTGATCTTACCTCTGGCTATGGTACTTCCTCTGGTTCCTCACCAGTGGACTGAACATCCACAATATACTACTCCTCTGTCACCTCTATCTCCTCTAACTCCACTTCCAGAATCTCTGAAAGGAATGCCAGATCAACAACTCAAGATGCATCCATTTGAATTTGCACTTGCTGCATGGATCAAGGAGTCTCTGGAACATTATAAAGATGTTCTAAAGTTATCTCTGGATCTCCAGAAAAAGTGGTTTGATGCTATGAAGGATGAATTAAAGTCTATTGAGGAAAGACAAGTATGGACCTTGGTGGATCCTCCCAGAGATTGGAAACCCATAAAGTGTTGATGGGTTTTCACTATTAAAAGCAATGGTTGTTACAAAGCTTGTCTTGTGGCTAAAGGCTTTGCACAAGAATTCAGAACCAACTTCAAAGATACCTTCTCTCCAGTGGCTCACTTTGAAACCATGTGAATTTTACTCACATTCACAGCCCAAAAGAATTGGGAAATGGAAGCCCTGGATGTTAAAACTGCCTTTCTTTATGGCAACCTAGATGAAGAAATTTATATGGAGCAACCAGAAGGTTTTTGAGTTAAGGGTCAAGAGCACAAGGTATATCAGCTGCTTGGAGCCCTCTATGGCCTTAAGCAAGTGGCACTTGCATGGAATAAAGTCCTACATGCATCACTACTTTGCATGGGCTACATATGCTCAAAAGTGGATGCTGGCATTTATATTTACTCTTCAAAAGCTGGCATCGTCATTTTCCTCATCTATGTCAACAATGGATTATTCCTAGGATCAGACAAATGCCTTCTGAAAGCCAAGAAAGAAGAATTCATGAAGAAATGGGAATCCTGTGACCTTGGAGAAGTAAAAGAATATCTCAGAATTCAAATTCACCAAGATCAATTGAGAAAAGAACTCTATCTCAATCAAATCCCCTATGTCAAAAAGGTGATCAAAAGGTTTAACATGGAGACTGCTTGAAATGTTCACACTCCATTACCTTTGGGATATCAACCAGAAAAAGCCCCTTCTGATTATCAAGCAACCTCACAACTCCGCTCCCAGTACCAATCCATTATTGGGTCCCTTCTCTATATGGCCCTTGGTACATGTCCAGATATAGCCTTTGTGGTTATCTGCATGTCTCAATATATGGTGAATCCAACTGAGGATCACTGTAACAAAGCATTGCATAGAGTTCACTATATTGCATCTACTCCCAAGTTAGTGCTTTACTATTCTGGGCTGGAATCACAGATTTTCAGCTTTGCTGATTCCAATTGGGTGTTGAATAAAGACACACATCATTTGACAACCAGTTATGCAATGTTCCTCAGAACATCCCTTATTTCTTGGCAATCATGTAAACAGAAGACAGTTGCACTCTCTTCCACAGAAGCTGAGTACATGGCTCTCTGTGATACTGCATGTCAAATCAAATGGCTTCACATGCTATTTGATGAACTTTAACTCAAGACCGAAAAGACCATACTTTACTGTGACAATATGGGTGCTCACTTTATTGCTGAGAATCCAGTCTCAGATGGACACTCAAAACATATTGACATTCAATGGCACTATGTACATGAATGTGTACAAGATGGTTTGTTCAGTATTGAATATGTTCAAACTGACAAACAAAAGGCCAATGGTCTTACAAAGTCTTTGACATGGCAAAAATTCAAAACTAATTGCTCATCAATGGGATCAGTCAATCTCCCATTTTAGAGCAAGGGGGAGTGTTGGAAATACTTAATAGTTCTGACCATCTAGATCACTCTAGATTTACACATTACAATACACATGTACTATCACATGACATGCTCAGTCATCCAGCTCCACAGTGACATCAGTATGACATCACTTATTCTGTCATATTCCATAGCATTCTGTGCTATTCCATACTATACATAGTAGTAGTTTCCTTATACGCTACTGGTCTGTGCATAACTCTACATGTATATAAACTCAGGGATATTCTCCCATTATCCCTATCAAATTCTACATTTGTTCTACTGTTCTCTCAAGAACAAGAGCCCCAACAAACTTACTTTCAAACCTACCATCAAACTCAAGTATAAGGTAAGTGCTCTTGTCTTTGCTCTTCATACCATAGCCCATCCTCTGCACAATAACAGCTTCAGGTTCTGGGATGTTCCTTGCCCTGGAACCTATTTCCATGGAGAAAGATTATTTCCTTGGGAGGAAGCACTTGGCTTCTCGGACATTCCTCCTGGGAATAGAGGTCCTTTTTATCTCGAAATCCCTGCCATGCCCGCCAGGAATGGTGCTCCTTTCGCTCATGCACAACCTCTAGTTGCCCTCTCTCCTACTCCATTTATGTAATCAAAGTTACACGTCCTCCCTAGCTACCATACTGTATCATGAAATTGTCTATTAGTTGTAGCCACCACACTACATTGAAATTGGCAGTCTTTTGAATTGTGCTTGCATTTCATGGTCGGGGGAAGGTACGATGCCAATTCTGCGCCGCCACATCTCAAAGGATTGTTGGACATCCTTGTGAAATGGCCAACAATTTTCTTCGATTGGCTGAGCATGCACGCCGAGGTCTCCACCCATAGCCACCTCACTCATTTTGAAAGAGGTCGTTGAGAAACGACGACAACGATCGATCCCCTCTAAAGAAAGAGCAACCCATGACAGATCTAAGACTATCTGGCGGTTTGTTCATGATGCTGCCTTGGACAACAGTTCACTAGCGGCACATTCAGAGTAATCTGGTCACATAACGCAGGGTGCCTCTTAGACTGAGTACCGAGGGTGTGTCTCGGGTGTGAGAATCGAGGCCCCCATGTACACTGTCGTTTAGGACCAGTGTATAAAGGACGTACCAAAGAATGAGTGGGTGAGTAGCAGTGGGGATAGGATCATATCAACAGCTACATGCTCGCACCCCGTAATAATAATGGTTGGCCTTGGAAGTGTATTTACTTTTGTTTGGACCTAAACAACATCGAGCGTATTAGTCAGCCAGTCTGCCTTCGACAACGACCACCATGGCATCCTATGACAGCGATCCGTTCTACCTCAGGTGAGCCAGCCTATCAGACTCATCTAAAGCATTATTTACACATGATATGTCTAGGTACTAGTGCGTGTATCATATCATCACGTCTACGCGAGCAGCAGGCTGACTCGTGTGTGTAGCACCGGCCATTCCGGTAAACACGGCCACGAGTTCCTCGAGTTCGAGTACTCACATGGTCGTCTGCGCTATGCCAACAACTCCAACTACCGAAACGACAGTCTGATTCGCAAAGAAAGTTCGTCGAAAAAGTTACGGAGCTCGTCACACCGTGACTAATCAATCGTTGTTGTAGTGTGGGTAGGGCCTTTAGTGGTCAAGGAGCTCAAACGTATAGTCGAGTCGAGTGAAATAACAAAGTAATGTCCACTTTTTCTTTTTCTTCTCGATAAAGAAACATTTTTTGACCCTCGTTCATTCGTGCACAGGGAAGACGATACAAATTGGCCGAAAAAGAACATTGTTGGGAAACAGGAGCTTGAAATTCGGATAGGCAACGATCATATCGCATTTGAGGTTCGCAAATATCATCCTACGGCGATTTCCGCCTCTCACGGGCTTGCTAGACTGCAAAGATCGGGTCGTTGGTTGAGATCCAGGATAGCGAAGACCCCGAAGGTCTTCGTGTGTTCTACTATCTTGTCCAGGATCTTAGAGTGAGTCCCTCAGGCATTCTTCCAAATCTTCTTCGCTAACTGTTCGATTAGTGCTTTATCTTCTCTCTCATCAGCCTTCACTTCAAGATCAAACCCATTTAAAACTCACGCGTCTCGGGCTTTCGGCTTCTTTTACACCATCTGCTGTACTTGAGTCACTTTGTGAGCAAAGGTAGACTAGTTACAGTACGATTCGCTCAAAACGTATTTGATTGCGCAAGAAAGCATTGTACTCTGTTTACAAGGTAGGAGACTATTTTCATGTGAAGATCCATCGGTGTTCTGACAAGATGTGAAAATAGATCGTAGAAATCTACTTCATGTTCTGCGAAAGGGATCATTTTGTGGTACATAGCGATGGAGCTTCCACTCCCAAGTCGCTGGCAGTGGCACATCTGTTAAGACATTTCTCAAGCAATCGACTACGGTCAAATATCGTACACTCCCCGACACCAGCATACCAACCTTTAGAGCAGTAGGTTCTCCATATACCACCTGTGTTCACGTTTCAATGCGTCTTCGATTGTGCTCGCCTGCTTCCAGCCGTGACCCTCGCCATCGTAGAAATGGTAAGAAAGCTTCTCGTCTGGTGCTTCCACTTTGATCTTGGCCAAGAATATGATGGCTTGCTCTTCTGGAACTATAGGATCCTCCTTTCCTTGTAGCATCTGTACGAGGCGCACATAAGTGCGTCATTCATAGGGTACGTGGGCATAAGCAAAATCGTGACTCACGAGAAGTGGAATAGTCATCTGAGGCTGACCAGATGAATCGAGAACGTTGTAGTATGGGCTGCGTGCCGTGTACACGTCCGGGATTTCATCCGGAGAACCGCCCAAGAGCTTGTACATGTACTGCAACTCGAACTTCTCCGTTTTCTCAGCCAAAAGCTTAAGGTCTGATATGCCACCATAGGCAGATGTCGCGGCCTTGTAGTACGTGTTGTTGCTGGCTGTGGTAGTCGAACAAAGCGTGGTGAACCCGCCAGCGGAGCCCCCTCGGACTGCAGCACGCTTGCTGTCAACCAAGCCCTGCTGTTCATCGACCATCGTCACCGCATCTTCACAATCCTGATTATCCAGGATACCCCAATTACCAGCGAGGAGCTCGCTAGGAGTGTGCAGTTGTATTCGTGATCACTTAAAGGGAAGAAGCTCACTCACATATAGTTTCGGCCGTATCCCGATGATCCACGATAGTTCACATCCAACCTAGTAGTTTTTCATTATCAATCGATATCAGATGTCGATCTCACCGGAAGCCGGTGCCACCCACCAAGCAAATCCACGGCTAGTGAAATACAACTTTTTCAAGTCCATTGCCTGCGTCGACATGGAAGTTGGGCCTCCATGCACACCCGTGATGCAGGGTGGCTTCTCGGCAGTTGGTCCTTCGAAGTCAGGATTCTTCGGGAGGTACAGGATGGCATATATTGGGTTAGGATCACCATCGTTGTACAATGTAAGGGGTTGGGGGATTGAAATGTACGAGTCATCCACCGGCTGCGCAGAGCTGCTTTTCAAGTACACGTAAGTCGGGACAAACGAAGGTGCGGCTCCGAGCGAACATTGAAGCACGCCACCAGGTTGATCGTTCAAGCTAGCTGTGAAAACAAACGTTGTAGCATCAGGACCCTCCTGCTTCAGATGTTGCGCCACCACGAATGGGAAATCAACTATTTGCACCGGATCAGAAGATTTGGTGAGATCAAGAACATATAGGATATTGCGTCCGTCCTGGAAGGCAGTGAATGCCCCGTAACTGCCGTCTCCCAGCAGAGCGTAAGGATAAAGCCCAAAGTACCAAGCAGGCTCAGCGAAATCCTGTGCGATCGGAGTTGCAAGAGCAGCTCGAGAGGATCCGGTGTCAGTGGAATAGATGAACGGGTTCTGGAAACGAAGGGACGAGCCAGGAGTATAGTCGGAAGTATAGAGTAGCGCAGTGTCAGAGATCCAAAGGGGGTATCCTGCGGAGATCTCAAGCTTTTCCCCGGCGACGTACGTCTTGTTAGAGAGAACAATGGCACCATCTTCGATTGAGACATCTGCGACATAGACTAAGCCTCCTTCGAAGGGCATGTCTGGCTGGTACCACTCCTGCCAGGCAATCTTAGTACCGGACGGGTTGAAGACTGGAGCAGCGTAGAAATCTGCGCCTTCCACAAGGCCTGTGCGTTCGGCAGTCGTAGCATCAAGGACACACAAAGTGGTTTCAACGTTCTGGGGGTTGTCGTCAGGATGATATTCGAGGATAGATGCGATCAAATTAGTTTGAACAGGATGCACGGCAAAGTTAGCATAGCGATATTGTTGGTTGGGATCCTCTGGCGGCGGATCAGCCAAGAATTGGAGAACTACACTTTAACCAACAATAGCATACCAGGTGAGACCGGGCTGGGTTCACTACCTTCTTCGTCTTTGACTGAATACACTCTGCCGTCTGTTAAATTCGAGAAATAGGCGATGCCTCCATACACGACGGCTGCAGCTCCACCATACTCATTCACGGCATCAGCTGCGTTGAAGTCAGAGGGAATCACGTCCCGGCCCTCGGCCGTATTGACGATTACAGATCGACCATCTTCATCGGGGCGCTCTTCGATGTGGTACACAACCGATGTAATGGGGTCGACTAGTACATCATCGAATACGATGCTCTGTCCAAACAGAAAGTGTAAGCGAAGTTAAAACTGAAGGATGAGCCACGTACGCTAGTGGCAACAGTCTCCGGTGTGATAGGGGACGTCCACGTCCCATATGGAGCGGTTTGAACCATAGGTGATTGATTACTGGGAGGAATGCGCCTGAGAGCGACTTGGCCAAAGCATTGTGGTCGAAAAATGCGATCTCTTTTATAGGGCATCGTCAGGATTCCGATGGACCATGCTCCCCGCGCTTCTGAACCTGTTGCATCAGAGGAATTCGAATGAGACGACACAATAGGTATCCGTCTCCCGACTACAAGGGTTAGATTTGGAGTTTGAGGGCATTCTCGCCATTTCGGTTCGGCGCAAACACGGTATTACCGTGTAACCGGATGGCAGGGTGAATAGTCCTTCTGATGCATGTGCGTGAGGCCCCACTGTATACCAGTAGAAGCCTCCAGATATGATAATGTCCGTGGACTCTACACATTGCAGTTCTCGCAGGATTCCGAGGCTAGGTCGCACTGGGTGGTCTCATATGGTGATCGATCACCACAGCCTCGGATACAAGCATGATTGATGCGAATCCTATGGAAAAGGAGGACCAAGGACAGCAGGCACTTGTCAGAATGAAGTCGTGATTGACAGTCAACTCGTACCCTTTCGAAACACTGCGTGCCTGCTAAGCCCACACATGAACATGCTAGCGGATCGGAAACTCACTATGGAACGCGAGCCACAACCTGCAGAGCACGATCAGCACATCAGGTATAACAAAAACTGCACCGTCTTCAAGCAGGTTGCGGCAGACTTGCTAGTGAACGAGTGGAAGAAATTAAAGCCAATTGTCAGGGAATACCCCGGTAATCTGATGACAGCCATATCACTCTGAACTTCGCACGCTGTCGACTTTGCTGCGATGGGTTTGAGAGGAGCCTAAAGAGGTTTTCTGGATGAGGTGGGTCCGAGTGGCCAAGAAGGCAATGGTTAAGACAGGATTACAGGAGTTGCATAAAAACATGTCAGTTTTTGCTCCGGAAGGACCGCCTGCGGTGGTAGCCACTTTTTTCGCTAATACCCACAGAAATGTGTGTTTTGCGGAGGACCATCCTGTGATGTTGAGTGGTGAAACTTTCACCACTTGTCTCCCAAGTCGCTGGCAGTGACACAAATCCGTTAAGACAGATCTCGAGAAGGCGACTACATTCAGATACTGTACACTCTCGGACACAAGCAAACAATTACAATAGGTTCTCCACATACCACTTATGTTCACGTATCAATGCGTCTTTGATCGTGCTCGCCTTCTTCCAGCCGTGACCCTCGCCATCGTAGAAGTGGTAAGAAAGCTTCTCGTTTGGTGCTTCCTGCTCGATCTTTTTCAAGAATCTGGTGGCCTGATCTTCTGGAACCACAGGGTCGTTCTTCCCTTGTAACATCTACAGGACATGTACACAAATAGGTCAGTCAGTCACGTGCGTGGGCATCGGCAAAATCGTAACTCACGAGAAGTGGAATAGTCATCTGGGGCTGACCAAATGGGTCGAGAACGTTGTAGTACGGGCTGCGCTCCTCGTACACGTCCGGAATTTCATCCGGAGAACCACCCAAGAGCTTGTACATGTACTGCAACTCGAACTTCTCCGTCGCCTGAGCCAAAAGCTTAAGGTCTGATATGCCACCATAGGCAGATGTCGCGGCCTTGTAATACTTGTTGTTTTTGGCTGTGGTAGTCGAACAAAGCGTGGTGAACCCGCCAGCGGAGCCTCCCCGGACTGCAGCGTGGTTGCTATCAACCAAGCCTTGTTGTTTATCGACCATTGTAACAGCATCTTCACAATCCTCATTGTCCAGGATACCCCAATTACCAGCGAGGAGCTCACTAGGAGTGCGCAATTGTATTTGTGATCATTTACGGGCAAGAAGCTCACTCACATATAGTTTCGGCCGTATCCCGATGATCCACGATAGTTCACATCCAACCTAACAGTTTCATCGTCGGTCGATACCGGTCACCAATATCGCCGAAAGTTGCAATTACTCACCAAGCAAATCCACGGCTAGTAAAATACAACTTTTTCAAGTCCAACGCCTGCGTCGACATGGAAGTTGGGCCTCCATGCACACCCGTGATGCAGGGTGGCTTCTTTCCAGCTGGTCCTTCGAAGTCAGGGTTCTTCGGGAGGTACAGGATGGCATAAATTGGGTTAGGATCACCACCCTTGTACAGCGTAAAGGGTTTTGGGACTGAAATGTACGCGTCATCCACCGGCTGCGCGGAACTCCTTTTCAAGTACTCGTAAGTCGGGACAAACGAAGGTGCGGCTCCAAGTGAACACTGAAGCACGCCACCAGGTTGATTGTTCAAGCTAGCTGTAAAAACAAACGTCGTAGCATTGGGACCCGCCTGCTTCAGATGTTGCGCCACCACGAATGGGAAATCAACTATTTGTACCGGGTCGGAAGGTTTGGTGAGATTAAGAATATATAGGATATTGCGGCCATCCTGGAAGGCAGTGAATGCCCCGTAACTGCCATCTCCCAGCAGAGCGTAAGGATAAAGCCCAAAGTACCAGGCAGGCTCAGCGAAGTCCTGTGCGATCGGAGTCGCAAGTACAGCTCGAGAGGAGCCGGTGTCAGTGGAATAGATGAACGGGTTCTGGAAACGGATGGACGAGCCGGGAGTATAGTCGGATGTATAAAGTAAAGCGGTGTCAGAGATCCAAGAGGGGTATCCTGTGGAGATCTCGAGCTTTTTCCCGGCGACGCGCGTCGTGTTAGAGAGAACAATGGTACCGTTTTTGATCGAGACATCTGCGACGTAAATCAAGGCTCCTTCGAAGGGCATGTCTGGCTGGTACCACTCCTGCCAGGCGATCTTAGTTCCAGAAGGGTTGAAGACTGGAGCAGCATAGAAATCTGCGCCTTTCACAAGGCCTGTGCGTGCGGCAGTCGTGGTATCAAGGACACACAAAGTGGTTACAACGTTCTGGGGGTTTTCGTCTGGATGATATTCGAGTATAGATGCGATCAAATTAGTTTGAACAGGATGCACGGCAAAGTTGGCATAGCGATATTGTTTGTTGGGATCCTCTGGCGGCGGATCGGTCTAGCAGTCGAGAACGGCACCTTAACTAACGTCGACGTACCGGGTGAGACTGGGCTCGGCTCACTGCCCTGTTTGTCTTTGACTGAATACACTCTGCCGTCTGTTGCATTCGAGAAATAGGCGACGCCTCCATACACAACGGCTGCAGCACCGCCATATTCATTCACGGCATCGCGCGCATTAAAATCAGATGGGATCACGTCCCGACCTTCAGCCGTGTTGACAATTACAGATCGACCGCCTTCATCGGGGCGCTGTTCGATATGGTACACGACCGATGTAATGGGGTCGACTAGCACATCATCGAATACGATGCTCTATCCATACGAAAAGTGTAAGTGCAGTTACAAGTGAGGGATGAGCCACGTACGCTAGTGGCAACAGTCTCCGGTGTGATAGGGGACGTCCACGTTCCGTATGGAGCAGTTTGAACCATAGGTGATTGATTACTGAGTGAGAGGAGAATGCGTCTGAGAGCGACTTAGCCAAAGCATCATGATCGAAAAACGCGGTCGTTTTTATAGGGCATCGTTGGCAAGTAGACTGATCCATCCCGATACGTCATGTTCACCATATTTCTGAACCTGCATCAGAGGAATCAGAATGGAGAGACGCGATAGGCATCCTTCTGCCGACTGCGAGGATTAGATTTGGGGTTTGACCGTGTTCTCTGTGTAAACACACGGTACAAGTTGTACCCGTGTAACCGGATGGCAGGGAGAATGGTCTTTCCTTCTGATGGACGTCCGTGCTCGAGGCTCATGGCATCATCTACCGGTAGAAGCCTCCAGATGATGTCCGTGCATACAAAATGGTAACTAGATGACCCACACCTTGTCACCCTGCGTCTAGTTCCTGAGGTCCCATCACTTGCACAATTGCGAGTTCTATGGAAAGGAGAACCAAGCACAGCAAGCAAGTGCTTGTCAGGGGCCAGGCTGTGATTGACAGCCCACTCGTACCTCTGAAAACTGTGCAATGGTCGGTTGTGCCTTCATTAAGGGGACAGACAAAGTACTACAGAAATCACACGCCAATTATATAATTCACTGAACCATGTGCACAAGTCGACACTCGTGACCACATATCAAAATACAGTTTTCGAGCCTCCAGTTATTCCAGGATGCAGAAGCAATCCTCCTCTGCTTGATAACGGGCCGAGCGAGTATATAGCCGGTGGGTCGGCGGAAATTTCACATATGCGGATTGTGTGGCAATATGACAAGTTAAGGTTATCGTCCATCTCCGCCGCGTATATTGTTGGACGTTTGGAACATTTAGACTGACATCGTGACTGAGTTTTTCTTTAAATAAAACACGGAGATATTCAGTACTTGGAACACGAATGCTTTCCTTCAAGGGACACTCTTAAATGCTTGTTCAAAATCCGTAATGATATCGTCGATGTGTTCAATTCCGACAGATACCTACAACACAGCATGAATCAGTCAAAACCCAAAGAAAGCCTGGATTATCTGCATACCCGGATCAGATCGGGGGTCACGCCAGAGGCCAATCGCTCATCATTCGTCAACTGCTGGTGCGTAGTTGTGGCAGGATGGATGACGAGTGTTTTGGCGTCACCAACGTTGGCAAGGTTACTGGCAAGACGGAGGTTGTCAACAAGTTGACTGGCCACGCCGATGTCGCCCTGAACACCGAAGCTCAACACACCACCGAAAGCGTTAGGCCTTAAGAGTTCCTTGGCACGTTCATGGTACTCGTGACTCGGGAGACCTGGATACGAGACCCAAGAAACCTTAGGGTGATTTGACAGCCAACTGTTAATACACGCACGGTCAGACTCTGAGACAACTTAGCAGGGATCACCCACGTAGCCAAAACCAAGGCATTATCCGAGTGTCTCTGCGCCCGCAAACTCAGAGTCTCAAGGCCTTGGATTAGGAGGAAAGCACCGAAGGGGTTGAGTGCGGGGCCAAGGTCGCGGAGGAGTTCAACTCGCAACTTTACGGCGAACGCAGACGACCCGAAAGTTTCACTGAAAACAAGACCGTGATAGCCCTCCGACGGTTCAGTGAACGATGGGAATTTGCCACTGCGAGTCCAGTCGAACTTGCCTGAAAGATGTCCATGACGAAGCGAGCATGAGAGTCGTGAGAGATCCCTGGATACTGGACATACCCGAGTCGATAATAACACCTGCGATCGTCGTGCCATGGCCACCGATCCACTTCGTTGCACTATGTACTGATGGATATCGAGTCAATGCAGAATCATACATGTCGTAGGTTATGCACAAACCGACAATGTCTGCTCCTAACGAAATGGGCCGAATGAGGTAGCCGCCCATTCCAAAAGTATTATCAACGATCAAAGGTATGCCGTTTTTATGTGCAACCTACACAGAACCACCATGAGCCCTTGACCTACCACGGGGAGGAGCCACTGGACACTGACCTTGGCCAAGTCAGGTATCGGGGCAACATTATATTTCGGGTTGCCTATACTCTCGACGAAGATCGCCTTTGTCTTCTCATCGATAGCTGCTTCAAAGTCGGCTGGGTCGTCGCCCTGCACGAACTTGACACCTATTCCGAACTTCTTAAAGGTGACTATACTGAATTATCAATATCCGCCCGAGTAGGCACATCATTCACCCCCTTACCTTTGAATTGGTTATAGGTCTGCAGCGTGACATTAATTATCAAGACGGAAATCATAAAGTGTTACTCACCCCCCCATACAGATATGAACTACGGCGCGATGCAGGTCAGTAAATTTGCAAATGGACGGCGAATACGAGTCCTTACGTAGAGACGATGTTATCACCAGCACTTGCGATTGTAGAAACAGCCAGGAATTGTGCCGACTGCCCAGAGGAAGTTGCAATAGCAGCCACCCCTCCTTCTAGTGCTGCCATACGGTTCTCAAAGACGTCCTGCAAGAACAAGTCTTTGAGAAGGGGAAAGGATGCTCAACATCGAAAAAAGGGAACGGACCACTGTGGGATTGCCAATACGGGAGTAGATGTGGCCGAACGTCCTGATAATGCCTTAACACCTTGACAAAGATGGACTGAGGTATTTACTTCAATTCAAAGAGCTCTGCACCGTGCTAAGGGAGAAATTAGTCCCTGACAGACTTCAGCACGTTGAGAAAGAATTACCGCAGAGTCGTTGAACACGAAGCTCGTAGAAGCATAGATGGGCACTGCTCTGGCTTTCGTAGTAGGATCTGGAGTCTGACCAGCATGAAGCTGGAGCGTCTCGAACTGAAGTTGCCTATACCAGAGTAAGATGTTGCTGCCAAAGGATAATGGTGGAAAGGATACCTGTTGAGATCAGCCATGATTGTCCGAGCGAAGGGAATGGAGATGATGTCAGTTGATTAACTGATTAGGGGGTACCATAATATACGGCTTAGATGCCCATGCTTCGTCGCACCGTAACACCCGACAATTCGCAAGACAATTGAATGATGCCACTTGATCACGCAATCTGATGCCATGTTAGAGGGAGAAAGCTTCTGCAGAACTTCGTCATTCCCACAGACATGGTCCTGATATCAGACTAGTACGTATGTACCGGACACTCCGCGTAGACACGGTCCGCTATATCACCTGATCTATTTTGTCCGACCAACTCGGGGTGTGTACCCACTCTCATATCAGTGGTATACCGTGTCATTTGTCTTGTTCGCGGCTCCCCGAGCCTCTTCAAGAGTATTCAGACCGGTACCGTCATGTAGATACCCCTTGCTATGACTTTTCCCCAGTGACTGTGCTCCACTTTAGTAATTCGGATTCTGCCAGGATGCCCCGTGAAGCTGTCGACATTCTTCCTCATCATGTCGAAGGGAAGCTCAGGGAAGCTCATACGGGATGATCACATCAGACGGGCGAAAGCAAGTGCTACTTTAAGGATATGTTGTCAGTTCAGAATTCCGATTGCTGTAACACCTTATCAGTGGGGTTAGTGCGAAGTCAATGTTGAATGGTAACACTGTATAGTTTCTGGACAACCACGCGCATTCAGGAGGTCCAAGTTGAGCGAACGAGCTGCCAAACGTATACTGAACTGATAATACTGCCATTTAAACTTACGCGTAATGAGAAGTCCTGGACACAATCAGGGCCCAGACCTGGGGACGTCTTTAATCCTCGAAGGCAGCGACGGACCAGTATCTCCAGCCACATGACAGGAGAGAAGGGATGCCAATGGGTGAGCCGAGAACCACCACCAAATCCTGGACGCCGTCAGGCTCCAACTCTGGGGAAAACCTTTTATCGTTTGAGATAGCGTTGGCCTGTCGGCCGAGAAGAGCCGACCTGCGCACTCCGGCTGGGGGTGACTGTGACTGCAATGGGGTTTGGATTGTGTAGGGCATCATCACGCACAGTCTCACTGCATCTACAGAGATGGACCAGGCCATGAACCCTTAGGTTGTAGACATCACCGGAGTGGTTGATGGTATTCCGACGGTGGAGATGCTCACGTTATTAGGAATTGAGCAGTTTTCCGAGTACGCGTTACCACCCACGTACGATCCTGAGAAGTATCAGGGGGGCATAATTTGTCCTCAGGGTATTCGGAGCGTTGAGGAGCTTGCAGATATCCACATGTGCAACTCGTGTCGCAAGGTACTCACCAGCACAAAACCCCATCAGCCGAAGGACGCAATTACAAACTTTCGGTACACACTATGGTAGGGCCGAACTTCCGGGCGACGTGAAGTAAGCTTTACAGTGTGGTAGTCAATTTGAACTGATGTTAGTTGCGTTGTGCCGCGTCACCACTATCACGCATTATTATAAGTCGAAAAGTCTTCGAGGTGATCGTCTTCCAGAGGAGGCCAGTCAACGTTGTTATAGTAAAAATGTGGCAGCTTTGTCACAAGATCCCGGTGGTTTTTCGGAACGTTCTTCCACCACCCTTGGAGGGCATCGAAGGGTCCCTTTGTGTGGTTTTTGCTGGCAGTAGTTTCCAGCTCTCTCCAGAAGCCTCGCGGAAGTCCTCGTCTCGAAATCTAAAGTGAAATGTGTTATTGATCAGTCAATGAGTAATACGTTTTTTTGACTCGAAATCTCTTCACTGGGCTGTCGGTGAAGGTGATTTAATTGCACGTCCATAGTAGGGCCAACATCAGTTGTATCACAGTACGCCTTGTGTGTCAAAGGCAATAGAGATCCCGTTTCGATTCAAGTGACCACCGGGCCGGCTGAGCCTCGTCATAAAGTATGGGACTCCCAAAGCTCGATAGGGACTGAGAAAAGTTATGTTCAGGAGTTGCAAGTACACCACAGGCTAATCAGAGATCGACAGTGAGGTCAACGTACAGCTCGCTGTGCTGTTACTGGTAAGAGGCCTGCCCCAACTTTCCAATGCCTCCTACAACAGCACCTATGTCATCCGCAAGACCAGAGGTGAACATCGGGACGTGCTGCATGCTTGGGGTAAGAAAATCAACAATGCTGGCAGGGGACCCACTCACGAGCTGTAGACCAGAATCCACTGATTTCAAAAGTTCCGATTTGGGCCACAAGCGGATGTCCTTCAGCTCTACAGTACAATATTCTTGCAGTATCTCATACAGCATGCAAAGTGATCCGATGTCTTCATCTGAGGTGGAGAAACCGTTGATACAGACGCATAGTGGCCGTTGGCCCTGTCGAACCACGAGCCACTCCACGAGGGCATTGGTTTCTCGGATAGGTGGTACCAGCCACATCTCGGGATCAATATCAAGGAAAGCCAGGCTTTCGAGGCTCCTCCAGTAACCTGCAGGAGCCTGCAATGCACCGACCCTTTCGTAGGGGCTGAAAAAGACGTACAGCGGGGAGTCTGCAAAATTCTGCATGGCAAACATTTGGAAACGCTCTGCAAAGAGCTAGAGCATCTGACGTATCCAGACTGTCGAATGGTATCGTGAAAGAGACCTGTTTGACGCTACCGAACTTATCCTCAAGGCCGCTGAGGTCGGTAGAAAGCGGATCGTCCGAATGAAGAGTATATTGGAGAGATCTGAGCTTGGGAGTTACGATTGCTTTGAACAGATCACCTGCATTCCGGAGGTCGATTTCCAAGGTCTCGAGAACAGGAAAGTGAACACTGTTTGGCAATTCCAACCCTGCGAGCAGCTCATAACCCGAAAGTGATAATGTGACCAGTGTTAGAACCGGAATGTGGTCCGAAAGTAATGAGTTGCAGCCTGCAGGGTTGGAATTGATATGGTTCAGAGCCGCCGGGTCTTACTGTAAAACATACCAAGCAATGGGCACAGATTAGAATATACATCTTCATTCCTGACTTCCAGATGCTCCAGAACGGGGACATTTGTTCGGGAAAGGAAGGATGGGATGGGAGATCTCGATTCGAGTTTAACACATTTCAAGGATGGAAACTTGATACCGTTGATATGGTCCATAATAAATTGTCGCGCTGGTTTGGGCATCTTATTCCATGTAAGACTGCGCCAGCGACTGGCACAAGGAACGAGGAGGCCCAGACCTTCGCGAATGGTTTCATAGGAACTGGACGGCTCATCTCGAATAGTAACGTCAAGTGGTGCCTCGCAACTTTTCTCCAACCGTTCCCTTACGCGACCTAAGTTCTGTTCGCCACTGATCTCTATCGTGGACCAGAAACTTGGCTGTTCCAGAATCAAATCTCTCCAATGCCGCGATACACATGCCAGGATCTTCTTTCGCGAAGGGTTGGGTCCACGGAGAGCGAGATGGAGAATTGACGAGAGCAACTCTATAGGGAGACGTTGAATGATCGGTGGTTTTTCTTGGATCAGTTCGTTGATCCTCTTCCTCTCTGCCGCTGCTGCGACACGGACGTCCGATAGCTGTTTGACAAGGTTCCGCTCACTGTCCTCTAGACGAGCCAGCTCAGCTCGCGCTACAGCAAGTTCATCCATGATGCAGTGAAGTTGGCGGTTCTGTCGGACGGGTGTCAGTGCCGTGAATCGGACGCTCCGACATTGGACTTAAGTCACTTGGAAAAGAAAAAAAGACCAAAGCACACAGAATTTTGATCAGTACGTTCCGGAATAGAGAAGGCTGAAACTTAGGGACGCCCAGACTCCGACGAACTGGTCCTCTGGCAGTGACATTGGGTATTCAAGGTCACATCCTAGTATGTACGTACGTATTTGCTACTACAATCCACATGACCAAATCCATTGAGTTTCCCCGAGCCCGAGACATTGCTCTCACCACAAGGTGGGACCGTATCCTACGATGAGTACTGTTCTGTGACAAATCATATCTTCAAGTGCCATGAAGACAAGTTTCATACGTAAGCCCTCTGGGCACCCCTGGACGCCATGACACACAACCACACCATCACTGAAACAGACCGGCCTTCACATCCTCACGCGGACGGAACATCTTCGTCGGCAAGCATATCTAGGAGATGGCAGCGTGAGGTTCGGCAAAGTCCATCCTAACCATAGATCTTGGTCTGAAAGGAATCTGGAAACCGAGAGGAGTTGCGTTTGAACGGGTGAGCACAAGCCATGATCCCTCCTGGACGCTGGTACTTCTCCTCGCCTACGGGGACTGTTGTTACGTGCATGGCTGCCTCCCAGGACACAAGCTGCTCTCCATAAGTAAGCTGACCGGGGTAGGGAATGTGCCAAATCTTGTAATCATCGGGGGCATTCACAGCTATGTCATTGACTAGGTCAAAAAAGTCGAGGCAGTATTGTCCATACTGTGCCATGCCACCATCCCAGATGCGGATGACCAAGGGGGAGTTGGGGAACGGGTAGTGTTGGATGCTCTTGTCATTCAGGCAATGGCTTGCCCTAGAGATAGTTAGCACTTGCACGGACACGAAACTGCTCCGAAAGACACCTGGGGAGGTGCTGGGTTGCTCTTTGGTGGCACTCGTTCGCACCTGCTTCGGAGGGGCGCAGCGTCGTAACGCAGCATTATTTGTTTTCCCAGTAGCTGGAAGGCCGCCATCAGGAATGAGCAGGCTAGATACAGTGGCACGAAGACGCACGCGGTGAGCGGTGGCATTTATTCATCCTTTGGAAGGTGCGTCGCGCTGCGAAGGGGGATGGGAACGGATTAATAACTTAGTCAACACACAAGCAGCGTACACCACTGTCCATGTCTTTATCGTAGCACTCTCTCAACTATGTGCACGACGATGCATCGAGGAGGGCCACGCACGTGGTCGGGCCCGCGGCCCGGTATGATCTGCGGTCACAGACGGCGTCCAGGAATAGAAGTTTGAAGCCCGGAGTTCTGTCACTCGTGCGAACGAGTGGTCTGGCGGACTGCCCAGTTGCTTACAAGTATGCAGGGTGGTTGGGGCGATACTATATATTTGAATTTCAGTCTTTCCACCTTCACGTCTGACAGACAAGCTGCATCGTGCAGAAAGTGGGAGCCTGCGATCACTCCCTGGTTCCTCGTGCAGACTCAAGCATATGACGAGTAGTACGTCGAACTCGCAGACCACTTAATGATCCCAATTTCTACACAGAAGATCCCCATCGACGATATTGTCATCGACTCTCTTTCTCTGATGATATGTATATCACGTCCAAGACGCGTAGCCGATCACGGTCTCTATGTGATCGTGAACGGCAACCGTTGCTGATGTCATTGCTTCCCCGCTGGGCGTCTGCACAGACAGGTATGCGCCCCGTGTTTTGCATGTTGAATCACGTACTACAGATAACCCCAACCAACTCTGCAGTGCACCTCGGGAAACTCCACCAAGTTCTCATGTCTATTGTTGAGGATCACAACGTGGATACCCCACAGACCGTCGTCACCACGGTGTGTCATTAATGCCGCGAAGAAACCTCGTTCAAGGAGCTGATTTCTATTCTTCCCTAGTCTCCAATCTATCCGGCACCAATGTTGCCTATGCCTGACGTGAATAGTTTCCTCCTGACATGCCTCGGGAGGGCTAGCCTTCATCTGTGAAGCTAAGGTATCATGACTTTCTCTCGCAATTCCACTACTTCTAACTGTACCCGTCTTCTGTGCTTCGTGTTTCTAATCCATGGTATTCTTATGATTAACGACACTCTTGTGTATCGCAGGATATGCATGCCCGTGCTGAATCCATCTCCGGAAGATAACACTCCTGCTGAGCGAGCACTCCAGAGCACTAAGTGGAGGAAACAAACAGTTGAACTGACAGTACTACGACACGTGATGAGAATCACAAACCGAGGTCAAGATTCACAACTGCGCCACGCTCTAGGTTCTTAGGGAGGATAGCTTGTTACAAGAGATGGACACCGACCCTTTTTCGGTGAATGGTTTTGTCGCCAATGCCGTGAACCTTGATTCTCACATCTTGAAGGTAGGTGTACACTTGGGCGGTTCCCCACCTACACCTAACGACGGTATGTCCTTGAAGTTGTGTAGAAAGCAATGGTTTTTTTTTCCTGTTCAGTGGCATAACGACAACCATGGTAACCGGTGGGCCAGCTGGAATGTGTCAAAGAAGGGTGGGTCTCCAGAAAACTACCGCGAACCTAGTAAGAGGTTGTACTTAGGAATTGCAAGCACGCTGCAATCAGAGGCTAGCAATGAGGTAAATGAATACAAACTCATTGCACGCATGCCTTTACTCGTGAGACGGCCACTCCCCTACTACAGCACCTATGTCGTCCACGAGACCAGAGGTGAACGTCCGCACGGACTGCAGTCCCGAGTTGAGGAAATGAACAATGCTGGAAGGAGAACCACTCACGAGCTGCAGACGGGAACCTGCTGATTTTGAAAGCTTCCGATTCATGGCACAAGGCGACGTCTTCTAGCTCCACGACACAATATTCTCGCAGTATTTCGTACAGCATGCAAAATAATGGGACGTCTTCCTCCTCGGCATAGACGCCTTCGATACGGACGCGTAGTGGCCGTTGGTGCTGTCGTTCCACGAGCCATCGGACGAAGGCATTGTTTTCTCGAATGAGTGGTTCCAGCCATATCCTGGGGTCCATGTCACGGAATGCCACGCTTTCAAGGCTTTTCCAGTAATCTACAGGAGATCGAAATGCATAGGTGCCTTCACAGGGGTCGAAAAAGGCGCGTGGGAGATATTTCGAATAAAATTCCGCGTGGCATACATTTGGGAACACTCTGCAGAGAGCCAGAGCACCGGAAGTATCCAAACCGCTAGAATATATAGAGACCCGCTTAACGCTACTGAACTTCCCCTCAAGGCTGCCGAAGAGGGTAGAAAGGAGATCTTGCAAGCTAACGGTATAGTCGAGAGATATGAGCTTCGGGGCTACAACTGCTTTGAAGAATTCAACTGTGCTCGTGAGGAAGATCTTCAATGTCTCAAGAACGGGGAAGTGAAGGCTGTTTGGTTGGAGTAACCACGGCGGCGAATGACCGGAAAGCGTTAATGTGACCAGTGTGAGAACCGGAATATGCGTTGAAAATGACGTGCCTGCGGAATTTTTGAAATTATGTGGTTCAGGAGCATTGAGCCTGACTATAAGACATACCAGGCGCTGAAGCGGTGTGGACTGCGACTATCACGATCGTCGACCATGAGATACCCAAGTTCCAGATGCTCCAGAACAGGGACATTTGTTGCAGAAAGAAAAGTAGGGAAGGCATCGGCACTCCAGTCGAGTTCAATACGTTTCAAGGATGGAAACTTGACAGCACCTATACGGTCCAAAATAAACTGCGGAATAGACGCCGAAGACCACGAATAGATGTAAAGGGTATGCCAGCGGTCAGCACAAGGAATGAGGAGGTCCAGACCTTCACGAAGACTACTGTAATTCCTTGGACGACTCAACTCGAATAGTGATATCGAGCGGTGCCTCACGACTTCTTTTCAGGTGTAGGCCTCACGGCGGGGCTTAACTTCTGCGAGCTTACAATCTCTATCGCAGACCAGAAGCTCGGATGGTCCAGAATTACATCCCTCCAATGCCGCGATACAAGTGCCAGGGTAACTTTTTCCGAAGGTTTGGTTCCACGAAGAGCAAGGAGAAGGATTGAGGAGAGCAGCTCCACAGGGAGACACTGGATGGGTGGTGGTCTTATTCGGATCAGTTCGTCGATTCTCTTCCTCTGCACCGCTGCCGCCGTACGGACGTCCGATAGCTGTTTGACAAGGTTTCGCTCATTTTCCTCTAGCCGGACTAACTCAGCTCGCGCTGCAACAAGTTCGTCCATGTCGATGGCTCTATGAGATCGGTGTCAGTAAGAATGGTTCTGAGGGTTCAACATTCACCTATGAAGAATTACTGGAGTTTAGTCCCTTTGAAAATGATTGTCAGAATTGTCAGAACGCGTAGAATTTCAGGTAGATGTACGTTTGAACGAGTCCAAGAGTTAAGAGCTGAAGGTTAGGGACCCTGTAATACTACTCACCAGCTCAAGCACTCTGACTTTGAATTTTGGGTTACGTCTTCTTACTTGCTCTTCGATGAACTGGCATCCGACTTCGACCTTCGCTGGCCTAGCCTCCTTATCGATTGAATTCGGTGGCGGTGAGCCGCCCAACTCTGTTGACGTTGCCTCGATATGGGGTTCTTCGTGAGCTGGGTTGCTTGATTTATGCAACGGTCGTCCGAGCATTGCTATACGGCTCTCCACCCACAGTCGACGTGAGTCAGGTTTACCTTACCCTTGTCTCTCCGTGAAAGCATTGCGATCAGCGGATGTGTATGTGTTACATAAAAGTATACGTGCATAACTTGAACATAACGCTACACAGCTGATCCTGGATAATATAATCTCCAGGTAACTTGCCTGTCCCTATCGATAAGGTCCGCTCACATGTCACTTTGTGCTCGAAAAAGTTGTTGGTTGGCAGATCCAGAAAATTGGCCTGCTTCTTCCGTCTACTATGGGGTTCGCACCTGTTTGAAATCCGACGTCACAATTGCTCCGGAGTTGGAACTGCATCCTTCCAAGAGAACAGATCATATCTTCAAAAGAATGATACCCACCTAAGCGGTGAAATGCTAATCTGACCTGGTGACCAAAGGAATTTGAAACTCCAGGTCGTGCCCCAATGATCGTAGGGTTTGTCTCTAGTCCTCTGGGCACTTGCGTTAATGAAGCATGTAATACCACCGACACAACGGATTGGTGGTGGGAACGAGTGGCCTGGGGGGACTGCCCGGATGCTTACAAGTATTCAAGGTGGTTTGGGCTGGCATGCAGGAATACGCTGACGCCTAGGAACTGTAATCTAATCTGACGGCCGTTTTCCCTCATAGGTTTCCGCAGGTACCATATCCGCATTTTGCATGTCGCAGCACATACCGTAGACAATCGCCACTTCAGGGATGTCATTGGTCAATTTCGCAGTGCACCCGGGGCAACCCGTGTCCGTTCTCGGGGGTCGATGAAATTGCTAGCAAAGGAAGTGAGTCTCTTGTTTTCGATTCGATGTGTCGTAACGACAATATTGGCGACTGATGGGCCAACTATATCTCTACCGTAAAGCGTGGATCCCCCAAAACCTGGTATGAAGTAATGGTATTCGAGAGTTGCGAGTACACCACAGGCAAAGAAGGAATTGGATGATCAACTGGGGTAATTATAATATAAAGTGGTTGCACGCATACTACCACCTGTAAGATGACTATCCTGATTCTGCGGTGCCCCTTGTTAGGACACCTACTGTCATCCACGAGACCAGCGGTGAATAATGGCATTCACTGCATTTATGAGGTGAGGAAATGAACAGCGCTATTAGGGAAACCACTCACGAGCTGCAGATGAGAAGCCATCAGATTTTTAAAGTACCGAATCGAATGACAAGTGGATGTCCTTCAGCTCCACATCACAATATTTCATATAGCATGCGAAGCGATGTGATGTCTCTTCCCCCTCGACAACGATACCTTCGATGCAGACACAGTAGTGGCTGTTGGCCCTGTCGATCCTCAAGACATCCCACCACGGAATTGATATCTCGAATAGGTGGTTCCACCCACCTATTGGACGCCCATGTCACGGAACGCCACACTTTCAAGACTTTCCCGGACGACTGATATGTATTGGTGTCTTCGTAGAGGTCGAAAAAGGATGGGGAATGTTTCGAGTAAAATTCTGCATGACAGTACATTTGGAAGCATTTTGCAAACAGCTGGAGCATCCAGACCACCGGACCCTGTCATGAAAGAGACCTGTTCGACACTACTGAACTTTCCCTTAAGGGTGCTGAAGAGGGTAGAAAGCATATCTTCCAAGCTAACAGTATAGTCGAGAGATCTGAGCTTCGGGGTTACGAACTGCTTTGAAGAAATCGCTTGTGTTCATCATACCGATTGTCAATGTCTCGAGAACAGGGGAGTGAACACAGTTTGGTTGGGGTACTGTAACCACAGTGGTAGAGTACAGGCAAGCGATAATGTGACCAGTGTGAGAACCGGAATCTGCATTGAAAATGACGTGCCCGCAGAATTGTGGAAACTGATATGGTATCAGAGCCATCGAGTCCAACTATAAAACGTACCAGGCGCTGACAGCAGATCATGACGATAGTTTCTGAATTCCAAGTGCTCTGGAACGGGGACGTTTGTTAGGGAGAGAAAGGTAGGAAGGGCATCCATCCTCAAGTCGAGCTCAAGGAAAGAAACTTGACAGCGCCAATAAGGTCCAAATTAGACTGTGATATTCAACTCGGTGCAAGACAGAAGGACTACGCCAGCGGTTTGCACAAGGAATGATGAGGTCCAGACCTAACGATATCATCGGGATCGGAAAGTGAAAAATGAATTGTGATATCGAGCGGTGCGCGGTGTGCGCCGCGACTTTTCTTCAAGCGTTGCCTTAAGCGACCTAGTCCCAGCTAACAATTCCTATCGTGGCCCGGAAACTTGGCTGGTCCAGAATCACGTCCCTCCAGCACCGCGATACATGTGCCAGGATCTCCTTTCGTGAAGGGTTGGGTCCTATCAACGGCAAGGTGGAGAATCGACGAGACTAGCTCCACAGGGAGACGCTGGATAGGCGGTAGTGCTTGTTCGGATCAGTTTGTCAATCCTCTTCCTCTGTACTGCTGCTGCCGCACGGACGCCCGATAGTTATTCGACAAGGCTTTCACTCACTGTTCCCTAGGCGAGCCAACTCACCTCGTGCTACAGCAAGTTCGTCCGTGCCGATGGCTCTGCGAGAAGCGTGTCAGTACTATCGTACACAGTGTTTCAACTTTCAACTATGAAGAATTGGGTAACCTTGAAAAAAAAATGGTTACCATGATTTCTGTCGGTTAGTTGTACGTTTGGGCGAGTCCAGAGTTGAGGCCTGAGAGTTTGGGAGTTGGGATACCTGACAACCTCAAGCATTAGGGTCGCTCAATGTTGGCGAATTTCTCACCTTGAATTCAGTTTGCGTCCTCTTCGTGCCCTTCCGATGACGGAACTCCGACTCGAACTGGTGTCCGACCACTACTCAGCTGAGTCCACAGTCAACGTGCGTCAAGCATACCCGTCTTCCGGCGTCGAAGTGCAATCATGTGTGCATGTATTCGTAGACCAAACTGATCCTGGACAATCTCCAGGTAACCTGTCCCTATCGATAGGTGGTCCGCTGATTGAGTGCCAACCGCAGTTGGATGTCACTTTGCGCCCGGAGAAGTTGTCGGATGGAACGGTTGGCTTCTTCTACCTATGGCGTTAGCACCTATTTTGAAATCAGCAGTTGTAGTAGCTCTAGAAACGGAACTGCGCGGCTCCGACCGCATCGGTGCGTTCCGTGACAGACCATATGCTTCGAATGATGGACAGTTTCCATGATAGAAATCTGAAGCCCCAAGTTGCGCCCCACCCCAATGTAAACCCGCGCATGTCAAATCGCCAATACAACGGGTCGATGGATGACCCCTCTCTGATAAAATGGTCCATCAACTTGTGGGAACGAGCGGTCTGATGGACTATCTGACTGCTTATAAGCGTGAAAGGGGGTTGGGGAGGATCTAGTAGTACCCTCGAACTGTCAACCCGAGCCTAAGTCTTTCCACCATCATGTCAGCAACCGCACCATACGGAAGGTGGGAGTCGGATATCACCCCCGAACTTCTCGTGCAGGGCGTATGTCGAGTTCCTTCGCATCTGGACACACCACTGGTTGATATCGATTTCCACACAGAGCATTCCTTTCGACGATGTCTTCGTCGATCCTCTTACTTCGGCGGTATATCACATCGAAAGGCGCGCAGCCGATCACGGTCGCTATGTCATCGTGAACACAGCGACCGATAGTGATGTCATTCCTTCCCCCCTGAGTGCCCGCACCGGTGTGCAGGAATACGGTGGCGCCGCCGCGATAGCGTACGGAGGGGTAATATACTTTTCGAACTTCGCCGATAACAGAGTCTACAAGATCATCGAAGGGCAGGCCGCGGAACCTGTCTCCCCTGGTAGGTTGCCGCTGGTATCATCCCGTGTTTTGCAAGTTGAAGGACACACCCCGCAGATGATCCCATCTATAGATATGCCAATTTCGCAGTGCACCCGGAGAAGCAACATCTTCTCGTATCTATCCTTGAGGATCACACCGTGGATACTCCACAGACCGTCGTCAACACCCTTTGTGTCGTTAATACCACGCGGAAGGCCATCTTTCCGCTTGTCGGGGGGGCTGATTTCTATTCGTCCCCTGTCTTCAATCCATCCGGTACCAAGATTGCCTGGCAAGAATGGTACCATCCCGACATGCCATGGGAAGGCTCCTTGATCTACGTCGCCGATGTGATCACCCAACCAGACACCATATTGCTATTGAACAAAAAGAAGGTTGCAGGGCAAATTCTCAAAGTCTCCGTATCTTTCCCTTGTTTTGCCAACGATACTACACTGGTGTTCACGTCTGACGAGTCGGGCTTCCAAAACCCGTTCGTGTATGATACCACAACGGGCGCTGCGAGACCAGTTCTTCCCTCACCGATCAAACAAGACTTTGGTAGTCCTGCTTGGACTCTTGGCGATTATCCTTATGCGATTCTTCATCATGGCAACACCGCCGCGTTCGTCGCTTTCCGCGATGGAAGAACTATCCTTTACACTGTGAACCTTACTCAAGTGTCCCAGCCTACTCTGCGCGAATTTCCGTTTACAGTTGCTGGGCATTTACGACTTCATCCTATACCAGTCTCCTGTGTACAAAGCGTCGTTTGTGTTCACTGCAGGGAGAAGTGAAGCGCCTGGTGGTGTCATACGCTGCGACTTCAACGACCAGATTGTAGGGAGACCAGATCCACAGTATACCGTCTTGAAGGCCAGTGGCTCCTTTACAGGTTATGAGGGATACATTCCGCTTCCGGAGCCGATCACTCTATACCGGGACGAGAAGCCGCTCTACGTAGTCTACTACGGACCCAAGAATCCAAAGTACTCTGGCCCTACGGACTCCACTGAAAAACCACCTTGCATCGTGAACGTACATGGTGGTCCGACTTCAATGGAGCCGCAGGTACTCAACTTGTTCAAGATTTATTTCACCAGTCGTGGGTACTCGTGGTGAGTGCATAAATTTCACTGTGCCCAGCAGGTACTTGAACCAAGTTAGGTTGGACGTCAACTACGGCGGCTCGTCGGGGTACGGTCGGGAGTATATGTAAGTGTGGTATTTTGATCCCGCTGGACGGTTCTCATCCATACCTTTTAGTGGGCGTCTTGCAAGTAATTGGGGCATTGTCGACGTCCAAGACTGCTACGATGCCCCTCGTCTGCTTGCATCGGAAAGCAATCCCCGCATTGACGGTGCACGCGTTGCCATCCGCGGTGGTTCTTCTGGGGGTTACACGACTCTCGCATCACTCTGTCTCGAATCCGCGCCGGGCACGAAGTACTTCAAAGCTGCGACGTCGTTGTACGGAATCTCCGACCTCCTCTCGCTTGCCCGCGATACCCACAAGTTCGAGCTCAAATATATGATCAAACTCTTGGGTGGGTCGGTTGATGACATCCCAAGGGTGTACAAGGATAGGAGTCCACTCTACTATGCCAAGAATATAACTGTGCCGTTGCTGGTGAGTTTTGCGTGGATATGCATTGCTGATTCCTATCCCCTGACGTAAATTTGTGAAGGTCTTGCAAGGTGCGGAGGACAAGGTTGTTCCTCCTGAGCAGTCAGAGAAGATCGTCAGTGAAATCCAGAAAAGTGGTGGAGAAGACAGAGTGAAGTACAAAAAGTTCCCGGGAGAAGGGCACGGGTTCCGCCTGGAGGAAACTATTAAGGAAGCCGTGAAGTTGGAGTGCGAGTGGTACAAAGAGAGGCTTCTCTGAGCATACCCGGTATACGATGTTGTCGAAGCCAGCTGTATAATAGTCAGACTTGCAAAGACAATGCACTCAGAAGATGACTTGGCTTGGCTCGTGCGCGGGGGGGCGGGAGGCGTGGTATTCACGTGATCCAATTAGCCAGATATAACTGGTCAATCAACAAAGACGCGTTCTTGCCACCTGACCACCACCACCACACCTCTACCACAGCACCTTAGCTTTTTCCTTTCCTCTCAAGCTCGATATATTGACCAATGTCTGGACGCGGAAAAGGTGGAAAGGGTCTCGGAAAGTAAGCATTTCATCCCATGAATACCCCCCGAGCAGTCATTGACCAGTGGGCCAGGGGTGGTGCTAAGCGCCACCGCAAGATCCTGCGCGACAACATCCAGGGTATAACTAAGCCGGTATGTGCACAACTGACGAGTTTTCGCGTTTCCGACACTTAATGCATGACTTGCCAGGCTATCCGTCGTCTCGCTCGTCCGTGGTGGTGTCAAACGTATCTCTGGTCTCATTTACGAGGAGACACGTGGTGTCCTGAAGATTTTCCTCGAGAACGTGAGTCACACGCCCGTTAGCTTCCGAATCTTCGGAACCGACTCATCACCTCACAGGTCATTCGTGACTCCGTCACCTACACTGAGCACGCCAAAAGGTGAGAATATCGTCGAATCGTAATGTGTACAGGAATTGACCGGCTGCTGTGCAGGAAAACTGTCACTGCTCTTGACGTCGTTTACGCTCTCAAGCGTTCCGGGCGTACGCTCTACGGTTTCGGTGCTTAAGCGCCTCGCTATGTAAGGTCCAGTCGCCTGTGGATGTCACTCTACTCACAGATTTCCCCAGGTTTAACTGCAAGATATCACGTTGCTTTCCGCCTGGTTTCCCCTGCTTCTCTCTTAACATGTCGATGATCCATTGAAATATGCTTATTATATTCTGTATGATACATACATATAAAACGATGTCTGTTCCTGTAGCTGTCTGGTCGAATGATTTTGCGAGCACTGGTGAGTGGAAACAATGTCAGTGTGATTGCAACCCCTTCCACCCCTGACAAAGCCAGTATCCTTCTGCAGACCCTGTTCGACTCGCTGAGGGCTTGATGTAGTTGACCGAGCTGAAGTTAGGGTCCAGATACTTCTCGCGGAATTCTCGCGAGAGTGGATGTTCGAAGTGCTTGAGTCTGCCAAGAATCAGCAACCGACGCCCACACGACCACGACAGACTGACAGTAGCGTCCCTCCACGTTGCTTCTTTGTCCCTGCGCTTGCAGCGGCGACGACGTGTAAATTATCCTTTGCAAATTGGAAGACCGAATGGCAAATATCGAGGCTCATTTCGATATCACGGACTCTATTCCCAGAGAAGTTGGCAGCCATATCAGACAAGATGATATCCACCATCCCGGAAGGATTTTCTGGGGCTGACAGGGCATTCTTGACCGCACCTGCCGCCTGGGATGATAAGAAGTCCATCTGCAATGTATGCACGCCAGGGATGGGAGCTATAGGCAGCAAGTCGACAGCGACGATGACGCCTCTACCGACTGTACTGCTCCACGAGCCGAACTTGTCGATCCGCGCGCCTTCGTTCAGACCAAAATTGGGTGCGATGTCCATGTCTTCGTCAGACATGGCTGGGTTGATCCAACCGAGCTTTTCAGCGACGACCTGGCTCCATCCGCCTGGAGCAGCGCCAAGGTCGACGACAGCACATATCTCGTTTCGTGACAGGAAGCGACCCCAGTTCTTGTCGATTTCCAAGAGTTTGAAAGCAGAACGCGAGCGGTATGAGGTTGCACTAGCTAGACGCTGTTTTACGTAGGGATCGCGAGCCTGTCGTACCAGCCATGAACGCGAGGATGAACTGAGGTTTTTCTTGAGGACGTCCGAAGGGCGGAAGGACATTTGCTATCGAGACGTGTTTTAGAATTATTTTGTTTGGCCTCCGCGTTCCAAACACTTCAACGCTTGACGACATGCCAGCTCAATCGCTCGTGCCAGGGTACAGGCAAGTAGAAGCCTTTGGGCCCGACGAAGAATACGAGGATGAAGAAGAGGTCTCATACGTGACATTCGATCTCGGAACAGTAGAACCCACTCTTCTTTCCAACAGTTCGACTTACAGGCTTATCGTGCGTCGCAACTCAAGCACACAGGTCAGTCATTGACCGTTATCGGTGATGATGCCGTCTTCAGGGTCTGGACACGCCTACGCCCTACCTCCAACTTGCCGGTTCTATATTCAAGGGCAGGCATGACAGCCTTCTTGGCACAGAGCTTTTGTTCACCGAGGAAAAGAGTGACCCATTCAGTTTCTTGTCCCTGCAGTAGGAATTTGACAAAAAATATAAATGACCAGCCGACAAGAGTTCTACAAAACGCTCTCTCGTCCACGCTGGTTCGACAGAACAGCGCGTCTGTTTTAAGGAAGTACAGCTCAAGGAGAAAGCACGACGTCCACCAGAAGCAGAGAGCGAGGCCCCTCACGCCCCGGGTAGTGGCTCGGTGGTAGCTCAGCCTGACCTTTACCTGGAAATGCTGAGCGGGCAAAGCTCAGCAAGTCCCGTTCGCAAGCGGAAAAGGGGTTCTAAGAAGGGCAAGGAGAGGGCGATCGAGCCCTACGCCAGTTAACGTTTATTACCGTAGTTGTATTACTGTTGGTAGTAGCGCCACTAGAGACAAACACAGCCAAACAAGTTTCCCCAAGTCAAAATTTGCGGACGTGTTTGTTTCATTGCTCGCTCGCGTCGTTCTTCGTCCTCAGCCATGGCCAACCCAGCTCCCGTCTCAGATGGTATCGGTATCGCAAACCTTCCCAACCAGGTCCGTGCTCAATGCCCAACCAATCGTCGAGTTCACGTTTTGACTCACTTCTTCGTACTGTTTAGAGGCACAAAATCGTCGCCAAACATGGGGCCCACTTCACCCTCATGGTAGTTGGTTCGTACTCGTCCGAGCTTGAAACCCTTTTAGTTGGTTTTGAACTTCCTCACGTACAGGCGAATCTGGTCTGGGGAAGACTACGCTCGTTAACACGCTCTTCGCTACTGAGCTGTCTCCCCCAAAGAACTACGCTCGCCGTCACCACAAGCAGCTCGACAAATTAACCGAAGTCGACATCATCAAGGCTGAGCTCGAGGAGAAGCAGTTCAAAGTAAAGCTCACCGTCATCGACACGCCTGGGTTCGGCGACTACGTCAACAACCGCGACTCCTGGAGCCCGATCGTCGACTTCATCGACGATCAGCATGAAGCGTACATGCGACAGGAGCAACAACCCCAGCGTAGCGAAAAGATCGACCTTCGTGTACATGCTTGCCTGTACTTCATCAGGCCCACTGGTCACACGTGCGTTAACACCCCATCCCCTGTGTAACACTGTCAGGAGCTCTTTTTTAAAAATTCTGTCAGACTCAAGCCTCTGGATATCGAAATCATGAAGCGTCTCGGGACGCGTGTCAACTTGATCCCCGTCGTTGCAAAAGCCGACACACTGACCCAAAACGACCTGTTCACTTTCAAACGGCGGATTCGCGAAGTCATCGTTGCGCAGGGTATCCGTATCTATCAGCCTCCCGTAGAGCCCGAAGATGAAGGTGCTGTTGAGCATGCTCGCATGCTGGCCGATGCCATGCCCTTCTCCATCATCGGTTCCACAGAAGATGTCAGGACGCTCGATGGACGCACCGTCAAGGGCCGCGAATATCTCTGGGGTGTTGCCGAAGTCGAGAACGAAAACCACTTGCGACTTCCGCAAGCTTCGCTCCCTGCTCATTCGCACACATATGCTGGATCTCATTTCCACTACGGAGGAGCTCCACTACGAGAACTACCGCCAGCAACAGATGGAGACCAGGAAGTTTGGTGAACCGAAAGTTAAGAAGGTTGACAATCCCAAATTCAAGGAAGAGGAAGAACAACTTCGTAGACGCTTTACGGAGCAAGTCAAGGCAGAGGAGGCACGCTTCAGACAGTGGGAGCAACACGTAAGTATCCCTTGACTTGTGCACATGTCGTGTTGTCCCACCCACCCGTTTCTTGCAGCTTATCGCCGAGCGCGACCGTCTCAACAAAGATTTGGAATTGGCACACAGTACCATCAAAGCAATTGGAAGTCGAGCTCGACAGTCTTCAGGCTGGCTATGGCCGTGGCAGTGCCAGACGATGAGCGCCTCAGTAGCCCCCACCCACTGCCTCTACATAAACCTGCTTCACTGCGTATACCCTACCTGCTTACGCTCCTTCTCCATTACCCGTGCATAGCGAATCACGACCTCTCCTTTCTTTTGGTTCCATGTTTTCCCTGCCTTTCTCGACGTTTGGACTACGCTATTGATTGCCTACCTTCGATCGTGTTGAGCGTGATGAACTTAGAATAATAAACTCAGTCCTGTATTGCGTTGAAACCACTAAGCGATGAGGCCAAGCCACAAGTGACAACCAGAGGAAAGCTGGCTGGAACGTATCTATGCATCCTTCGCGAGGCAACTGATACTGTACTTCTGTGGCCCCAGTTTACTGAATAATTGACGGCTGGCAATGATCTGTCAATGCTGTCCTTCCGCATCCTCAATACGTTCGAATCGCTCGATGCCGTCCCTAGACAGTGTCCTAGACGGTAGTATTCGTCTCATCGTCGTTCGTCAGCAATCAATCCAGCATGACCGCGACAAAGCACCCGCATGGCGTGATATGGCTCTAAGGAAGTAGGCGCCATTTACTGTAGGTTAACACTTACTGCCACTTGCACTAAGTGGCCTCCAGGAGAGCTTTGTAGCAGTCTGACGCCAGTGTGCTAGTTCATCGAGGAGCAAGGTGGGATGATAGATCTCAGAGCTCCTATGTGACTTGTTCCTTCTCAACTCCTATTGGCCCCTATGTAATGCTGCTTCATACAAAGCACAGAACGTCGAGTTGTTCAAGCTACCCTTCCGCCTTCCAGGTATCAAGGCGTACCAAATCCTTGAGCCTTCGACTGCTAGTCTCGTTCAGATGTGGTTCTGCAAGACTTGAAACTCTGTGAAGCTGTGGTAATTTTACTTCCAGTCCAGCAATTGTTCGTAGTTACATACTGACGCCCGTCCTACAGAGCCATCGGCTTCACATCGTGGATGAACTTGCTTTATCGCGAACCGAACTGACTTGGCTGGAGGTCAATGAGCGAAGACTCGTCAAACTCCGTGCTGCAGCAGCAGTACAGAAAAAGAGAATCAACGAACAGATCCAAAAACGTCCCCCATTCATTCAGCGTCTCCCTGTAGAGCTGCTCTCGCCAACCCTTCGCTTCGCTGTCATTGGGACCAACCCTTCGCAGGAGGGGGAGATCCTGGCACGTGTGTGGCGGCGTTGGAGGGATGTGGTTCTGGCCAATCCGGATTTCTGGTTCGCGATAGAGATTGTTGGCTCGCAGAAGTCAAGCCCTGCAGCGAGATCACACTTGAAGAGAAGCCGCTAGGAGCTGCTTGATATTGATATTCAGGTCGGGATTCAACTCAGGCAGAACGAATGTGTTCATAGAGATCTGGACCTCATCATTCCTTGTGCGAACCGCTGGCGTAGTCTCTCCGTTTATTCACAGACTCGGAGATCCACGCCGTATGTTATGGACCATCTTGGCAGTGTCGGGTTTCCATCCCTGAAACGTGCCGAGCTCGAGTTAAAGGTCAAAGCTTTTCCTAATTTCCTTACCACCGGAAAAGCCTCGAAATTGTGGTACTTCGTGGGATGGACATGGAGATATTGCTGGAGCCCCCTATTCGAGATAACAATATGTTCGTTCGGTGGCTTTTTGGGCTTTAGGACCAACAGCCACTATGCAGTCCGCATTGAAGGCTCCCGCTTCATACAAAAATTCATTAGGTCAGCGTGTAGGCTGTACAAAGTGCTGCCAGAACATTGTATCGTGGAGCGTGAAGGTATCACCCTATGTCGCAAATCGGAGCTTTCAAAATCAGCAGGTTCTTGTCCGTAGCTCGAGAGCGATTCCCCTAGTAGCGTTGCCCATTTCCTCCCCTCGCGAATGCAGTGTGTATCGACATTCACTGGTCTCGTGGACGACAAGCAGGTGTCCAATTAGGAAAACCAGAACAGTGGTGGTAATAGCATAGTGCATGCGGCGACTTTGCATTACATTTAGCCTGGTGCTCGTTTCTTATCGTCCAAATCCTCCTTCGCCTGTGGTGGACGAATATAACTTCTTACCAAGTTTGTGCCAGCTTTCGGGAGACCCACACTTCAAGATCGATGATACCTGGCCGGTCTGCTGGTTACCAATACCATTAGTACAGCACTATATATATAAAAAAGAAACCCCATTGCTTTCGTCCCGCGCCTCCGGGCATGTACATGTATGTGGGAAACCACGACAAAGCACCCATGGTACGGTGCTGTGCTCGCTCTGGAGCGATTGCAACGTCGGGTTTCAGGCAGGTGTGAATTATGCCATAGACCGAAGAAGCAGGCCATTTTTCTAGCTGAGAACCTCTCCAAGTGCGAAGTGACATCCGACTGCAATTCAGCAAACCTTGCATGGCGTGCTCGGACTCGGAGTCTGGACGTTTGCCATGAAGGACAGCTAGGTGACCGGCTTCAGTTAGCTTTTGGTCTCGGAACATGGGTAGAGTGCACTTGACGGACGCCGAATTTGGCGTTCATCAAGATGTGGTAAATAATAACTAGAATTCCTCGGAACTAAAATTCGGAGTTCGGGTGTTGGAGTTCTTCAACCTGCCTTTCCGTCTTTCAGGCATCAGGGCGTGCCCAAGCTTAAGCTCTTGACTCTTAGACTCGTTCGAGCGCAATTCTACCAGATCGAGACTCTGCTTTCTGGTACATAAATTTCTTTTCTTTTGAAAGTTGTAAGCCCAGTTAATATGTATGTTTGATCCTGGGTAATGCCCTGTATTGACGCTATCTGACAGAGTCACCGAGATGGACGAAGTTATTGTGGCGCGAGCTGAGTTGGCTCGGCTAGAGGAAGATGAGCGAAACCTTGTCGAACAATCATTGGGCGTCCGTACAGCCGCAGCGGCACAGAGGAAGAGAATCGACGAACTGATCCAGCAAAGACTACCACTCATCCAGCGTCTCCCCGTAGAGGTGCTCGTGTCAATCCTTCACCTTGCTCTCTGTGGAACCAATCCTTCAGAAAAAGGTACCCTGGCACTTGTATCGCGGCGTTGGAGAGATGTAATTCTGGACCATGCGAGTTTCTGGTCCACGATAGAGATTCTGGGTTCGCAGAAGTTAAGGCCCTGCTGTGAGGCTTCATTTGGAGAAAAGTCGTGAGGCACTGCTCGATATCAGTGTTCGAGTTGGGTCGGACAGATACTACGGTACCCTTCGTGAAGGTCTGGACCTCCTTGTTCCTTATGCAGCCCGCTGGCGTAGTCTTTCCGTCCATCCACGGAGCCGTTTTACAACCATGCCGCAGTTTATTTCAGATCGTCTCGGTGCTGTCAAGCTTCCATCCCTGAAAAGTGTTGAGCTCGGGCTGGCAGTAGATGCCTTTCCTACTTTCCTTTCCCCAACTAGTGTCCAGGTTCTGGAGCATTTGAAAATCTCATTTCGTAATATTGATCTACACTCAACGCCTGGTTTGTTTTGCAGCGAAGCTTCGTGGCTCTGAAGCCCATCAGTCTCATCAATCTTTCAGGCACCTCATTGTCCATGCAAATTCCGGTTCTGACACTGGTGACATTATCGCTCTCGGGTGATATACCACAGTGGTCACTCCAACCAAACAGTGTCCACTTTCCTGTTCTTGAGACCTTAGGAATCAGGCTCAGAAATGCAGATGATTTCTTCAAAGCAATCATAGCTCCGAAGCTCACATATCTTGACTATACTGCTGTCTCGGAAAATCCCGCTTTCTACTGTCTTCAGCGGTTTTGGGGACAAGTTCAGTAGCGTCAGGTAGGTGTCTTTGACAATGCTCTAGCTCTTTGCAGAGCATTTCCGCGAGTTTGCCATGTGGAATTTTACTCGGTATGGGTGCTGCCGGCTTTTTTCGGTTCCTGCGAAGGTATCGATGGGTTGCAATCTCCCGCGGATTACTGGAAAAGCCTCGAGACTGTGGTATTTGGTCGGTTTGGCCCTGATATGTGGCTGGCGCTACCTATTCGAGAAAACAATGACTTTGCACGGTGGCTTATAACACGACAGGACCCACGCCCACTCCGCGTCCGCTTCGAAGATGTTGAATCATTTTGTAGGCTGTATGAAATACTCCGGGAATACTGTGTTGTTGAGCTGAGGAACGTCACCCTGCGCCATGATTCGGTGCTTTCAAAATCAGCAGGTCCTCGTCTGCAGCTTGTGAGTGATTCCCCTAATAGCACTGTTCATTTCCTCACCTCACAAATGCAGTGCGCGCCAGTATTCAAATATTCACCACTGGATGACATAGGTACCCTAACAGGGGGTGCCCCAGAATGAGGAACGCCATCTTATAGGTGGTAGTATGCGTACGGCCACTTTGTATTATATTTACCCCAGTGCTCGTCTTTGATCGTGTAGTTCCTCCTTCGCCTGGTGTACGCGCAACTCTCAAATACCATTACTTCCTGCCAGGTTTTGGGAGATCCACGCTTTATTGTCGAGATATGGTCCACCCAGCAGTTGTCAATATTGTTGTTACACAACGAATCGAACACAAAGGCTCCATTTCCTTTGCCACGTATTTTCATCAGAGGGATCTTGGGTCTAGGCGGCAACCGTGCAAATGTACGGTACACTGGTGCGTACAACCCTCAAGATGAGGGCCATGGTTCACTACAAAAGCACGCACGGACAAAGCATCGGTGTCCATCACCCGCAATAAGTTAATCCCTCTCGAGAGCCTAAATCATGGGTCGTTGACTTTGACTGCAACTTGTGATGCTCATCACGCGTAAGTTTTCGCACTGGTGCTACTGCTAATTGTCTGCTCCGCTTCACCTAGACGGATGTCATCGGATGCTAGCTATGCTTTTGCCCCGCCTCGACATAGTTTTGGGTGAGTCATTGGAGGTTGTTAGCCCCCCATCCACCGTATTACGAGTTTCACAGATGCGGGCACTCATGTGTGCTTTCGACGTTCTCCAACCACCACCCTTCCTACCAAGCTGAATTGTACATAGCCTCACAGTTTCAGTATTCCTAGATACATAAGAGTGTGAACGACCGAAAGAATGCCGTGTATTAGACATACGAGACACAGAAGGAAGACGGCGAGGACTTTCGGCATGAAACCATTCTTGCCAGACAACCTTGGCACCAGATGGATTGAAGGCCAGGGATGAATAGAAATTAGTTCCTAAAGCAGGTGGCAAGATGGTAACCTGCGCGGTATTAATGACACACAGCATGGTGACGGCAGTCGGTAGGTATTAACGATACGACCTCCGAGAACGGACACGGGTTGCCCCAGGCACACTGCGAAGTTGGCATCCCTAAAGTCGCGATTATCCGCGGTATGTGCTTCGACAAGTGGAATGCGGATATGGTACCTGCGGAAACCTACGAGGAAAGACGATCGTCAGATTAGATTACAGTTTCTAAGCGTCAGTATATTCCTGCATGCCAGCCCAAGCCACCCTGAATACTTGTAAGCACCTGGGCAATCCTCCCAGACCACTCGTTGCCACCATCAATCCGTCGTGTTGGTGATATTACATGCTTCATTAACGCAAGTGCCCACGGGACTAGCGACAGACCCTACAGTCATTGGGACACGGCCTGGAGTTTCAAATTCCTTTGAAAGTGGGTATCATTCTTTTGGAGATATGATCTGTCATGGAGCTCACTGATGGAAGGATGTGGTTCCGACTCCGGAGCGATTGTGACGTCGGATTTCAAACAGGTGCGAACCCCATAGTAGACGGAAGAGGCAGGCCAATTTTCTGGAACCGCCAACCAACAACTTTTCCGAATACAAAGTGACATGTGAGCGGGCCTTATCGATAGGGACAGGCAAGTTGCCTGGAGATTATCTAGGATCAGCTGTGTAGCGTTATGTTCAAGTTATGCACGTATACTTTTAACACATACACATCTGCTGATTGCAATGCTTTCACGGCGAGACAAGGGTAAGGTAAACCTGACTCACGTCGACTGTGGGTGGAGAGCCGTATAACAATGCTCGGACGACCGTTGCATAAATCAAGCAACCCAGCTCACGAAGAACCCCATATCGAGGCAACGTCAACAGAGTTGGGCCGCTCACCGCCACCGAATTCAACCGGAAAGGAGGCTAGGCCAGCGAAGGTCGAAGTCGGATGCCAATTCATCGACGAGCAAGTAAGAAGACGTAACCCAAAATTCAAAGTCAGAGTGCTCGAGCTGGTGAGTAGTATTACAGGGTCCCTCTGACCTTGGACTCGTTCAAACGTACCTGAAATTCTACGCGTTCTGACAATCATTTTCAAAGTGACTCAACTCCAGTAATTCTTCATAGGTGAATGTTGAACCCTCAGAACCATTCTTACTGACACCGATCTCATAGAGCCATCGACATGGACGAACTTGTTGCAGCGCGAGCTGAGTTGGTCCGGCTAGAGGAAAATGAGCGAAACCTTATCAAACAGCTATCGGACGTCCGTACGGCGGCAGCGGTGCAGAGGAAGAGAATCGACGAACTGATCCGAACAAGACCACCACCCATCCAGTGTCTCCCTGTGGAGCTGCTCTCCTCAATCCTTCTCCTTGCTCTTCGTGGAACCAATCCTTCACAGAAAGAGATCCTCGCACGTGTATCGCGGCATTGGAGGGATGTAATCCTGGACCACCCGAATTTCTGGTCTGCGATAGAGATTGTAAGCTCGAGGAAGTTAAGCCCTGCCGTGAGGTTGCACCTGAAGAAAAGTCGCGAGGCACCGCTCGATATTACTATTCGAGTTGAGTCGTCCAAGAATCACAGTAGTCTTCGTGAAGGTCTGGACCTCCTCATTCCTTGTGCTGACCGCTGGCATACCCTTTACATCTATTCGTGGTCTTCGGCGTCTATTCCGCAGTTTATTTTGGACCGTATAGGTGCTGTCAAGTTTCCATCTTTGAAACGTATTGAACTCGACTGGAGTGTCGATACCTTTCCTACTTTTCTTTCTGCAACAAACGTTCCTGTTCTAGAGCACCTGGAACTTGGGTATCTCATGGTTGATGATCGTGATGGTCGCAGTCGGCACCGCTCAACGCCTGGTATGTCTTACAGTCAAACTCAATTCCCCTGAACCATATCAGTTTCAAAAATTCCACAGGCGCGTCATTTTCAATGCACATCCCGGTTCTCACACTGGTCACATTAACGCTTTCCGGTAATACGCCGCCGTGGTTACTCCAACCAAACAGCGTTCACTTCCCTGTTCTTGAGACATTGAAAATCAGCCTCACGAGCACAAGTGAATTCTTCAAAGCAATTGTAACCCCGAAGCTCATATCTCTCGACTATGCCGTTAGCTTGGAAGATATACTTTCTTCCCTCTTCAGCAATCTTGAGGGGAAGTTCAGTAGCGTTAAGCAGGTCTCTTTCACGATAGAATCTAGCGGTCTGGATACTTCGGGTGCTCTGGCTCTTTGCAGAGTGTTCCCAAATGTATGCCATGCGGAATTTTATTCGGAATCTCTCCCACACGCCTTTTTCGACCCCTGTGAAGGCATCTATTCATTTCGATCGCCTGTAGATCACTGGAAAAGCCTTGAAAGCGTGGCAGTTCCGTGATATGGACCCCAGCTTATGGCTAGAACCACCCATTCGAGAAAATAATGCCTTCGTGCAATGGCTCGTGGAACGACAGCACCAACAACCACTGCATGTCCGTATCGAAGGCGCCTATACCGAGGAGGAAGACGTCCCATTATTTTGCACGCTATACGAAATATTGCGAGAATATTGTGTCGTGGAGCTTGAAGACGTCGTCTTGTGCCATGAATCGGAGCTTTCAAAATCAGCAGGTTCCCGTCTGCAGCTCGTGGGTGGTTCCCCTTCCAGCATTGTTCATTTCCTCACCTCGGTAATGCAGTGCGTGCCGATGTTCACCTCTGGTCTCGTGGACGACATAGGTGCTGTAGTAGGGGAACAGTCGTCTCACGAGTAAAAGCATGCGCGCAACGAGTTCGTATTACGTGTACTTCACTGCTAATCTCGAATTGCGATGTCCTCGCAACTCTCGAATTCAACTTCTTGTCGGTTGGTATCAGTTTTCGGAGACCATGAAAACCCAACCGCCCCGCTGGTCACTAGTCCTGTCCTTTTATGTAACACTCATCGAAAAGAAAGAAAAAACACCACTACTTCCGTGGCACAACTTCAGGGGTGTGTCGTGTTTTTAGGTCCGGACAATGCGTACTGCCGAGAATCATGGTTCACATGAAAGAGCTGAGGTCCGTCATTCGCAACAAGCTATCTCCCTCTGAGAACCTAGTCGTGACGCGTGAACTCTGACCATGCCGTAATTATAAGAAATTAGTATGGTTTATGGGGCTATCTCATCTAAGAGCTCTCGAGGCGATGGCTGATTGGCATCGTGGTCTGACCACTCGAGGGGCTCGAAGAGCCGTGCAGAAGACAAATGGCACAGTATCCTACTAATATGAGAAAATATAATGGTACCGTATCTGGATTCCACAGCCACGATGTTCGTCAATAGGAATGATGATGCCCTACCAGCATCGCATTCGCTCTGCACGAAATCCTTTACCAGATCAACTGTGCCACCAGGTGGCATCATTGCCCCGATCTCTAAGCTTCAGGCCTTCGCAAGTGACGTACTACAGTAGGGTGGCATAGTGTAGGAATCGAGGAGATACCAGGCCAAAATAGGGGCGGACAGCGGCGCTGCAACTGGAAATTCGTCTGGTCATTTTTCGTCGGCTGCAATTTCGCCTCCCACGGTCCTCCCATTCAAGTTCAGTCGGGGAAGTCTGGTACACAGGGGGACACGTGTACACATACATCATACTCATCATTATGCATGGTCATTCATCACTGCTGGCGTTATACCTTGATATTCCTTGATTTCCCATTGGCCTTGCTTGGGTTCACCATTGTAATGACTTTATATCAACATTGTAAAGTTATGTAAAGCTATACTCATGTATACTCCTGGACTTGACGTTGTCTCCAGCGGAAGGGGATGTGGTTGTGTGACTAGACATCCTCCTGGCTCCTGTCCATATATGGGTGTGGTTGGGGAGCTATGGCGCAACCATAAACAAGGTGAGTGCTGCCGTCGGAGACGGCGCCATCTTCTAGTTGACTAAAGCATAGCATTTTCTATTTCGCAACACCGAACTCCCACAACTCATTCTTACACAGCCCCTCGAGACCCGACGGCATTTCGCGAGAGAAAGCAAGATCTCACCTGTCCTGTTCTTTCCTACAGTTCCGAAGTTATGGCATCAGGAAGGGATATATCCCCTATTTCAAGTCCTGACGAATATGTGACTTCAAGCGCCAAGACGAGTTCCATTGTCAACAGGCGGGCAACCCCGGAGAGGAATGTTTCACACATCAATGCATCATGACTCGGCACAGCAGCGCGCAGACTGCTCTTGGACCCGCGGACGACGGAGGGTCAAAGCAAATTTGGCATTGTCTAAAATAGGCAAGGTCGACAAAAAAACCCCTGACTGAGTCCACCTAAACAGGCGGACAATAGGCACTGACATGCAGGTCAAAGCGACTCGAGTCACTGCAGTACTGTGGAACGGTGGGACCCACTATTTAATCACCACAGCGTGACAGGTACGTGTCCTTTTCTTGGATTCTTACCACCACTATCGTGAGCCGCTTGCCCTCACCGTCGCCCTCATCTACCGACGAAACAGTTCTCTCTTAACATGCCCAAAGAACCAAGAACATCCACGTCTCGTAAATCGAGGACACCACCCGTCTCCGATCGTAGTTCTGGCCGTCGGAAAAAGTCACGCCCGAATCCACGGGCCACCACCTCTAGTTCTGAACCAGAGCAGCACCACAAACAACAGAAACCTCCCGTGAGGGAGAGGGATATTGGCACTAGTCAGTGGCCTTTAGAGTACTTTCCCCCTCCCCCAGATGATGGTCACTGGGTACCAAAGACCGGCGGAAAGCCAATCAACAAGATTCCAGCCAAACCCTCCGGTCTTCCGCCACCTCCATCTCCCACCCTTCAGCCCCCTGTGATGCAGTTGACTTACCCCCCTCCCCCGCCGTTTACTGCGGGCGACCCCACCTGGCTTCCTGAAATGGTGAACGACGTCCAGCGCCAACGCAATCATCTCCAGACGCAACTTGGGCTGGCTCATGCAGAGGCGTCCTCTGCACTTGTTGAAGCCACGCTGGTCCAGGCGGAGCTCCAGCGCGAGATCGGTCTGATGCAGACATTCCTAAATCATGCCGCTCATATTGCTGGAAATGGGTTTGTGCGGCGTCTGCTGAGTGATGTCGACAGCATCATCGCACACCGCTTGAATCCAGATGATGATGAAGTATCTGACGTGTCTCAGGATGAGGCGATAGAAGAAGAGGAGGAAGTAGAGGCAGCGGTCACTGAAGACGGCGAGAGTGAAGCGGAGGATGACGCACCGCGCGTCGACAAAGGAAAGGGAAGACTAATGGAGGCGGACGTCCAAGAGGAACGAGAAAGGGAGTCTAGTGAAGAGGAAGAACCAACAGAAGATGCAGACACAGAGCAGTTAGCATGGGACGCACCCATCCACAAAAGCCCTCCACCCGGGATAGAAACCAACCCCTTGGCTGTGGGCAGGAGACGCGGCCGCCCTCTACGTCGCGACCCGTATCGGGTTCGGGAAGATCATCGTGGTGAACCTATACTTTACGAAGTCAGTCAGCTGAAATGTTCTGCTCCTGTCTCGTGCTCCCTTTGCTATCACTACTTATATCACCTCCGTAATATATTGCAAGAGACTCATAACGAGTTTGAAATTCCCCGAAAGCAGTGAGGTGTCTGTACATCTGCACGACGAGAACCACTAGCCATTTTCTAAGAGTCTAATGTCGTCTAATGTCTAAAATGAATAAAGAGTTGTCATAGTTCTGTGGGCTGAAGTACGAATGGGGAAAGTAATGTTCCGTTATGATGAATGCACTGCACTGTCGTCCATCGCACCCGAGCTCTACCTCAATTCAAGTAAGCGAAGAACACCAAACGTTAAAGTCGTCATGTCCTTCAAAGATGGTCTCCTGCTGACTCGAGCCAGATATTGCGCCGCCAGCACGACTTCGATGATCATCTTCAAGTAAAGCATGACAGCAGAGATTGCGACACAAGCGGTGACGATGAGAGGACTATGTGTCTGCCGCAGCGACCGTACCATCTTCGCCAGCCTCACCTGAATCGTGAGGAACCTGACCACGACGATAGCGGAGAGTAGGAAGGACACGAAAGAGCTCTTCACGACGTGTTTGCCTATCCGGAACGTGAAGATCGCGAATGCTAGCTGCTCACATATCCGGATCTGTGGGTCCAGGGGAGAGCTCAGTCAGTATGTGTTGAGTAGGGCCAGAGCCAAGACGTGCCCTGTGCATCCGCAAGAGCTCTTCGCTGTTCCTCCAGTCCAGGAACGCATAATAGTCTTCCCCTAACGCTGCGCAGATGCTAGCCAGAGCTTTGGAGAAGAGCAAGGACGCGAGGGAGAAAATGTATACAGAATAAGTGAAGATCATGCCTTCATGCTCCGCACGGACGATGATGCAGCGATGGCCAGGATGCACCAAAAAACTGAGCAAATGTAATGGGTATCATGATCGGGGCTTATCTGAATCCCACAGAAAGGAGGCCCATACACGAAGTCCTTCCATGTGAAAGTCAGTTGATAAGACAGACAAAAGCAAATTTTTGATATACATAATACCTTCACGACCAGTTGGAGCGTCCGTCAATTAGATGGGGCCCGGGTATGCGTTTCACTGCAATGTTGTTGGCGTTGTTCGCGTGTTTTTTCTTTTCTTTTCTTTTTTTTTCAAATCCATTACGTCATAGCCGTAGCAATAGGCACTATAGGGGCTTTACTCTGTTCAAACCGGATGCACTGCCATCTTGCAAGACTGCATTCACGTGGCATCATAACACACAGAAAGGAAAGGAACGTAAAGATAGAGGTGGGTTTTAGTGTCATCAAAAACCACTAGTAGTAGGAAACCTGCCATAAAGAAGAGTCAGTAATGGCTTAAGAACGAGTTGAAACAAGTTTCGGCGCAGTAATGAAACGAGATAGATTGTGACATGCACCGTATCGCACGGACAGATCAGTGTGTAGCATAAACCAGTGCCACTGTAATAACCCTGCGAAATCGGCAGACGGCCGAATGGATGACGATGCCATCTTCAAAGTACAGGTGGATGTGACGGGAGACTAACGCAAGGGAAGTACGGCAGTACTACATAGGCGACAGAGTATTACTATTGGATGGTAACCAAAGTAAGCAGGGCATGTATTGACCGACGTGCATCACAGCGCTACCCATGTTACCAGGTGGACCGACTGCTCGGTTGCCATTAGCCGATGGCGTGCGAGCGAGAAGAAGGGCCAGACAATATCGCAGTTCTATCTCCGTCAGGCACATTCCGAGGTTGGGTGCAATACTGCGACGCAAGTCCATTCCACTGCCTCCCAGACGGGAACTTGAGATTTGCATCCGGCCCTACATTCATTTCCTTGTTGAAATCGGTTCTGTTGGGTTCAAGGTGTCCGACATAAGGTGTCTGAATTTGCCGACCAGGCACACCCTGCATCTCCGAACTTTGGCATAAACAAAAAGCAGATCGCAGGTCTCCCATCTGCTGGAGCAATGGGTCACTCAGCTGTCGAGTGCATTACATGTAAGGTGCACATTAACTGTGACATGATACCCACGGACCGAGACCACCTGGCGGGGATCAGCTTTCTGACGTTGTTCCTGACGGTAGGTTGGGCACTTGTACCTCTGGTACCACATTAGAATTCGAACCATTCACGCCAGGCGAGCCGTTCAGGGATGAGAGATTCACTGCGTCCTCATCAGCTATAGGAACAGTGGTTGAAGATGTGTTCAACCCATCTGTCAGCGAAGCATACGAACTAGCCCGTCGAGAAGAAGGTTGTACAGAGGGTAAGACAGGGACTAGGTTGACAATTGGCGTTCCTGGAGGTAGCTACAAACCCCTATTGGAGGATATGGAGAACCGCTGACAAACGTTGCATGCCTTTCATGTGGACCTGCATCGATATTGGCATGCCCGTCCGGGACGGAGGGTAGTGGAGCGCGGGAAGACACTTGCTGCGACGTCGCTGGTGAGGTTGTGCAGCTAGATCACTTTTGCAATAAACAAAATGGCAGTAGGATCCGTAGAGGAACTGCGAATACAGCAAACAAAGACGGAAGTGGCGGAGATAAGAAAACACCCTGATAAGGGTCCAGACCTCGTGAAATTAAATTATCATCTCATATATTGCAAGAATTGAGGGTGAAAAAAACCACTCACCATATGCAGGAATGCAGTCCCACCATGAGTAACCTTCTGAAGCATATCCATCAAGGGCTCGAACCCGGGTCTTCAATAATGGTGGCTGGCTGATCACAGTCTTGTTCACCTAACCATAGTAAGCCGTGCTTGCAAGACTACTCAACGGGGCACTTCATGGGAACAAAACCAAGATATGATGTTGGCCTTCCTGGACGCAAACTTTCAGCGAACGTACGTAGGGATTGTATGTGGGCCTTGCTCCTTATAAGGCTGTATAGGGTAAACCGGAGGTGGCATTGCGCTCGACTAAAACACATCAAACGAGCCTCTGCAACAATGAACAATGGTGAAGAGATGGAGAACGGTTACATAGTTAGTCAGTTTATAGTCATGGTTAAAGAGTGGTACATATATACCTTCAGTCGGACATCGTAAGGCCATCGGAAGTAGTCAGAAACCACGCTGCGGAGTGCAGTAATCAATAAAGGGCAGCCATGGGACTGTTGATCAGAAAAACGGCAGATCGCGGGCTGTATGCGAACCTGATCACTTCAACTGACTCGGCACTCCGTTGGTCCCAGGTGTAAACATCATTCCATGGATCTCGCCGGTCACGTACGCTCTGTCGGACGGATCCAGCCTGCCCATACCTCCACAAGCAACATCCAGAGTGCAAGAAGCGTGGTTTAGATAAGGGATTGAGCTCGCCATCGGGAACACTGAGCAACGGGCCTTAGCGTGGAAAGTTCTGTTCACGTGTCACCTCGATGGCTCAGCCAGACGTGCACTGCACTACACGCGACAATACACGCTTGCATCGAAGACTAAGCTCTCTCAGTGTTCCCATGTTCGACAGTAAAGTCATGCAGAAATTCTTTCTGGGGGATCTCTGGCTCGTTGTCATATGGGACCCTTATCTTCAGGCCTCGGCCAATGCGATGCACACGCAATTGGCTCATGGTCTGCTGTTTGCGTGCGCTGCAGAAAACTCACCAGCATCGTTCTTGCTGCGTGTTACAGATCCTCCATCTATCGCACATTGCGCTCGTCATCTGCGTGTGCAGACGGCCTTCCATCAGGGTACTAGCAGAGAGGCCACTGGATTCGGCAAGTGAGCTATCCTGTTGGTTCTCATGAAGTTGAACATTCTCGAATTATCAAGCATTCGGCCGTCTCGGATATGCCTGACAACCGTCACCCTCTTTGCTATACCCTAACCTCCTTCTAGGCTTACCTCTGCTCTTTTGGACATTGCCAGCTAGGTTAGGCTGGTACCCAAGCATCACGAGAACGGTCCTTAACATCGGCGGCTAGCTTGTGTCGCTCCGTTTGAGTCGCTTCTAACGTACTATGATATGCGCAAGAATTTTCCGTTCATCCGAGCTGCGGCTCGAAGTATTGCGCTGCGCGACATATCTCGCACGTCAGAGTAAGTTTGAGTCAGCGGACTTAGTGTGGTTGTTGCGATCTCACTTTGTACTTTCTTTTGTGTTCAGCAACGAATCCAGCTCCATCGGCAACTGCATCAGCGACAAATGAATCAGTAGACTGGTAATATTTCAGTCCATTACGAACTACTTGGGACCTGAAGCGGTGTGTCGTGCCGTAAGGAGCACACGATTGACAGTATTGTGAAGGTAAACCTAACTCACAAATCATGAAGAGTCCCCAGAACGAGCTAGTGGAATGTTTGGGCACCCATCTGCACCCCACCTAGGCCAATCTGATCAACGATTTTGATAAGTCGATACCAGTGGGCCCCACCGAAAGCTGGTTATTAGTTGTTCGTGTTCGGACACATTTCAATGAGCGCTGCTTACGCCACTCGGTTTCATACAGAACATTCTACGCAGAACTCATGTGAGTGTTTCATTTTGGGCCCACTGCAGTAAATCCATAAGGAATCTATGAACGCCATCGGACTTCTAGTGCCCTTATTTTCAGCTTGTTTGTTCCCACATGACTCCATTTCGCCGTCAAGGTTATACAATCGTGTAGGTCCGAACGACCGTTTGCAAGTGCGCCACAGTAGACTTTTCTAAGCCAGACAAAGTCGATGGAATTGATATGAGCGCGAGACATTGATATGTCACGGATCGCGTTGCAGTACTACGCAGCTGTAAACATCGGGTACCTGAGCTATTAGTGACACATGCATCGCCGTCGTCGAGACCGAGAATAAACACTGATAAGCACTTTGCCAATTTTACCTGTCGACGCGCGTTCCTAATACCTTAGTTCAATGAGGGAAAGGTCGACGAAGGGACTGTGGATTAAGGTTTCTGTGGCGAAGTCTTGACTACAGTTATGTTTTACTAAGTTCAGGGCGGCCTGTGGCTGGGTGTCGGACAGCCAATCAGAAGTTTCAATCCCTTTTTTTTTCGTTGGTCTATCCAGTGCTCAGCCGAACAGCAGAGATTTGTATGATGCTGACAACAATGATGGCATTTTGTGAACGCTCGCTCATCATCTGCCACTGGCTTAGCGGACCGAGGACGTCTCCTAAAGTATGGGTTGAACTTTACTCACGACACGTTCTAGATGGCCTGATGAGCATATGTTGTTTATCTTTGGACGGCCACGAGGCGTTTGTTTGAGCTCTGCGTTTACATCAAAGCTACCTCTTTCGTCATCCCCTGCCATGGTTTGATTATCAGTACTTGCTGCTCCTTGACCTTACCTTGTGTGACATATCGATACGCCGAGACCTGTCAGCTGTCTGAAGTATGTACGTTTGTCTGCGTGACGCGATCAGCACTGCGTCACACTGTCTGAACTCGGTCACGTCTAGTGTCCTCGGAGGGGCTGGTATCCAAACCGTGTCGACCTGATGCTGCTTCTCAGCAAGGCACTTTGTATTCTTGGCTTACAGTGGCTTACCCGAGCGCGGCATCAATACTTCTTGCGCGTTAAAGCTATCAGAGTTCGCCAGCGAGCACCAAGTCTGAACGGACCTTCTTTGCGACTCCGATATGAACTGATAAAGTCAGCGGATTCCCGAGATGCTTTTTTGCTGCTTCAACTATGTAAGTGTCTGTGTTTTAGGCGAGCCGTTATGGACATTCGTTTGGCCAGTCACCGCTTAGGAGCACGGCCACCATTAATCAGATCGGAGCTCTTTTCCTTGTGTTCAGGCGAACCTACTAATAATAATTCTCAGATGAGCCCATATGGCAAGGCGTGGAAACCAGGGAGATAGAACGTAAATGAAATCCATTACGGGGTGTGGAGGCAAGTCGGATGGCGGCAAGCCAATGTATTACTACCGATCCCAGATGGACCAGTGCGCGAATTGGATCTCAAAATCATTGATGGTTCGCAGCAAGGGGATATACATATCTCTTCCGTACCGGATTTGACTTAGGATCCTTCAGTCCTCTCGACGCACTCGGCAGGGCACTCCTTCCACTTTCTTTTTGATATATAATATCTTCTTGTTTCATATCACGTTCCTTTCTTTGCCCCCCGTCGAAATGACCATCACATTCGCCGACAGACTCAACGCCAGAGTATGTGCCGTCTCTCTGTCGCCAGTGGCAGCGCTAAAATACTTCCTATTCAGGTCGCCGACTCTGTCATCGGGCGATGGTTCCGCCTCGAAGGCTCTGGTCATCCCCGTGAGCGAGAAGGTTCCAGGTTCATGGTAAGTGATTGTTATGGTGTGTCTTCATACGCTTACAGTGGAGGATAGACTGACGTCCGTGCCGGTATAACAACATGGGTGAGCGGATAGTCTTTTCATTCCATAGTTATCCACGTTGACTTCAGAACATTCTACCAGGCTGCCATGGCTTACATCGTAAGAAGATTTTTTAAATTCTCTACACCCACTCTTTGATTTTGACCAATGTGTGTCAAGATTTCCGTCAATGCGTCAATTGTCTCGGATTCTGGAGGAACTTGCGTCTGCAACGGTCCCAACAACTGTCAAACAGACGAGACATATCTGTCTTGCGTCCAAGAAGTGAAGCAAGACCTGATCACTAGCACGGCTGCTATCTCCGCTCTTGCCTCAGTACTCATGGGTGCTCTTGCTAATCTTCCGGTTGGGATGGCTCCTGGCATGGGCTTGAATGCATACGTACGCTTAGTGTCCCCATGCACTCGAATATAACCGCTTATCGGCCTTCCTAGTTCACTTACTCCGTTGTTGGTTACCACGGGAGCGGTTTCATCACCTACCGAGAAGCACTAGCAGCAGTCTTTTTGGAAGGGTACAGTCTAACGCCAACCTCTCTGGGTCACCTGACCAATTTTACCTTAGATGGGTATTCTTCATTCTCTCATTGCTTGGTTTGCGGCAATGGCTGGCACGCATCATGCCTCAGTCATTGGTCCTTGCCGTTGGGGCTGGCATTGGTCTGTACATTTCGTGAGTAAAATCCCTGGTCGCATTCGGAGAAGAGGTCGATTTACCACCGTGGAACACACAGGTTCATTGGCTTAAGTGCGCCCTATTGTCTCATGGGCGGACAAATCTAAAACTGGACGGGTTATTATAGCTTCCGGCGGCCTGAATGTGATCGGAGGAAACGTGACAAACTTGGTGGGATTGGGCGGATGCAATCCAAGTGGTAAGTGAAGTTGTGGAGTGTTCGACTCGCTTTTGCCTGACTGCTTGACATTAGACTGGGTTAGCACAGATCTTCCATACTACTGTGGCACCCAAGTCCTTCGAGACCCAACGGTTTGGTTGGGTATCTTCACCGGTGGGTAAGTCACTGGACCTTTCACTCTTCATCCTCCCGTCCCTCTTGTAGTACTAACCTACTTGGTGACCTGCAGCTTCCTCACCGTTCTGCTCATGATGTTCCGCGTGAAGGGATCTCTCCTCATCGGTATCTTCCTGACCTCCATCATTTCCTGGCCACGGGAACACTCCTGTCACGTACTTCCCGCACACTACCTCCTGGAGAGCAAATGTTCGCGTTCTTCAAGCAAGTTGTGGCCTGGCATCCATTACAGCACATCGGTAATGCGCTAGATGTGAGTCCATGGATGTTTCTTGACATCCTCCGAATTTACCTGAATGACATCACTAACACGCGGGATTCTCAGTATAATTATGGTAAGGGCAAAGTCTGGTATGCCCTGATCACCTTCCTTTATGTCGATATCTTGGGTAAGGCTCACGTTGCGGTGCTGGACCCTGTCGCTCACGTGTTGTGAACCCTAGACACTACTGGTACCTTGTACTCCATGGCGAAGTTCGCAGGATTGCGCGACCCCGTTACACTTGATTTCGAAAACTCCACTATTGCTTACTGTGTCGATGCAGTCTCTATCTCTATGGGAGCCCTTGTTGGTACCAGCCCTGTGACTGCATTCATCGAGTCTGCTACGGGCATTGCAGGTGCGTTACAGTGTGTCCGTCATTCTCCTGAGTTTTGCTCATGCTGCCTGATTGCTGCAGAGGGCGGAAAGACAGGTATTACGGCTGTCGTGACTGGCTTGCTCTTCTTCGTATCGGTCTTCTTTGCTCCCTATCTTCGCTTCCATCCCATCATGGGCAACTGGAAGCGCTCTGGTTATCGTCGGGTCTCTCATGATTCGTAATGTTCGCGATATCAACTGGGATTACATAGGCGATGCACTTCCGGCATTCCTGACCATTCTTTTCATTCCATTATCCTACAAGTATGTTCTTTGCTCCCACATGATTCTGCGCGCATCTGATAGCTTTGTCACAGTATCGCTTATGGGGTTATCGTTGGAGTTTGTTCCTACATCATTATCAACGGCTCTGTTTGGATCATTCGCAAAGCCTCCAACGAACGGTTCTCACCACCAAACTACGATGCCTCTGAGCCATGGGTTATCCCCCCCGGCGGCATAATCCCTGGTTGGGTGTAAGTACTCACGTTGTTTTGTTGCGTGCACGTTTGCTTAGGCATGCTTGCAGCAAATATCTTCTCAATCGCCACCGCGCGGCCCGTGAAGGCGGCTTCCGACTATCCCTTCGAGGACCGTCATCGTCGATCTGACGTGTCTGCCGATTCTGGTATTGCTGGCGGCCTCTCACCAAAGCAGTCGAGCTTCGAACAATCCGAAAAGTAATCACTGCATCTGCCGCCCGCCAGCCCACCACCACCACCCCCGTCCCGTCCCCTTCTTTCTAACCTTGGAAGGACTGTTCACAACCTTCAATGCGCACCTCCTCTTTCGTTGTATATTGCGTATTTAATACCTTTGGAGACATTATATACATATGGCGAGACCGTAAGCATCCCTCCGTGGTTTGGAGGGCGCTCGGGCTTGTGTACCTATCTGGAGATACTAGTCATAGTGGTTTGTTTCTTACATTTTCTGCACATATAATCAATCATCAATCATCTTCCTACATATAGAATGCAAATAGATGAGATCAGGATCTCTGGTACTCAGTACCTCCTTGCCGCTGACGTCGATGTCGCAACGACTCGCATGGAGGTTGGCTGCAGACTTTACGTCGGGTGCTTTGATCTAGGCCGTCATAAGACACGGCGTGAAAACGCTTCCTACGTCTTCGTCAGAGTGCGGTCAACGATTTAGAGGCGTATGCGCAGGTGTCGAGAAAAGTGTCTCATTTCGACCTTGTAAACAAGGTGATTGGTTTGGCATGGCAGTGTGGTACGATAAAATCATAAAAGTCAAGTGATCGACCCTTTGATTATGTCATGAAAGCTTCAATTCTGATTGGCTGACGCGCCCTCACGCCACAAATAATTCCGCGTACAAAAACGAGGTTGGCCTGGGTTTTCTGTCCACCTCAAACGCATCGATGTCCTTCCTCAATGCGACGGTGGCAGCAGCCCACCACACCGCTGAGCAACTCTATGCCAACGTGGACATCTCGCAACTAAGCTGGTTGGAACAGCAATGGGCAGCCTGGTACCTCTGGATAGGCAACCCAACCATCGCGACTGGTCTCATGAGTTTCATACTTCACGAGGTGGGTAATGTCACTACTTTGATTGGCGTGTCTCGCGTTAAAATCCGTCGTCGTGAAGTTCGTTTACTTTGGTCGTTGCGTACCGTGGATCATCATCGACGCCATTCCCTACTTCCAGAGGTGGAAGCTTCAGCCCGACAAGATACCTACGTCCGAGGAACAATGGGAATGTACCAAGGGTGTCCTCTTCTCTCACTTCACTATTGAACTCCCCGCCGTCAGTATTGGGGTCTTGTTCCTCGGAGCAGTCTGTTGACTTTTTTTCTTCTTCTCTTTCCTTTCTACAGATCTGGTTCTTCCACCCTGTAGCAGAAGCCATTGGTTTAGAGATGCACCAGGTTCCTTTCCCATCATGGAAGACTATGCTCCCCCAAGTCGCAATCTTCTTCGTCTTTGAGGATTTCTTCCACTTCTGGGGTACGGCACCACTCCTCTACCATCCGCATATGTACTAGGTGGGGCTAATTGCCACTTCAGCTCATCAGGCTCTCCACACTGGCGTATTGTACAAGCACATCCACAAGCTCCACCATAAGTACTCTGCCCCGTTCGGCCTTGCTGCCGAATATGCACACCCAGCGGAAACTTTTATCCTTGGTACGGGCACACTCGCCGGACCATTGCTATGGTGTTTCTTCGTGGGCAACGTCCACATTATCACGGTGTACATCTGGATTACACTTCGCCTGTTTCAGGCTATTGACGCCCACAGTGGTTATGGTGTGTAAAATTTTGCTATCGTTGCCTTGTGATCAGGTTACGTATACACTTTCCTCACCAGACTTTCCATGGTCCTTGCGGAATATCATTCCATTTTGGTCCGGTGCAGAGCACCACGATTTCCACCACATGTCCTTCACGAACAACTACTCGACTTCCTTCCGTTGGTGCGACTACATCTTTGGCACTGACAAAAAGTACCGTGAATATCGCGAACGTCTTGCCGCCTCCAAGGCTGCGTTGAAGAACAAGAGCAAGGCCGAACAGGATGCTGCTGAACGGAAACTCCTTGAGGAAGTGGAAGCTGAGGGCCACCGCGCTGAGGCTATTGCTCAGGGGAGCAAGACGCTCAAGGTACAGTAGGGCAGACGAAGATACAACGTCATATATGAGCACTTTTAATGCAGCTGTACAGTCCTGTCGATATCCATCCACGCTACATTATTTACTTCGCACAGAATAAAATAGATTTTCACTGAACAATGTTTTAGTTCACCATATACGTCATCCGATACTGCCAACTTGCTAATGAACGAAGACACGACCCACCCTGTCTCTCTAAGGTCGGTACTGCCTGTGGAGACGCTGGATCTCATATTTAAGTGTCTTTCTCGCGATGAACTACTCGGTGCTCTCAGAACCAATAGCCTGTTCCACCGGGTGGGAGCTCGTGTGCTGTATCGATCACTGGTCGACCTGCAACCCGTTCAGGCTGTTTACCTCGCCAGGACTATCGCCCACAACGATCTTTATGCGTCGTATGTACGAATCGTTGAATTCGACTGGGGAAGGTGTATTGTCACCGCCAACTTCCTCCGCCTCCTGAACCGCGCTCTCCGGCGGCTCAAGTTCATCCTGAAGCTCTCTCTCGAGTTTTCAACCACTGACAGTACAAGCCATGCTGCATCTGTCTTGAATGGATGTACGTTCTCCCTAAAGAGCTTCTCAACATCGATACGTTGCGGCTCCACGCTCGTGCGCTTCCTCGAGGCCCAGAATAATATCACCGACCTTTGTCTGCGGGGTATAAACGCCACCGATGCAGCCCCACTCTCCCCTGCGGCGCTTCCTCACCTTTCCCACTTCCGTACGGTCCTGTCGTGGCCCACACTTACTGCTAATTTTATTTGCAATCGACCGGTCGAGAGCGTCTCGATGTCGGTGCACCCACACGAGATGTGCTCAGCGCTGAATGTCCTCCTTTTGTCATCAAAGCCTATCAGAAGGTTGACTATAATGTCATTCGACACTGCGGAGCCTGTATCGCTTCTCCGTGAAATCGCTTTCCGGCTGCCGGGGCTGGAAGCTCTCCATCTCGTTGTCCTGCCAACTCATTTATATACACACGTCCGTCTTCTTCCCCAACTTAGTATGCCCCTCCTACATCCGACCTCCGTTGTATCCAGGATATGCTACTTGGGATGGGATCCTCGCTATCCCCGTTCAAGTGTCTCAAGTATCTCACTTTCATAGCCCCGGGTACTGAAGCTTCCGTAGATGACGAAGGTATGGTGGCTATGACGTGGCACGAGGCATGCCCAACCTTGAAGACGATAATCTTACCAAGGGGCATGGTATGGGCGTTGACGAACGGGAAGTGGTTGTGTTGGGATGACGATCCGTCTGTTCCCCTGTGCCAAGATGTGACGAACGAACTTTGCAGTTAAACATGGACTAGCTGTGCCGATTTGCGATTTGGAATCTCCAGTGCCCTACTTGAAGGGTGTACAATGTTGATATCAGTCACATGTTTTGTCCGACTGTTTTTCGATCTTGCTTTAGTCGCTGCTTTTCACCTCGTTCACATTGTTCCCACTGGATCCTCTTGCACAATGTCAGGCTGAACTAGCCCCTGCTGAAAATGTTCATGGCACTCCTGCACGTTCTCCACGAAGGAAAGGAAGTAGTTGACTCAGCCAACTTCAGCGTCCCCAACACTCGGAGCAATCCTCACTCGCCTCCCCGTTGTCGAGGTCGAGACGCTAGTCGGGATCGAGGCTTAGCTGTGGCAAGTTTTACCAGTAAGGCGCGCACGGCTTGCCCTTCCTGTCGCTACGAGTCTGGGAGTGGTATGTACTATACATCCTAAGTTTCCAACACTCCTCCGTGTCACACAGATGGACTGAATATTCATCGTAATCGTGATTTTGCCTAGCAGTGCCCAGCCATGACATCTCCCCAACTCTACTTCTCGTTTCCAAATGCCCAGGTGAAAGTGCGTGGAGTGTTACTTACCTAAAGAAGAATCACGGCGACCACTATCCCTCTCAGCAGCTGCCAGTCGTTCCACGACCGCGATGGACAAGTACTCATCCATCGTCGTGGTGGAACGATGATCGTCGAAGAGTTGAGATTTTGAATAGCATAAATTCGTGTCGCACAATTCTTCTTCCCACTGGATTTTCTCGTGCAACGTCAAGCTGGATTTCTACTGAAAACATGCATGACACACAAGATTTCTCGCATTTGCGCAACAAATTAGCGTTGATGACGAATTTACCTATTTTTTGGGGACCGTCACGTCACAGCTACCCGACTGCAAGTCCGCACGAACGCTTTCGAGTCATTTGGTCATGATTGCGTGAAGCATGAGTCGTGCTTGTAGTCGACGGACACCGCGTTTCTACGAGTATTTTGTGGAATCCGTGTAACGCGCCATTTTCAGCCGCCTGTTGGTCGTTTCGGTTTAATGGCGCTGCAAACGCAAAGCAAAAAAGGAACAAAGAATCGTTGCGCTTAGTTCGTCGAAATGCGGAACTCGACACACCAATATCTTTTCCCTCGCAAAACAGGCAGGGCAGTTAATGGGAGGTTAGCACATACGGCCGATACATAGTGTACGATTGTGCCACCGGTATCCGGGAGAAAGGAGTCAATTCAGCCACTAGTAGGCCAGATGCACAAGTGCGTTATAACTTGACCACCCACTGTCATAAGGTGCTCTCTTCGGAACCTCAGCCCCTCAGAAACCTGTAAAAGGGCATGATAATGGTTGGCACTTACACCAAACTGGCTCGTGTACGGAGGCCTCTCAAAGCGCAGGGGACTGCATGATGGCACGTGTACTATAAGGCATGGTGTGTACAGGATTAGCAGAGGAGCTATAAGTGTGACGTGTGCATGAGTGTGGACTGACGTGTTGAAGAGAGAGAGAGAGAGAGAGAAAGCCACACAAAATATACAATAAAGCTGGGCTCAATGGGCGCGATGGCGACCTCTCTCCCGACTGCTCTTAGTCTCCACTCTGACGTACTCATCCTCGTTAGGGTGATCATCTGAATCCTTCTTCACGGAAACGAATACTTCTCCGTAAATCTGTAGTGCGACGGCTCGTGAGTGAGCCTTGGTGCGCGGAACGGATGTGTCTCCCAATACGCGGTCACACGTCTCACGCAGGACCGACTCGATCTCGAGCTTGGTCCCCTATGACCAAACCACCGTAAGAACTATTGTAGGGAATAGCGATTTAATCTTACCTTGAATAGTGCCTGTAGGCCCTTCTCGGCAGCCTGTTCCTCGAGGCGTTTCTTCTCCTCGGGTGTCATGTTTCCTGCCTTCTCCGCTGCTTGAATCTGATCGAATACGCTCTTCAACTCTATAGCCGACCGAAGAGTCGACACACTGTACTGTATTTAGAACCCTATCTCCTGGGCAAGGAACATAAACTCACGTTTCACTGAACACGTGGTATTTGCCCTGAACGTTGTGTAGCCAGCCACCCATACCGAACAGCGTCTGGTTCGAGGCCAGGTAATACTTTGCTTTGGACAGGTAGACGAATCCTACGGCATGCAGCAGTTCAACGCCGTACGATTCTTTCTTGAGTTCGCTGAGCAAAACAGCCTCGTAAACAACGAAAGCAGAACTCATACGAAAGGACATACTCAGCCTCCATCTGACATAGCTGACGCCAACTGTTGACGACGTTGTTATCGTCGGGACCCGTCGCAGACTCGGTGAAAATCGCAAGCTTGCGTTCCAGATTCTCCACGCTTTATATTTTGAATCGAATCAGAGGCAAACTCGAGGGAGGAGTTACATGTGCTCACAGTTTCCCCACCCGCTCAGCACGGGCCGCAGCTTTCTAATAGGGTTTTTGGTTGTTAATGCAATGGTAGCTAAAGTTGAGAATTACCTCGGCATCGGCTTTCCTCTCCTTTTCTTCCCGACGCGCCTTCTCCTCGTCTGAGATTATTTCTTTACCTTTTGCGTCGCGCTTTACTTCCTTTCCTTCCGCCTCTTCAGCTTCCTCGGCCTCCTGCAAAGCAGTTTTCATGTCCCGGGCGAGGCTAATGTGGCCGATGATCGGGACGAAGCGTTCCCCCCCAAATATTGCACTGAATACTTCCTCTGGATCGACGAATCCGCCTTCGGGTTGGCTTTCTTTTGGTCCAAACTCGTTGTATTTCTTGCGTAAGATGGGGTCTGAGAGGGTTTGGTAGGCTATTGCGATTTCCTTGAAGCGTTCCTCCGCGTTCGGATCATCTGGGTTCTTGTCCGGATGGTGCTTGATGGCCAATCGCCCTATATTGCGCAGTACACAGCACATCAGAAGAGGTCCATAAACACCAGCTGGTAATGGCAGACGGATTGCGAGGAAGATGAAACTTACTATATGACTTCTTAATATCTTCTGTGGATGCATCCACAGGTACGCCCAGTAGGTCATAGTAACCGGTTTCTAGCGGCTTCTCTTGTGTGCCAATCTTGCGTCCTTTCTTATTAGTAGCGGAGCTTTGCCCGCTCGGCCCATTCGACGAGCCAGCAGTGGGAGATGAAGTAACGGATAGACCCGCTGGTAGTTGTATAGGATAGAAGGCATGCTGATACACTGTCTGACACCTGCAACACCGGACACGAATCAAAGTTCCCTGTGACGGTATCGGAGAGGGCACGGGGAATTCAAGTGGAATATCGCAGCTTCCACACTGCGAGCGCAGGTGGGGGATATATGGCCTCGACTGCGCGATGGGGTATGCACTGCTCATCGTCGTCGCTGTCGTCGTCGTTGCCAGTACTCCAGCGAACTACATAGGGCATATAAGAGATCACGTGAGCCCCATCACATAGCCAGGGCGTCTTCTTCCATTCACTGCTCGAACGTTCACCACCAGCCAAATGGGACCGTCTCTGGACTTTGGGACGCCAATCAACACGGCCTTGCTTGTTTACATTCTGTACTCGGTACAGAAAATCATATTCCCGCCATTACCCGACCTAGCACCCAAGTCAGTCCCAACGGAATTCAAGGACGGATACTCATGGATGCCCAAGTCGCATCCTCCGACGCTCTTGTACCAGACTTACACACCCAAGTCACTTGCAAAGTATGACGGAAAGGACGGTGGTCGGATTTTACTGGCCATTAACGGTATGGTGTTCGATGTCACGGCCGGACGGAGTTTCTACGGACCGGGTGAGGCATAGCGTCATTGAGGTTTTTGCGTTCTCAACGAAAAGCCAGACGGAATGTATGGCAACTTTGCAGGAAGAGATGCTTCTCGTGGGATGGCGAAGCAGTCTTTCGCTTTGGGTACGAGTCTCACCGAATCACCGACTAATAGACGCGCACGTTCATACAGATTACACCAGAAATGCTGACTCCAGTAGACCAGCCGTTAGACAAGCTAGAAGACCTTGACCAAGAAGAAATGTAAGCCGAGAAGTTCACTCTCAGCTCACAATCTTACCTTCTTGTCTCCCGATGTAGCGAGAATATGAGGGGTGCGTAATGAGCTTTCGTTTGAGCCCAATGCTCGAGTCTGACTCCCACCTAGGTTGGATCGAACACTTTTCGAACAAGTACGTGATTTGCGGAAGGGCTGGTAGAGAACGATGCTGTATAAGTATGGTTCTGGAGGGCAATATTACTGTCCGCTTGTCCGTCCTCTGGATGTCCTTGTGTATTAGTTGTTCGTCCCTTCATTACAGTAGCACGAGATTGTTTGTACTTGACATGATCATCACCTTCCCTGCAAAAACACCCTTCGATGGACTCAGACGCCCACTTGAACTTTTTCGGTCGGCTGGTACAAGAGAATAGCAACACATTTGAGGATCTTCTCCGCAACGCACCCCGCGACGACGACGACAGCAATCCTCCGCAGCCACGAGATGCGCCGCTCTATGTCGAAGAAGAACCGGAAACACCAGCTCCAGCAGCTCATCCGACGCTGGATGAACGAACGCCATTCACCCGACATCCTCCCCACCGAAGAGGACCTGCTCTCAAGGTTACTAGACCACATCCGAAGTCAGGTAGGAGCAAGGCACACATTCCAATATGTATGACTGTTGGAATCGATTCATAGACCGATCATGTGCGACGGTTGTCGTAGTCTGAGACTGTGCAATTACTTCGCTCCGATCCATCGTCGTCAGAAGAGGAGCATTTCAGGATCATGCTCGTACAGACAGAGGTCGAACGAGTCAAGTTCATCGTCAGGTCTTATCTTCGCACCAGATTGTTCAAGGTGTGTCCCTTTTTTCCTCGGTTTCTGTCGTCATCGCTGCTTACCTCTCCCATCGATATGTAGATAGAGAAACATGCTCGATATATAATGACGAACCCTGAGGTACAACAACGATTGTCGCAGAGCGAAGTGGATCATGCAAGAAGGTATTCCATCCTCACGTGAATCCGTGTTTTTCTGTTGTTACATGGATATGGGGCAGGTTCGCGAGGTTAACGGACCAACATTTCTACAACACTGTCCTCCAAAGTTTGCCAGAAAGTCAACAGACATTAGACGATCGAATTCTCTTTGTTCCGTCTATGAGTAGGAGGCCACTTCTATCTGGGTGACTGTTCGATTGACTTCCATCAGTCACGGAACCAGACAAGACCAGAGCGGTCTTCGTGCGTGCCCGCCAGAATTGTCCCCCTGTACGATTACCAGAGTAAGCGCATCCTGTTCTTGTGACATGCACCTTTCTAAGTCTGTGATTCGCAGCGGAACTGCATTAGAGATGCAAAAGGGTCACATCTCTCTCACTCCTTATTGGGTCGTAGAACAGCTCGTTGCAAGGGGAGAAGTCGAACTCGTGTAATCCACCGTCGTCGTACGCTGTAGTCCTGATTATTAACTTCGCAAAACAAAACTGTACAGTAGCCAATGAGCGGCTCCGAAATATGTGCTACACACCTCCAACGTCCTATATCACTCATCTAGGGACGTTAAGAAGTATCATCATCTTCCTGCCAATCATCGTCATGATGCCCTCGATAATGTCGGCTTGATTTCCCACCTTCACCTTCCCCGTCTTCTTCCATGGCAACATCACCTTCCGCGTCCGACTTACTGCCTCCGGGATCAGCACTGCTCTCAGTAGCGTCCACGGGTTTCTTCTTCCTCCGCCTCTTAGGCTCACTCGACGACGCACCTCCTTGTGCAGCAGCACCGTTTTTCTTCGCTTTCCCACCTCTTTTTCTCTTTTGCCCCTCTCCGCCACCCTCTGCAGTCGAGATCGATCGTACCCCCGGCGGAAGGATCGGGAACGGACTCGACTATCTCCTTCAGGAAATCAAACATCTCTGTTGTTTCCACGGCATGTTTTCTGCCAAGAGGATCGAATAGTCCATAGTGTTAGTTACATCCACCGGAACGGAGAGGGGGGAACGTACAGGTGATATGCTTCGACCTTCTTCGCACCGCGATGGACGGTAACATTGCATGCTTCCTCAACTATCATTGACAAGAAGAGCTCCAGCGCTTTAGCTATCCACGCCGAGTTGCCCGCGTCCAATCGTTAGACAGATCCGGCCGCCAAGGAGTCAGACAGTCACGGGGTGTCCAGGAAATACCACCGAAAAAAGGAGAACATAATAAGCATTCATCTTCAGAGCCTTGCGAACACAGGGAAGTTGAACCAAGGGCATACATACATATCACGATAGGCGTCGCCTGCGCAACTTTACCCACTTCCTCGTCCTTCTGCATGATCTTCTTTATCCTCGCCTATACACCGCGTTCCGTGTTTGATTCGTCACAAGCCAGGGGTAGAACATGTGTGCATGTGTACATATGGAGGCGTTCAAATTGGTCATCTTTTTGTCTGAGGTGCCGTTCGTGGCGATCAGCAGCCGGAAGAAAAATCTCACCACAGGAAATTTCGTTTGCTTGTTCTTAGTCTTCATAACTGTGTAATATGAACTGGTAACCTTGTTCAAATAATATGTTGAATGCTGAATCCCAGGACGTAAAATGAGCGCGGCTGCCACTGGGGGCGGAGCCATCTCCGGGCAGCACTGATACTCTTTTTAAGTCCTTACGGGCCAGCAACATCATGGATCACGTGATGAATAAGCTCGACTGGGTAATCACCTAGTGTGGGGTATCGATCGCAAAAACAAAATATTGTACCACGACAAAATTCAAGGAATGGCAAAGTAGTAGTATGTGCACTAAGGAATGGCCGGGTAAATTAAACGAACAAACCTCGGGCAGAGGTGTAAGGGGAGACCAAGAAATGCTGCCGGAATTCAAATTCACTAGACGTTGGGTGACCCTTTTCTCTCACTGACAGCCATTTAGTCACGAGCACAGCTAATAATTCAATCGAACACGCGACGTACCCGCTGGCCCCCCCAAGAATCACTTCCAACTTGTGCCGAAAATCTAGCATTTTCTTTCCAGCTCCTCATTGTGCGTTTCGTGAGCATGGTCCAGCTTGAATGCCTGGCAATCCCGCAGGAAATGATCCAACTCCCGGACGCGGATGTTAGATAATTCGGGCTCGCCAGAACCTCTTGCCCGAGCAAGGTATGATGCAACGAGCGTCGATAGACCACCTGTGATGTGTACGATCGATTAAGCCCCTTTATGCAAGTGCAGAGATGGGGTCCACCCGACCTAGTATCGAAGTGGAAACTTGAGCCTAGACAATGCACGTATCAGGGGGGGGGGGACTCGTTGCGTTCGTTTGATAAGTGGAGGACTCGCCTGTCTACCAGTCTGAAGTGCAGCGGCTATGCCAGTGGTCAGAGCACCCAGGAGCACTTGGAGGCCAATGGCTATGTTAAGAGCATAGCCTGTCATGATAGCTAAAGAACCCCCATGTTATTTGCTGGACGAAGGTCTGCACAGCCGTTTACTAACCTCTGTTGTAGGATTTCTTCTTCTCTTCTTCAGCAGCGTCGATCGTTGGTTGGATCCTTTCTCCATAAGTTTTCTGACGCTACATAACATAAGCGGCTCTTTACGATCAACTGACACTTGCGCACCTACCGTCTTATCAACTGGGACAATCCAGTCAATTTCGGACGCATTTGTTGCGGGACGCAGAATCGTGGTGGCGCGTCGGGCCATCCGTGGATGCCCGTCTCTGCTACGGGCAGGAGGCGGTGTTGTCCCTGTAGGGGGCTCGAAAGGATTAGGCTGATCCTGGTCACGCGCTCCTTGGGCATGGCCCTCGGCAGATTCAAGAAGATTCTTGTCTGATTCGCCACCGCCATTGTGCCCAACCTGCGATGGATAGGGTGTACTGGCTTCGACCTGCTCGTGGAACCGAGATTCAGTCCTAGCCGCAGTAGTGGCTTCCTGTTCAGCCTCGTGCGCCACTGGGTCCTGCGATCCTCCAGGACCACTAGCTGGATTCCCCGACTCCGGGGGAGGAGGCGGCCGCTGAGGGGGAAGAGACATTCCAGGGAGCTACAGGGATCACCAGAGGCATCTGATGGGAACTAGCACATTTATAAACTTAAATGACTTTCGGGTCTAAGGGCAATTTCAAAGCCACAGCTCTTTGGATTCTTTTGCTTCCGGCTATTCCGCCGGAAAGAACCTTAAGATATGCGGGAATTACACCAATCGGAAGCATTGACAGAAGAGTTGCCTGTGAATAGGGATGACTTCTTCGGTTCCCGTTGACGCTGGTGAGTACCACTGAGCCTCGTTTAGGCAGAACGGACTTCCACCATGTGTTCGCGTGATGCCCTTTCACCCCTCCATTCTCCGCCAGAGTGATGCGAAACCGCAGGATGCAAGTGCCGAAGGCAACGATCATGAGCGCACATTTTTCGAGTTCCTCGTAGAGATGTGAATTCTTCTGAGGAGACAAAAACACTCGTAGGGTAGGGGAAGTCGCGAGATACGCTACCGTATCTGTGCATTCCCCAAGGTTCGACGTTCGACGCATGACATCGATTGTCATTCGTTACACTGGTGACTAGTACATAGATAGTTGCGATTCCAGGGGGAATTACGATAATGCGCTGTCATTGAAGGCTCCAAAATCTGAGAAACGCTGCAACGGAGTTAAAACTGGTTGGGCGTCCTGGTTAAGCGGAGGGTGAAGTTAAACCACGCCAGTTGCCACATAACTGTTTAAGCACTTACGTAAATGTGTTTTGATAACAAGAGTTGCACCGAGTCCTCCGGGAATGGTTTTGGCCATCGTAGGGAGACTGGCCGATGTGGACCCTGGGCATGTGAATCGGTCCTTGTCAATTGACTCCAGAATCGCCTTGACGACTCTCACTCATATCATTGATGATTGATCAATGCCACGTTACGCACGACCGCACATATACTGCAATCGGTTTACACTCAGGGAGTCCCAAGACAATTAACGGGATCAACGTCGGGGCCATTCGATGTCGTTCTGCGACAGACAGCCACCGTGCTAAGTTATGCAGGCACAGAGGAAATGCATATGCATGCAGTAACATCCCAAGATAACCAGCAACTTGCTCGAAGGACCACATGGGAACCGTTTTGTATTTGGGTACTACATACGTGAATAAATTTTTTGCGTGTCGCGAGATGCTCCCCAATACGTTACAACGGGAGACCGATGCCGTCCTTAAACGAATTATTATGAGAACCACTCAGTGATGGGCCCATCTGAAGTGTTGCGCAGATTGAATCCTTTGGTAATAATGGCTTGAAGAGAAGTCGCTACCGAGCAGTGGCCATGGTATTGTCGTGTATATAACTTGTGATGAGTACATACTGATCGATCTTCATTACCGTGAGTCCTTGTTCATCAAGCATTCCCCCCGCTGACTGCTGTTTACCTAGTAAAAGTGTCCGTATGTCAACCTCTAGAAAGATCCTAAAACACTATATAATAAAGCCATCCGGATCTGCTGACATGTGAATTCAAATCTTCATTAGAGCGGATCAGAGTGGTACGCACGAAAAGCCCATATCGCATCTGACGGAAATAAACCGCGCGACGAGAATCGAAGTCAACCTCGGGATCAATTTCTACATAAGAGTGAGTGATAAGCGCTAGAAATCCGGCGATGCGGAAAATCAAACTTGCCATTGACCCTGGGCAGGGGATGCATGACTATCATATCTTCTTTGGCCCTGGACAACAACGCATGGTCCACCCGATAAGCGTCCTTCACTCTTTGCCAATCAGCCTCGTTCTGGAACCTTTCCCTCTGTACCCGGGTAACATAAAGCACATCGGTATCTGGTAAAACCTCTTCCAGGGACTCTAGCTGTCGGACTGGGATGCCTGCCTTTCGTGCCACTGCGACGACGCTGGCAGGCATGGCCAAGGAGGGCGGCGAGACGAAGTTCAGTCGCACAGAGTAATGGCAAAGAAGCGTTACTAGGCTATGAACGGTGCGCCCATTCTTCAAGTCACCCAGCAGCGTAATTGTGCGGCCATTGACTGTTCCAAGTTCAGAACGTATCGTGTACACATCCAAAAGAGCCTGAAAGTGAAATATTACGCAGTGAGTCGCTCGCATACAATTCTGTGGCTCACTTGAGTTGGGTGTTCCCCGATTCCATCTCCCGCGTTAATCACAGGAACTGGTGAAAACTTCGCCGCTAGTTGGGCGCTGCCTACGTCAGGGTGCCGAACTACAGTTGCATCGGCATAGCAAGAGACTGTCCTAATCGTATCCGCCAGTGTTTCCCCTTTCAGAACCGAAGAAGAGTCGACATTGACTTGGATCACGTCACCACCACAGCGCTTCATAGCCGCGTCGAATGAGGCGCTTGTTCGCGTAGAGGGTTCGTAGAAAAGATTACAGAGAACCTTACCCTTGAGGATGTCCAGCGTTCCACTACGCTCCACCTGTAGGCGCATCTCATGTGCCAACGAAAAGAGATCGTACATGTCCCGTTGGCTAAATTGTTTGACTGAGAGGATATGTCGACGGTGGAATGCCGGGTGGGGGCCATGCTGATAGGGTAGCAGGCAAGGAGGGACCTGTGGGTACCGATACTGCAGCTGCGGAGATCGTCGGAGGATGGCTTGGAAGAGGGTGGGGATGACTTTCGGCACTCTTTGTCGGTAGGTGAACGGGTTCTGGTTTCGCGACAGGGGACGTTACCGCTGGATGTAGGATGACTGCAGCAGAAATGTCCTTGCCACTTGGCGGCGCGGACAACACACCGTCCAAAAATACGGTCTTGCCGTGCATGACCACCCGGTGGAGTGAACCGGCCATGATTTGCTTGTCTAGTGGCGACCAGTGACCATCTCTGGAGGCATACTGGTAGCGGCGCCCGATTACCACCTCGACATGTGTATTCGCCTGTTCGGGCAATCCGAAAATATGTATGGGATTGTCGTGCAAGCGGACCCTCACATCCTCAATCGTAAGACGGCCAGCAGCGACTGCCGAAAGAAGCAAGGGTAGCGCCTCCAGAATTCCGGAACATTCCAGACTGGACGTTCTCCGACCTCAGTCGCAAGGTGGTAAGGAAGAGAGCCCACGGAGAAAGCATCAATGACATCAAGTTTACTCCAGAGGTACTCCTGCTCCTGTGCAGACGGTAGCATGGTCGACTGGGGGTACTGTTCTTGTGTGAAGAACATCGTGTACACCGACACGTCGCAGGTGATCTTGAGCTTCCTTGCCTTGCTTAGGGATATTAAGAGAAGGTCTTCTTTGTTCCTGACGTCAGTGATATGGATATTACGATTGTGGAGACTGGCAAGTAGCAGCAGGGATGCGAGGTTAGAACCCCTAGCATTGGTGACGATCATCTTTTCGGCGACCCACGTAGCAAAATGGGTAGCTGTTGCGGATATTTGGGGCGCAATTATGGGGTCATGGAAGGGTATGAATAGTGCCTTGACCTCAGCTTTACCCTCATCAGTCAGAGATGGGGTATTAGGATCGGTTGTTGCGACGCTAAGTGCATAGTTGCAATAGGCGTGGTTTTCAGCGACGCCTTGCACTCGCTTTAAGGAGGCGTCGTCTATGATCGCCTCGTCTAAACCGTTGGGGAGGATTAGGGACGTGGTGAACCCGCTACTAATTGACGCCTGCGTCGCTTGGATAAGGTCATCTTCCGTAAATCTGGGAACGAATGCAGAGACATTGACGAGGCCTGGTAATGTGTGTGTCGGGTACGAGCTTTTGCAGTCGACGTTCGACACGTCAAGGGGTAGCTTGCGAACCAACGCTTCCACTAAAATCTTGGCACACTTGACGTTGGTAATCAATGGAATGGCAAAGTCAACTGCCATCCTCCTCGTGCGGTACCCTTTACTCAGATAACTGGCGGGACGACGGTAATTGTTTCCTAGACGGCAAATTGATGTACATGTCGATCAAATTATTCGCCAGATGCTGGGTGAGGGAGTACTCCGACTTCGCCATGTCACTGCTGCCTTCTGGAAGTGTCTCCAAATACTGTAGGCTTGATAAGATATTGCTATCGAAGAAAGTTCCAGAGGGAACCTTACCTTGCAAGGTACGTTGTGTTCCGTCAAGAAGTCTGCAGTTCCTGAGGTTGCGAAGATATTGTACCCAGCTGCGCGTAACTTCTGCACGGATGGAAGGATCTCCAGCTTCTCCCGATAGCTGCCAACGGAGAAAAGTATATTCTTTTGCGGAAGGACGATGCCAGTCGATATCAACGCCTTCAGGTAAGCTTCATATTTGTCGCGGCCGAAACAAGCCACCTCGCCGGTCGAAGCCATTTCCACACCGAGCACGGGATCCGCACCAGACAGCCGGCTGAAACTAAATTGCGGGACTTTGACACCGACATAATCGGGTGGAAGACTGGGGTCTGGATAAGAATCAACAGGTATACCAAGTATCACCTTGGTCGCCATCTCGATTGCGTCGATCCCAGTGACTTTTGAGACGAAGGGGAAGGATCGTGCGGCTCGAAGGTTGCATTCGATAACTTTAATTTCATTGTTTTTGGCAATGAACTGAATATTGAAGGGACCAGTAACGTTTAGCGCGTTTGCAATCCTCGCGGTTGCTTCTTCGATTTGTCGGACAGTGGCTGGGTCCAGATCTTGGGGAGGGTGGATTAGAGTAGCGTCACCGGAGTGCACTCCTGCATTTTCCACGTGTTCCGAGATGAACTGCATGACCATTTGGCCATCCTTTGCAACTGCATCCATCTCGATTTCCTTCGCTTGTTCAATGTACTTGGAAATCACGACAGGGTGATCGCGCGAAACAGCGGTGGCCTGAGTCAGGTAGTTCGACAGGTCGTCACCAGTAGATACGACATTCATCGCCGCGCCAGAGAGCACGTACGACGGACGCACGAGCACCGGGTAACCTACGGAATCGCAGAAGGCCAGCGCCTCCTTGAAGCTGGTCAGCTCCTTCCATTTGGGCTGATCCACACCAATTTCGTCCAACAGACGGGAAAATTTGAACCTGTTCTCGGCAGTATCAATCATCTCCGGGGACGTGCCGTATATTTTCACGTTCTGGCGATACAACGGGAGCGCGATGTTGTTCGGCGTTTGTCCACCCATGGACAGTATGACCCCTCTGGACCGTTCGGTCTCGTATATATCGAGTATTGTTTCCAGACTGATGTTCTCAAAGTATAGGCGATCTGCCTCATCGTAGTCGGTGCTGACGGTCTCAGGGTTATAGTTAACCATAATCGTCGGGAGGCCTTGCTCCCGCAAAGTCCTGATGGCCCGCACAGCGCACCAGTCGAATTCGACAGAGGAGCCGATGCGATAAACGCCGGATCCCAGTACCATAATTCCTCGGTCATCGAACGAAATGTCGTGCTCGATGGCATTATACGTGGTGTAGAGGTAGTTCGTGAATGCAGGGAACTCTGCGGCCACCGTATCGATCTGCTTGACGAAAGGAGAGATAAACGCTTCCTGGCGAAGGCGACGGACAGCAAGCTCCGTTGACCCCATGCAGCTGGCGAGAAGCCGGTCGGAAAATCCTAGTTGCTTCGCCCGCAGCAGTGTTTCGCTATCAATCGACGAGATGGTGCGCTGCCTGAGCAGGTTGAAAAAAGGGATCTGAGAAGAAACCGTAAGACAAGTTAAATGTAACCTACATCAAGTCCTTTTCCATTTCATGAATGTTCTGCAGCTTCCAGAGGAACCACTTGTCAATATTGGACATCTGCCAGATCTTTTCAACAGAATATCCCAAATGGAAGGCCGTAGATATTGCGAAAATTCGCTTGTCCGTGGGGTTGCAAAGCTCCTCGTCGATGTCCTCCACATAGTCATTCTGTGAGAAAAGTTCGATGTGAGATGCCCGGAGTTACAAACGTCTTCATACCTTGGCAAAGCCGAGGAACTGGTCATCAATGGCACGAATGGCTTTCTGGATAGTTTCCTCGAAGGTTCTACCGATACTCATGACTTCACCAACACTCTTCATGCTACTGCTCAGCAGTCGGCTAACTCGATTGAACTTCTTGAGATCCCATCGCGGGATCTTGACGACGACATAATCCAGACTGGGTTCAAAGCATGCGCTCGTTACTTTGGTTACGGTATTTTTGATCTCATTGAGAGGCACGCCTAAACCTAGTTTCGCAGCGATGAATGCTAGAGGGTAGCCAGTCGCTTTCGAAGCTAACGCAGACGATCTCGACAGACGCGCGTTGACCTAAACACACATAAGTTTGATGTTGCCCAAAGCGCAGTTACGGACCTCGATGATGCAGTACTCCTTCGAGAATGGATTCAGGGCATATTGAATATTGCATTCGCCTATTACGCCCAGATGTCTGATTACATTGATCGCAGTCGTCCGTAGCATGTTATAATCAGCGTCCGAAAGAGTTTGAGAGGGTGCGACTACAATGGAGTCACCCGTATGAATACCGAGAGGATCGAAGTTCTATCCACCCATCAGTGACGTCCGTGCGCTAACAGCACGTAGGCTAGAACTTACCTCCATATTGCAAACCGTGATGCAGTTGTCCCGACAATCACGAACGACTTCATACTCGATCTCCTTCCACCCTTTCATACTTTTCTCGACCAGCACTTGGGGACTTGTTGCAAACGCTTTGCTGCATAAGGCACGTAACTGATCTTCGTCTTGCGCGAAGCCAGAGCCCAAACCACCTAGCGCATAAGCAGCGCGTACTATGACCGGGAATCCAATTTCACGAGCTGCACCAATTGCTTCTTCTGTCGTAGTCGCGGTGCTCGACTGCGCACAGCGCTCGCCAATATTCTCCATCGCTCGTGCGAATAGCTGCCGATCCTCCGTCGTGATGATGGTTTCAATCGGAGTCCCGAGCACCTTCACGCCGAGCCCAGCGAATTCATCCTTGAGCTTTATGCCGACGTTGAGAGCTGTTTGACCACCGAACGTGACATAAATTCCGTCAGGTTTCTCGTACTTGATAATCTTGCGCACGAAGTCAGGCGTAACAGGCAAGAAATACACCTTGTCGGCAAGGCCCTTGGAGGTTGCGATGGTCGCAATATTCGGATTGAGAAGGATGGTGTATATACCTTCCTCCTTTAGCGCTTTGATTGCTTGAGAACCCGAATAGTCGAATTCACCAGCTTGGCCAATGGAAAGCCCTCCAGATCCCAAGATAAGCACTTTTTGAACGTTGATACGAGGTGACAGCCTATCGTTGTCTTCTTTTCGTCCCCCTGGAAGAGATATCGGTGACAAGGTGTTCGTCGCGATGCAATCGACGATGTTCTGGATGAAAGCGTCAAAAAGGAACTCAGTATCGCGAGGCCCAGGTGTTGACTCGGGATGGAACTGTACGGAGAAAAATGGCTTCGTTTCACAGTATATGCCTTCGTTGCTGCCATCATTCGCATTTTGGAATAGCTCTTTCCAGTCGAATGGTAGAGTTTCAGCATCGACCTGATAGCCGTGATTTTGACTGGTGATGTAGCATCTGCCAGACAAGGCATCTGTGCAAGGTATGTTATGGCCACGGTTACCATACTTCATTTTTGAGGTTTTCGCTCCAGCTGCGAGAGCAAGCAGCTGATGCCCAAGACAGATTCCAAAGACAGGACGATCTGCTTTTTCCAGGGCTTTCTTGAGTCTCTCGACCGTTACGGTGAGCCTAGTTGGGTCGCCAGGACCATTGGAAATGAAAAGCCCGTCATACGGCTCAGCGTCGTTCAGAAAATCGTGATCCCATGGAACGACTTTTAATTCTACCCCACGGGCAGTGATGCATCTGATTTGATTGTACTTCATCCCGACGTCCACTGCTAGCACACGAAGTAGACGCCCAGAGGGGTGTCTGCGCGGTTCCCCGGACGGTGTATACACTCGCGGATGTCTGATTGACACCGCAGTTACTAGGTCATACTGATTTGGATCGCGGAAAGGGATGTCAATGTATTCGTCGCGCCAGGACGAAGGTGGGGACGACGCGCGAGACGCAGGCAGAGACAGAGATTCTGGCAGAAGATATGGTAAACGTCCTCGGGGAGCCTCTGGCTTACGTGCTAATATTTTTGCTAGCATGGAGCCTTGCTCGCGAATCTTTTTGGTGAGGGCACGAGTGTCAATACCGTATATGGCGGGCACATTATTCTCCTTCAGCCAAGCCCCAAGAGAAGAATGTGCCAAAAAATGGCTGTAATCGTCCGTATAAGAACCGACAACCAGCGCCGCGATATGGATTCGTGACGATTCAAATTCGGATGATAGTTCATCTGAAGACGCGGGGCGCTGAGGAACACCGTAATTTCCAATGAGGGGATATGTTAAGACGAGTATTTGACCCTCGTAAGAGGGATCGGTCAAGGACTCCGTGTACCCGACCATACCTAGATGGGCAAATATCGACAACAATGTGTTTTCTGAGGTAGAGACGGACTGACCGGTTTGGAAAACGCATTCTCCAGCAACGCTTACCGCTTCCGCACCGAAACTGATACCGCGATATGCGGTACCGTCGTTCATTTCCAACACTGCATCTTGGGGAGAATCCCCGGATTGCAAAGGCGCGAAGGTAACGGGAGGCGCAGGTTGGCCAGTGACGCGGCCAAGACTGCTGCCGGAACGCGATAAAGGCGGTCGAAAAGTAGACATTAAATCCTTTTTAATTGGCAAGTCGGTCTGTCTTCTTTTCTCTTCACTAAAAACTGGGCAAGGTTTTGGTGAAGAGGAAAGAAGAGAGGAATATCAATCGCAAAACCGAGAAAAAAGATCAATCTTGTTTGTGGTTGTTTGTCTACTCTTGGTCGACGTGTATGACCACGTGATCACAACTTCTTCCAAGTATCGCTGCATCGGACACACATCCGACAACGGATCGGACGTGTGACTACCGTTCCTGGGTAGCGTCTGAACACAGACATGGCTTGTCATGTTGAAGCAGCCGAACTATACCTATTCGAGTAGCCTGTGCCCATGCCCGGCCTCGAAGACGGCTCTGGCAACGCACAGGCTTTTATCGCCGTTTCAAGCGTGAAACCGGCGTACCTCTCAAGGTACATATGTCCCTTGTTTGATCCGCCACGGATTAATTGTTCACACTCATCTGGTTGTCGCTGAACCAATTCGGCCAGACTGCCAGTGCCTCGAGTACATTTGCCATACGTACTTGCCGAGAAATCGAGGATTCGAGTCTTTTGAGTCAAAGATACACACCCACGATTTGTCGCTAAGTATGTGGTAAGTCAGGACCAACTGTTGGCGCTCGACATCCGGTACCCCCAACGCCGCGGAGGTAACAAAGTCCTCACAAGTCCTATGTACGCCGTACCGACTCAGCGAACGAGTGCGATCGTACTGATCACCGTATGGAGGTGGGAGGTTTTCGTTTTCGCGCTGGATGACGTCAATCGCCATAAACGCAGTGGCCTTCCTTAACTTTTCTAAAGACGTCCTCTCCTCTTGGGTTGAGGAGCAGTATCCCAGTGAAAGGTTTGGCTATTTTTACGGTCGCCAGGGAATCTGACGATGATGTTCTGTCCAGAAATTCTTGTTTGTGCCTAAGTAAGTGCCGTCGGCCAAACCCAGGAGGTGAGAAGGAAATCTCCGCAGCGTCACGCATGGTACAAAAGGTATTCCTGTAGTCTACATATCTAAGTTGTGGTCAATTCTTAGGCCCACTGATTCGCACCCGAGGGTACTAGGTACGAATCAGTCCCAGGCCGATTACGGTACTCGAATACAGTATCATGATTTGACCTCGAGTTGAGGTGCTTCACGATGCGAAGTATGACTACTGCGATCAGATACACTGCAGATAATTCCAAAATTTTTGTGCGTGCTTGGAGAGCATGTCTATCACATTCTGAGTTGTAGGATTTTATCGGGCCCCGGAATAACCCATCTTCACATCCCGGAGCCCCCTTTTCAAACATTCCTGCACTCGGATCAATCCTCCGCCTAACCAAACTGACCGATAGCGGTCGACAGTATATATATAAAATCCACTTACCCACAGCATAAGCACCCTGTGATACAATTGGCCAGGCCAGTGAAGAAATTTGCTATAGCTGAGACCAGCAAAAAGGGTTCACGAAGCAAATGAGGTTTATGTAGATGCATTGAAAACGAACTTGAATGCTGACCAGCGACGATACATTCGAGGCAACCTGCTATAGCGCTGATGACCGTCATGACAGCATCTGCTATGCAGGCAAATATGCCCGTAATACATGAGATGATGATCCTACGCAGGGTTGTGAGCCGTACACGCTGTATGATTCGATATAACGTACCCCATCGCGTTTCAAACGCAGCCTCCAAGGTATCTTCCCACAACCGGCGACTTAATAGCTCGAGTTCTAAGTGCAGCGGCTGATGCGAGTCTACTTTATACCATCGTATCGCCAGTGACGTCGCACTCTGACGCGTTTATCCAAGCCCCACTCATTACTGCGAAGATCGGACCACACCAGTAGAATGCAGCGGATCTAAAGCTGGCATCCACGCACCACAGTGTAATGATATCATACGCGTAGTATCTGCTCCTGGAGGATTGCCTGCGGAGCAAAGCGATACTGGACAGTACTGAAAACGTTCTGTAACTTGTGTTGTTTTGTGTTGAAAATCACACGGGATTTGTCGGGTATACTTCAGTTTCCGATTGTAGTTCATCCCTTGTGGTAATAGAGAATGAAGGAAAAAAACGCGTGATATCTGCTAGCTAGGGTAACGTTGAAGGACGTGAATTAAAAGACAGTCGAGGCATTGGACACGAAAACACCAATATAATGAATACCTAAAGTTTTCGTCGGGAAAGAGAAATCAATCATGAGGCACATCGGTGCTTTTAGTGTCTACTCTGCCTCTTCGTGTTGCACCTCCTCTTCGTATTCACCCTCCTCCTCGACTCTGTTTACGGAATCAGACAATTCGTCAGCTCAAGAGAAACCATACGCTTACGTTGCATCTTGGTATTGCTGGTATTCGGCAATCAAGTCCTGCATGTTCGACTCGGCCTCAGTGAATTCCATTTCGTCCATACCCTCCTGTGTGTACCAGTGCAAGAAGGCCTTGCGCTTGAACATGGCCGTGAAGTGGTCACTGACACGCTTGAAGAGTTCTTGGATGGCGGTCGAGTTACCGAGGAAGGTAACTGCCATCTTGACGCCACGGGGAGGAATGTCACACTGGGCAGAGAGGACGTTGTTGGGGATCCACTCGACGAAGTAAGCAGAATTCTTGTTCTGCACGTTCTGCATCTGCTCCTCGACCTCCTTCATCGAGACTTTACCACGGAACACAGCAGCGACCTGCAACACAATTATTGCATGATAAATGATCAGGTCAACGCCGTTCTTACCGTAAGGTAGCGACCGTGTCTTGGGTCGGAGGCAGCCATCATGTTCTTGGCATCGAACATTTGTTGTGTCAATTCCGGAACAGTGACAGCGCGATATTGCTGACTGCCTCGAGCAGTCAAAGGCGCAAAACCAGTCATAAAGAAGTGGAGACGGGGGAAAGGAACTACAAGAGGTAATCAATAACCAGAATTATACGAACGCAAAGAAGACATGCCCATGTTGACAGCGAGTTTCCGCAGGTCAGAGTTCAGCTGACCGGGGAAGCGCAGACATGTTGTAATGCCGGACATAACGAAGGAAACAAGGTGGTTGAGGTCTCCATACGTTGGGGTCGAAAGCTTGAGTGTCCTGAAGCAGATGTCGTAAAGGGCCTCGTTATCAATGCAGAAGGTTTCGTCGGAGTTCTCTACTAGTTGGTGGACCGAAAGAGTAGCATTGTATGGCTAGGGTGGCATTGTCGTAGGAGTCACACATAAAAATGAAACTTCGTACCTCAACAACGGTGTCCGACACAGCCGGACTTGGGACCACGGAGTACGTGCACATCATGCGATCAGGGTACTCTTCCCTGATCTTGGACATAAGCAGGGTTCCCATTCCAGCACCGGTACCACCACCAAGCGAATGGGTAATTTGGAAACCTGCAGAAAAAACTTGAGATTGATCCATCGCCATCAAGAGTTCTTAACACACCTTGGAGACAGTCGGTACCCTCAGCTTCCTTGCGAACGACATCCAACACCGAGTCGACTAACTCAGCTCCCTCCGTGTAGTCTGGGGGTGACATATGAGCATCCAACGAAGAAATGGATGAGATATCCTAAGATAGAACAACAGTACTCACGTCCTTTCGCCCAGTTGTTGCCAGCACCGCTCTGACCAAAGATGAAGTTGTCGGGGCGGAAAAGGCCACCAAGAGGACCAGAGCGAACGGAGTCCATGGTGCCGGGCTCGAGGTCGACAAGGACGGCACGGGGAACGTACTTGTTTGAGCCGATCTCATTGTAGTAGACCGAAATACGTTCGAGCTGCATGTCATTATCCCCTTTATAGAGACCATCGCGCTGGATGCCGTGCTCGTCGGAAACCACCTCCCAGAACTTGGCACCTATATGATCGCAGGATCGATGAGTATCGACATGTTTTTTTTTCTCACTGAGTGGCTGGATCCGTACCGATTTGGTTACCACACTGTGGGTAGAGAAAAATTGTGAGCGATCATGGTGAAACGAAGCGACGTGTTGTCCTACCTGGCCGGTCTGAATGTGCACGATTTCACGCATGCTGAAGAGGAGAATCAGTATGTGTTGAACGCGAACGGCAGAAATAAGTTTGAAAGGGAAAACGCGAGCGAGTCGCGCTGCACGCCCTGTACACGTATCCCGACGCGACAACAGTAGTGAACGACTAGCAAGACACGTACGCTGGGGATTAGAAAACAAAAAAGAGAAGTCGTTACAGTGATGGACGTTTGGACACGAAGGTGGTCAAAAACGAGGACAGGCAAGTCGGGTCAAGGGTTGTCCGCTTAGTTTTCAAGCGGCGACAGAAACCAGTGTGGCACCAGACTCATGTGTTTATGCAACCTCTGCCTCGAGGCACCTGGAAGCGAGCGGGAGTAAAATATCGACAAGCCGTGAATCCGTTATCAACCTGCCAGGTCTCGTACGGGCTGCGATGTGGATCACGGCAACTCAAGGACACAGTCTGTGTGAGGTAAATGAACGCGTCCTGCTCGTTTAGCCAAGAGTAATCTGATTGGTGGGGAACCTCATGTCAGCCTTGAGGTATTAATCCCACAACAGAATAGCCACTTGTCTTGGCACACATAGCCCAATGATCTGACAGGGGGCGCAAGCCCTGCAGATAACTGAGCGCTGAACCATGTAGCGGTTGGTACTTAAGTTTAGTGGGTACCGGCGCCCCCACCTCGATTGGCACCCACTCACCCTTTGGTACGTCTCTATACCCTCGCCATGAACGACAGCGCCAACGAGGCAGCACCACGACCTCCCCGATTCAGGAACTCCACAATACACGAGATACCCTCACCGGGAATCCAGTCCCAGAGACCCCCGCGTTATGTGAGCAAATATGTCGCCAGTGAACCGTTGGAGTCCAACGTAGCATCGTGACTCAGGAACCCTTCATCATCAGAACATAGGTCATCACTCTGGTGGTGGCATGCATGATCGGGTTAGGAATCGCTATTGAAGTCGCCCTCCATATATCTCGCACCCAGAATGGTCCGTTCGACGTCAGACGGTGCACAGCGCCAAGTTTTCACAGTACATGTTTTCAGGATTTTATGTTCCCGAGAAGAACGTCTTCAGTTTCGCCTCCACGCAATTCTTGACGGTACAGTACCCACCACCAGTATTCGCATAGTGATTGTTCATGTTCAGCCCGTTTTCAGTCATTCTTCCCGACATTGCTAGTCGTTCCCCTCGCATTTTTTTGGTCCATCGCCGACTGGATGCTCCGCTGGTATCAGGTAACTCGTATTGTTAAAGGTACTATCGGCAAGTTCTACTCACACATCGCCAGCCGTATATAACTCTTGCCGAGGGCAGTGCACCTGCTTCGCGTAGCATCCTCTTAGACTATGTATGAGTACCTCATTCAGAATGGTGGAGAACGCTGACATCTCATCTCCCTGATCGCACTCAGGTATGCACGTTCCATTCATTGACGTGCCCTGCTGACGTCTACTGGTAGCCAAATAGCCGTGCTTTTTTACTCGTTCAAATACAAACACTATCTCGTTTACATCTCGACAGTTACAGCACTCATCGTTACTCTGCTGCAACCCCTTGCAGGTTCGCTCTTGGAGGTCCAACAGGTGCCCCACTCCGTGGGTCAGTCGTGTTTTGAATGCAAGGGAACGTTTTATTTATAGGTGCCCTATCTAGTGTCTACGGCAATTAGCACGAGAGCAGTAGCACTCTCCCCTGATGTCACCCAGCTGGATGCATACTTAGCGTCTGCAGGGTGAGCGTTGCAAATTAGAAACCGAATATGCACTAACACACTACTATCCAGTATGCTGACGCAGCAGGTGAGCCCATGTCGCTCGAAGGGTCCGTACGGAACTAAGATACACCAGTTTATGGTAACCTCGGTGATCCTTCCTATGTCCTACGGCGTATGGACTGCGGCCCTTTTTGAAGTGAGTGTTTCCCCGATCCTAGTCGATATACTTTGTTTGCCAACATTTTACGTTCCAGCCAGCACCCGGCGTATCCTCCCAAGCGGGACGCTTGTAGTGAAACACGACTGGTCTACAGACAGAGGTCAACTGCAATCAATCCTGAGTCACTAAACTTAACCTCTTCGGGCAGACAACTACTCCGCTCAAGTCGCCTTCCCCAACGCGTGCTTTGCTAACTTCTCCTTCGGAACTGCTGGACGGGAGCCAGCAGTATAGTGTCATCAATGCTAGCAGCTGTGCATCCCGCCGGTCAGGAAATTTCATTTCAACCCAGTTGTCTTTTGGTATTACTTGCAAGATACGTCTGCTACCAACGACCCACAAGTTTCGGCCATCTTTTGTCAGCCCTCAATGAGAGTCTTCACTATGTCGACATCTATGAACCTGGGTAATGGCACGTTGGGTGACTGTACGATACTGCAGAACTTCACGGAACCAAACAATGTCACGGGAGACCCGCTGAATAGCCAAATCTTCAACGGGTAGGCGACGTCTTTCACGCCACCCCCAGTCACCGTTTGTTAATGGTCTTTGAACAGGGTTGTGTTTGACGAACCCAGTAATATCTACGTCGCGGCAAGAGCCATCGCTATCAACTCCGGCTTGCCAGGAACCGTATACAAATATGCGCCACAGCAGCCCAACGGTATCCAATCGGTGTTCGATGACCCTTACGGGTGGCTTAACGCAACGTCGAAGATCTACGTGAGCTTAGTTTTCTGTTCTAGCTAGAACCTCGGTAGCTGATGCACTTGACAAGACGCAACACCTTGCGGTGGCCGCGCAAGCTAATTACTTTGGCCAGACCAACACAACGATTCCAGCACTGTTAATAACGGACGCCCCGAGGTTGTTTGTAGAGTGCGTCCCGTCTTCTGCCTTAGCTACGTTCACGTGCTCACGCATCCTCCTCATACAGAGCCCTACCTGCACACCTACTCAGCTCGCTCATGTTCTTGATTGGTATAGCTGGACTGATCGTCCACTTGCTACATGCAAGGTCGCGCCGTAAACTCTGGCTAACGAGTCCCCCGGGCTCGATCGCATCCATCGTTTCGCTAACATCGCGATCCTGGTTACGGCGAGCTGCTGCTGCCTTACGACGATGAATCCCGGAATGCGGTCCTAGACTCAGTGGCTTGAAGTTTCACCTGGACCAGCGTACGGGTGCTATCGTCGCTGAGGAGGGCCGCGGATTTGACGCCAGCGGTGACAAGGCGTCCCTGCTCGGGCACGAAGAAGTGTTTAGAAGCCCCATGTTCTGAGGGGATAGTTCCTTGCGCTTGTCAAGATGTCCTTTCAAAGACAAGGACTGACCATGATATACGTCCGATACCGAAGATCGGTCACCAAGTACATTAATGTACACCCATAGTTAACGTACACCACAATACTCTCGTTCCTTACCAATCATCATCTGAAAAGTCATCTATTGCACGAGCGACAGCGGGCGGTGCTGATTCCAAGTCGTTCGGATCGCATTCGCCGAAATCATTAGGGTCCTCCTCCTCGTCGATATCGTTTCGGGCTTCTTGCTTCGGAGCTGGTCCAGGCAATAGTTCCGCACAGGGTGCTTCACCTTCCGCACGATGGCTGCGTTGTTCGTCGATGGCAGCACCCTCAGCCATGGATTTCCACATCCGAAGTTGCAGGCTACAATCCTTGATGATGATTTTCCTCGAATCCTGGGAGGAAGGACTCACAGGCTGTCGTCGCCACCACACGTGCGAGTATCAGTTTGAATGCGTAAAATTTTCGCGGTCTCCGGTGGTGTTTCGGGTGATTTGGACTCCATCAAAGCATAGAACATTTTTTGTATGTCAACAACGTATGCAGTGGGGTGTTTGAGTGCGCCATGACGGAGGCTGGACTGTACTCCCCGATCTTGGGATTCCGTTGGACGAGAGTAATCCTGACGATAGGCTGATTCAGGCCCTCTCTGAGACGAACACGAGCGGGAATGACGCTGCATCTTGACGAAGGTTTTATAAGTTGCTGACACGCGCGGGAAAACGTAAATGGCGTTTTATGGACACACCTTGTCCCCAGTGGGATTGAGAGGAAGTAAACCGGACAGGCCTGACTCAAAGGAATCAATATCAATGCCAGCACGACCCAAAATGCTTCGAGTCATCTCTTCATCGTGACACAGCACGATCAACGGCATTCCGCTCTTCTGCGCATCGTGGTCGAACAGAGTGCGCAATCTCTGAGGTAATTCAGGTTTGGTAATCTCCTCTACTTTCGAATGATTTGGCAACTGCGATTCACGTTAAGCGGATGCCCGTGAAGATAAACGAGGCTTGTTTACGTTACCTTGGAGTGCGGATTCTTTGCTGCTTGTTTCAATTTGAGATGCAGTGTGGTCCCCGTAAGAGTATCAAAGAAACTGGGGAAATGGGCATCCGTGATACCCACCTCAATCAAGTTCGGATTCTGCAAACGCTCGTCTCTGCGCCGTTTGTCGACAGACCATTGCACGAAGACAATCGAGATAACTCGCACGCCTGCCAACCAAGTTGGTGGTGATAGAGCGAACTTCTCTGGCATAATCAGTTTGGCCAAGAGGTGGTAAAGCATGCTACAGAAAAAATAATGTAACCACCGAATACGATCTAATTGCGAACGTAATTTATCATACCGCTGTTGCTCGACATAAGCACGGTAGTGCACTGAGATCGGCCCAGCGACGTAGCCGCGATTGGCTTGGCTATTGTCTTTGGGTTCCTCTGTCTCTCGCCGATTCTTGTTTCTCGGTCTTTGTTTGTACGTGACCAGCTTCGACGACAACTCTGCTTCTGTACGAAAATAGATAGGAGACAACGAGAGGAAATCGGATGATCGCCAGGACCTCCTCGGTATGCTCAGCCTGTGTTTTTGGGTAAACGAATGCATTTGCTCCGTGGAAAGCAAGACGTAGGAGGCGCCAGAAGGCAATATGCCTTGGGCGAATCAGAACAACGTTCGATGAAACGGCGTCCCACCGATCATACCTAAGACTAGTTCAAGGGGCGCATCCGAACCTCCAGGTCTAAAATATTTGGAGCGTTCAGACGCGAGCGCACGGATCATGGGTTTGTCGTCGTATTGTTTAAACCTGGAACTCGTAGATGCATATACAGAAGTAGAATCGAACAGCACACCCACACACCATCCATTCGAATGGGCCCGAAAGCCTGATACTTGGTAGAAGTCGGTTTGTATAGTCATAATTAAGAGATTGAAGAGCGTTTTGAGGCGTGGTAGTACACAACGGTGGGTGGGTGCAGCGAGGGCCCCTGGTTTTAATATTCGCGTACTCCCATCTATCACGTGACGCAGGTTTTTGCATCTGCAAAATTACCCGAGGGGATGAGCAGCGTATGGATGCCTCCGTTTGGTAAGGTCTTAAAACTGTGTAGCCGGTATTATGGCATGCACTGGTGCAGTCTGGTTGCCATCTTATCAAGGTTCCGACGAAATTATCTGAGATTATCAGCCTTTACTAGTAGTCGAGATTATCAACTCAAATACACCATCAATCAGGAAATTGTATTCTACGAGGCTGGGTCAACATAATGTGTGAGTAGTTCTTGTCCATGCCGAATGATGTCTAAGGTAAGTTTCTCGAAGTGTGTTGACAGATCTGGATCCCCCCTTACAGTCTGAATGCACTGCTGTGCATCAAGGTAGTGCGGTTCGTAGACTGTCCACCTCAAACTCTGGTTCTCAACCCCTTTTGAGAGCAACAAGAGCCCATTGGATGATGGTGACAGTGAATGTGATAAGACAATCAATATTTCTTGTATTGGGTGGGATAGCATTTGATAGCTTCCCTTGGGGAGAGTAGATCAGTCTCGTGGATTATTGTACTCACAGCAGGGTGGTGGAAAGTGGCACACAATGTTTGCCCTGTTGGAAGCTATATCCAAGGTCAGTGCTGCAATGAATTCCCAATTGGTTGAGTGAGGTATACTGTGATCGTGGCATCTGTGAAAGTCCACTTGTCAAGGAGCTGGTCAATTGCTGGGCACCAGACTGTGCCAATTGGACACTGCACATCGAATTGGAATCCTCAGGCTGTAAGCATCCTTGATCATGATCCAGGCAACAGTCTTGAATGTTGTTGTAACTTCGTTCAGAGTGTGTTTAGCAGCAGCACAAAATTTATCTTTGTTGTGTTTGTTCTCAAGCCAGATACCTGCAATATGATGCGAATTTAGACTTGTTAACCACTAATAAAGAAAGGAATTTATGACTTGAGTTGTTGAGAAACCTTCCTGCGAGCTCCACAGCTAGCTGCTCGATGAACTCTGCATCGGCACCTGACCACAGTGGCTGCATCATAACAAAGTAACAGCGGATATGGCTTCAGGCCTCCTCCTTCATGTTTTTGATGGCAAACTCAGGGATTGTGTTGCTTCCTGATGGTGGGAGCTTGGGTTGCAACAGGCACAGTCATCACATGTGGTAGGAGGATTAGTGGCTAGCATTAGAACTTGGACTGGGGGTAAACAGACAGGTTGTGATGCCTTAGCTGCCTTCTGAGCAGCTCACCATGTATCTGGTACAATACAAATACTGATCAAACACCTCCCCTCTGGTAGCCTCTCCAGGGTGGCTCAACCTAATTGGAACATGAGTAGCTACATAGTCATTTGTAGTTAAGGACATGTCATGTGGCACAGATAGTTCACCAGAGAATAGAAGGTTGGGGTGATGTGGGTGTTCGGTATGCTGTCAGAGCTCATGGAAATCCATGATGGACCAGGATTGCATAGTGGATGAAGTGGGTGTAAGTTGATGGAATTGCTGCCAGGGCATGATTGTCAAGACATGGCCATGTCATGCCTGAGGGGCTTGGATGTTGTTGGCTGATTGTAACCACATTGCCCATCGCATTATGTTCCTGTAGTCAATGTCTGTGAGCTAGTGTTTGAATACATAAACAATATGATTACTTGCCCTATTGTCAAATCCTGCATCGGTTGGGAAATTGGGAAAGGGGATCGAGAATCCATAGCCTTGGCTGCTTGAGGGGCCTGAGTGAGATTGGGTGATCATAACCTCATCACCCATCACACTATAGTCCTGTAGTCGAATGTTTGTCAGTTTGGGTTCAATACATATCCAGTTACTTGCCCAGTTATCAAATCCTGTGTTTGTTGGGAGATCAGAGACAGGGAAGGGGAAGGGGAAATGATGACTTTGGTCACTTGAGGGGCCTGAGAGAGGTTGGCGAAACATCGTTCCATTGCCCATCGCACTACACCCCTGTAGTCGATGCATGTTAGTGAGGATTTGCTATGTATTAGATTACTTGCCCCACTGTCAAATCCTGGATCCATAGGATGGTGGCAGAGAGGGTAGGGGAGGGAGAGATTCAGTAGGCTGTGGCAATCACAAGGGTTGACTGATATAACCAGATGAAATGCATGCAACAATACAATTCAAAAAGCAAATACACAGGAACAGCTTTGAACAGGTAAACAACAGAGCTGCAGCCAGCAGTCAGTTACTATATATATATATAATGCATGAGACTCACCTACTGCTCATTTCCACCTCAGATCATCGATAATCATGTGCTATCTACAGGGCTCAACCCTCATCCTCACTGTCATCCACCTCTGATCTTGCAGATCTGTCACTGGCCTCACAGTCTGATGGGCCCTCCACCTTGTCTGAAGAATGAAGATGGCCCTGCACTTCCTCTTCAAGTTGATTGAGTTGCATATCCACAGTATCCAAGGTCATGACCTCTTCGTTGTACACCTCATGGTTGAAGGCTATGAGACTTTTGACATTGTCCATTTCCACTGCACATTCTAGATTCACCTCACCAGCTTTGCCTGCCAAAGAATCACTGTAATCCTTTTGGTCTTCTTTGCAGATATGCTTCATAAGCCTGCCATAGTGTTCAGCTTCCTTGAGTTCCCAAGCTGAGGCCAGTGCTTGATAACATCTAGTCTCTGTTACGCTTCCGTCAGGGGTCTTTCCTTTTTCAACTCTTTGCGGTCATGTGCGTCACATGCCTTGTCGCATCCCTAATAATCATTGCCATCCTAGGGGCTTGAATGCTCCAGGGAACGTTCGGATCTCCTGCTGTCACAGTATTTCCAATACTGATCGAGACCGCATTGCCACTGTGATCCGGTATTCCACTGCCCTCTCTGATGGACGACTTGTTTACTTCTTGCTTTTATGACTTGTTTATGTTGCCTAGATGTTGTACTATAGCTCTGGTGTCAGGCTCCTCACTGCACATTGATTGCACCAGCCGGTACAGCCTTCGTCTCCCTGCCTACCCTCATCTTTGACACCATATGACTCCTTTCTATTTCATTGATGAACTTGTTGATTACTGCAGATACACGTTGCGACGCATCCATCATGACTAGTACAGTACTCATACTTAGGAGTATATAATCCTATGTACCTCTACCTGTATCTGCAGTTTTTCGATAGCTTGCAACTGAGCTTCATCCCTTTGATCTAATCCTTGTTCTCTCTCTGTGCAAACAACCTTAGGGACTTGCCAGCAGACAGAACCTCTGCCAGATTACTTCGATAACTCAGCCATAGGGGTTACGACAAGTTTGGCCCGTAGACTCCCACCTCACGTGCTTCATGCCTATTCCATTTGAAGAAGTCACCATGCTCTGGGCATAACAAAATTGAAAAACTCCACGCAGCTTTCGGGACTCGTCAACCTCTTCACGAAAAGTCTACTTATCCCTTCGGTTACTGAACTTCAACAAACTGAACTCCATCTCCGAGGCTCGTTGGTTTCCCTCAGTGTAAAGACTAACTTGCCTTTTCTTCTTACTCTTGCCTCTCAACTCGGATCCCATGAACCGATAACAAAATTGAGAAGCACCCCTCTACCCTCAATCAAGTTCACCACTCTACAGGCAGCCATTAGGCTTTAATAGATCGCCTCCCTAGAGTGTAGCGCTCGTGTCTCCCTACACTGTAAAGTCACTCGTGCACCACCTCTCTACACTGACAGGTTTCTTTCGAGAAATAAATCCTCCCTCAGCCTTCATTATCACTTCTCAGTTAAAGTGTCTAACCCTCAGAAGTTGAGACCTCCAGTCCCTCCCTGATCTATGCTGTTAGGACTTGGAAGGAACCCGCCTTTACCCCCATTACCAGGAAGACTAGGGCCATCAGCCACAGCTAGTAATCCTCGGTTATCATATCTGTCCTGTTTTAGGGAATCGGAAGTCACGCTTAGTTCAGAAGAAGAAGACGATCAGAAGTCCGATACTTCTTTTGGATCAGTCCTCAAGGAAGAACAAGAAGCACTGCAAATTACCTGTTATGTCCATGACACTTGGTCACAGAGAATCAGCCCCTGAGATGCCACCGAAGGTTTTCTCCGAAGTGGAGCTGAAGGAAAGGTTGGAAGAATAGAGGTGCTCTTTGGCGGAAGACTGGTGCAAGATAGCTGGTGGACAGTCAAGCGACCCTTTTCCAACAGGAACACCTATGGACTCAGGCTCTACGAGCTTGGTACGCCAGGAACTATGGAAAGGTAATTCCCCCAGAGGACCCCATTGGTGGGCCCAGTAAGGGTAAGGCCCCAGTAGATCCCGATGACTCAGTATGATGTCTGCCCACCCAATGGAGGTAGGGAGTTTAATGTCGGGTGCATCCTGGAGAATATGATGGAAGCCACAATGGGCTTCAGACTTGGATCATGCAAGTCGAAGGATACTTGAACCTAAACAAGCATGTCTACAACACAGAGTCACTCAAGATCTTGTTTCGCCCTCACCTATATGACCAAAGGAGCTGCTGTTTCCTTCGCTGAAAACTACCAAAACAAAAATAAGCTTCTCGACGGAACTATCTGGTACTCCGACACCTTCCAGTGATTCAGTCGAATGTCTCAAAGCTACTTTTGAGTCTGGAGATCAAACAGCGCTAGCAATCCTTCATCTCTCTGACATCTCTCAAGGCAAACTGAGAACTTGAGTCATACATCGCTGAGTTTATGGGGCTCGTTAATAAGGCTCAATTAAAGGAAGAGTTGTGTGAAGCAGGGATCTTCTTGGAACAGGATTGAACAAAGAATATCGCAATTGGGTTCTCAATTCTGGACATGCCCCCTCCACCATAATCGAGTGGATCCAGTGCACAGGAGAAGCGCGAACCACGATCGCTACCAAACATATCCTTGAAGGGAAGGAATCTCGGTATGAATGCAAATTCATTCATTACCGCGGAGGTTCCAGAGATCCAGATGCAATGGACGTTGACAAATGAAAGCAGAACGTTAGACGTTCCAACTCCAAAATTACTTGCTTCAAATGTGGAGCAAAGGGTCACTACAAGTGTGACTGCAAATCAACCAAGCCTAAAATACCTCCTGGTATCAGGGTCGTTCTTTCCAAAGACAGAATGAAGACAGCTTATATGGGAGATCGGTTGGCAACAACCGAGGAAATGAAGGCTTATGGGTTGAATTTTTAAATGGGACCGCCGATACTCCTAAGGCAGGTCCTGCTTCTATATTGTCTGCCAACTGTACTTCTATAGATGATGAATCCTCTATGCGAGTTGGATCTCCTCTTGGAAGGGCTTGGTTGCCAGATTATATGGCAGGAGTAATGGTTTGCGTCGACTTGGGTGCAGAAGTTTCACTCATCTCGGAGCGAATTGTTCAAAAGTTGTGGATCCCTTTGTATTGGGTCAAGAGCAAGTTCAAGACAACCTCATTCACCAGAAAAGATGTCGAATGGGTAACCAGGAAAGTCTCGATTTGGCTAATCATCAAAAATCGCATCATTCACATCAAGTGTTACATTGGTCCCTTGGTCGGGAAAGAGCATATCCTTCTGGGAATGCCCTTCCTCCACCAGTTCAAGCCAAGAATGGACTGGGAGCATAACAAGATTACTTGTTGGGATGATGGGTTTGTACCGAACTGAGCTGATGACGTTTATATTAAAGAACAGGTCCCCTCCTATGAAGGTTATGCCATCAAATTTAATGAAGATGGTTCTGTGAAGGAACTGGTGAGTAGTATTAACAAAACTACTCTTTCCACAGAACTCGAGGCTGCCTTATCCTCGACTAAGGAGGAAGTTTTACTTCTGAAGGAGTATCAAGAATTTGCCGAAGTCTTCTCAGAAGAGGACATTCTGTTGCCGCATCATCGCCCTGGGCTCGACCATGAAACCAGGCTATGGGACGATTTCAAACCAAAGAAAGCGATGGTGTACCCCATGTCCCCAGACAAACTCAAGGTTCTAGATGAATTTCTTGAAGAAAATTTAAAGTGCAAAAAGATTCGACCCTCGACATTGCCACAAGCAGTGCCAGTGTTCTTTGTCGCTAAAAAGGATGGAAAGAAGTGGTTGATTCAAGATTACCGCTATCTCAATTCATTCACTATCCCAGATGCGCACCCGCTGCCAAATGCACAGGCATTATTCGATGAACTCGTTGAATCCAAGTATTATGCCAAGTTCGACATCTGTTGGGGATTTACTAACCTACAGGTCAAGGAAGGAGATGAATGGAAAGGGGTGTTTATAATGCCAAGAGGGTTGTTTGAACCCACAGTAATGTTCTTTGGGCAGTGTAACTCACCCCCTTCCTTTCAAAGATATATGGATCAAACTTTCGCACGTCAACGTGGAAAGCAGGTCAGATATATGGACGACGTAGCAATTCACGCTAAAACAAGAGAAGAACTCAGGATTTGCATTCACAAATTCCTACTAATTTGCAAAGCAGAAGGCCTTCACTTGAAGATCAGTAAATGCATCTTTGAGGCTGAAGAAATTGAATTCCTGGGAATGATTATAGGAAAAGGGCATATGGAGACTTTGCCGACGAAGACTGATGCCATCAGTACTTGGGAAGCTCCTGACAACTTAACAGGGCTTCGTCATTTCCTCAGGTTCTGCAACTTCTATCACAAGTTTATCCCCTCCTTCTCAAGTATCGCTCGTCCCCTCCATGATCTAACCAAGAAAGGGGTCTCGTATCAATGGACCAAGGAACACGATTCCGCATTCCAGAAATTAAAGTCTTTGTTATGCTCAGCTCCAGTCCTCACTATCCCTGACTTCTCGAAGCCCTTTGCACTGTTTATGGATGCTTCGAAGCTTGGAACTGGCATGGTCCTCGCCCAGAAGGGATCGGATGACGAGTGGCACCCCTGTTCTTACCTCTTGCAGTCGCTCATTGGCATGGAACAGTGCTATCAGGTTTACAACCTGGAAATGCTCGCTGTAATCTGTGCCTTGAAAGCTTTCTGACCATATCTCCTCTCCCCAGTTGAACCAACTGTGGTCTTTACGGATCACAAGAACTTGGAGTACTACTGTGAGCCTCAACAGCTCACACCCCATCAAGCTTGCTGGGCTGCCACTGTGCAGTCATACCCCATTCGTTTTTCCTGGCAGGCCGGACACCTTCAGGTCCCTGCCAACACACTCTCTCACAAAAGCGAAGCTGTGGAACCAGCCCCCGTTGCACTGGTCCTTCCCCCGGACCTTTGGCTTTTGGAGGGGGTGGGTCCCCAAATTCACCTTGTTTCACCTTCTTTTTCAATTACAAAAATACAAAAACAACTAAAAATAAACCGTCTCTGCAGAATTGGTCACATTCCAACCCAGAGTTCATGATCCCAGAAAAACTGCCAAGCCATATTCCTGCCCATCTGAGGAAACACCAAAGAGGAATAGGCTGCCTGATGCTTCGCCCTTTTGAGGAACCAGTCAAAGGAGCTAAGGGCAGTTTATGTGATCTCCACCAACTTGTACTGAATGTGTCAAAAATGACGCATGGAAAACCCTTCATCGGGTCCAGAACCTAAAGATAATGTTACCACTGTGGAAGATGGAACAAAACGATTCAGGAACAATGCAGTTGTATATCCCCCCTGAACACCTGTTCAACACTGCATGCGAAACTTACCACAGATCACGAATCCTCCTGGACACCCCAGGACAAAAGGCAATGTTTCGCTAAAATGAGGAAAGAAGTGTGGTGGGAAGGTATGGGAAAAGAAATAAAGGCTTACATTGCAGGATGCCCAGTTTGTCAGACCACCAAGGTTGTGACACACCCTGCCAACCCCACCAGTCATCCTGCACATAAACCCCGAAAACCATGTTCCCTGTTTCAGCAAATATCGATGGAACCTAATCACAGGATCTTCCCATCTCGGGAGATCAAAAATACAACTCTATTCTCACAGGTTGTTGATCAGGGCCTGACAAAGGCTGCACTTTTCGTCCCATGTCACAAAACTATTGATTCTGTCAGACTTGCCCAACTGTTCCATCAATTCATTTATTCCCGATATGGAACCCTGGAATCAGTAATATCCAATTGTGGACCCCAGTTCACTTCATCATTTACCAAGGAGCTTTACAAGGCAATAGGGGTCAAAACCAAGTTGTCGTCTGGATACCATCTGCAAACTAATGGAGAAAGTGAGCAAGTAAATCAAGAAGTAGAGGGATACCTCTGACTGTACTGTGCGGAGTTCCCGAACTCATGGGCATCAAAGCTGCCCTCCTGCTGAATTCGCTCACAACTCCCAGATCCACTCATGTTCATCAAATGACCCCCTTTTCCCTCCTGCTTGGATACTGATCCCTCCCCCTACCCCAAGGTCTGGCTAACACCTGGTACCATCAGTAGACAAAAGGCTGGAACTGCCTCACTTCAAGTCAGGATGTCAGCTGCTCTGGCCCACTGGAAAGCACAGGAAGCTGATGAAGTCCCTACTCAAAAGGGACTTATGTCACTGCCCAAGGTCGGAGATAATGTTCTCCTAGATACGAGTCACCTGCGCATCAAAAACCAGTGCGACAAGATTGTGCACTGTGACGAACTCAGACCTTTCAAAGTGACTCATGTTATATCACCTGTCAGCATTCTGATTGGACCTCCCACCTGACCTGGAAGGTTCATCCTGTGTTCCATGCCTTCTCACATCTTTCTGTTTATCGAAAATGATACATATGGAACTGCTGCCCTGCAGCTCCTATACCCGAGTTGGTGGATGATGAAATTGAATGGGAGGTCGAAGTCAATATTGAATCACAAAGTTGATGGTCGCAGAGGTAAGAGACGCTATCTGATCAAGTGGAAAGGGTTCCCCCATTCGTCCAATACGTGGGAACCCAAAGAACATATAAAAGATCACACATCAGAGGCCCTCAACCAGTACAAACTCACTCGACACCTATGCAATTAAATGGACTCCCCTCGCTCTACCAACACAGAAAATGACTATGCCGACATCCCCTTTGCCCCAGAATCCGTTTACCACACCAATGATGACAGGCTCATACCCCCTGTCAATATCTATGCCCCAACCTCGCCTCCAACATCCCCTGCCAGCTTTCATGTCTCCAGGTTCTCCTCACCCGTCTCTCAACCCCATTCAGTATCGCCCCCTGTCGCCAGGATGCTCGGACCACATCCACTCAAGGGGATCTCGATCAGACATGTCCCAGCCCCGAAGGCCAGAGTCCCCCTCAGTGAGGACAGTAACTGAAAGGGAAAGGGTAAAGTGCACTCTAACAATGACCCCAATAGTCCAGCAGCCCCCTCCGGTAACACCTATGCTACCAAACCTACCAACCTTCGCACTGCCTTTACCACCTATTCCAACAGCACTCAACATGCAGCCCTCGACCTCCTTGCAACTGCTGCCTCTGCCTGGCTTGACCAGCAACGATTACCAGTCTCAGCAAGTGATTACCTGGACATTGTTAGGGTGCTTGACGTCTTCAATGACAGGGGACAACATTAACGGGTGCTCACCAGAACAGGTTGAGTATTTTGGGATGTTGTCTAAAATCTACAGAGCGTCAGACGTGATCAACGGACTCGTGTCCAAGATCTGTAATTGGAAGTTAAGCAGCACTGCTCCACTGTCTGAGGTAATCATGATCGACATGCTGGAAAAAGCCTCCTCGGATCTCACCGAAGCCGTAATGGGTGGCACCTACCATCACTTACATCAACAACAGATAGGAGAGTTCTTGACTCCGCCAGCTGCTCAGATATTAGATCACATCATCCCGAAGCAAGAGGAACCATCGGCTTCAGAGAATAAATTAAAGAAGAACCTTACAGATCAGGAGAAGGAAAAGGAGTGGTGTGCTATGGAGTTAGGGTTTGTAGACTCGGGAGAGTTGTTTAAAGAGGTCGGTTCCTGCCTCAGTACAGGAACTCACAACTCATGCTTGGGAGGTTTTACTACAGGATGCGTCGTGGGCTGGAATCCATAAAAATTACTTCAATGCAGTCCACACCACCTGATCCTCTCCCTTCGACTCCCTTCAGTCCCCATACCTGCTGATCAACTTCGGTTTTACCTCGGAGGGCAGTCCCCATGTCCCACCTGACCATGTCCTCTATCAGCATGCCTGCTACCAATGTCATTACTTGGGACATTGGTCATGCCAGGAATGGACAGTGGCTCCTGCTTTACTCCTGGCCCTCAAGGAACCTGCTGACTCCATTCGCCTTCAGTCGCCCATCACCTCTCAGACATGTCCCCTACATCTATACTACTCACCTGACCCCTATCATGTATGCCCTACCAATGCTGACTTCTGGCCCGTCCTCACAGGTCGGAGGACCTTAGAGGGGGGGTGATGTTACACTTCTGTCAGGGGTCTTTCCTTTTTCAACTCTTTGTGGTCACGTGCGTCACGTGCCTTGTTGCATCCCTAATAATCATTGCCATCCTAGGGGCTTGAATGCTCCAGGGAATGTTCGGATCTCCCACTGTCACGGTATTTCCAATACCAATCGAGACCTGCATTGCCACTGTGATCCGGTATTCCACTGCCCTCTCTGATGGACTGACTTGTTTACTTCTTGCTTTTATGACTCGTTTATGTTGCCTAGATGTTGTACTATAGCTCCGGTGTCAGGCTCCTCGCTGCGCATTGATTGCGCCAGCCAGTACAGCCTTCGTCTCCCTGCCTACCCCCATCTTTGACACCGTATGACTCCTTTCTATTTCATTGATGAACTCGTTGATTACTGCAGATACATGTCACGATGCGTCCATCACGACTAGTATGGTACTCATACTTAGGAGTATATAATCCTATGTACCTCTACCTGTATCTGCAGTTTTTCGAATAGCTTGCAACTGAGCTTCATCCCTTCGATCTAATCCTTGTTCTCTCTCCATGCAAACAACCTTAGGGACTTCACCAGCAGACAGAACCTCTGCCGGATTACTTCAATAACTCAGCCATAGGGGTTATGACAAGTTTGGCCCATAGACTCCCACCTTGCATGCGCTTCATGCCTATTCCATTTGAAGAAGTCACTGCACTCATGGCATAACAGTCTCACAACCCTGCATGTTTCATCAAGACTGCCTCTTTTAGTGCTGCATCAGAAAGGTGCCTAATACCATTGCAAAAGAGGTGCATTCCCTGTGAAGTGATAGATTAGCCTTCCACAATGTTAGGGCACATACAGGAGTGGTACCCTTCTAGCATCATTCAGGCCAATATTAACTCCAGCTCCACCTCTCAGAGAATTCCTTGTGAAGTGCAGCTCCAGAGCTTGCCCAATGTTTGGCCTAGGATAGGGTAAAAACTTTCTGCATGCAATCTTTGAAATTTCTGCAATATCCAAGGCAGCCCTCTCTAGAGAAATAGTACTGTCAGAAACATCTTTGTGGCTGCCAGGTGATGATGGGAGAGCACTCGAAGGAGGGGGAGATGAGGGTTGAGGACCACTTGAAAGGGGTGAGGAAGGCTGAATATTACATGGGAAATATCCAGAGGGCTTGTAATTGCTGATTTGCCTTGATATGGGAGTGGTGGGGGGTTCAGTTTAAATCATAGGAGGTATCAAGTACCAGTCTGTGGTTTATCATAGTTGGATGACTGCAGAGATGCAGTTGGTTGGAGTTCAAAGAACTTAGGAAATTTTGTACAGTCTTGAGCCATGGAGTGGGTGCAGACCCTTGCCTTCTGTTTGCTCAGCTCATTACAATGTCAGAGACAGAAGATATACCACCAGAACTGGCCCATATGTCAGAGGTCCCCAACCCTGATAGGTTTGTACCATTTCATTACTCAACAATGCAACATGCTCACCGAGTTTCATACTTTCAATCTCCATATTCAAGGGCTAGGTACCATGAATGATCTGTTATGCCCAAGCACAGTGACTTCTTCAAATGGAATAGGCACGATGCATGTGAGGGGGAGTCTACAGGCTGAATGTATCGTAACCCCTATGGCTCAGTTATCCCTAAGGTCCGACAAAGGTTCTGTCTTGCTGGTGAGTCCCTAAGGTTGTTCATGCAGAGAGAGAACAAGGACAAGAGAGAAGGAAGTTAGCTGAGTTGCAAGCTATCAAAAAACTGCAGATACAGGACGAAGTACATAGGTTTATATACCCCTAAGTACAAGTACCATACCAGTCATGAAGGACACATCATGACGCATATCCACAGTAGTCAACAGAATCATCAGTCAAATAAATAAGAGTCATATGGTGTCAAAGATGGGGGTAGGGAGGCAATGAAGGCTATACTGGCTGGCACAATCAATGCACAGTGAGGAGCCTGACACCAGAACTATAGTGCAACAAGTGAGCAACATAAACAAGTCAGAGACGAGTCAACAGAACAAGAATGAAACAAGTCATCCATCAGAGAGGGTGGTGGGATACGGGATCACAGTGGCAGTGCAGTCTCGACAGGTATTGGAAATACCTTGACAGTGGGAGATCCAAACGTTCCCTGGAGCATCCTAGCCCCTAGGATGGCAACAATTACTAGGGGCGTGATGAAGGCATGTGATGCACATGACCATGAAGAGTCAAAAAAGGAAAGACCCCTGATGGAGGCATAACATCACCCCCCCTCTAAGGTCCTCAGACCCTTGAGGATGAACTGGAAGTTGCATTGGTGTGGTGCGAGGAAAGGGGTCTGCAAGTAGTATAGACATGGGAGCACATGTCTGAGAGGCAATGGGTGATGATGGTGATGGAGACAGCAGTTCCTCGAGGGCTGGAGTATAATGGGAGCCATGTCCATTGCAGCAAGACCAATGTCCCAGGTAATGGCACTGGAAGCATGCATGTTGACGTAGGACATGGCTGTTGGGGACCAGGGGACTGCCCACTGAGGTAGAATTGAAGTTGATTGACAGGGACAGGGACGAAGGGAGTTGAAGGCAAAGGGTCAGGGGCATGGACAGCATTGTGATAGCGTTTATGCATTCCAGCCCATGACACATCCTGAAGCAAGACCTCCCAGGCAGAGTTGTGAGTTCCCATTCCAAGTCACACACCAACCTCTTTAAACAAGTCACCCGAATCAACATACCCTATCTCAACAGCGCGCCAGGCCTTCTCTTTCTCCTGATCCGTGATTAGATTCCTTCGAAGCTGATGGTTCCTCTTGCTTCGGTTTGATGCATTCCAGGAGTTGAGAAGCAGGCAGGGCCAAGAACTCCCCGATCTGTTGATTCCATAAATGGTGATATGCTCCTCCTGTTACAGCCTTGGTAAGATCCGAAGAAGCCTTCTCCAACATGTCGATCATGATTACTTCTGACAGTGGGGCCATTCCTCTGAGCTTCCTGGTACGTATTTTTGAAACCAGCCCATTGATTACATCTGATGCTCTGTAGATTTGAGACAACAACCCAAAATACTCAACCCATTCTGGTGAGCACCCTGTCAATGTTGTCCCCATCAGTGGAAGACATCAAGTGCCCTAACAATGTCCAGGTAATCAGCTGCTGAGACTGGTAGTCACTGCTGGTCAAGCCAGGGCAGTGGTGGTGGTTGTGAGGAGGTCGAGGGCTGCATGTTGAGTGCTGTTGGAGTAGGTGGTAAAGGCAGGTGCAAAGGTTGGAAGGTTGGGGAGCATTGGTGGAACCAGTGGTGGTTGTTGCACTATCAGGGTCATGGTAAGGGCTCTCTTTACCCTTTCCCTTTCAGGTTACTGTCACCACTGGGGGTGACTCTGGCCAAAGGTGCTGGGACCCTTCTGACTGTGAACCCTGGGAGTGGATGTGGTCCCTTAGCTCTGGGGACAGGAGGGGATAACAAGCAGGGTTGGGAGAGTGGCTGACGAGAATCCAGGAGACATAAAAGCCAGAGGGGGAAGATGGGGGAGAGGTTGGTGTATAGATGGTGATTAGGGGAATGAGCCTGTCATCTGTGGTGTCATAAACAGATTCTGTGGCAAGGGGGAGGTCAGCATAGTCATTCTTGGTGTTGACAGATCAAGGGGAGTCCATTTAGTTCTTTAAGTGACAGGTGAGTTTGTACTGGTTGAGGGCATCTGATGCATGGTCCTTTATATGTTCCTTGGGTTCCCAAGTATTTGATGAATGGGGAAACCCTTTCCATTTAACCAGATATCATCGTTTACCTCTGCATCCATCAGTTTTATGATTTATGATGGACTCAACCTCCCATTCAATCTCATCATCAACCAGTTCTGGTAAAGGGGCTGCAGGCACAGCTCCATAAGTATTGTTCTCAGTAAACAGAAAGACCTGAGAGGCATGGAACACAGGGTGTACCTTCCATGTTGGTGGGAGGTCCAATCAAAAGGTGACAGGTGAAACCACCTGAGTCACCTTGAACAGGTCCAAGACGTCAGGGTGCAATCTTGTCGCACTGGTTTTTGATGCACAACTGACTGGTATCCAGGAGAACTTGATCTCCTACCTTTCGGCACAACATAGGTACCTTTCAAGTGTGAATGCATCAGGTCCTGTGCTTTCTTGTGCACAAGAATGGCGACATTGTGGTTCAAGGCCAGCCTTTCTAATCTTTTGTCAACCAATGGCACAGCAGTGAGCCAGACCTTGGGGTAAGGGGATGGATTGTAGCCTAGAAGCAGTGAAAAAAGGAGTCATTTGATGAACCGAGTGTACCCAGGAATTGTGAGTGAATTCAGCAGATGGGAGTTCAGAGCTTCTGTACAGTACAGGCACAAATACCCCTCCACTTCCTGGTTTACTCATTTGCTTTCTCCATTGGTCTGCAGGTGGTAACCGGTCAAGAGTTTGGCTTTGACCCCTATCGCTTTGTAAAGCTCCTTTGTGAATGAGGAGGCAAACTGCAGGCCACAATCTGAGATTACTGACTCTGGGATCCCATATCAGGAGTAGATGAATTGATGGAAAAGACAGGCGATCCTGATGGAGTCAATAGTTTTGTGACATGGGATGAACAAGGTGGCTTTAGTCAGGCCTTGATTGACAACTGTGAGAATAGAATTGAACTTGGCTTCTCCTGAATACCAGGAGATCAGTGATAAGGTCCATGGAGATTTGTTGAAATGGGAACACAGTTTTTGGGGTGTCAGTGGGGAATGACCGGTGGAGTCAGGGGATGAGTTACTACCTTTGTAGTTTGACAAGCCAGACACCCTGTGACATAAGCTTTTATATCTTTTCCCATACCTTCCCACCAAACCTCTTTATGCATCTTCATGAACATAGCTTTTTGTCCAGGATGTCTGGCTGACTTGTGGTCATGGTATGAACAGCATGCAGTGTCATCTATGATCTGGGGGAATGTAGAGTCAGCGTAGTTCCGAATCTTTTTGTTCCATCTTCTGTCATAGTGATGTTATCTTGGGGTTCTGGGCCTGTTGGTTTCTTTAATGCATCATTTTTGACATGTTCATAGAGTTCTGTGGACACAGCATATATCCCCCACACTCCTTTGACTGATTCCTCAGAAGGGCGAGCACCAGGCAGCCTATTCCCCTTTGATGTTTCCTCAGGTGGGCGGGAATACAGCTTGGGATTTTTCTGCAACCATGCCAAATGGGTGGGGAGACGTCCTATTTGACAAAGGTGATTAATTTTTAGTTGTTTTTGTAACTTTGTTATTGAAAAAGAAGGTGAAATGAGACAAATTTGGGGACCCACCCCCTCCAAAAGCCAAAGGTCTGGTGGGAGGACCATGGTCACCAGGGCAGGCTCCTCTGAGTCCATCTTCTGAGAGAGTGTCAGCCAGGACCTGCAGGTGGCCAGCCTGCCAAGAGAAGCGAATAGGGTAGGACTGAATGGTTGCAGCCCATTGAGCCTGGCGAGGGGTGAGCTGTTGCGGTTCCCAGTAATACTCCAGGTTCTTGTGGTCAGTGAAGACCACAGTGGGTTCTACAGGGGAGAGGAGGTAGGGGCAGAAGGCCTTGAGGGCCTGAATGATAGCTAGCATTTCCAGGTTGTAAACCTGGTACCTGTTGTTCAGCTCCTACCAAGGACTGAGACAGGTACAAACATGGATGCCATTCATTGTCAGCTCCTTTCTGGGCAAGGACCATGCGCCAGTGCTGAGCTTCGAAGCATCAGGTGAACAACACAAAGGGTTTCGAGAAGTTGGGGATAGTGAGGACTGGAGAGGAGCATAACAAAGATTTAAGCTTTTCGAAGGCTGCATTATGTTCTGGAGTCCACTGGTAGGACACTCCTTTCTTGGTAAGGTTGTGAAGTGGCCACACGATGCTAGAGAAGGAGGGTATGAATTTGCAGTAAAAGTTACAGAATCCAAGGAATCTCTGAAGCCCAGTAAGATTGTCCAGGGCTTCCCAGGTGCTGATAGTGTCAGTCTTCAGTCAGCAAAGTTTCCATACACCCCTTTCCTATAATCATCCTGAGGAATTCTATTTCTTTGGCCTCGAAGATGCATTTGCTGATCTTGAGCTGAAGTCCTTCTTTCTCGCAAATCTTCAGGAACTCCCAAATGTGACTTCGGAGTTCTTCCCTTGTCTTCGCATGAATTGCAATGTCATCCATGTATCCCACTTGCTTTCTGCGTTGAGATTTGAAAGTTTTGTCCATATACCTTTGGAAGGATGGAGGTGAGTTGCATTGGCCAAAGAACATTACTGTGGGTTTGAACAGCCCTTGCAGCATGATGAACACTCCTTTCCACTCATCTCCTTCCTTGACCCAAAGGTTAGTAAAACCCCACCAAATATCAAACTTAGCATAGTATTTTGACTTGACTAACTTGTCAAACAGCGCTTGGGCATTTGGCAGAGGGTGGGCATCTGGAATCATGAACAAGTTCAGGTAGCAGTAGTCTTGAATTAGCCACTTCTTCCCATCCTTTTTGGCCACGAAAAATACTGGAGCTGCTTGAGGTGAGGTAGAGGGTCAAATTTTCTTGCATTTTAAATTCTCCTCCAAGAACTCATCTAGAACTTTTAATTCATCAGGGGACATGGGATATACTGTAGCCTTTTTGGGCTTGAAATCTTTGTGAAGTCAGATTTCATGATCCAACCCTTCCCTGTGTGCCAGGAGCAGGATGTCATCTTCAGCAAATACCCTGGCGAACTCCTGGTAAATCTCAGGGAGTTTTACCTCCTCTTTGGTTGCTGCTTGGGCAGCCTCAAGTTCTGTGGATAAGGTGGTTTTGTTAACTTTAACAATGGGGGTTTCACCTGTTTCCTGTTTTACCACTTGTCCTTCATAGGAAGGCACAATCTGTTTGATATATCTGTCAGACTCTTCATTAGGAACATACCCATCATCCCAGCATATGATTCTTCCTGTTTCCCAATTCATTTGTGGTTTGAATTCCTTCAGGAACAGCATGCCAAGTAGGACAGTGTTCTTTTCCTATTAGAGGCCCAACGTAACATTTGATTCTGACAACCCAATTCTTGATGATCATTTTGATGGTTGCCTTTTGCAGTGACCCATTTGACAGTCTTTCCCAGTGAATGAAGTTGTCTTGAACTTGCTCTTGACACAGTATGTTGGTATCCCAAGTTTCTGGACAATTTCGTTCCAAGATCAGGGAGACTTTGGCTCCTGAGTCAATACATGCCATGATCCCTGCATTGAAGTCTGGTAAAACTGACCCTTCCTAGAGGCGAGCAGATTCGCATAGTCAATTTGTCATCTATAGAAGTACATTTAGCAGACAACACTGATACAGGACTGTCCTTTGCAGGGGTTTCAGGCAGTCCTTCCTAAAAATCCAACCCAAATGTTTTTCTTTCTTCTGTGGTTGCTTCACGATCTCTGACGTAGGCGGTCTTTGTGCCATCCTCCTTGAGGACAATGCAGATCCCTGAGAGTTGCTTGGATTTGCAGTCATGCTTGTAGTGACCTTCGGCTCCACAGTTGAAGCATTTGATGTTTGATCTGGAACAGGCGCATGTTCCATTTACATTTGTCAACATCCATCACATCAGGATCTTGGGAACCTCTGCAGTAATGAATGAATTTCCATTCATACTGAGATTCCTTCCCTTCTAGGATATGCTTCATAGTGATTGCTGTTTGGGCTTCTCCCATGCACTGTATCCACTCAATAACTGTGGAAGGGGTGCATCCAGAGTTAAGAACCCAGTCATGGTACTCCTTGTTTAAGCCTTTCCTGAAGAAGATCCCTGCTTCTCGCAACTCTTCTTTTAATTGAGCCTTGTTGACAAGCCCTGTGAACTCGGCGATATAGGCTTCTAGTTCGCATTTGCCTTGTGAGATGTCTGAAAGGCATAGGATTGCAAGAGCAGTTTGATCACCAGACTCAAACATAGCTTTGAGACATTCCACAAACCTTTGGAAGGTGTCCAGTGTAATAGATTGTTCTGTTGAGAAGCTTGTTTTCATTTTGATAGTTTTTAGGCGAAAGGAACCTACTGCACCTTTGGTCATATAAGTGAGCACAAACAAGATCTTGAGTGACTCCATGTTGTACACATGCTTGTTTAGGTTCAGATAACCTTCAACCTGTGTGACCCAGGTCTGGAGCCCATTGTGGCTTCCATCGTATTCTCTGGGACACCCTGACATTAAACTCCCTTCCTCCATTGGGTGGGCAGCAATCATAGAACTTCTTCTGCCATAGCGAGTCTGTTGTTCTTCCAACCATTGTCTCAGCTCCTCTTCTGAAACAGTCCTTGTAGGCATTTCAGGAGCTGACTCTCCATGACCAATCGTCATGGACATATCTGGTGATTTACATGCTTCTTGTTCTTCCTTGAGGACTGATCCAAAAGAAGTCTCAGACTTCTGATCATCTTCTTCTTCTGAACTAAGCGCAATTTCCGATTCCCTAAACCAGGACAAATAAGATAACCAAGGGTTTGTAGAGGTAACTGAGGGGCCTAGTCTTCCTAGCAGGATAGGAGGCAAAGGCAGATTCCTTCCAAGCCCAAGGGGGTTTGGTCGAGGAGGAACTGGCAGTCTCAATTTCTGTGGGTTAGACACTTTAACAGGAAGTGATAATGAAGGCTGAGGGAGGACTTATTTCCCAAAGGAAACCTGTCAGTGTGGGTGTTGATGGTGTGCAAGTGACTTTACATGTAGGGAGACACTGAGCACTGGCTCCAGGGAGGCAATCTATTAAAGCCTAGTGGCTGCCTGTAGAGCAGGTGAATTTGATTAAGGGTAGAGGGGTGCTTCTCAATTTTGTTATGCTTGTGAGAGCAGTTGAGAGGCAGGAATAAGACAGTTGGTTTGTTGAAGTTCAGAAACCAGGGATGAGTAGACTTTTGCAAAGAGGTCGACAAGTCCTGAAAGCTGCACAGAGTTTTTTGATTTTGTTATGCCCAAGTGCAGTGACTTCTTCAAATGGAGTAGGCACATGATGCACTGTGAGGGGGAAGTCTATGGGCCGAAACATATCGTAACCCCTATGGCTCAGTTATCCCTAAGGTCCTGACAAAGGTTCTGTCTTGCTGGCAAGTCCCTAAGGTTGTTCATGCAGAGAGAGAACAAGGATGAGAGAGAAGGAAGTTAGCTGAGTTGCAAGCTATCAAAAAACTGCAGATACAGGACAAAGTATGTAGGTTTATATACCCCTAAGTATGAGTACTGTACCAGTCATGAAGGACACATTGCGACACATATCCACAGTAGTCAACAGAATCATCAGTCAAATAAATAAGAGTCATACAGTGTCAAAGATGGGGGTAGGGAGGCAACAAAGGCTATACTGGCTGGCACAATCAATGCACAGTGAGGAGCCTGACACTGGAACTATAGTACAACAAGTGAGCAACATAAACGAGTCAGAGATGAGTCAATGGAACAAGAATGAAACAAGTCATCCATCAGAGAGGGCAGTGGGATACCGGATCACAGTGGCAGTGCAGTCTTGACAGGTATTGGAAATACCTTGACAGCAGGAGATCCAAATGTTCCCTGGAGCATCCTAGCCCCTAGGATGGCAACTGATTACTAGGGATGCAATGAGGCACATGATGCATGTGACCATGAAGAGTCGAAAAAGGAAAGACCCCTGACAGAGGCATAACATGATCAGGGTATACTTTTGGGCATGAACCAAATACATTCAAGCAGTTTCATAATGGCCCTCTGAAGCAAGAGTGAGAGATCAACATGTACTATCCATTTCAGTCCCAAGGGGAATGGTCTTTAGCCAAGTTTCTTGCAGAAAACCTCACGCAAACTCAGATCAAAAGATTTCTCACTTTACCCTGGGTAATTTCAATCCCAAGAAAACCTCATTTTACTGATCTGTGTTAGTTCCATGATAATCCAAGGCCATCCTTTACTTCTGCAGAAGAGCTGCTTGGATGGATGGATACTCTTCCCTCAGGGCCAAAGTGGCAGAGTACCACTCTAGAAGTCAAGGGTTTCCAAACAACCAATCCTATACAGTTGATTTGGCATGATGCAGAGGAGGTTGTATGGTCCTTGTTTGGAAATCCTATCTTTGGTGCCAACATGATGTTTGATCCTATCCTGGTCATGACTGCTCTTGGGTGGGAGTATAGTGAATGGTTTTCAGCACATGAAGCCCATCACATCCAGGTATGTTCATCTGGTGGTGCATCTTCACTGTGGAAAGTGAAAAACAGTTTTCCATAGGATTCCCTGCTGGACAGTGCAACAATTGTACCTATTCTTGCCACATTGGATAAGACCCCTGTGACAAGGATGACAGGTGGACTAGAAATGCACCCCCTCTTCATCAGCATTGGTAATATTCCAGGGCACATCCACATGGCAGCCACCTCACATGCATGGCGATGTGTTGCATTCATGCCAATACCAGCATTTGATGTCCCCAAGGCAAACCAAATGATCCTGCAGATGCATGTTTGGCACAAATGTGTCAATATCATTACCACAGGCCTGAAACGCTCTGCAGACACTGGATCCATGATGCCAGACCCTCATGGACACCTGCAGCATTGTTTCATGCCATTAGTGGTGTGGACTGCTGACCTCCCTGAACAACTAATGATTGCATGCATCTCCAAGAGTGCATCTCCTGTTACAGAAGCAACCCACAAGCAATTTGGTGATGTTCATCACCAATCATCTCGTACCAGCGGTCTCACTCTCCAGCACATTGAACAAGTCACTCAGAATGTTCACCCATGGGATAATATGAACAGTTTTCAAAGACAGGTGAAGATGCTACAATTAAATGGTATCTGCCTCCCATTTTGGAGAAACTGGCCATTTGTGAACCCTTCCACTTTCCTTCTTCCTGAAATCCTCCATACATGCCACAAGTTTTTTTCAATCATGTCCTTCCATGGTGCAAAGTCTTACTTGGTGATGAACTCAATGTGCAATTCAAGTGTCACCACAAATGTATTGCAGTAAGGCACTCTGCAAGTGGTGTTTCACATGTCAAGCAAATGATGGGCAGAGAACACTGCAACATCCAGCACACCATCATTCTCATGATAGCTGGTTGTGTACCTCCACAGTTCCTCTGTGCTGTACATGCTCTTATCAGCTTCATATACCAAGCACAGAGTCCCATGCATATGGACAGTTCTGTGGAGGCAATGGAATTGTCATTGCATGAATTCCACACCCACAAGAATGCCATTATCGAGGTGAGAGCTAGAATGACAAAATCAGGTGGTGCAAAAGATGACTTCCTCATCCCAAAGTTGGAGCTTTTTCACAATTCTGCAGAGGTGATTCATAACAGCGGTGGGCTCATACAATATACTGCAGATGTCAGCAAGTGCCTTCTTATCACTCACTGCAAGCACCCATTCCAACATACTAACAAAGGCAAAGACTTCATGGACCAAGTCATTCAATTGCTCAATTGTGAAGAGTCTATGTGGCAGTTTGACATGTATTCATTGATACACTCAAGTGATATACCCCTCATCAATGCTGTTTCCATGGAAGAGGAAGAAATTGCCACAGCAAATCCAATGCTTGCATGGGTAGAACGTGTCCTGCCTGAACAGCAGTGGCAACTCCAAGGTCCCCACCCAATCTACAATTACTTTGCTAATGGCATCCTTGCCAATCATGCTCAAACCGCCCTCCACATCACGTCACATCCAGATGAGACTAACTTGTCACTGAACAACATCATGGAACAATATAGCCTCCCTGACTTTCAAGACCATTATCTAGAATTTCTTCAATTGCATTCCCTTGACATCCACTTTGACTCATGCACCTTCAACCATATTGCTGTGTGGCATAAACTCCATGTTCAACTGTATTCCACATTCTGCACTTCTACAATTCTCCTGTGTCAAGTTGTTCAAGCACTGCATACCTCCCCAGATTTCCTGCATGGGTGTTGTGACATTGTTTTAATCAGCCCCCTGAATGGTGCACTGCTTCCACATATGTACTGATCTATATTGACATATTCCCTGCACACAGATGCCAGTTATGTGGCACAAGTTCACATCATTTTCCAGCCTTGTGCATGTCCATGCTCCAAGGTGGAAGCCCCTCCACATCTCAACAATCCCCTTGTTTATCTGCAGCCTTTCCATGTCATTGCCACCCCAGAGCAGCAACCAGAGCTGCAGATGTGGACACTGGAAAGGTGCTTTTCCAACATGGAAGGCAAACAGAAACGAGAGGGCCATGTCATTCCCATTACTTGGATTTCACATGCATTAGAGCTCATCCCTGTATTTGGCAGTGAAAAAGCGCCATCCACTGTATCTTCCACAACATCACAAGAGCTTTATAACTGTTTTTTTCTCAACCACTTTGCAGATAAGGAGGTTTTCAATACATTCCATGGAGTGGGGGTTCAGTTTGTTAGTGGTTCTGATGGGGAAGCGTAGGTAGACTACTATGACAAGTATTAGAGTGCTACAAATTATGATTGGATTGAAGTCAGATAAAATTGTTGTGCTCGTTATCATTGTTATCATGTCAGCTACTGATGATCTCCATCCTCTAAAGATCTGAACACGGACATTCGACCAATCGGATGCATTTCTCACATGGAACGTAAGTATCGTAAGTGATTAGGCGCCGCTTATTCTGGCGACCCGCTTGTTCGAACTGCAGATGTGTGTCCGCGGTAGTAATTTGTAAATCCCGTTTCAAGCGCATATCTCCTATCATCTGCACCTCCGTTTGGAAGTGACTTGTCGTAAGACTCCTTTCGCGTTCGGTGACACTTATTGGCCAATGCAATCTGGGCTCGCTCAAGTGCGAAAGAGCTGTTAACAGTCGCGTCGCGTAGCCATTTCCCAGATGCTAATATTCGTCACAGCACAGCAGTATCATACTTACAAGACACAAGCCTGCATTCTGCAAGAGGCCTCAAGCTTGAACATGTGCGACATGTAAACTTCCACTCTGACTTCCGACTACCCACGCCAAACGTGTAGACACACGCCTCGGACTCGACAGCTATTTATTCAAGCACGCAAGGAGTGTAGGCGCGAAAAGAGTATGTGATGCGCACAATTATACGACACATCGAAGCCGAGTACGTGATTATAGGTCTAGGACACCTCGGTCAAGTTCTAGCTGGCGTAACGTCTGCGATCTCCTCAGACGTAAATTGTGATGGAGCAGACATATTCTGGGCGCGTGCGGAGGGTTGATGCATTGGGAAATCGCTAGTTTATGTTCGAAGAGCTCGCAGTCCTCGACGCCCAAATTATGCCTCAAAACATTGAGGAATCGCCGCTCCAACTCCTCGATTTCCTCTGGGCAGAGAAACTGGTTCACCTCTGTTCAATAGCGACTGTCAAGCGAATTCGGGTCCCCAGACGCTATGAAAGGGAAACATCGATCAGGTCGGGCTAAGATATGAAAGTTGGGAAAACGTACTCTCTGGGCTAACGTGAGGGCACCTCAAATGAAACGTGAACGAAAGCGAGAAATAAAGGAGACTGTACCACACAGGGCAAAGGGTGACACGCAACCTGTCTCCTGCGCCAGCATTTACTGCGGGTTCCTCGAGATCAAAATGACACCGAAGAGACTATAAACTGCACCACAACTGACTGTAAGTAAAGCAAGCAGATACCTCTACAGGGGACACTGAGGTGATGCAAATACCTCTCTCTTTGAGTAGGTTTTTGCTAGGAGCAGACAATCTACTATTCCCGTGAATATAGGCCTAACAAAAGTGATATCTTCCAACGAGAGATGTTGAAGTGCGTAATAAATGCCAAAGGGCCCGAAAAATCTACAACTTCGCCACTCATCAGTTCTAATCCACGCCTTTAAAATCTGAGCTTACCCAGCGGCGCCTCGACACACTAGGAGCGGCCTAACACCCCTCGGCCCAAGAAACGGATCCGGAATCCTTGCAGTAATCCCGCGTCATCATGCGTTCACAAGGCGTCGTACCTTCCAAAAATCCTGTAGTTTTCGGGCTATCTGGGTCTCAATGTGCATCACAAGGAAATTAATCTGGAATACTTATGTATTTCCCCACATCAGCTGGAAAGGGATACGTGCACGTAACAGCACCGAAGCTTCGGCGGTAAAAGAACCCAAACACTTTGTAGGGTATCTGGGCATGTAGTACTGAATTTTCCGTTGTGTTGAATCGGTGCGCAAGAGATTATATAACAAAGCCTAACCGCAGATAAAGTCGACGCCGTGCCACTTCAGCAGGACCATGTCATAACATACAAGTTGTCCCCGCAAACCTACTCACTTTATTCGGTTAGATCACGATTGATCGTGTCTCCCGAGTCCCATACCAACGTTCTTGGTGTGCGGATTGTACGGCCCGAATCAAATATACACTGCTTCTGAGAGTACATAGTATCGCAAGTCAACCTGTTTGGGAGTGTAGGGCCCGTCTCCAGGTACTACCGCAGAATAAAGCGATATCCCAATCACGGACATTACGGATGCTTCACATGAAGGAGTCGTATAGAGTTTCAAGTCTGACCGCCTTGATGGTTGTAACAATGTTAGTGCCAGCCACTGAGCTCAAACCATACGTAGTGTACCTCACACATACTATCACTTGACGACGCTGTAGTCTTCCCACCGAATGACAATGGTGGTCTCGGTGAGTTTCTTGCGTACGTACGCCGTGTCGCGAGGACGTGTGAAGGCCACTAGGCTGGCCGCTATTACGTATCTTTCTAGACCTGTCCGCTGCAGTGAATGTTTGCTCGTCATGACCCACTTACCAGTTGTCCTCCACATAGTGCCACAAGGCGAGTTGTGCTCACTTGATGGCGGCGCTTCCACCTTCCGACTCAGATCTACCTCAACTAAGCACGAATTCATGAACGGGCCCGAGTATGACCAATCATTAGATGAATAATTTCTGCTTACCGCTAGAACGAGCCACTGGTGTGGTACGTGGCACTCGTATGTTCTACCAATTAGTCTAAGTATCCATGTGACCTCAACAGGTATCATATGGCTTGAGGGCGCGGCGTTCCTATGCCTGCTCTCCTCGCAGGACCTGCGTAAAATGCTCTATAATAACGCTCCTCATCAGCGTTTGCAATCGATCCGGCCACAGCAATGTTAGTCAAGAGACCTGATGGGTACGAATCCAACGTCGGCTGATGTGGCGTGGACCACTATCTGGCGAGGCGTCAAGGCACATTTGGGAAAGGATTATTCTCAGGCTTCGTCATACACGATCCATGAACAGGGTTGACGGAGTCGCAGGTGGTGTCCGAGTATCCACGAACCAGCTAGGCGGTTCCTCACCCCGAAACTGTCGCCCTCTGTTTCAGGAGGCGTGCGGGCACTGCATGGACATTCACTGTATCCGCACGTCTCCACGCAGACTCGTGGTGGCTTGCCACGATATACATATGACAAGCAGAATTTCTACTTCTGCACAGCACAGGCACTACATGACGGTGCTGCCTGGGTTCATGCGAACGGCATAACAAAACGGCATAACATTAATGTTCAAACGTTCACGTTGTCTGCCTCTTTTCCAACTTCGAGAACTCATTGTTCATTCCGCCCTCACATGACCTCCTTCAATACTGTTCAGCAGTCCGACGTGACCCGCAAGAATTTCGCATGGCACGGTAGCGCGCAGTTCACAAGAGAAGACAAACGTGGTGCATACATACCATATGAAGCCTACCGTTGTCATATTCAAAGCTATTATAAGTTATTCGAAGACATGAATGGTCGTGAGTTTCCTCTGGGAACTGGCTGTAACCGGAAGGAGCTAGAAGACCATCTCCATGCGCAGCTGCATTTGAAGAAGGTTTATGTGTGCGCGAACTATTTACCCTTCTGCCAAAAATGTCCCGGGGGCTTGGACATCTCTAGCCTTGGCCCAATCGGTCCATCCTTTGAAGTCGGGAACCTGATACCGTCACAGCTGGAAATCAATATCCCCGACTCGCAGACTTGCGAGTGCCGTTAGACTTGTACGCAGCTTGAATGATGCGAATCTTTTCATGCAGCTTGTAAGTCTTGTGGTAGTTCCATTTACCATACTCTACGTGGGTACTTGGGCGGGTGAACTCGTGATGGTGTGCCTGCATCTCGCGCAGGCCGCCCTTGGAAAACATACATGACCGGATGTCCATTGCATTCAGTGATAAAAAATTAGGGTTCTCGCTCTCTCTCCTCCATCTTTATCGGTCATTCTTCAGACACTGAGTCTCTGTGCGTCAACAAGCCTTCCTCGAGTGAGGGCTCCCCTGATTCGAGAGCCACATTGGGCTCTTGACCTTGCTTCTGCTTGGTAAACTACAGGTTGGGCCTGTCAAAGGCCCCATACCAAGCAACGGAGAGAAGTGATGCCAACTCACTACAATGTAAATCGCACAAGTCATGATAATCCCGGTCCCAAGGAGTGACAAGAAACTTGGCACGGTCTTGAAAAAGATAATCTCTAATACATTAGCAAAGATCACCTGGACGTAGACTCCCATCGTTCCACGAGCGGCGGTCTCGCGCTGAAGTCCCATTGTCAAGCACATCTGCGATCCGTCATCCCATTAGAGTTAAATTGTCTCATCAAACCGCGGCAAATTGTATCATACCTGTGCAATGAAACCAAACACACCTATCAATAACAGCAGTGCACTCCACTCCCACTGCGTTGGGTATACCATAAATTCCCTGGAAAAAAACAATCTACAGAATAGGAGCTTGCGACACCATACAGTAACCAGCAGAGGAACCTACCCAAATGTCGACACTATGACACTCCACAAGGAGAAGTAAGCCATTGAGTGCATTGCGTGTGCTCGTGTTCCGATGGCGCGAATCGCAATCACTTTTACACGGCACTCGAAACTTAGTCGCAAAATCAATAAGTTGGAACGAACGCACTTGCGAATGCGGCTATTGTTATACCCATCACTAGCACCCTGAAATCAAGTGAAACGTGAACCGCAGCGAGACATGAAGGAAACCCTATCATACAAGGTGGCACGGAACCTGTCTCCCGCGCTAGCATATACTGTAGGTTCCTCGAGTTCTGGATCTCTGGCACTTTCAAACAGAAAGGGGGGCCTCGCGATCAAGACGACACCAAAGAGACTGCAAACTGCACCACAGCTGACTGTAAGTGAAACAAGCAAATACCTCTACAGGAGGCACTGACATGACGCAACAGCCTCCCTTTTTGAATAGGTTTCCCCTAGAAACAGACGACCTGCTATTCCCGTGAATATAGGCCCGACAAAAGTCAGGACAGTGACGTCTCCCAGCGAGAGGTATTGGAGTGCATAATAAATGCCAAAGAGCCCGAAAAATCTAAAAATTTACCGCACTCATTGGTTCTGTTTCATGCCTTTGGAATCCGAGCCTACCCAGCAACGCCTCGACACACCAAGAGCGGCCTAACTTCCTTCGGTCCAAGAAACGGATCCGGAATCCTTGCGGCAATCCTACGTCACGCAGTTGACAGTCAGCCGAAGACGCCATTGATACTGGAAGCCGCACATGTATATCTCGCAGCAAATGAACGTGATAGCCTAACACTCGAGGTTAGCGCGACAGGAGTTAATCAAGGGCAAGCACTATACCATGCGAACGATCACAAGCTACAAGGCCGTCAACGCAGGTAGATCAAGCCAAGTGCCGGACGGCAATATCAGTACCACTCACCTCAAACGCGGGAACCGGTGGGTCTAACTGGTTCAATACTTTGACGGCGACGTTCATGAACGAAAAGAACACCTGCGAGAGCATGACGAGTAGAAGACCGATATTGCTGCGCACGCATCCGACAATGTTCCCTTGGATGGTGCTATGATACTCTCTCCACTGCATCATGCTGGAATGTATTAAGGACAAACGCGTATGGCAGAAAGAACCTGATCATGTACCACCTAGTTGTCGTCTTGGACCCCTGCACGTTGATACCCTCTTGGACAGGATCTTGTGCAAGGGCAGTGTACGCATTCTCCGAGCTCGTGCTCATGGTCGTCTTGTATGTGATCACTGTGTTATCAGTTGAGTTTTACTGTGTCCATGGGTCCTACGGGCCGGCTGCTAGTTGGAGCGTGCGCTTGATTACTCATGCAGTGGCGTATAGAAAAGACATCTCTCACGAAACTGTGCCAAAACGACCGACAGAGCCGATGAGTTTATCCTCATGAGTTCTCCTTTGCCATCGTGCTGTATCCCAATGCACGAAGACAAAACCTCGATCAGACCCCTGAAGGATGAATTCGTAAACTTACTATGTTTGTCTACTTGCGAAACACCTGAAAGCAGCGCATTTGAAGTCCCTACCACAACGATCGTCATAAACATCTTCGTTTGGTGCATCTTTCACTCCGTCCACCGAGCTCCTAGGAATGCAATTTGGATTGGCCCGTCAAGTAAAATAGAGAGAAGAGCAGATCTCCGTCTCCGACGAACCACGTGGATACGAGATCGAGCTAATACGTTCACAAAGCATCGTGCCTTTCGAAAATCCTAAAGCTTTCAGGTTGTCCGAGTCTCCATTCGCCTCACAAGGAAGTTGATTTGGGATATTCCCCATGTCAACTCGCGAGAGGTGGTCGGACGAAGCAAACACTGAAGCTCAGGCAGCAAAAGAACCCGACCATTGAACCGCGAGGCAGAAGACGATCGCGCTCTAGTAACAGCGTATTAAACGAGGCCTGTGGCACCAGCGAAATGGCAGTAGCTCGGAGGGCAATTGCCAGACGAGAACTTCACTGGCAGAGGTGGAAATCGTCTACTCTCACCCTACTGATCATGGCCTTACCACCAATAAAGTTAACGCCATGCCACTTTAGCAAGACCGCATTATCACAAACTCACACGGCTCCTACTCGCCTCCTTTGGTTAGATAACGATTAATCGTGTGTTTGCTAAGTCCACTGATGGTACGGGCCAGGTCAAATATATACTTCCTTCTGGGAGTACATAGTATTGCAGGTCAACCTGTTTGGGAATGTAGGACCCGTCTCGGAGTCCAGTCAGCGTGTCAATCACGAACATTGCAGACGTTTACACGAAGCATTCGTGTGGAACCGTCGTTAAGTCACCTTGATGGTTGTGAGTGGCATCAGCTTGCAGAGGATAGTTCGAACCCTAGAGGCAGTACTAATCGATGTTAGTACTAGCCACTGAACTCAAACTAGACATGGTGCAACCCACACGTACAGTATCACTTCGTGACTGCAGTCTTCCCACCGAATGACAGTGATGCGTACGTACGCCGTGTTGAGACGTGTGAAGGCCAGGCCGCCCGCTGTAGCGGTCATAACTTATTGATCAGTCTAACGGATTGTCCCCCACTCAAGGGCAGCACCTCAACTACCGCCTTCCGACTCAGATTCACCTCAAGCAAACACTTCGCGAGCTGAACCAGTACTACGGTTGCGAGCAGTAGAAGCAATGTACTTGTTCATTATCTATTCTTGTGCAGAATCAGGGACACTATATACAGTACCAACTCCATGCAGTAGGTATCACTCATCGAAGTAACCGCTGGAACCAATGGCCGCTAGAGTGATGATTTAGCAAAATAACTGTAGTGGTATATAAATCTTGTAGTGCTCTCTCCTTGATCTTTACTGGTCTTTCTTCAGATACTGAGTTCCTGTGTGTCAACAAGCCTTCCTCGAGTGTGGACTCCCCAGACTCGAGAGCTACCTTAGGCTCTCGCTGTTGTTTTGCTTGTTAAGCTATATGTGGGGTGGGCCAACGACCTCATGCCTACACAGCGAGAGGTGATTCCGACTCACCGCAATATAAATCGCACAGGTCACGATAATCCCGGTCCCGTGAAATGATAAGAAAGATGGCACAGGTCTTGAAAAAAGAAAAAAAAAAGATCTCTAGTACATTAACAAAGATCACCTGGACGTAGGCTTCCCGGTCACTCCATAAGCAGCGGTCTCGCATTGAAGTCCCATTGTCAAGCATATCTACGAACCCATTAGAGCTAGTCTACGCCATCAAACCACGGCAAAATGTATCGTACCCCTGCGATGAAGCCACACACCTATCAATAGCTGTACAAGCCACTCCCATTGCGTTGGGTATACCATAGGTTCCCCGGGAAAAAAAATTTTTTTTTGTGGAATAGGAAGTTGCGATACCATATAGTAACGAGCAGAGGAACCTACACAATTGTCGATACTACGACACACCACAAGGAGAAGTAAGCGCTTAAGCCATCGAGTGCATCACACGTCACATGTACTCGTGTTCCGATGGCACGAACCGCAATCACTTTTATACGGCACTCAACACTTGATCGCAAAATCAATAAGTGGGAATGAACACGACTTGCGAATGAGACCGTCAGTACACCCATCGCTAGCGCCCCGCAATCCAAGTGAAATGTGAACCGCAGCGAGATATGAAAGAGGCTACATCATACAAGGTGAGATGCAACCCGTCCCCCACGCCACGTTGTCGATTCGCGAAAGGGGTACGGGACAACCAACAAGAAAGCAGTGTACCTGAAGCCCCTATTACGATGATCGTCGTAGATATATTCGTTTGTTGATTTACCCGCATCCACCCAACTGCTGGGATAATAGGAAGAAGAACGGAACCCCGCCTCTGACAGAGCATATGAATAGGAGATCGAGCTAATACGTTCACGAAGCATCGTGGCCTCCGAGTTTTCGGGCTATCTGGGTCTCGATGCGCGTCACAAGGTAATCTGGAATTAATCCCCACATCAGGTGGAAAGGGATAGGTGCACATAAGGGCAATGGTCACGGGCGTGTTTCCATAGCAAAGGTGAGATTTCCTCACAGCTGTCAGGTCCACCCGCACCCTACAGATCATGCAGTGGCGAGGTATTACTGATTTTTGCCCACCGCGCTGAATCGGCGCCCAGAAAGAACACATGATGAAACCTAACAGCAAATAAAGTTAACGCTGTGCCACTTTGGCAAGACCGCGTACTCGCCTCCTTTGGTTAGATGACGATTAATGGTGCGTTTGCCAAGTCCACTATCAACGTTCCCGGTGTGCCAATAAGTAGTCCTTACATCGACATAGCATCCCAGGTCAACCCATTTGGGAATGTGAGTCCCTTATTCCCTGGTCATTCTGGCTTGGCCGATGACACAGGTATGCCAACCACGGAGATTACAGGCGTTCACATAAAGGAGTCATATAGAATTGTCGTTAAGCTGCCTTGATGGTTGTAAGTGGAGTGGCATCAACCTGAGGATATAGTTCGGATAGTGACAGTGTGTCATCACACAGCGAGTTTTCCACTATATAGTACAGTATGTCAATCTCACACTTAGAGTTTGCGATGGAATCCCTAGCTTGGAGTTTAGATCCTTCAAAACTGAGCAAATGCATGGAAAAGGATCTAAACTTCAAGTTTGTGATGGCATACTGAAAAAATTTGTACTCTAAGTGTGAGATTGACATATTGTCTTACATATAACAGGGTACTATATAGTGGAAAATTCCCTGTGTCAATGTTAGTGCTAGCCACTGAACCCAAACCATACATGGTGCACCTCCCACACACGTATATCATCTTTTGATGACGCTGTGATCTTCCCACCGAACGACAAAGGGTGGCCTCGGTGCGTACGTACTACGCCGTGTCGGGACGTGTGAAGGCTACTAGGCTGGCCGCCATTACGTACCTTGCTAGACTTGTCCGCCGCATTGAGCGTCACATCGGTCCGGTGGGTTCTCTTCCGGGTAGTGCCACAAGGCAAGTTCAAGTCGTCCTAACCCAAGGGCGTCACCTCAGCTTCCGACTCGGATCTACTTCAAGCAAACACTTCGGGAACAAGCCTTTGTAAAGTTACCGATCATTAGACGAATGATTTCTGTTTACCGGTGGAACGGGTCGGTATTGAATATTGAACCATTGATTTGGACATGGCACTCATCTGTTCTACCAATTAGTCTAAATGTTCTATGTGACCTCAGCAGGTATCACACTCTTTGAGGGCGCAGCGTTCCCATGCTTGCTTTCCTCGCAGTGCCTGCGTAGAACGCTCCGTAATAGCGCTCCCCGTCAGCGTTCGCAAGTCTATTCGAGCACAGCATATCAGTCAAGAGATCTGACGAGTGCGAACCCGACGTCGACCCCAAAGTATCAATATGAATTAACAGGGAATGCCCACAGTCCCAACTTGATCTTCATGATATGGCGCATGGACCAGTTGGCCAGGCATCAAGGCACCTACGCGAAAAGATTATTCTCAGACTTCGTCATACACGATCCACGGACAGGGTTGACGGAGTCGCAAGTGGTGTTTGAACGTCTACGAACCAACTTGGCAGTTCCTCACCCCGAAACTGTCCCCCTCTGTCGCGGAGGAGGCGTGCGGGCACCGCATGAACATCCACGCGGGCTCGTCGGTGGCTTGCCACGATATATATACATATGACAAACAGATTTTCTACTCCTGCGCTGCACAGGCACATACTGTAAAACCTCCGACGCTGCTGCGAGCGTTGACGGGAACAGCATATATACAATGTTCAAATGTTCACGCTGACATGTGCCTCTTTTCCAACGTCGAGAACTCATAGTTCATCCCCCCCTCACACGACCTCCGCCAATACATTCAACAACCCGACATGACCCGCAAGAATTCCGTGTGACGCAGTAGGGCGCCGTCCACAAAGGCTCACATACCATATGAAGTCTACCCTACCGTTGCCATATGTATTCGAAGCTGTAATAAGTGTTATTCGAAGACATGAATGGTCGCGAGTTTCCTCTCACATTTCACATTGTGACGTGGCGCCAAATTTAATACCCCCTATCTCTTGGAAGTAGTCTAAGTGTGCCTGGCGTTTTCCGGGCCCCCAGCCCCATCGCAACGCATGACAATGTGGGAAGTGGCTGAAACTGGAAGGCCGCCATCTCCATGCGCAGCTGGATTTGAGGAAGTGTCTTTCTGTGTGCGCAATTTATTTATCCCTCTGCCAAAAAATGCCCCGAAGGCTCCCGAGGGCCAGGCCCAATGCGGGTATTGTAGTGACATGAGTGAAGTGTTGGAAGTGTGTGCTACTGCAGATCGTTTGATCGACAGGAGTAAATGTCCCTCATCACCGCGATCAAATTGCAACTTTGTAAGTACAGGTGTCAAAAATGTCGCACAGCCAAATTTCTCCGAGCTGTCGGCATCTATCGTTGTGCCATCCTTACAATATCCGGAAATCACCATCCAGGTGTCCTGCATCAGGCTTACGACTGGAATATTACATTCTATACACGATCGAACGGAAAGGCGACAACTCGGTTCTTTCTAACATATATCAGTACGGTATGTATATAGGTCAGTGCGAAAACTACTTCTTCCCACCGCCGTCCTGCAGGCCCGCCTGCTGACGAGGGTTTTGACACGTTCAGAATGAGGGTGATGGCGAAAAGAAAGGTATACAGCAGAGGGGAGATGACTATTAGCCCTCCTCTAGAATTAGCAGCGACGGTGGCGAAGAAGCGGTCGGAGGGCAGCCTGCCGCAAATCGTATATTGACTCCAGGATGATTCGTGTTTCTTTTGGGGGCGCTTACAGAACGAACCGTCAATAGCAAGAGAATGCGATGTCGGTGCCGCCCGAGTTAAGATAGCAACGCCAATGTAGCGTAGGAAAGGTAGCGCAAGTGCCGGAGTGCAATCGCAATGAACCAGGACGACCGGGGAGAATGATGGAGGCTGAGCATGTGCAGTACTATAGTAAAAGACAAGACCGAAAAAAAAAAAAAAAAACGAAGAAAGCAGGATCAGATGAGGGGTTGAGTTGGAAGCGAGAAGCAGAGCGGTGAGACGAGAAGAGAAGCCAAAAAATAAACAGAATTCGATGTTCTAAAGCACTACTTTTGAATCGACGGGCATCCAAGACCTAGCACCTTGATACCAGAAGGAGTGAACTCCGCAGTCGTCGCGGTGTAGATACACCACGTAACGTAAGAGGAGGGGTACCAGGCAGCCGGTCGCATGAGACAGAAAACCCCACCGATAAGACAAAGTATTAACTGCCAGATATCATCCACGGTGAACTCCAGAATTAGCCCAAACCGGACGACGTCATATTTGAGCGGTGGCATCAGCAGACGCCGCGTACGCCAGCTGCACCTGGATCTGCATAGCTTGTTGCTGAGCTCGCATATACTGATGTTGGGCAGAGGTATACATCATCTGTTGTTGGTACTGCTGAGCGTACGTCGGCGTCGAGGGAGTGACAGGTGTTGTCTGGCCACTAGCCATCGGTGTCGACTGTCGCGAACTTGCGGCGCTCGAGTTCTTGTGAGCGTGTTGCAGACACTCGTGCTGTCCGCTCGCAAGTAGGCTCAGGCCAATCGCCCCGTGCTCGCCAGAATGTTGGTAGTGATACCGCAGTCCGTTCATGTTTTTGTACCGCCGCTGGCAGTCACCAATCCCACACGCGAATGGCCGAAGCCGGCGCTCTGCTTCACGTTCCACTTCACGCAGTTCACCCTCGCTGATCATATTGTCCTCATCTCCTGCGGCTTCCCGAGCGGAGCGCTTGCTGGCAAGTAGCGCTTGCACCTGCTCGAGGTCTTTCGGCGGCGCAAAGTTACAACTGCCATGCGTCATGTGATACTTCAAGCCATTGGCTTGCTTGTAACTCTTGTTGCAATTAGGTTTCGGGCAACGGAACGGCTTCGATAGCAGGAGTGATGATGCGGGACGAGAAAGGGTTATACTTGCACGGGGACTCGTTTGTTGGGACGTCGCCTTGGAAGGGGCGGAGGAATCTCTCGACGACTGAGTAGTCGAGGGGGCGGAACTGCGAGTGCTACCCGATGGTGACGGTACACGAGAGGCGGTGGGTGTGTTCGTGGGAGTATTGGTCGCAGAAAACACAAGGGCGGGAGGGATGCAACTGTACGGACTAGGCAGGCTCTTGGGCGCTAGGAGTAGCAACGGGGAGGTGTTCGTCAGATACGGGCAGTGGAGCGGCGCCAGGCATAGATGACGAGTAATCGGAATAACCCGCGTAGCCATTAAATGGTTCCGTGTTGTTAGAAGGGCTATTCCTTGATGGTGGGAACACCGCTATCGAGTGACCATGTATGGAACGCGTTGGTATGGTTGTGGTGTCAAACGCCGAAACAAGCATATGTTGCGAGCCATCCTTGCCCAAGTGGGGGAACGAGTGTGACGGATGTGACGACAGGGGCGTTGTAAGGGGCGTATCGGGTGGGGTCGGGCCACCCGAAGATGGTGAACTAGAGTGATCGACATCAAGCTCCATATCATCTGGATCGAAACCGCCTTGATTGTAAGAGGCCGCGGGCGGCTGGGTACTCGTCTCAGGGAAGTATGAGATGTGCTGGGTGCGGATAGGTTGCGGTTGATGGGCAACGGGTTGTGCGGCCATCCTTGGATGAGGCTGGCCAAACTGGTCGACGACGACGACATGGACCTCCTCGAAATGCTGTACGAGGCCATGGAGGTCGTCTATCTGAAGACCGCAGCAAGAGTAGTTCTTACACTGCATCCAAGGGGGATGAGTCGAGTGAGGAGCGAGGGGGAGGAATGCTGACTCACCAGTTCGTCCTCGCGATCGAAGGCGCCGAGTGCGGCGTTGAGGATAGAACCTCGGTCGCTCTCTATGGAAGAGGACATCTTGTCGCACCTGAAGTCACTGGGACTGTGGGAGGTGTCAGTGGGGTCGCGTTGTCGTGTCAGGTTGAACGACTCACTCGAGTGGGCCGAGGAGCTGGCCAGGGGAGCAGCCGGGGTAGAATCGGCTGCCAAACGAACCCGGCTTCCAAGAGATGGGGGAGCCAATGAAGTAGGAGGCTGATATGGCGCTGTTTGGGACTGCGAATGGTTCTGGGAACATGTGGAAGTCGGAGGGATTAGGGGGCTGGCAAGCAATAGGTTGTGAAGTAGAGTGCATGACTGCGGGGGGGTAAGATAGGTGTACAGATGAGATTACAGAGGGATGCAAGGGGAGATGTACGGTAGAATGGTATACACCGGTGGGGACGTAGTTGTTGACGAGGATGACAAGGATGGCTGAGAGAGAGAGGAAGTCGAGGTGCTTCTCGTCCCGGGTCGCTGGTTTCGTGGCCTCTAATATTCAGACCCTCAACACCGCTGGCCAATCGCAGCCATTATCGGAATGAGTTCCCACGATTACATAAACCACCTGCACAGACCGATCACACCACAAACACACACAAACACCACCCGTCCCTTTGATCATGCCGGCACACAGCGGCACACTCCCCCGGTACTGCCACCGTCGGCTGACGCTAGCCGTCCTTGCTACGGACACATATTCCCCGTACCCCGTCCGCCATCACTGCCCATGCATGCACAGCGCTCGCCAAGGGGGATTGCTACTAGCAGTGACGTCCAATTTCCTAGTAGTAGTCTCCAGCCACTTCCAAATTGTCTGGCATCAATTTCAATTTCTTCCCCATAGTGATCGTCAGATCATCCTTGACATTCCCTTCCCATATATCAGAACGAATGTATGTTACTAGCCATAGTGGACTGCCCCTACATAGTAATTTCGCTAGCTTCACCTAGCCGAATCCGCCGACACCATCCAGACCGCAGGAACCATTCCCTATTCAACATCCAACTCAGCGAGGACACGAGATCTGAGGTTCACCTGTCAGGTGCTCACCACCCCCATGACCCACTCCTGCGACGTCTCGCACCACAGGGATTTGCCTTTAGCACACATGCCATCTGAGATCCGGCCCTAATAGCTCACCACCTGCCAGTGCTACGCCGCAACCGCGAGACAGCCTGCAATTCCCCCCGAGGCCCCTGTAATTGCACGTGGAACTTTCTCCGAGGCATGAGGTGTCGCACACTTTTCTCTGATATCGTACATTTGTAGAATGGACTCTCTGGAATCCGTAACAGAGATTGTGATCTTGAGGATTGGTGGTGCACCTGGTGTAGCACAGACCCTGCCAATGCCCAGAGAAAGTCGGAATTATCACTATTCGTGTACTGCGATCTCGCTACTACATTTCGCCGACTTGGTTCTAACTGCAGATCGCAACTAACTGACGCCCGCCATGTTGGGAGTTTGCCCCATTTGAAAATCGTATTGTTGCCACGAGCCAAGGGCCCCGAAAATGCCGCCGCATCTGCTCTCCCAGACTCACCGGAAGCCTGTCCCTCTACCGTTGTTTCAACTGTTTGAAACTCTTCCGGTCGTCCCGCAGGGGCGGTGGTATGTTGGCTCTTCAGGGTGACCCTTTCAAGTCCCTTCCCCTTTTCACGTCGTCCTTTCCTAACTCAAATCCCTGATCACAACAAATGGAAATTTAACTTGATTTCAAAATTGTCATGTCATCTCACTGTCATTCATGGGGAGTCAAAGACCCCCGCGGTGAGATACCAACCCGTCGCAGTACGTACCCACACCGAACCCAAGCAAATGGTTTCGGTTTCCGCGAATGTATGGACCTCAGCCCACAATCTCGTCAATCCACAGGGTTACCCTCATTGTGGGCGCAGTATATCCAATCATGACATCGCAAATTGCGAATGTCAGCCCACGTGCCTCGGGGCTCCCGTAATAATAATGGAGGAACTCGCGTCTAGTAAATACAACTATAACCTATTTGAACAGCGCGATACGACGACCGATAGACCTTACCTTGTATGTATTCCAGTTCTTCGCGGGTCCAACTATCACCCTGCACCAAGTGCGCAGTCGGCCTATCTGGTGGGGGTACACGTATATACATTGCTGAATGCAGGGCCTAAAATTATACTAGTCAGGCATTGATAAGCACGGAACATGCCTTGCATTATGATCGGTGCATACTCTCCTGATCCGTGCAGTCCTATCCTACGATTCCCATAGATTTCTCACTCGTCGATATAACCGGGTGCTGCGGTAGGGTGGGTATGGATAATCGTCATCTAATCTTGTGTGAAGCGACGGAACCGGAGGATCATAAGAAACGAGATACCGGATGTGGATGAATTGAATATGGAACGGAAGCCTGATCTTGCAAAGAAAAGGAACGCTGAATACCATGGTGTACACGGCAGCGCTCGATTGCTGGCCTCAAGAACGCGGCACAGGATTCATGATTACAGAACGTCCGACCGCACCACCAGATACTCGAATGCACCTGCCGAAAATCGTAGACTTGGAAAACGAATTTCTCCAGTCTCTCTCTGTCGTTCATCTCGGGCGCGACTCTAGATCCTCCCTTGTTGGATTACATTCCTTTCCGTGATCTCGGACAGCATTCGCAACCGTCGGTTCAACTGTTTGGAACAAATAAATACGCAGTTGAGTGGTCATGCCGGTTCGACTACAGTGAGGGGCGTGCGGGTTCGGCAACGAGAAAGTCGCCTGTCGCCTATAGCTAAGGTATGCACAGTATTAGGACAACTCCACGTCGTGGCCCCGGCAATGCACGCACATGGCTTCCGGTCACATACGGCGATCTAGCGAACCATTCAACCGCGACTCAGTCCTATTTGCCGACCTATGGGGAAAATATGCGTCCATGCGCTGCGCTGACTAACACGTACTCGCGATCGACCACACTGTGTAGAATGAAATTCGACCGGAATGCAATCTCGGACTAGAGCCGGTAGGCCCAGGCTCCCATGTTCGACAACCGCCGATTTGAAAGGTGCGGTTGCAAAGCTTGAACGACTTGTGCCCTCTTCATACGTACTCGGTGATCACTGGCACCATACAACCCGCACTACAACCCCATAGGCAGGAAGCCGAATGCCTATAGGCCAGCATCTGGAGCTTTACGTTTTCGTCTCGACTTCGACAATGCGTTATCCCCATAAGCGCTGGTGGTGCCGTTTCGCGATTTCATCAGCACCTATTAGCGGCGATGGAGATGGAGATGCCAAACTCTGAATGGCTACCGGAGAGTTTCGTTCCATTGAGTTCGTCATCTCCGTTCACAGCTGTAGCGCCAGACCAACTTACTCTTCCTGAGTTTGTAGGACTCTTGTGCCACAGGCCCTGATATGGGCAACTTGAACCGAAACCATAAGATGAAGGCAGTTCTCACCATCACTCACGACACCCGGTAACTCCCGTCTTACATACGTGGCATCGGCCCGGTGGACACCGTACGAGGTCTGCTATGTAAGCACACACACACTCAGGTATGTGTTCACACTATGTTCTTTGTAGACGACTTCGATACACATTGTCAGGGCCGTATTGCAATTTACTACGTCGAATTGATGGCTTGACGAAGACACGATGCACAGTAGTGTTATATGATTGGTTCCGTGCTAGATGTTAGTCTGCAGCTCACTAGACATTCTAACTCGCAAATGTTGCCAGCCAAGCAAACCTATGTGTCTATTGGTCTTTCTGATCGCGGGGGCTTCAGGCCTTAGGCGTGGCGTGCCCACGAAACCACTTGTCCGCAGATAGCTCAACTCGGCGATATCAGCTGTGCTATCGTGTCTCAGCCTCCCACACCTACCCTACCCTACTCAAGATCTCCGAGGAATTTTGCGAGAGGACGTCAGACCCTTCCTGCACAGTCGCACTCATTTTATCACATGCGATCGAGACAAGGTCGCATCATGATGCCATGTAAGGTTGAGCGTGAGTGAGTGTTCTACTTTGGATCTCACAACACGTAGTGATGAACAGGGTCTTCATATATTAGAGTTTTGATAGACGTGCTTTTATGGTGAAGTGCGTGTAAGTCCCATCCTAAAAGCGTCATGCGTGGCGTGCGCAAGGCATACGTGCGTACCTCCCAGCTCCTATTTTACTGCAAGAAAACACCACCATCAACTCGATGCTGTGCATACAGACCCGTATATGGCCAAGAAGCTATACTTCACGAACGAAGGCCGGACAGCAGTCGTATCATGCTCGCTCTCGGACCACCATCCCGTATCACGATGGTACGTTCCTCCGTTCACTACGGTCAACCTGTCATCACTCGAATTTCATTGCGGTAAAGCATAGCTTCGATAGCGGTCCCTGTACGCTTCTGTCGTCCAGTTGTTCCGGGCATGTCGGGAAGTTGTACTTTGAAAGGTATTCTGTTGCACCTTGAATCCGCGGAAAAACCTTTCCTCCACGTCTCGAGGCTTCGTGAGGTGGAGGGCATCTGGGTCTTGATCCGAGGAGCCGCTCGGAGTTTTGAGACCTCCTAACTGATTCAGTTATATATACGCCTTCAACTCCTATTTTCTCACTGTCTGTCTGGTATTGGCGTCGCCCTCCCCAATCGGCTGACGATGAAGAATGTATCATTTGTGTTGAGGAGAGAGCGCTATCGATGTACCAGTCAGCCCGATCCTGCTACTGAGCCGATATATGGTCCGATCCAAGACCCATTAATCTAATCAGCGCTTTGCTAGTGTTCGATCGATCACAGGTGATCAACGCTCAGCGCTCAGTCATTCGTCCGACCGGCGGTGGCCCCCAAGGGTTGTACGTACTGACAACTACGATTCCATAAGTGTTGTGGCTTCTATGGCTACGTTCCATGCTAGAAGTACTGTCAACCGAGAATATTGAGGATGGATTCAATGGATGCGTGTTATCTGGCCTCGAGGCGCTGTTGGGTATGCCGTTAGTTAGGGATGGCAGATTACAGCGGCCTCTTTCAGATTTCCGACCTCGTACTAGCTTTATCGACTGGTTACTTTTCATCGGCCCGCGGGTGGTTTAAGTAGATGACATGTTATTAGATCTGATGGGCGCGGAGATGATAGTAACTACAGAACTTTAAAACGTTATAGGACCTCCCTAATCCCTTTAGACGTACTATCCTTTATTGTGACCGGTTTGGGAAGACAGCCAAGATGGGCACTTTTCTGATGGGAAAAGGCATCCATGAACTTCCCCGTTTCCATGTGCGCGTAACTTTGACATGTCGTAAGTCTCCATAATAAGCTATGGACAGCTGTTGTCTGCCCAACGGTAAGTACATAATTCTGGAGGGTGCTTAGTATGTACTTACTAGTGGAACGGTTCAATCAGGGGCGGTCTGTTGTGGTCCCGTGGCGCACGGCGAGCTCATGTGTACATCTCATGCGTCTATCTCTGGTTAAATGGCGACCCAACGAATGGCATCCAAGTTCAGGGTGACAGACCAACTTCCGCGGGAGCGGTCCATCTGCTGCGGTCCTCCACCGAATGCGAAAGAGATCCTGGCATCCAACGGAGGCACAGGGACCTCGTGTCATGCACTTGTGCTATCATATAGCACCAGACAAACATGACCGAATGTGTGACACGATGGTCATGATGATGTCGAGCTGCGCATGTGCCGAAATTACGCCGAAGCAACACGACGCAGAAGGACAGCGCTGCGAAGTTCGAACTCTTCCCACCCACAGGATCACAGGAGGTCATGCACGGGTTGGCAAGGTCGATATTATGGCGTAGCGCCTCGAATGCGCGCCAACTATCGGGTCCGTAGAATTCAATAGTCGGGGAACTTGATAATGTGTCAGATCGGTACTGGCTCCATTCTTCGTTCCTTGCGGTGGAAAGGTGACCGCTGCAGTGGTTTGGATGTGGCGCACTATCATGCGACAGGTAAGTAATGCACAATTTTGGTTGAAATTTGGAGCGGCTACAACATTAGTTGACGGTTAGTAAGGTAGTTGTTTGTGCGCCGACGGGCAGCAGAAGGCACTTTATCAACAACAAACCTACATGCACTCGCATTCATTGAGGACTGGTGGACTAGTGATTACGTTAACTCGGGTTGAGATCATACCACACACAGGATGGACTCGAGAACGGGGTTATTGTCTGGTACGAGCCCAACGTACGAGGTGGTGGCAATCACCTTGGTCAGCCTGCTGTGTACAGAACGTTCCAACAGGTTCGAAGGTGATTTCGCTGGCGAGTAGCAGATCGCCGGCTCGCTGTCAACGTCATGCAAGATTTTAATGATGACCCTGACAAGTTGGACGTGTGCTGATACCGTCCCAGTCACCCTGGACCAAGGCACGTATGTTATATTGTAAAATCGCTGCCTGAGCCTGAGTGTATCTACTGAAAAAAAGATGTTAGAAAGTATGGACCCCGAACTACGACACAGATCGGTTCCGTGTGCTTGGTACTCCCTGGTCCAGGCCAAACAGCGTACTTACTCTGCGCCGTACTTACACTCCACTGCATCGATCAGATCATCCAATATACCCTGCGCCATTCAAGATCGACGTCATTGCTAGCGTGCCTTTAGATCTGGAAGAGACGCAACAACACTGTAGCATATATATGGTGTCGGTGGACAACCCAGGTTCACTGATAGGCTCCTCGCTTCCTGCACGGGATATTAGGCAGTACATTCCACCATACGCAGCAGGATTCTCATATTGTCTCAGCACTGCCGATAGGCTTACCTGCATTGTATAGGTGAAACCTACATTATGTACGCAAGGTTTGATGTCCCTCAGGAAGGGCTAACCTGGTCTGGTGATAGTGTTTGCAACGTCGATCTTTGATCCTCCGCAGCGTGTGGACTTCAGTCTGCATGTCTAGTAAGGCCTATTTATTATTCTGCGCTCCTACAATCACGACTGGTAACTTCGAACACCGAACCCTTCCTTACCCGGCACAGCACCGAAGCTAGCCACAACCGGGCTGACGGAAAGCAATATGTTACATCCCGTTTCCCCCGCATAGTGGCCTTGATAGTGGACAATTATTCCTCAGGGTGGTACTTCAAGAGGAATGAAGAAAGCAGCCCGTTGCGCGATGTTGAACCTGGTGTTACCTCGAATGTTACCGCCCAATTCTGAAGGGATAAGGGGACCCCCCACTACTAGCAGCGCGCACCATAACGAGTATCAGTTGACTTGTGCACTGCGAGAGTGGGTATGTAAGCAGGACGGGTCGTGTGTGGTGTGAAGTCGTCATACCTTACATCGTTTTGAATGTGGGAATCGGGATCCAAGCTTCCTCGAATAAGGAAATTCGTCATCAGAGATGATCAAGTCCCAACCTCAGCAGAGTCTGACAAAGGGACCAGAACGCTTGTCCGTTGGGTGGATCCATAGTACTGTGATCGTCCCTGCAGAAGACGAATAAAGCTCGTCGCAAGAGTGATAGGGAACAGCGCAGATGTTCCGGGTACTGTATGGGGCTACGAGCAGCAGCCAAAACATTCGGATGATGCAGTCACAAATGATTTAATATATCCGATACAGCAGCGAAGATACGATGTAGGCGGATGGCCACAGAGTAGGCCAAAGATTGGGGGTAGAGATCGTGGACTTGGGTATATCGCGCTATCAGTGCTGGTTTCGTTGAGGCCATGACTCATGGTATGTTGCGGTTATGGCGTTTACATCTACTCATCTACTGAATGCAGGCAATGTAATACTTCCACAAGTGCCACGTTCGTCTGTTTGCGGGTTTATTTAGTTCCCTCGAAGGTTTACCAGCTAAGGAGACACAGCGCTCCCGCTGGTAGGGATGTCATGCAAGATGATCCCAATCAAATCCATCCCATTCCTACAAGTTTGTCAACATAGCGCGCGCTAGTGGGTTCATAGTATATAGTCAATGAAGCCTTTCGTACTCTTGGGATGTCTGCATACGCGAGGGTAGCAATGAATGGATAGCATAAAGGTGCACGTACTACCACCGCTGATAAGAACCGTGATATCCACTTATGCTGCAATACCTTGTGAGGAGCACAGCTGGTACCGATACTCTGAAATACAGTTAACAATCTAACCACTACATTCGGAAGTCTTGTGACGAACCTGGAGTGGCTTTGCTTTCCTGAGCTTCAGCTGCTAATGGAACTTCTGCCATGACAATAGTAAATCCACTATTTAGTTATAGTTACAGCAGAAATGCTGACGATCTTCGTCTTTTCACTTACTTTTAAAGGCGCCAATCAATGCAACCTAGAGTCAAACCATGGTCAGGAAACATGAAAACGACATCTCACCAGAGGAAAAACCGAGGTACAGGTTTGTTGGTGGTGAAACGTATTGTTACGTTGTCATTCTGTGCCTGGCTACCAAGCGATATTGTATCCCTCCGCACCGGATTCACGTAGTTGTATGTGCTATTGCCCGCTACGCGGACGACATCGAATGTGCACTGAATTCATTTCTGAACAACACAACATGCAAGGGTGCAACTCATCCCATGGAGGTGTATAAGGTGCTATTTAGCACAGTTTCCAGTCAGTTTTCCGAAGGCAGATCACTTGAAGTTAACTTACCGGATCACCCAGCGCTCCCCCGACGGTGAGATCTGTTGCCGGAATACTAGTCTCGATCGTTTTGTGGGGTGGAAATTCGTAGACACTCCCGTTTGGGAGCAGTTGCGAAGGATTCTGAGCACCACTAAGAATTTGGAGCACGGGAAGTGGAGGGTCAACAAAGGCAACACCATCGGTGGTGTACACTCCTGAGCAGTGTTGATACCCGTGATGAGATTAATATTGACGTCCGCATTACCTTGCCCACGGATACCAGGTACACCACTGCCATGAAGAGGATGAAGAGTACTTTCATCAACGGCAGAACATATGGCCCTGGGTCCGTCGTGGGACCTTGAATCGGTGCACCACCATACCTCAGAACGGCCCGAGTTGAGTCCTCCGTCAAAGGTCTGATTAGGGAAATTGGACACAGATCGAATCCAGTAGTTGTCCACGGGTTGAGACGACGACTGAGTAGCGCTGGCCAGCATACACTGCAAGCGAGTCAACGATCACCGGTTCCACTTCGTTTCCGTCTGCTTCGATAATCGTCATGTCGTGGCCATCGATTGCGAAGTTAAACCACAGATCACAAGATGCCCCGATGATCCGGAACCGGCACCTCTGCCCCTGTGTGACATTAAGGACAGCGAGTGGTGAAGACGGACCACGTCCAAGTCCATTAATTAGTGTGGAATCCGGCGTGAAAGGAGGATTATACAGCAGCGGAGAAGGTTCGTGGTACCTATACAAGACGAAGGGAATTGAAAGAAATGTTTTGTAAGATACTAAAGACGAACCAGCCAGAAAGCACGGACATGGTCAATTCTATGATGTATCATTAGTTAAGCTCAGACGAATGAGGAAGTGACCATACCATCATCGACGTCATACATATCAGCAAGGAGATCGTCTGGATCATAGATAACCAGCGGTCCCCTTAATCCATCGCAGTATTGAGCCGGCACGTGCGAGTGATACCAGTACGTCCCGGCTTGGTCCGGTGCAGTGAACCTGTGCAAGAAGCTTCCGTTGGGTTGGATGGGGCACTAGGTAATCCATGCGGTTCCTCGGCCCAATTGGCCTCGCGCTGAAAGATACCGTGCCAATGCTAAAAGGCAAAAAGGGTCAATTCGTCTGATGCCATCAAAGAACGTCTAATCGTGAACTGGCGGTGCTTGTTGTGATGTCCATGGAGGCATCATTTAGTAGGTTAGTTATATTCGTCTCCCTTGGGTGGAGACATTAATTCCGAACACACAGGGAATGGGGAAATAAACCACATTTTTTGCGCCTGAATTGGAGGACCGGGGAATGTCCCACCGGCAAGAACAGTCCTTTAACGTTTCAAAATTAGGACATCCCAATATTCATAGGAGGACAACGTACGATCGAGGAAAGCCATCTGGTGCAATGTCCTTATTCACGACCTCGACGGTCGAGACGGGACCTAGGACACCTACCCTCTTGATGGGGCTCGGCGAAATTGGGGACCAACAACAGTTTCCATTACTAGGTAAAAGTTAACTAAACCAAACGCGAGTAGATGTGCCAGAGTGCGCCTGGTGACCACGGTAAGAATACCAGAAAAAGGCCAAGGCGGTTAGGCCTCACCCTCACTTTTGTAACGTCTCGGCTCGATGGATTCCGTCTGCTACAGCTTACTTCGTAAGCCGATGGACAACGTCGTTTCGAACAAGACACGATCCGTCCATCGTTCACGAATCCTCATACCGAGTGTTCGATGTCACAGTAATGATGCCACGGGCCATGTTACCTTTCCGAATATGCAACGTTAGGGGGTGGTTTCATATGGCGCTGGTTGACACACCGAAACGTCGGGTGTCTAAGAGCCATTTCTATTTTTTATCAAGTCTGATGCATGGGTGAATACAAAGCAGGAAGGACACTGAGCTGCACTAAATGAGTGCGATTTCAAAATTACCACTAACCTATGGCATTGGCCCGAACACCCATGCCTTGCAGCACCAGATCGAGGAGTCAGGATATTGTGTCCACATTATGCTGATCGGTTAGTTGTGGTCGATGTGATGGGTCCGGGGGATAATCAGAGCTGGAACTTTGGTCTAGACACACCCGGAATGCCAACGTGTCTAATACTAGTGCATTGGCCGGTGGCCTACCCTTACGAGTGTGAGACAGGTATCACGCTCGTCCCAAAGTCCCAAGGAAGGTCAAGGAATGAGGAGGTTCCCCAACACCGCTCGGCAGAACATGAAGACTTCCTTGTTTTGTTGTGGAAGAGGACGTTGGTGCAAAGGGGTTGGGATTTGGAAACCGACACCATTGAAAATTGAGTCTGTCGGCATTTCGTAGTCTCACTAATTGAAGTATGTAAGCATCGAGACACACAGTGAGACTCTCAAAAGACTTTGCCACGTCCATCTACTTTCCGAAATTTGGAGACGACGCTAGCGCTGGTCACCAGGCACCTCCAGAGGTGCATATCAAGATAATCCCAAACAATTCCGTTCCATTCCTACAAGGTGGGTCCATGGAACGCAGTCATTGAACCTCCCGTATTCACTTCCCGTACTCACAGGATATCTGCGGGCGCGAGGGCAGCAACGAGAAATGTCCGACAGTAAATCAAGAGCAAAATTACGATAACCCGGCATATCGTAACAGCACGGACAGCATCTGAGTGGTGTAATGCGCGCTAGTACTACTGAAAAGAATAATGATATATACTTAAGCTACGACGCCTTGTGAGGAGCACAGTTGATACCAATACTCTGAAATATAGTCAATAATTTGACCATTAGGCTCGAAAGTCTTGGTGACGAACCTGGAGTGGCTTTACTCTCTTGAGCTTTGGTTGCCGAGAGGGCTTCCGCCATGACAACAGCAAATCCACTATTTCATACTGGTTAGGCTAGGACAGGCAATTTCGTCAGCTGACTTACCTGTGAAGGTGCCAATCAATGTGACTAGAGTTAAACCATGGTCAGAAAATACGAAAAGAGAAGAGGAAAGCAATCACCAATGGAAAAACCAAGGGCCAGGATTATTGGTGGAGAAGCGAATTGTTACATTGTCGTTCTGTGCTTGGCTGCCAATCGAGACTGTATCCCTCCTCACCGGATTTATGTAGTTGTATGTGCTATTGCCCGCAACACGGACGACATCAAATGCGTGCTGTATTTATGTATCAGACAAATTCTGAACATCGATTCAAGGATACAACATACCCCATGGAGGTGCATAGGGTGCTATTCAGCACAGCTTCCAGTCAGTTTACCGAGGGCACATCCTGTCGAAGCCGACTCACCGGACCACCCAGTGCACCCCCCGGGTTGAGATCAGTTGCTGGAATGCTAATTTCGATCGTCTTGTTGGCTGGTAACTCATAGACACTCCCGTTGGGAAGCAGTTGTGAAGCATTCTGAGCGCCGCTAAGAATTTGAAGGAGTACGGGAAGTGGAGGGTCAACGAAGCTGACGCCATCGACAGTGAAAAGTCCCGCAGCGTTGAGACCAGTGATGAGGTTAATATTGACGTCCGCGTTACCTTGCCCAGGGATACCGGGCACACCACTGCCTTGAAGAGGATGAAGGGCACTTTCATCAAACGGCAGAACATATGGCCCTGGATCCGTCGTGGGGTCCTGAATGAGTGCGCCATTATACCTCAGAATGGCTGAGTTTAGCCCTCCGTCAAAAGTCTGATTAGGGAAATCGGACACAAATCGGATCCAGTAGTTGTCCACGGGTTGATCAGCAGTAACGACAACCGAGTAGCGCTGGCCAGCATAAACTGCAAGTGAGTCAACGACCACTGGTTCCACTTCGTTGCCGTCTGCTTCAATAATCGTCATATCATGGCCGTCAATCGTGAAGTTAAACCATGCATCGCAAGATGCCCCGATGATCCGGAACCGATACCTTTGCCCCTGTGTGACATTAAAAACGGCGAGTGGTGAAGCGGGACCACCTGGATAACGTCCGAGTCCGTTGATCAATGAGGAATCCGGCGTAAAGGGGGGACTATTGTACAACAAAGGAGAGGGCTCGTGGTACCTATGCAAGACGGTATGAATCAAGGCAAACATTACAAAGTGTCAAGGACAAACCAATCAGAAAGCACGATAACGGGTCGATTCTACGATGAGTCATTAATGAAGCGCAGATAGCGGAAGAGGTAACCCACCATCATCGACGTCATACATATCAGCAAGGGGATCGTCTGGATCATAGATAACCAGCGGTCCCCTTAATCCATCGCAGTATTGAGTCGGCACGTGCGAGTGATACCAGTACGTCCCAGCTTGGTCCGGTACAGTGAACCTGTGTAAGAAGCTTCCGTTGGGTTGGATGGGGCACTGGGTAATCCATGCGGTTCCGTCAGGCCCAATTGGACTGATGCTGAAAAATACCGTGCCAATGCTGAGAAATGAAGAGCGTTAATTTATCTGATGCCATCAAAAAACATCAGGTCGTGAACTGACGATGCTTGTTGTGGTGTCCATGGAGGTGTCATTTAGTAAGTTAGTAACATTGAGCAAGAATTCGTCTCCCTTGTGTAGACAGATTAACGCTCGACGCACATGGAACGAGGAATAAACGACACCTTTTGAGCTTGAATGAGGGGACCAGGAAACGTTCCACCAGCAAGAACAGTCCTTTAACGTGTCAACAAAAAGGACATTCCGATATTTATGATGCCACGACTTACGATCGAGGAAAGCCATCTGGTGCAATGACCTTATTCGCTACCTCGATGGCTGAGACGGGACCCAGGACATTTGCCCTTTTGGACGGGGCACCGTGGGATTGCGGCCCACTAACCGTTGCCGTTACTAGGTAAGAGTTAACCAAGCCAAATGTAAGTAGATGTGCAAGGGTGCGCATGATGACCATGGTGGGAATACCAGAAGAAGACCAAGACCAAGACGGTCAGAAAGCCCTTGTATGTCTCTCACCTTTATAACGTCTCGGCTCAGTGGATTTCATCTGCTACCCGATGGACAACGGTTCCGAAAAGGACACCGCCCATTCCAAAAGCAACGAAGGCCACGGGCTCTGTCAGCCAAATATGCAACGTCGGGAGCTGGTTACATACATAACGGGCTGACTGACACTTACCGGTTTCTGAGAGCCATTTTTATTGTTGTCAGGGCGGAGCCATGAGTGGATGCACAGCGAACTGCGCTGAAAAGAGGCGCAATTTCCGAATTACCGCTAACCTATGGCACTTCGGAGTACCTTGATGGTGTAAGGTGACCGGACAAACAGAATATTCGCCTTCCTTCAAAGCCTCGACAATTCAACCTGACGAAAGCACAGTCATGTTCGAGCATATTCTTGTAAACCTAATCATCGTGCTTGGCCCGAACACCGGCGCCTTACAGAACCAGATCAAGGAGTCAGAATATTGTGACCATGGGACACACTGGATGGTTGTGGTCGATGTAGTGGTGCGTCGTTCGGAGGACCATCGTAATGCATCGCCGATGTGATCAGAACCGGAACTTTACATAATTTAGGCAATGCATCAGAAGTGCATTAGCTAATGGCCTACCTTTACGAGTGTGAGACGGAGGTCGTTCTCGTCCAGAAGTCCCAAGGGAGCTATACACAGACTTAGCTCATTGATAGAAGATGAGATTTGATGGTTAACAACAACGTTCAACTACCTCGCGGGGCCAGCACGACCAATTTATGTAAGCACATACATATATATACCTATATGCGGCCAAGTATGTACCTCCTACGTGCCAACTTAAAGCATAGTGCAACCATCATTTGTTCACTACATACTTTCTAACTCGAAATGGGGAATGAGGTGGTGAAGGGGGGCCATCGAGATATTGCTTTTATGAATCAGGCATATGCCCGTTCCCGTGTACGTTTTGCACCCGAAGCCAGCATATTGGGTCTTGTTTGCAAGCAAGTGACAGGAGAACCACGGTAATCAGATTCTTTCCCTGGGCCCCTAATCCACAATTTTAGACACTGCAGTGTTCCGACGGCTAAACATTGACTCGGCGGGTTTCAACCTGGCAGTATGGCTTGCTTGATGTCCACACAACGCTTGGACACGATGCACGATCGTCCGGTCTCGTTGGCACACTTTCTTGCCGTACTGACCAGGTATTGGGCACGTCCGCTTCGGATTTCAGGAGTTCAAAGAGCCCTGGCTTGTCCACACTACTCGTTGGCAAGCCAGTTATAACCACGAGGGCATGTGCCCACATTCTCGGGCAACAATGGCATATTTAACACAGTGATAGCCAATTTGTCATGATCCATGAGTGCAGGTGATGCTCTCCCTTCCCTGCTAAGCGTAGCTGAGAGGTAGAGCTGTAAATGTTGGCGAACTCGGGCGAGCATCTTTCTTGGCTAAATTCCCTGTCCCAATCTGTATCTTTGGCGGCTATTCGGCGTGCCCGTTTCGCCGCAGTTAGATCCGATGGCGAATGGTACGTGCAAATATAATACATATTTTTAGATTGGGGCGTACTGCTCAGGAAGTCTTCTAGTGGAGGTGATAGGCCGAATATCTGCGCCCAGTTAGTAAACCACAGGTGAGATTACATTACAGTCTGGCCCATTCGCGTCACTTGGCGTCTACATGCTTTGTTACGCCAGCGTCCCTCTATCTCGAATTTTTTTTGGGACCGTTCAGGCTGGTGGTGGTGTCTGCCTGCTCTGATGGTTTTAACATACCTTACGATACTGCATTGACGGTGCTTTGGCGTTGCCTCCTCGCACGCTATTTGCTGCAAGCTCGTACTCCCTACTCGTGTGCTATAGGCGCTGCTTTTCTCTACGCAGCCAGCTGAAACAATGAATGTTGTGACCATATATCCGCCTGTTGCCAGATATCTCTCGGCCAGCTCTTTCTTGCGAGGCCGTGGTGACAGTGGAGTAGGGGGACACAGCCACATGACGCTTGGTCAGACGGACAAAGACTTGGACATGCAGATGTACTACCGTTAGGTAAACCGTCTTACTGCTTGCTTCGGTCTCAGCCCATTGCTCGTGAGGCTCTTTCCCGCTATTCCAACGGGAGAGGCGAGTTGGGTCCCTTCGAGTGATACCTTCGTTTGTGCCATGTCTAGCTGTGATGATTGTCGCATGGAGATCTGTCCACCTGGCTGGCCTACCGTCCCCAGGGAAGTTAAAAATAATCGGAATGATCATTCGGTACCAGTCTCAGATAGTCTCATCTTCACGATGATGGTAGTGAGTGGTGCCGTGGTATGACTTCTGGCATCATAAATATCCCAGTGCATGCAACGACACGCGAAGTCCCTGCCATTCTCTTGGGAAAGGCAGCCGAGTTATTCTGCACTTGGATACGCACAATAGTCTCCAACGGAGCCGGTATATTGGCAAATACGCTGGGACGGAATGGAATCGACGGTAAACACATGGGAACTCCCCTACACGGCTCATACGAGAGTTCTGCACAGGTTTCCTGCGAAGCCTTGGTGGGAACGGCAAACGAAGTATTGTCCGTTGCAATCAGCTTGTTGGTGCGCCGGTAGCTTGATATTCACATCACCTTAGTGAGTGATCATACATATCCCCCAGGTTCAACCGACCATACTCCACGTATGTTCACTGACACCTGGCTTGCAAACGCATGACCCCGATTACAACCCTGTCGTAAATGCTGGTAGAGTGCCAATGCAAATTTGGCTTCCTGTGGTTACGAAAGTGATGAGGGCAGTGGTGCGCCTTTGTGGCTAGACTCTAGTGCTGAATGCAGCGAGTGAAGCACCTCCGGGGTGCTACGTTCATCCATCTGCGGACTTTGCTCCTTCAGAGGTTTCCATGTGCCAGGGATAGACAGCGCTGATAGGTGCCTTCGGTATGGACATATGACGGCGAGAGACGTTCAATGTTGAGCCAGAAAGAGGTGTAATACGTCCACAGTATGTAGTCATTAAGGGAAATTTTGTACTCCTAGGATATCTGCGAGTTCGAGGGCAGCTGGAACAAGTTGGGTAACAGTGGAAGGATAGCAAGATTACGAGAAAAAAACTCGGCATATCGTAACAGCACAAATATAATGGTGCATGTACTTGCTGGCTGGTAGAGTCATGGTATGCACTTGTGCTACCTGCTAATGCCTTGTGAGGAGCACAGTTGGTACCAATACTCTGAAATATAGTTAATAATCTAACCACTACGTTCGAAAGTCTTGGTGACGAACCCGGAGTGGCTTTGCTTTCCTGGGCTTCAGCTGCTGATGGCGCTTCCGCCATGACAACAGCAAATCCACTATTTGGTCATAGTTAGAGCAGAAGTGCGGACGATATTCGTCTTTTCACTTACTTGTGAAGGTGCCAATCGATGTGACTAGAATCAAACCATGGTCAGAAAACATGAAAATGACAACATTGGATATCTCACCAGTGGAAAAACCAAGGTCCGGGGTTGTTGGTGGTGAAACGTATTGTTACGTTGTCATTCTGTGCTTGGCTACCAAGAGATACTGTATCCCTCCGCACCGGATTCACGTAGTTGTATGTGCTATTGCCCGCTACGCGGACGACATCGAATGCATGCTGTATTCATTAAATTCTGAACAATACAACATGCAAGGGCGCAACTCACCCCATGAAGGTGCATAGGGTGCTATTCAGCACAACTTCCAGTCAGTTTACCGAAGGCAGATCACTTGAAGTTAACTTACCGGACCACCCAGCGCTCCCCCGACGGTGAGATCTGTTGCGGGAATACTAATCTCGATCGTTTTGTTGGATGGCAATTCGTAGACACTCCCGTTTGGAAGCAGTTGTGAAGGGTTCAGAGCACCACTAAGAATTTGAAGGAGTACGGGAAGTGGAGGGTCAACAAAGGCAACACCATCGATGGTGTACACTCCCTGAGCAGCGTTGATACCCGTGATGAGATTAATATTGACATCCGCGTTACCTTGCCCAGGAGTACCAGGTACACCACTGCCATGAAGAGGATGAAGGGCACTTTCATCAAACGGCAGAACGTACGGTCCTGGGCCCGTCGTGGGATCTTGAATGGGTGCACCACCATACCTCAGAATGGCCGAGTTGAGTCCTCCGTCAAAGGTCTGATTAGGGAAATTGGACACAGATCGAATCCAGTAGTTGTCCACGGGTTGATCGGCAGTGACGACGACCGAGTAGCGCTGGCCAGCATACACCGCAAGTGAGTCAACGACCACTGGTTCCACTTCATTGCCGTCTGCTTCGATAATCGTCATGTTGTGGTCATCAATTGTGAAGTTAAACCACGGATCGCAAGATGCCCCGATGATCCGAAACCGATACCTCTGCCCTTGTGTGACATTAAGGACAGCGAGTGGTGAAGACGGACCACCTGGATAACGACCAAGTCCATTAATTAGTGTAGAATCCGGCGTGAAAGGGGGGTTGTACAACAGCGGAGAAGGCTTGTGGTACCTACAAGACGAAGTGAACTAAAAGAAATGTTTTGTAAGATACTAACGACGAACCAGTCAGAGAGCACAATGATGGTCGATTCTATGATGCATCATTAGTTAAGCTTAGCCGAATGAGGAAGTGACCAGACCATCGTCGACGTCATACATATCAGCAAGGGGATCATCTGGGTCATAGATAACCTAGTGGTCCCCTTAATCCATCACAGTATTGAGCCGATGAGTGCGAGTGATACCAGTATGTCCCAGCTTGGTCCGGTACAGTGAACCTGTGCAAGAAGCTCCCGTTAGGCTGTATGGGGCACTGGGTAATCCATGCGGTTCCGTCGGCCCAATTGGACTGGTGCTGGAAGATACCGTGCCAATGCTAAAAGGCAAAAAGCGTCAATTTGTCTGATGCCATCGAAGAACGTCCAATTGTGAACTGACGATGCTTGTTGTGATGTCCATGGAGGTATCGTTTAGTAGGTTAGTAACATTGAGCAAGAATTCGTCTCCCTTCGGTGGAGACATTAACTCCGAACACACAAGGAATGGGAAAATAAACCAAACCTTTTGCGCCTGAATTAGGGGACCGGGGAATGTCCCACCGGCAAGAACAGTCCTTTATCGTTTCAAAATTAGCACATCCCAATATTCACAGGAAGGTCAACGTACGATCGAGCAAAGCCATCTGGTGCAATGACCTTATTCACGACCTCGACGGTTGAAACGGGACCTAGGACATTTGCTCTCTTGGAGGGGGCGCGGTGGAATTGTGGACCAACAACAGTTGCAGTTACTAGGCACAAGTTAACCAAGCCAAACGCGAGTAGATGTACCAGAGTGCGCATGATGACCTGGTAAGAATACCAGGAAATACCCTAGGAGGTTAGGACTTTTCCATTCCATTGTGAACACCTTTATAATGGTTCGGTTCAGTGGATTGCCGCTTGTTGCAGCATCGTATGCTGAGGCATCATAATTCTGTTTCGACAAAAAAAAGCACCACCCCTCTTGAGGTATCCTCAACTCCAGTGCCCGACATTACAGCAATCGTGCCATACACTATTTTTTTTCGAATACGCAGCGTTAGGCAGTGGTTACACGTGGCACGGGGAAACTCTCTCACCGGAACGTCGGATCTCTGACAGTCGCCTTCATTGAGTCAAATCAGCCAGCGGATGAAAAACAAAACACCGGGCAGCAACGCAAACGCGTGGTACATTTCAAACTTACCGTCTCATGACTACAGCTGCGAAGTACAACGGGCCGTGCTGGATGGGACAAGGTGCAATGTCACCGAGGTGTACAGATTATTTACCTTCAGAGCTCGTTAGTCCACCCAAATGGAAGGCACAACAAGGTCGGAGCACACGGTTGCAAACGCAATCATTGTGCCTAGTCCAAAGACTGGTACTGACATTGAAACATCGGGCCGAGTCAAAAACTTGTGGCCACGGTACACATTCATGGTTAGTTGCATTCGATGTCATGGGCTGTTCGGAGGTTCCACTGTGCATCCATCCGAACCGTACTTACCAAGAACTAGCCACAAAAGGAGAACGCCGAAAGCCTGTCGCAAATTTATTTGGTCCGTTGTCACGTGCCCCCATTGTAAGCAGCATGTAATGGACCACTTGCCATTATAATGGTCAGGTTTGGCTAGATTATAGCAAATATGTGATATTTTATCTAAGATATAGTGCAAATGTGTAAAATATTATGTACAAATACCCATTTTTGGCAATCTTTCAATGACACATGGGTGGCATTGGCATGGCTTATAACGGAAGTGTGAACAGCCACCCTTAACATGTATTATAAGGTTCTTATCACGTGCCCAAGAAATTTGCGACACCGTCGCGTCTATCACTGCATCTGCTAATATTGTTACAAGTGCAGGACGCGTGTCCTTCTTGTCCGAAAGTTCCAGGAGCCACAGGAAGTTATACATGACCATGTAATTGGGAGGCAGTACGCAGACTAATTTATGCAAGCATTACTGACAGGCCTGCCACTCGGTATTACTATTGGGCAGTTACACAAAATCTCAGAGCCCAATCAAAAAGTAGGACAACCACGGTAATCAGATTCTTTTTCTACACCGGCTCCGGGCCCTGATCTACATTTTCAGGCACCTCCGCATTCGGGCGGCTAAATCTTGAACGTTGACTCGTCAGCGCGTCAGACCTATAGTTCATGTCGATTCAGGTCTCAACCTGTCTCAGCCCGATAGTATGAATCTGTCGCAGCCCTGTGTTCGAGGCATATCATCATCTGCTCGGTGCCCATGTAACTTTGGGTTCGGGCATGACGACAGTGTGTTCGGTTCGGCGATTTGCTTTTCTTGCTGTACTGACCAACACAGGTCACCTCTGCCGTGGATTAACGGAGTTCAGAGAGCAACCATGGGGATTGAAGTAACAATATTTGGATACCAAATGTAGTGGCCATGACCCATTGGTGCGGGAACAGCTCTCCTCTCCCCGATCAGCGTGTCTTGGCCGAATCCCCTCTGTATCTCTGGCGTCTATTTGGCATAGCCGTTCGACCGTTGTTGGATCCAATTCCGTATGGTGTGTGCAAATTTAGTAATCTCGGCTCCGTTAGGGGCCTAGTGCTCAGAAAGGCTTTTAGTGCAGGCATAAGCCGGGTGTCTGCCCCCCATTAGTAAACCACAGGTTCGATTATGTATCCTGCATAAGGCTCACTCTCGTCACATAGCGTCTACATGCTCTGTAATACCATCGTTTTCAAACGTTTTTTTTGAGATCGTTCACGTTAGTGGTGGCGTCTGCATGCCCAACTGAGTTTAACGTACTGCAGCACCGCATCGACAGGCCTTCAGCTAGACTCCTTGGTGTTGCATCTTTGTACACCGTTTACTTCGAGTTCGGGCCACCCGCTTGTGCGCGACTAGGTGCTCTCTTTCCACATGTTTGGCTGGGGCGAAGAGCAAAGTTCGTGATCTATATCATTTTAAGTTGGTCGCATGCCTGGAGGTTGCCTGATATACCTTTACTCTGAGAAGTCATATCCTGCAGGCTCAGCTGACAGGATATCAACGCGCTTTGAGATGATATTAAGTCCTTCTCGGGGCATCTGGGGTATCGCGTTCATTCTTGTCCTGATGATTGTCACATGTATCAGCAATCAACTGGAGGGTCTGTCCACCTGGCCGACCTACCACCCACTGGGGGTTTAATAATGCGGCGCTTATCCCAGATAGTCCTGTCTTCACAGCTAGTGGCTTCAACACCAGGCTCCCACGTTACCGAAGTCAGTCACGATCCTTGGTACCATGGTGGATAGGAGGGTCACGATTGGGCTGACAAAAGGCGCTACAGTAAGTCCCATTTCTGGCAAACAATGGCCCTGATAGTTTTGCGTATACAAAGACTCCTTGAGGAGGAAAATGGTTGTTACCATGGACGAGGCAACCAGAAAAACTTCTTCAGTCAAGTAAGGTCTGTGACACGTCTCTTCATTGTCGAGTTATGGACCTGCGACTCACAGATGGCAAAATTCGTCATGGGTACTTATTTCCAACTTCAGCTTCTGATATGGGTCCCGGAAAGCTCTATCTGGATGGTCTAGCTGTGATCGTTCGTGCAGAAGGACAAATGAAGCTCGCCACAAAGTATGGCGAGAAGCTCCAGGTACCATATAAGCAGAAGCCAAAGCGTTCCGTTCGGTGTCAGTCGGATACATCCGATACGACGACGATGGTAATTGAAGTTGTAGACAGGTGGCTAAAAAACGGGACAAAAGATAGGGACAGAGAATCGTGGACTTGCACAAATCGCGCACATCTGTGCCGGCTCCACCGAAATCAGCTCCTGACCTCGTGGTATGTTGCGGTTGCGATGCTTGCGTCTTGGCTTTATCTAGTACTGAATGCAGGCAATGAAAGACGGTTTCTGACGTGCCAAGTTCGGCTGTCTGTGGGCTTATTTAACTCCCTCGGAGCTTTGCCAGGTGAGGAAAGACAACGCTAGCGTTGGCAGGCACCTCCAATGATGCATGGGTGTCATACAAAGTGATCCCAGACAATTCCATTCCACCCCTACAGGTATGCTAACACAACGTACTAGTGGGTCTATGCATGTAGTTATCAAAGGTTTCGTAGTCATATGATGTCTACGCGCACGAGGACGGCGACGAGACATTGATCAACTGTACATAAAAGTTCCGGAAATCCGCTATATTGTAATAGCGTGATTACGATGTGTGTGGTGCATACTTACTGCCAATGAGAACCATGTCATGCACTTATGCTACGATGCTTTGTGAGGAGCACAGTTTGTACCAATACTCTGAAATAAGTTAGTAATCTGATTATTGGGCTCGAAAGTCTTGATAACGGACCTGGAGTGGCTTTACTTTCCTGAACTCCGGCTGACAACGGGGCTTCAGCCATGACAACAGCGAATCCACTATTTCATGTTGGTTAGATTGGAAGGATAGACGATTTTCGTCTGCTCACTTGTGAAGGTGCCAATCAATGTGGCTAGAGTCAAACCGTGGTTAGAAATTATGGGGTGGAAAAAAAAAAGAAGCTATCCACCAGTGGAAAAACCAAGGGCCAGGATTATTGGTGGTGAAACGGATAGTTACATTGTCGTTCTGCGTTTGGCTTCCAAGCGACACTGTATCCCTTCGCACCGGATTTATGTAGTTGTAGGTGTTCTTGCCAGCTACACGAACGACATCAAATGCATGCTGTAATCAAGTATCAGAGAAATTCTGAACATCAATACAAGGATGCAACATACCCCGTGAAGGTGTATAGGGTGCTATTCAGCACAGCTTCCAGTCAGTCCACCGAGGGCACATCCCGTTGAAGCCGACTCACCGGACCACCCAGTGCACCCCCCGGGGTGAGATCAGTTGCCGGAATGCTGATTTCGATCGTCTTGTTGGCTGGCAACTCATAGACACTCCCGTTGGGAAGCAGTTGTGAAGGGTTCAGAGCACCACTAAGAATTTGAAGGAGTACGGGAAGTGGAGGGTCAACAAAGGCAACACCATCGATGGTGTACACTCCCTGAGCAGCGTTGATACCCGTGATGAGATTAATATTGACATCCGCGTTACCTTACCCAGGAGTACCAGGTACACCACTGCCATGAAGAGGATGAAGAGTGCTTTCATCAAACGGCAGAACGTACGGCCCTGGGTCCGTCGTGGGGTCCTGAATGGGTGCACCACCATACCTCAGAATGGCCGAGTTGAGTCCTCCGTCAAAGGTCTGATTAGGGAAATTGGACACAGATCGAATCCAGTAGTTGTCCACGGGTTGATCGGCAGTGACGACGACCGAATAACGCTGGCCCGCATGCACCGCAAGTGAGTCAACGACTACTGGCTCCACTTCGTTGCTATCTGCTTCGATAATCGTCATGCTGTGGCCATCGATTGTGAAGTTAAACCATGCGTCACAAGATGCCCCGATAATCCGGAACCGATACCTCTGCCCTTGTGTGACATTAAGGACAGCGAGTGGTGAAGACGGACCACCTGGATAACGACCAAGTCCATTGATCAGAGTAGAATCCGGCGTGAAGGGAGGGTTGTACAACAGCGGGGAGGGTTTGTGATACCTATACAGGACGAAGTCAACTAAAAGAAATGTTTTGCAAGATCCCAACGACGAACCAGTCAGAAAGTACGATGATGGTCGATTCTATGATGATCATCAATTAAGCTCAAACGAATGAGGAAATGACCCTACCATCATCAACGTCATACATATCAGCAAGGGGATCGTCTGGGTCATAGATAACCAGCGGTCCTCTTAATCCATCGCAGTACTGAGCCGACAAGTGCGAGTGATACCAGTATGTCCCGGCTTGGTCCGGTACAGTGAACCTATGCAAGAAGCTCCCGGTAGGCTGTATGGGGCACTGAGTAATCCATGCGGTTCCGTCGGCCCAATTGGACTGGTGCTGAAGGATGCCGTGCCAATGCTGTAAAAAATCCAGAGCGTCGGTTTGTCTGGTACCATCAAAGCACATCTAGTCGTGAACTGACGATGCTTGTTGTGATATCCATGGAGGTATCGTTCAGTAGGTCAGTAACATTGATCAAGAATTCGTCACCCTTGTGTGGAAGCATTAACCCCAGATGCGCTGGAAATAAGAAAAATGAACAGCACCTTTTGCGCTTGAATTAGAGGCCCGGGAAATGTCCCACCAGCAAGCACTGCCCTTTAAGGTGTCAAAACATGGACATTCCGACGTTCACAGGGGCATGACTTACGATCGAGAAAAGCCATCCGGTGAAATGACCCTATTCAAGATCTCGATGGTTGAGACGGGACCTAGGGCATTCTTGGATGGGGCGCGGTGTAATTGTGGCCCAATAACGGTTGCCGTTGCTAAATAAAAGTTAATCAAGCCAAACGCGAGTAGATGTACCAGAATGTGCATAATGAACATGGTAAGAATAACAGTGGGGACCAAGACGGTTAGGGCACCATTGCATGACCCTCACCTTTATGAGGTCTCAGCTCAGTGGATTCCGACTGCTACCCAACGCACAACGCCGTTTCGAAAAGGACATTACCCATCTTTGACATATCCTCATCCAGAGTGCTCGATGTCACAACAGTGATGCCACGCGGTATGCTAGCTGAATATGCGACGTCAGGGGATGGTTACATATGGCGCTGGCTGACACTCTCGCCGCAAACGTTAGGTCCCCGAGAATTTTTAAATCTGTCTAGTCAGATCTGTGGGTGGATGTAAAACGAGCTGCACTGAACAGGGGTGCAATTACGGAATCACCACTAACTTATGGCAATGCGGAGTACCTTGATGGTACAAGGTGACCGATCAAACAGAGTATTTACCTTCCTCCAAAGCTTTGATAATTCAACTTGACAAATGTTTGAGCACATTCTTTTTAACACAATCATTGTGATTGGCCGAAGCACCGGTACCTTGCAGGACCAGATCGAGGATTCAGAATATTGTGGCCACAGAACGCGTCGGTTGGTTGTGGTCGATGTCACTGATGGCACTGTGACCGTGACGAAGTTGCTCCGGGTTTAGGGGTAGTAAGGCATTACGCATTAACGCGTTAACCATCGTTTGTTCACAACATGCTATCTAACTCGAAATGGAGGATGGGGTAATGACGAGCTATCAGAATATTAATCATAGGAGATTGTGCCGAGCGAATCAGCTTCTGCTTTGCGAACAACGTGACAGCAGCACCACGGTAGTCGGGTTCTCTTCCTAGAATTTTAGGCACCGCTGTGTTCCGACGATCAAACGTTGCCTCGTCAGATTTCGACATGATGGTATGGGTCCCTTAGTGGTTTACTGTACCTGCGCCCGATTATGTAGTAAAGCACAGGTGAGATTACATGTCTTGCTTATTCGCCTCTGCATGCTTTGTCACATAGGTGTCCCCTCTATCTCGAACTCTTTTTGGACTGTTCAGGTTGGTAAGACTTAGAATGCCGTGTTGACGGTACTTGGGCTAGGTTCCTGGGCGTTGCCTCCTCCTAGATGGTCCCATCTTCGCCATGAGGGTGATCACTGGTTATCGGTCTCCTCTCTCCGGTTGGTGTATCTTGACCAAATCTCTCGCCACGATTCGTATCTTTGGTGTCTACTTGGCATATCCGTTTGACTGCTGTCGGATCCAATCTCATGCGATACCTGCGAAATCAGTTTTCGTCTTATTGGGGGCGTAGTGGAGACACAAGGTGGATATCTGTGCTCCATTAGCTAACTGCAGGTGAGGTTACATGTCCTGTGTAAGGCTCACTGTGGACCCATAGCGTTTGTTTGGCCCTGTTCCCTCTCAGCATGTACTAGCTTCCGACGATACCCCTCACTCTTCGCAGTAACGTGTACTGATTATACTGGGGATGGTGAAAAAACATCGACTCTAAGGTGTGTCATTCCATTATTTCTGCTGGTTTGGTATGTCTCATTTTCAATTTAGCTGTAACTCTGATGGCCCTCACGGTCGATGGAGCATGACTCCGTCCCTCGCTGTAAACAACTACTACTGTGTAGAGTTCTTGGGCTAAGATCGTAAGAGCCAGATCCAGGAGGTGATTAGGAAGAAATTAAGATTCGTGAGCATGCACTTTCTTTGCCTCGAGTCTAGAATTCCAGTATGACAGTCCTCTAGTTATGTAACTCGGGTCTTCCGTCGGTGGAGAATAGTCGGACCTTCTCTCAGTCCGTGATTAGACCTTCCCAATCGAGGTGTTCACGGGAGTGTTTGTGTGAAGCGCAACGTTCGCTTCCCCCTTTCGCGTATATGTCCATTTCCTTTAAAATAAAAAAACGCGCATGAATATCGTCTGTCCTCGTGTGTATTTCCTTGACTTCCATCTCTTTCCCTACTAGTTCCTCATAGACTATTGTCCACATTCACGTCTAGAATGGCCGGCTTGGAACCGGACCGCGAGATTCCTGTTGCTTTGGCAGAGGTCGAACGTCATGAGAAAATCACCTACGACTATGCTTTGCAAAAGAAGGGTACGACGTCAGATGCAATTGCCGATAAGGTTGATCCCCTTCGCGAGGGATCGGAGTTTCCAACCGAGGAAGAGCTCATCACTCTTCGCAGAGTGTCAGACACCATACCGTGGGCTGTTTACAGTTAGTTTTTATTCTTGTACATGTACCGGCGTCCCCTGACATACTTTGGCAGTGATCGCCGTCGTGGGACTGGCTGAGCGATTTTCTGTGAGTATTTGTTTTTTGTGATATTTGAAGTCGAACCCACTGTGGAATTTTGCGTCATGTGTAGTACTATGGTGTGTGTTCCTTGACTTTTCGTATCAGCTCTTCAACTTTCTTTCCCGTGATAGGTGCAACTGCGGTCTTCGTAAGTCTTGCTTCGTTCTTGCCGAATATTCGACAGTGCCTCACTAAGTGTGGCAGGTAAATTTCATTCAACAACCACTTCCACCCAATTCAACCACCGGCGCAGGCGGTTTGCATGGCCAATCTGGTGCTCTTGGAAGAGGTCAACAAATGTCCACGGGTCTCACGACCTTCTATCAATTCTGGTGTGTAATGCCCAGCGGGTGCTCACCTCACAACCAGACGTCTCACGTCTACTCAGGACGTACATAACACCTATCGCAGGTGCCTACGTTGCGGACACCTATTGGGGTCGTTACAAAACTGTTTGCGTGAGCGTTGCAATTGCCATGCTTGGCCAAGTTATCATGATTATCTCGGCCGTACCTGTTATCATCGGAGGCAATGCCTCTGTCAGTCTTTTTATTCTTTCTTTGATCGTCACCGGCATGGGGGCCGGCGGGTTCAAGTCCAATATCTCCCCTCTGGTGGCGGAACAGTACCGCCGGACAAAGATGTTTGTCTCGGTAACAAAGACAGGGGAACGCGTGATCGTGGACCCCAGCTTGACAACGTCTAGAATTTACATGGTCAGATGTGATGCCATTCAGTCCTTGTGATTTAGAGCTCATGTTGCACTAGTATTTTTATTTCTTCATCAACATCGGCGCGCTCATCGGTCAGGTGGGTATGGTATACGTGGAAAAGGTTCGAGTTGTATGGTGTTGCTATCTTCGTTTGATTGTTCAACCTTCCTGTCCAGTTCATCGGGTACTGGCTGGCCTATACGCTTCCGACCATTGTTCTACTGCTCTCTCCTTTGGGCTTGTGGTATGGACATGGCAAGTATTGCACTTCACCACCAACGGGTTCAGTGCTCGTCACTGCGGTCCGTGTCTGGCGATTTGCCATGCGCGGACGATGGTGTTGGAATCCTATCAAGACTGTTCAGAACCTCACCGCCGACGACTTCTGGGAGAGTGCTAAGCCAAGCAAGGTGGCTGGTGAGAAACCGGCGTGGATGAAGTTTGATGATAACTGGGTGGAAGAACTTCGGCGCGGGTTTAAAGCTTGTCTCGTATTCTTGTGGTTCCCGATTTATTGTGAGCTGCTGCTTGTGATGCATGGTGGGCGATGATGCGGAACGGAACTTGCAGGGTTGTCGTACAACCAATTGAACAACAATTTGACGTCGCAAGCTGCCACCATGAGCACACACGGTCTACCTAACGATGTTCTTCCTGACCTGGATCCTTTGGCTCTCATCATCTTCATCCCGCTGTGCGACTTGGTCGTGAGTACCCTGTCTCCTTCCCTGGTTATCTATGGTTTACGACGGCTCTGCCAGTTATACCCAGCTCTCGTCCAATGGAGGATCAATTTTAGGCCCCTGCAAAGGATCGCTTGGGGGTTCTATACCGGTGCTGCAGCAATGGTATGGGCGGCCGTCGTCCAGCACTACATTTACAAGGTAACCTCCCATGTTCCTATGTGAAAACATCTGATGGATACCTAATCATCAGACAAATCCATGTGGGTACCATGCCGGTACCTGTGTCGACAACAACGGGAATCCGTTGGTATCCTCCTTGGACGTATGGATTCAGAGCGGATCGTAAGTACTTGAGTTTTCGCTTCGTCTCTCTTTTCTGACAACAATGCACCCATGCATATCTTCAGATATATTTTGATTGCGTTTAGTGAGATCTTTGCTTCGATCACGAGCATGGAGTATGCGTTCACTAAGGCACCGAGGAACATGCGGTCACTTGTCATGTCCATGCTCCTCTTTACGAATGCTATCGCATCTGCCATGGGCGAAGCCTTCGTTTGTGAGTACCTTGTCGTGCATTGCTACGTGGGGTGCATACTGACCACTTGCGGTAGCCCTCTCGACTGACCCGCTGCTCGTCTGGAACTACGGTTCCATCGCTGTTATATGTGGCGTTTCTGGCGTCATTTTCTGGATCCTCGTGAGGAAGTTGAATTCTGAGGAGGATAGATTGAACAATATGGCTGAAGGACGGTTTGATTGATGATCTGGACGTTTAAAGTTTAGTTTTCTAGGGTTTAAGGCGGTAAGAATAAGTGATGCCTTAGTTACGCTCTGTATGTTTCCTGGAGTAACATTGTGTATCATTCATGATAGTGTTAGCGAATTGAACATTGGTCAACCGTGGGGTGACAAAAACGGTCTCGAGGTGACAGATCCAAACCATGGTTACCACGAGCCACTTCAAATTCTGCTGCAAGCACAGGGACGGTCATTAGTTCGAAATATCTATCATCATTGTAGTCGCGGTGGGATCAGATTTGCGTTGGAGCCGCTGGCGGCTGATTCGATAACCACTCCGAAGCCCCGCATAGTGTGCGATGACTAGACTAGTCCACGACAACATGAGCGTCCGCTTTGCTGCTCCCCCACATACCCACGACAACCTTCCCAACCGTCTCGCGTCCCATCCTTGAGCTTAGGTGAATGCTTATGTAAATTCAGAAGGCTACGCAGAAGTCAACAACTTCGGGTATTAGATTTCAGATCAAGCGCGAGCTCAGCGTTGTCGATATTCCTGGACGCCGTCAGGCCCAGGTCTGTAAGCGTCTTTTCCCCAAGCAGTATTCACCGTGGCAAATGCATTGAAGTACGACCAGACCACACATGCTATACATGGGCTAGATGTTACGAGCAAAGAATGGAATGCGTCTCTCGGCGCATCTGCCAGCTTGCATTTGATCATGGGTCTGAGTTGTAACAGCAGAGAGTTCTTTACCTTAAATTTTGCGTATTAGACAACATTATCAACCTCGATATTTTCTGGAGACCTAGTCCTGCCTACGTGGACAACGGGGCTGGATCAATCTTCGCTTCCGATAAATGCTGACATCGAATACGACCTCTACTTACTCTGTGCTTCCTCTTTTCACCGTTGTGTGTTACGTCGTCTATCCACTCAGATCTCGATTTCGGCGACGACTGGCCTACTTCTGGTGACAAGCGTGCAAGCCCCCCCCCCTTTATTTTCTCTTTGTAATGCAACACCCATTTGTCAGTAGACCTAGACGGTTAAAACAGCCGGCAGGAAGGCGGTGGACGGGCGATCGCGCGTTCAGGGATATAGTGGGGTATCGCTTGGTACAGGACCCCACACCGATTGTATCTAGTAATCAGTAGTGCTACACAGTAGTCTAGAGCTGAAGCTTGGAGCGCTCGGGGCTGGACACCGTGTGAAACCCAAACGACTCAAGCGCTCTAGTATTGCTCTAGTAACTCTGAATTTTGGCTTACATATGCACTTGCGTCATTTGAGACTCCGTGTTAGACGGTTCCGACACTTATGTACCAGGTGGTACTCTATATTTAAAGCCTACGTCCATATAACTAACTGATTTTGGACAATCCTCAGGTAACCTGTACCATAGCGATAAGCTCTGGACCTCAGTTAGGTGTCGCTTTGCACCCGGACAGGTTGTCGGATCGGCGATCTAAGGAAAACGGAGGAAAATGCCTTGCTTCTTTTGTTCATGGGGTTCGCCGTTGGGGCCGCATCAATACCGATGGGTGGGTGCCGTGATAGTTGTATCTTCAAATGGATCATGGCCAGTTTCATAGAATTTTGAAATCTGAGGTCGTGTCCTACCCTAATTGATTGCCGGATTTGCCCAGCTGTAAACTCGCACTCAACTTGCACTAATGAAACATGCCATATCACCGACACAACAAGTCGATGGTGGGAACGAGTGGTCTGAGGGACTGACTGGATGTTTACAATATGCGAGATGGTTGGGTAGGCGACTAAGCTTTCATTCCCACTATCATGTCCCAAAGGAAACGGACCCCATGATACAGAAAGCGGCAATCGAAGATTACTACCCTCTGTAATTGGCAACTACCAACTCCCATGGTTCATGGCTTCCCGCAAAACCGGTGCCAATGGCGCCCCAACGCCTGCAACAAAGGAGCTGCTCGTTGGCTTCGTTACTCGGACGGTAACAGGTAATCAGATTCGCAAAGCTCTGGTATGAAAAACGAACAAACTAGCAACTTCCTTTTGGACGGATGTCCTGACGTTATCATTTGCAGGAACATGAAGTCAATCCTTTTACCAAGGCATTGCGCACTCCACAGTACAGGAAGATACTCGAGACAAGGAAAAAACTACCTGTATACTCGCAGATGGACCGGTTCCTCAAGATGGTGAGTATCAAACTTTGGCTCCCATATCAGTGCCCCAGGTTGGGGCGTCTGTGAAAATCCTTCCCGGCTGTTGACCGCAAACATCATCCCGCTCGTATAGTTCAAGGACAATCAAATTATTGTCATCGTCGGCGAGACCGGATCTGGCAAGACAACACAGTGAGTGTCGCTCCAAGAAACATTTTTTTGTCTTGTCGTTTTGAACTGCCACCTATCGAATGGACTCTACCGATAGAATACCGCAGTTTGTCGCTTATTCGGATTTGCCCCATGCCAAGGGCAAAATCGTCGCCTGCACACAACCACGACGTGTCGCTGCGATGTCTGTCGCCAGACGAGTCGCAGAAGAAATGGATGGTAAGTCAGATAATGCCATGGATGCTTTAGATGTACTTATCATGTGGTAGTGGAGCTTGGTAGAGAAGTCGGTTACTGGATACGCTTTGAGGACATGACAGAACCGGGAAAGACGTTTCTCAAGTACATGACCGATGGTATGCTCCTCCGGGAGGCCGTGAACGACCCCGACCTGCAACGGTATTCCACAATCATCCTTGATGAAGCCCACGAACGGACTCTCGCCACCGATATCCTCATGGGTATCGTGAAGAACCTCGCCAAGAGACGACCCGACTTGAAAATTATCGTCATGTCCGCCACCTTGGATGCACTCAAGTTCCAAAAGTACTTTGGTCTTCATTCTGACTCGCAGGCACCACTGTTCAGGGATACCCGGTCGCACACATCCGGTGGAAATATTTTATACCCAAGAACCCGAACCCGACTACGTCGAGGCTGCCATCCGCACTGTTTTGATGATTCATCGTGCAGAGGATCCCGGCGACATTCTGCTTTTCCTGACCGGAGAAGAGGAGATCGAAGACGCATGTCGCAAGATCAAATTGGAGGCAGACGATTTGATCAATCGGGATCCAGACTCTGTCGGGCCTCTAGTCTGTGTACCGCTCTACTCTTCACTTCCGCCACAGCAGCAACAACGTATATTTGACCCACCCCCATCGTCGAAAACGCCATATGGTCCCCCTGGGCGAAAGGTGGTCGTATCAACCAATATCGCAGAGAGTTCGTTAACCATCTATGGGATCGTCTATGTCGTCGATCCCGGGTTCTCGAAGCAAAAGGCGTACAACCCTAGGATCCGTGTAGAGAGTTTACTGGTAACTCCAATATCGAAGGCTTCTGCACAGCAACGTGCTGGGCGGACGAGACCGGGGAAATGCTTCAGATTGTACACAAAGAAGGATTTCATGTCGGAGATGGAGGAGCAGATACATTCAGAGATTTTAAGGAGTAATTTAGCTAACACTGTGCTGGAACTGGTCAAGGCAGGGGTCAAAGTGAGTGTTCCTACCTGGGCAACGGGGTAGTTCATACTTTTTGACCATTTACACAGGATCTTGTAAGATTCGACTATGTGGACGCACCCGCACCAGAAACTCTCATGCGTGCACTCGAATTGTTGAACTATCTGGCGGCGTTGGACGATGATGGTAATCTGACGGCGCTGGGCACGCTCATGGCAGAGTTCCCGCTAGACCCTCAGGTGCGTTTTCGCACTGCGCGGTTAGACGGTTCCTTCCGTCTGATCACTCTTCCTCTAGTTGTCGAAGATGTTGATCGTCAGTCCGGAATTCAAATGTAGCAATGAAATGCTAACCATCACTGCGATGTTATCTGGTACGATCTCATCATTTCTCATGCGAGTGGCTCCCTGACCGAACGATATTCACAACAGTCCCAAATGTATGGCTCCGGCCGAACAACCAGCGTAAGGAAGCCGATGCAGCCAAGGCACTTTTCACAGTCCCAGACGGTGACCACCTTACACTTCTCAACGTCTACAACAATTATATCCAAAGTAAGCCTTTTACAGTACACTTGCCGCGTTCCCATCTCAATTCGTTTCTCGCGTCCTGCAGATCAATATGACAAGTCATGGACTTGGACTAATTACCTCTCTGCTCAGGCGCTTGCCTAGGCCGAGAACGTTCGTGAGCAACTCAAGCGGACAATGGAGCGCTTTGAGATCGAGTTCATATCCATCGGGGATGAGAAGCGATATCTTGCCATCCGGCAGGTTCTGTGCTGTGGTTTCTTTATGCAAGCTGCTCACAAGGAAGGGGAGAAGGGCAGCTACTTAACTGTAAAAGATAACCAGGTAACGTATTCCGGTAGCCAGGTTAACGACTTGCAGTTGATGGTGGCTCGGTTGTTTGCGTGTCAGGTCGTGAACTTGCATCCATCTTGTGGCCTGGACACGCAACCAGAATGGGTATTATTCAATGAATTCGTCTTGACGACTCGACCGTATATCCGGACTGTGACGGATATGCGCCCTGAATGGTAATTATACTTTACTCCATCCTGTCGCCAATCTCACCCAAGGCGTCGTAGGTTACTAGAGAATGCTCCCTTTTACTACGATGTTGAGAGCTTTCCAGACGGTGAGACCAAGAGAGCCCTTCAGCGAGTTGTGAACAAACGCGCTGGTAAGCTTAGGGGAAGCAAAGGGCCCGACAGCTCAGGTAGGAAACAGAGGTGATAAAGTTGTACACTTAGAACTTGTTTTTCTCTGTCAAGAATGTCCCTCTGTGATGCATCACATCGATATGCACATGCACTCGTAATCCCAGGAGGCATAACAGGCGACAGCCCTTCAAATTGATGTAAAAACACATGAAGTAACAAGCCCAAGGCAATAGACAAATAAGAAAACAGCAGACGATGCAAACTAGAACAGGGCCGTCCCGCTGACTGCCACCTTGTTTACCACGCCGGAGCGCTGCCCACGCCAATGCACTACAGGAAACAGCAACATACGAGCCGTGAAGACGATGTACAGTTCGAGCTGTACTAAGCTGTTGTAAGTGACGTGGCTGGTCGGATTTGCCGTGCGGAGTTGATTTAGAGGCATATGCGGGGATCGAGTCGACAAAGGCGTCTCATTTTCGGGTTTGAGTGACCTTGCAAACAAGGCGATTACAACCACGCTCCCCTGCTATGAATATGAGTAGGATGCTTGGGCGTGCGGCTCCTGGTAGTTACAGAAGTGTGCAAGGGATAGGCGTGTCGAGGATCGCCTTAACTGGATCACATGTTCATGGGAGGCGGTGAAGACAGTTCCGTTATGAGGTATTGTGCAGCTAGTCTTATCCATATCCAAAAGCTAAGGGGAGACTCAAAATACCCTGGGTAAGATATAGGGAATCTTAGTATATTGCGTGCGACGCGCTCTGTAATCAACTTACAAAACGAGGGTAGGTGGTTACATGAACCGTGTAGTCTTACATAATTGTAATTTCACGTACAAATTTTCGCGGATCGATACTGCGCGAGAAAACCTTTGTCCACATTATGGGGGTCGGGGACCCGTGTTCCGGTGATAACAAGTGTGTACTCTGTATTTGAAAGCCGCCGTTTATAAAACTAACCGATCCCGGATAATCTCCAAGTAACCTGTACCTATCGATAAGGTCTGCTGAATCGCAGTTAGACGTTACTTTGCACCTGGCGGGCAAGTCATTCGGATGGAATTCGTACACGCTTTGAAGTTCGACAGCGCAATTGTTCAGGCGCTCAAGAGTTAGAGTCGCAACATACCGTGGATGGGCTCCGTGGCAGATCATACCGGCAAATGGATCATGATAGAAATTTGAGGCCCCAGGTCGTCCCCCAATTGATCGCGGGGTTTTTTTTTTTAGCTGTGAACTTGCGCCAATGAAACATGTCGTATCACCGACACAACAAGTCGATTGTTGGAACGAGTGGTCTGGGGGACTGACTGGATGTTTACAATATGCAAGGTGGCTGGGGAGAACCTTACCGTCGAGCCATTGGCGACCCGTGCTTAAGTCTTCCCACCATGTCTGACAAGCAGACGGAACCATACGGAAAGCGGGAGTCGAAGATCACTACCCTTTGCGATTAGCAACCACCAACTCGCTTGGTTCATGGCTTCCCGCAGAACACGTACCAATCGCTCCCCAATGCTCGCAGCGAAGGAGCCGCTATTTGGCTTTGTCCCTCGGATGGCAACAGGTAATCAAGTTCGCAAAGCTCTGGTATGAAAAACGAACAAGCCAGCAACATCGTTTTAGACGGATGCCCTGACGTCGTTTGCAGGAACATGAAGCCAATCCTTTTACGAAGGCATTGCACACTCCACAGTACAGGAAGATACTCGAGACAAGGAAAAAACTACCTGTATACTCGCAGATGGACCGGTTCCTCAAGATGGTGAGTGTTAAACTTTGGCTCCCTCATCAGTGCCCCAGGGCGCCCATGAAAATCCCTCCCGGTTGCTAACCGCAAACGTCATCCCGCTCGTATAGTTCAAGGACAATCAGATTATTGTCATGGTAGGCGAGACTGGATCTGGCAAGACAACACAGTGAGTGGCGCTCCAAGATACATTTTTCTGTTTCAAGTCGCGACCTATCGAATGTTCTCTTTTTACCGATAGGATACCGCAGTTTGTCGCTTATTCGGACTTGCCCCATACCAAGGGCAAAATTGTCGCCTGCACGCAACCACGACGTGTCACTACGATGTCTGTCGCCAAACGCGTCGCAGAAGAAATGGATGGTGAGTCAGGTAATGCCAGGGACACTCCAGACGTACTTATCACGTAGTAGTGGAGCTTGGTAGAGAAGTCGGTTACTCGATACGTTTTGAGGACATGACAGAACCGGGGAAGACATTTCTCAAGTACATGACCGATGGTGTGCTCCTCCGGGAAGCCATGAACGACCCTGACCTGCAACGGTATTCCACAATCATCCTTGACGAGGCCCACGAACGGACTCTCGCCACCGATATCCTCATGGGTATCGTGAAGAACCTCGCCAAGAGACGACCCGACTTGAAAATTATCGTCATGTCCGCCACCTTGGATGCACTCAAGTTCCAAAAGTACTTTGGTCTTCATTCTGACTCGCAGGCACCACTGTTCGGGATACCCGGTCGCACACATCCGGTGGAAATATTTTATACCCAAGAACCCGAACCCGACTACGTCGAGGCCGCCATCCGCACCGTTTTGATGATTCATCGTGCAGAGGATCCCGGCGACATTCTGCTTTTCCTGACCGGAGAAGAGGAGATCGAAGACGCATGTCGCAAGATCAAATTGGAGGCAGACGATTTGATCAATCGGGATCCAGACTCTGTCGGGCCTCTAGTCTGTGTACCGCTCTACTCTTCACTTCCGCCACAGCAGCAACAACGTATATTCGACCCACCTCCGTCGCCAAAAACGCCAGATGGCCCTCCTGGCAGAAAAGCGGTTGTGTCAACGAATATCGCGGAGACTTCGTTGACTATCGATGGGATCGTCTATGTCGTCGATCCTGGGTTCTCGAAGCAAAAGGTGTACAACCCTAGGATCCGTGTAGAGAGTTTACTGGTAACTCCAATATCGAAGGCTTCTGCACAGCAACGTGCTGGACGTGCTGGGCGGACGAGACCGGGGAAATGCTTCAGATTGTACACAGAAAAGGATTTCATGTCGGAGCTGGAGGAACAGACACACCCGGAGATTTTAAGGAGTAATTTAGCTAACACTGTACTAGAACTGGTCAAGGCAGGGGTCAAAGTGAGTGCTCCTATCTGGGCGATGCGGCAGTCTAGTCATTTAAACAGGATCTTGTAAGATTCGACTATGTGGACACACCCGCACCAGAAACTCTCATGCGTGCGCTCGAACTGTTGAACTATTTGGCGGCGTTGGACGACGACGGTAATCTGACTGCGCTGGGCACGCTCATGGCAGAGTTCCCGCTAGACCCTCAGGTGCGTTTTCGGGATTGTGCGGTTAGACGGTCTTCCCAGTCTGATCACTCTTCCTCAAGCTGTCGAGGATGTTGATCGTCAGTCCAGAATTCAAATGTAGCAATGAAATATTAACAATTACTGCGATGTTATCTGGTACGATGCTTCATTTCTCATGCGAGCGGCGCCCTGACCGGACGGTATTCACAACAGTCCCAAATGTATGGCTCCGGCCGAACAACCAGCGTATGGAAGCCGATGCAGCCAAGGCACTTTTCACAGTCCCAGATGGTGACCACCTTACACTTCTCAATGTCTACAACAATTATATCCAAAGTAAGTCTTTTACAGTACACTTGCGGCGTTCCCATCTCAACTCGTTTCTCGCGTCCTACAGATCAATATGACAAGTCATGGACTTGGACTAATTACCTCTCTGCTCGGGCACTTGCCCAGGCCGAGAACGTTCGTGAGCAACTTAATCGGACAATGGAACGCTTTGAGATCGAGCTCATATCCATCTGTGATGAGAAGAAACGACATCTCGCCATCCGGCAGGTTTTGTGCTGTGGTTTCTTCATGCAAGTTGCCCACAAGGAAGGGGAGAAAGGCAACTATTTAACTGTAAAAGATAACCAGGTAATGTATTCCTGCATCCAGGTTGACGACCTGCAGCTGACGGTGGCTCACTTGTGTGGTTAGGTCGTGAGCTTACATCCATCTTGTGGCTTGGACACGCAACCAGAATGGGTATTATTCAATGAATTCGTCTTGACGACTCGACCGTATATCCGGACTGTGACGGATGTGCGCCCTGAATGGTAATTATACTTTGCTCCATCCTGTCCCCAATCTCACCCGCGGCATCATAGGTTACTAGCGAATGCCCCCTTTTACTACGATGTGGCGAGCTTTCCAAATGGTGAGACCAAGAGAGCCCTTCAGCGAGTTGTGAACGAACGTGCTGGCAAGCAAAGGGGAAGCAAAGGTAGGAAACAGAAACGATAAAGTTGTACACGTAGAACTTGTCTTTCCCTGTCAAGAATGCTCCCTCCCTGATACGTCACATCAATATGCGCATGTATTCATAGTTCCAAGAGGCATAACAGACAACGGCCCTTCAAATTAGTGTAAGAAGACAAGAAGTGACAAACCCAAGGCGACGGATAAATAAGGGAACAGCAGATGTTGCAAATTACAACCACACGCTCCTACTATGAATGCGAGCATCATGCTTGGGCATGCGGCTTCTGGCGGTTACGGAATTGTGCGAGGGCAGTCGGGGCGGATAGGGATATCGAGGATCGCCATGACAACGCATGCTCATGGGAGGCGGCGAAGACAGATCCGTCATGAGGTATCGAGCGGCGAATCTTGTCGCCTTGAGGCTTGAGCTATATCCAAAAATTGATCAGGGGTGACTCAAAACAGCCTGGGCAAGATATAGGGAATCCGTGCGGCGCGCTGGGATAAATCTACAAAACGAGGGCAGGTGGTTACATGAACCGTGTAGTTTAACACAATTGTAATCTCACGCATAATTTTCTCGTGCAAAGCAAAAGCGGAACGATTCTGTGCGAGAAAACCTTTTTCCCGCTTTATGGGACCCATGTTCCGGTGATAACAGGTGTGTACTTTGTATTTCAAAGTCGACGTCCATAAAACTAATCGATCCCAGGCAACCTGCATCTATCGATAAGGCCTGCTGAACCGCAGTTAGATCTTGCGTACTTTGTAGTGCCCGGTGGACAAGATGGGGTTCGCACGTGTTTTGAAATACGACGGCGCAATTGTTCAGGCGCTCAAGGGTTAGAGCCGTAACCTACCATGGGTGGGCTCCGTGACAGATCATACCGCCAAATGGTTTATGATGGAGATTTGAGGCCCCAGGTCGACGGGTCGTACCCAATTGATCGCGGGGTTTGCCTAGCCGTGAACTTCTGCTAATGAAACATACCATATCACCGACACAACAAGCCGATGGTTGGAACGAGTGGTCTGGGGGACTGACTGGATGTTTACAATATGCAAGGTGGTTGGGGAGAATCTTACCCTTGAACCATTGGCGACCCATGCTCAAGTCTCCCCACCATGTCTGACTAGCAGACGGAACCATACGGAAGGGGGGAGTCGAAGATCACTACCCTTTGCGGTTGGCAATCATCAACTCGCTTGGGTCATGGCTTCCTGCAGAACACGTACCAATCGCATGTCAACGCCTGTAGCACACGGGCCGGTCTTTGGCATCGTTCCTTGGAAGTGAAAGGCGATCAAGTTTGCAAAGCTCTGGTATGCGAAACGAACATGCTAGTGAGATATTCCTCGACGGATGCGCTGACGGACTATCCTTTGCAGGAACATGGGGTCAATCCATTCACCAAGGCATTCCACACACTTCAGTACAAGAAGATACTCGAGGTAAGGAAAAAACTAGCTGTATACTCGCAGATAGCCTAGTTCCTGAAGATGATCAGTGTCAAAGATTTGGGTGCTCTCTAATTCCCTTCCGCTTGTAGTTCAGCGCAAACCTGATTATTGACATGGTAGGCGAAACTGGAACTGGAAAGACAACGCAGTAAGTGGTACACCAAGACACGTTTCTGTCATGTCATTTTGAACTGCGACCTATCAATTTGGTCTCTTTTTATCGCGTAGAATATCACAGTTTGTCACTTATGCGGAGTTGCTCCATCCCAAGGGTAAACTCATCGCCTGTACGCAAGCACAACATGTCACTGCCATGTCCGTCGCGAAACCAGTCGCCGAAGAAAATGGACGGTGAGTCGGCTAATGGCAGGGATACTTTAGACATGGCTATCTACATAGTAGTGGAATTGAGTCGAGAAGTTGGTTACTCGATATGTATGACAGAACCGGGAAAGATGTTTCTCAGGTACATGACCTATGGTGTGTTCCTTCAGGAGGCCACGAACAACCACGACCTAAAACGGTATTCCACAATCATTCTGGACCAGGCCCACAAACGGACTCCCGCTAGCGATATCCTCATGGGTGGCTTAAAGAACCTCGCGAAGAGACGACCCGCTTGAACATTGTCGCCATGTTCGCGACCTTGGGTACACTCAAGTTCCAAAAGTACTTTGATCTTTATTCTGACTCGCAGGTACTGCTGTTCAAAGTGCCTGGTCGCATGCATCCTGTAGAGGTGTTTTATACTCGAGAATCAGAGCCCGACTACGACGAGGCTCCTTCGGACTGTTTGGATGATCCACCGTGCAGAGGATCCTGAAGACATTCTACTCTGCCTGACAGACGAAGAGTAAATCGAAGAAGCATATTGCAAGAGTAAACTGGACAGACGATTTGATCACTCAGGATCAGGACTCTGTCGGGCCTCTGTTCTGTGTACCACTCTACTCTTCACTTCCGTTGCTGCAGCAGCAGCGTATATTCGATCCACCTCCACCGCCGACAACACCGGACGGTCCCCCTGCAGGAAAACGGTCGTATCAACGAATGTCGCGGAGAATCAGACACACCCAGAGATCTTAAGGAGTAATTTATCTAGCACGGTACCGGAACTGGTCAAGGCAAGAGTCAAAGTGAGCTCTCCTCTCTGGGCGGTAGTCTGCCGTTGCTGAACATTTGAACAGGCTCTCGTAAGATCCGATGATGTGGACACCCCCCTGCCGGAAATCTCATGTGTGAACTTGAAATTTTAAACAATTTGGCAGTGTTGGACGACGACGGCAATCGGACGACGCTGGGCACCCTCATGGCAGTGTTCCTGCTAGACCCTCAAATACGTTCTCGGATTGTGCTGTCGAAGATGTTGACTGTCAATCCAGAATTCAGATGTGACAACGAAAATATTAACCATCACTGCGATGTTGTCTAGTAGGGTTCTCCTCGTTTCCCATGCAACGGACGTCCTGACTGAACAATCTATCAGTTCCCAATACATGGCTCCGGCAGAACAACCAGTGTAGGGAGGTCGACGCAGCCAAGGCACTTTTCACAGTCCTAGATAGCGACCATCTTACACTTCTTAACGTCTACAACAGCTATATCCGGAGTAAGCTCCATGTTCAAGTGAGAGTCGTCAGTTCCCCAACTCAATTCGTTCCGCGTCCTGCAGATTAATATAATGATTCATGAGCTGGAACTTGCGTCCTGTTTGCTCGGGCACTTCCAGAGGCCGAGAATGTTCGTGAGCAACTCAAGTGGACGATGGAGCGCTTTGAAATCGAGCTCGTATACATCGCAGATGGAAAGAAGCACCATCTTGCCATCGGCCCGCTCTGTGCTGTGGTTTCTCCGTGCAAGTTCCCCACAAAGAATTGCGAGAAGGGCGGCTCACAAGATAACCAGGCAATGTGTTTTCATATAAAAATTAGGTTGTCGACCTGTAGCTAATGGCGGCTCGTTTGTCTGTGTCAGGTCGTAGTATTACATCTGTCTTGTAGCATGGACACACAACCAAAGTAGGTAATACGCAGCGAGTTCATTTTGAAGACTCGACCGTATATCAGGACTGTCATGGAAGTCCGCGCCGAATGGTAGTTTTGGAGTCTACTTCATCGCGTCATTACCTTTCTAACCTACTTTATCATAGGTTACTGGAGAATGCTTCCCTGTACTTTGACTTGGCCACCCTCCCGGAAGATGAGACGGAGAAAGCCCTCTGGCGAACTGTGAACGAGCGCCTTGGATGCGAAAGCCCAACAGTGCAAGAAGGAAACAGAGACGATAAAAACTTTGGTACACTCAGAATTTGTTATTCCCCTGGCATAATCCCTCTGGGCGTCCGTGGACGCGACGGGGACAAACAAATGATGTGATGAATATGTCATTCACAGAGAAACTCGATATCATTGCAACGGACCGCGACTGTGTGACGCCTAGTCGATGTCTGTAACTAACGCAGTGCAAAATACATGTTTCTGGCCCACTCCCTCCTCTCTCATCTTCCCCATGGTCTGCGTCCCTCTGCAATACCAGACGCTCGAACGTGTTTTCGCACCAATGAAACTCCCACACGTCAGTGACGTCTGGAACCAAGTGACGCGCGCACTGACCGGCACCGTCCATGGTCCATGTGAATCTGTTATCACAGGAATGGTACGCGGACAATTTTGTCCCGAGAACCATCCTCCCAACAATAATAGGGATTGCGTGGGGATGGTGACTTTTTGGCACGGACCGAGACAACGACAACCGAGCCGGTAAAAACACAAACAAACCATTTCCCAGACCTGGACTAGGATAACGTCAAGGAATAATCTTACTCCGAATCCTGTCAAGGACTATCCCTCTATGACGCATTACACTCAAAGGCGCATTTGCCAGCTAGTCCCAGAAAGCAGAACAGACCTTGAAATTATGTTAAAAACACATGGAGTGACAAGCAAAAGGCGACGACAAATAAGATAACAACAGATGAAGCAAATTACAACCACGTCCCCCTACTATGAATGCGGGTATGATACTTGGGCATAGGGCTTCTGGTGGTTACGGCAGTGGTGTGAGGGTGGTGGTGGCGGGTAGGCATGTTGAGGATCGCCATGATTGGATCGCATGTTCATTAGAGGTGAAGACGAATCCGTCATGAGGTATCGCGTGGCAGCTTCCTCGCTAGAAACGGGAAGAAGCAGAAAGGCCATTAGGGAGGGGATAAAAGTCTGTGAGGTGGCGGTACCCAAATACAGTTCTGAGCAAGTCATCCAGCATGGCTTCCTTCTTCATCTTCTCCTCCTTTGCTTGTGCTCGTGCCACCCTGGAAAATCACATTTAGCTATGTAGTGTGTCCAAACTCTAGCCCAAACATGTACCTCAGCTCCTCTAGAAGAGCAGCGTGCGTTTCCAATGCATAACGCATCTTTGCTTTCTGGATGATATATTTGACCAGACTAGGTGACCGGCCCATCACCAAACCAGTTTGTGGGTCCATGAAACGAACGAGATGGGGAGGTAATCCGTCATCACCATCGTCGTCTTCCATGCCGTCTTCGTTGTGGCCGTCTTCTTGGCCAGGTGGAGGGTGAGAGTCAAAGTAATCTGCACCAGGAATGCCAACTTCTGAGGGTGATCGAGGCTCGACCTTAAAAGTGTTAAATCCGGAGGTGTCCGCAGGCCCGGAAGTCGATAGGCCATGAGCGGGACTTGGCTGTGGGGAATCTCCGCGTTTTCGTTTCCGGGAACCGCCACGTCCAGAGGGAGGAGGAAGCATGTTGTGCTGAAGGCGCATGTGTTTTGCAAGTGCGTCTGAGCGGGTGAAAGACTTGTCGCATTCTATTAACGATGGGGCTGTCAAACCGGAGAGCCAACGATGTGAGGAGAGGGGAACCCACCGGGGCGAGAACAAGTGAAGGGCTTTTCGCCGGTGTGCGACCGGATGTGGGATATAAGAGCGAACCGCGACGTCTGCGCAAGGCCGCGACGACTGCAAGTGGCCCATTCGCACGTGTAATTCGATTTGTGCACGCCGATATGTGCTAGTAAGACCAACAGTCGTTAGCTAGGGGATGGTATGTAGGCCCCCGCAAGCGCACTCACAACTATGGATATGTTCTATGAGAGTGGGCAGGTGGGAAAATACATCACCGCAGTCCTCCCATAGACATGTTACGGTGTCACCGGGGTCGGCTGGCGGTGCGGAAGATGGTCCTGGTGAACCACGTTTCTCCACAGGGAGTGCGGAAACCTCGCCTGCCTCGCTAGCGGAGGACGAGTCATCGAGGATGACCGAGGACTGTGAGAATGACGGCGACGGTGAGCGCGGCTCAGCTGGTGACGTTGCGTGGGCCATCGTCGAGCGTTGAGTTTGCAGACCCGAGGCAACGACAGCCTGTTTGCCGTTGCTTGGTCAAACTGGCCCGTTGGTTAGTGGGCCAACCAAGCAACGACCACTCAGATCCAGTGGGTAGTCCAGACAAACTGCCTCAGGGAAAGACTCTCAGAATCAGCCAGAGAAACCGTCTACCCTGGCGTACACCCAGAACTATCAGTGCAGGCCCAGTCCATAATGTCAGGGGTTAATCATGTAGTATTTGCGACTATTTGTTTCTCGTCGATTAAGGCGTGACGCTGGGCTTGCCAGTGCAGTGCGACGCCGACGACGATCATGGCATATCCAAATACACCGTTCATCCAGATGACACCAGGACCGTCTGCACCCTCTACGCCAATTTCCGCACCGCGAGGGCGTGGGACAGGTGCAAAACGCGGTCGTAAACCTCGTGGCGCGTTCCCAAACGTTGCTTCGGATACTGGCCGAGCAACTCCTCAACAACCACAAGCGAGTTCGAGTGCATTCACACCTCTACAATGGGCGACACCTGCTGCAACTGCATCGCCGTCTGCTGCTGTACCCCAACCCTACTACAACAGCGGCGACTCCTACCGCTGCAGGCGACATCTTGATAGACAGCGGCGATGAGGAAATCATCCTGGCCACGGAGAAGACTGTCACTGCTGGTACTGTTCCTGCGGCTGGAAATCCTGCCGTCGCAATTACAAAACCTGAAGGTGGTGACGACGACGGAGAGGATGAGATTCTACCCGCTATGGCAGACGATGACTATTCTGCACAACTCTCCTGGCAGAGCGAAAGTAAAGATAACTTGAAGTTTGTACCGCACGATCAGAATAAAACGATTTTTTGTTTGGGCTAATTCATCGTTTGCGGTAGAGTCCTCATGGACAATTTCAGTGCTGCTCAGTATGATCGGTTCGAAGCGTACAGGAGGCATGCGTTACCAAAGCAAGCCATTCGAAGAGTGCGCATGTTGTAGCAGCAGTCGAGAATGCACTGATGTGTGGTCTAGGTAATACAACAGACGACTGGTCAGCAAGTCTCCCAACCCGTGGCACAAATAATAGCAGGCTTTGCCAAGGTGTTTGTAGGGGAGATAGTAGAGAAGGGTATGAAACATTGTTGGTGACGTTCCCGTTCCTTGGCTAACCTTGCCCTCGTAGGCCGGGCAGTTCAGGCACGACGAGGTGAAAGTGGGCCACTTTCCCCCGACCATCTTCGGGAGGCGTATCGGCTATACCAGGCAGAGGCAGGAAGAGTGGGTAGTGCTCGTCCTGGTAGAGGTCGGCGGTTATTCCATCGATAACACAACGCATGATGTGGTGTGCCCTTGCGTACATAGACGGTGCAGCGGGAGACTATACTACTATAGGATCAGATTCTGTATATCTTATCCACGTGGTTCAGTGCAGCATTAATGGGGTAGTGGTAACCTGGGTCGTTGCCATCGACCCGCCGGGGGTTCGATTCCCTCTTAATGCAGTTGATATTTTTGTCCTTTTTTGTTGGCAAGGAGATAGTGTAAGCAGCTGCACAGCCACTACCATGCTCATGTGACATTCCTGGCCACGCATTTTTGTTGGACCCAGCTCCATCACTCGGCCTTCTCCCGCTCTCTCGAACGAAGAACTACACGAGGCTCATGGCTTCCCGGAAAACCGGTTCCAATGGCACCTCAACGCTCGCAGCGAAGGAGCCGCTCTTTGGCTTTGTTCCCCGGATGGTAACAGGCGATCAAGTTCGCAAAGCTCTGGTAAGAAAAACGAACTAGCTAGCATCATCTTTTTGGACGAATGTCCTGAGGTTATCATTTGCAGGAACATGAAGTCAATCCTTTTACAAAGGCACCCCACACGCCACAGTACAAGAAGATACTCGAGACAAGGAAAAAACTACCTGTATACTCGCAGATGGACCAGTTCCTCAAGATGGTGAGTGTTAAACTTCGGCTCCCATGTCAGCGCCCCAACTCGGGCGCCCGTGAAAATTCCTCTCGGATGCTAACTGCGAACATCATCCCGCTCGTATAGTTCAAGGACCACCAGATTATTGTCATGGTAGGCGAGACTGGGTCTGGCAAGACAACGCAGTAAGTGGGACACCAAGAAACTTTTTTTTGTCTTGTCATTTTTGAACCGCGACTTATAGACTGGTCTCTTTTCACCGATAGAATACCACAGTTTGTCGCTTATTCGGACTTGCCCCATACCAAAGGCAAAATCGTCGCCTGTACGCAACCACGACGTGTTGCTGCAATGTCTGTCGCCAAACGAGTTGCCGAAGAAATGGACAGTAAGTCAGTCTGGTATCATGGACGTTCCAAACATACTTATCCACGTCGTAGTGGAACTTGGTAGAGAAGTCGGTTACTCGATACGTTTTGAGGATATGACAGAACCGGGGAAGACGTTTCTCAAGTACATGACCGATGGTATGCTCCTTCGGGAGGCCATGAACGACCCCGACCTCAATCGGTATTCCACAATCATCCTTGACGAGGCCCACGAACGGACTCTCGCCACTGATATCCTCATGGGTATCGTGAAGAACCTTGCCAAGAGACGGTCCGACTTGAAAATTATCGTCATGTCCGCCACCTTGGATGCACTCAAGTTCCAAAAGTACTTTGGTCTTCATTCTGACTCGCAGGCACCACTGTTCAAAGTACCCGGTCGCACACATCCGGTGGAAGTATTTTATACTCAAGAACCCGAACCCGATTACGTCGAGGCCGCCATCCGCACCGTTTTGATGATTCATCGTGCAGAGGATCCCGGTGATATTCTTCTTTTCTTAACCGGAGAAGAGGAGATCGAAGACGCATGTCGCAAGATTAAATTGGAGGCGGACGATTTGATCAATCAGGATCCGGACTCTGTCGGGCCTCTAGTCTGTGTACCGCTCTACTCTTCACTTCCGCCACAGCAGCAACAACGTATATTCGACCCGCCCCCATCGCCGAAAATGCCAGATGGCCCTCCTGGCAGAAAAGTGGTTGTGTCAACGAATATCGCGGAGACTTCGTTGACTATCGATGGGATCGTCTATGTCGTCGATCCTGGGTTCTCGAAGCAAAAGGTGTACAACCCTAGGATCCGTGTAGAGAGTTTACTGGTAACTCCAATATCGAAGGCTTCTGCACAGCAACGTGCTGGACGTGCTGGGCGGACGAGACCGGGGAAATGCTTCAGATTGTACACAGAAAAGGATTTCATGTCGGAGCTGGAGGAACAGACACACCCGGAGATTTTAAGGAGTAATTTAGCTAACACTGTACTAGAACTGGTCAAGGCAGGAATCAAAGTGAGTGCTCTTATCTGGGCGATGTGGCCTATGCGTTCTGAACGTTTACACAGGATCTTGTAAGATTCGACTATGTGGACGCACCTGCGCCAGAAACTCTCATGCGTGCGCTCGAACTGTTGAACTATTTGGCGGCGTTGGACGATGATGGTAATCTGACGGCGCTGGGCACGCTCATGGCAGAGTTCCCACTAGACCCTCAGGTGCGTTTTCGGATTGTGCGGTTAGATGGTTCCTTCAGTCTGATCACTCCTCCTCTAGTTGTCGAAGATGTTGATCGTCAGCCCGGAATTCAAATGTAGCAATGAAATGTTAACCATCACTGCGATGTTATCTGGTACGATCTCATCATTTCTCATGCGAGTGGCTCCCTGAGCGAACGGAATTCACAATAGTCCCAAATATATGGCTCCGGCCGAACAACCAGCGTAAGGAAGCCGATGCAGCCAAGGCACTTTTCACAGTCCCAGATGGTGACCACCTTACACTTCTCAACGTCTACAACAATTATATCCAAAGTAAGCCTTTTACAGTAAACTTGCGGCGTTCCCATCTCAACTCGTTTCCCGCGTCCTGCAGATCAATATGACAAGTCATGGACTTGGACCTAATTACCTTTCTGCTCGGGCGCTTGCCCAGGCCGAGAACGTTCGTGAGCAACTCAAGCGGACAATGGAAGCGCTTTGAGATCGAGCTCATATCCATCGGGGATGAGAAGAAACGACATCTCGCCATCCGGCAGGTTCTGTGCTGTGGTTTCTTCATGCAAGTTGCCCACAAGGAAGGAGAGAAAGGCAGTTATTTAACTGTAAAAGATAACCAGGTAACGTATTCCTGTAGCCAAGTCGGCAACTTGCAGCTGATGGTGGCTCACTTGTCTGTGTCAGGTCGTGAACTTGCATCCATCTTGTGGTCTGGACACGCAACCAGAATGGGTATTATTCAATGAATTCGTCTTGACGACTCGACCGTATATCCGGACTGTGACGGATGTGCGCCCTGAATGGTAACTATACTTTACTCCTTCCTTTCGCCAATCTCACCCACGGCATCATAGGTTACTAGAGAATGCTCCCTTTTACTACGATGTTGAGAGCTTTCCAGATGGTGAGACCAAGAGAGCCCTTCAGCGAGTTGCGAACAAACGCGCTGGTAAGGCTAGGGGAGCCGCAGGGCTCGACATTCCAACTAAGAAACTGAAGCGATAACGTCGTATACTTAGAATTCATTGTTTCTCGACCTTAGGGTAGTATGTATCGCGGAAGTTTATATTACTGTAGCGTGCTACAAAGTTCAGATATCTCCCATATGCAATTTGTATGAACAGTTTCGGATAGGTAACAGTGGTCTCCATCCCTTGGCGTAAGCAAGGTATTTCTTGGGAAGTAAAGCAGCCTGTGATTAGGTTGATGATGTTGGTATGATTTGGGACGTTGGAAGACCCTAGTAAATGTTTCAGTGATCAACCGGTCATCTGCTTTGGCTCCGGCAGGGTACATCATAGGATGTGTCCTCTGCATACTTTCTTCGTATCTGTGCTTGTAGCTAAGTAAACAGGGTTCAAGTTGGCACCGGGAAGTCCGGGATGGACGCTTATATGGAAGTCCTACGGATCCAAGCCTGGTGTGATACTAATAGTACTGTGCAGTACCGCCGTTGACGAATATTATTATTCGGCACGTTGGAAATAGGTTCCATGCAACGAAGTCCGACCTAATAGGAATCACGGATGTCTGCAACTATGAGGGACCAGGGGTGTTGTCCGACATCGATCATCAAAAGCCACCCAGACCGCCGTCATCTTCATCCAAGTCTCCTTCCTCTATTTCCTTGGCGAGCTCCCTCTCACGTTCTCGGGCTCCCTGCGCGGCGGCCAGTTCTTTCCGGTGAGCGTCCTGGGGGTAACGCATTGCCTAAAACATCCAGTTAGCGACGAGCGATTAACATGGCAGATCGAATATGAAGATTTACCTTCACACTCTGGTTGTGGAGATCCATGCAGTACGCAATTCTTCGCATGTACACCTCACTGACGTCAGGTCCATATCCATTCTTTCTACCTTCACATTCCATCCAACCTTTTTCATGAATAATCCGACCGTCGATAACGCCATCACGGATAGCCTTTCCAACGATGTATTCCGCATCTTCTTCGGAGTCAAGGTGGAGCTTGAGACAAATGTCACGCAAGGAGATGCGTGAATACGATAGGGAGAGGCGACGGATACCAGTCTTAATGACGTTCTGCCGGAGACGAACGATCAGAGTGTATGTTTTGTCTGCTTCGAACTGTGCCGCATGCTTCGTCAACGTTGCCTGGAACTCGGAGAGGGAGCCCGTGCGGACCACTGATAGGTGGATTACTGAAGGGGTAAAGGACATAGAATGAAACTGCACATACCCTTGACGATGTCAAAATAGGCAGCGAGCGCTTTCTCGAGGACGGGGTGCCTAAATATGCTACGATCGGGAATGTCTCCCATCAGCAATTCAACAACCACGAAAAGCTTGTGCACGGCTTGGTAGAAACCAGGCGCTGTTTTCGCAGGTGGTGCACGGCGAATGGCTGCTTGCAAATTCGTGTGAGCAGTGGTATAGTTTAATTGTACTGCCTTTATGCGCCCCAAGAAGTAGTGGTACCGAGCAAATTGGGGGTTACTGGCGGAGGTAGGGAATGTGGTTTTTGAAACCAGTTTATCTGCCTGATCGTACAAGTTGTAATGGAGATAGCTTCGGAGAAGACGGTTAATGAGGGAAGCTTGCGTATCATCGTCATGACGCAATGCGGCTGTCCGCTGAGCCGCCAAAAACAGTCTGAAATACAGACGGAATTTAGTGTAAGTTGCGACACAGACAGAAACACTTACGGTCGCGCGTCGGCGAGTTCACCACTTAGTTCGTACGATCGTTCGACAGCGAACCATATTTTCGCAGCAATTGGATCCACACTTCTGCGATTTAGCGCTTGCATTTTGTCTACTGTCTCGTTGGACAGTTGGATGGATTTGGCGTAATTCTCCTTGGAAGTGTGGAAGTGGTGAATGATGAGAAGACGAAGGTATATCTCCACTTCGGGAACGGGGTCAGAGGTAGGTTTCGAAGGCGGTGTACTTGGGGGGTAGGCAGTAGAATCGACAATCCATCTCGGCCTCTGTAGCTGGGGGCAGCCAGGTAAGTAGCTTCGCCTTTACGGCCGAGTCTATAACCATAGCACATAAATATTCCGTACAAGAGATGTAAACTTATCGATATAACATACCTGCTGGGTAGTTCTCTTCTATGGCATCTCGCAAGACCTTATCGTTAGTGCGTTTCCTGAGCGCAGTGAGTGATCGCAATACACGGTGAGTAAACCGCGGTTCAAGCTCGGACACGGCTCGCTCGATAAAGGCGATGTTAACTTTGATTTCGGCTGTCGGCGTGAGGGTCTTCTCCTCGTTCTTTTTCTCCCCATTCTTCTTTTCCCCGTCCTTTGGTGGTTTCGCGTCTGTACTGGCCATGGTTGCTCTGTCTGATCTGAACGCAGTCCTCGCAAGTGACGCGTCCCTTCCAACCCAAATTGGGAAGGCAGGTCAATGCTCACGTGATGTTCGTTTCTGGACAGAACCAAAGCCCTACTGCGAAATACACATTATAGACGAGCCAGTTATTGGAGCTGCCGGATGACATGGAAGAACACAGAAAGAGATCTATAGACTTACATTGTTGCAGAGGTCCCCCCCCTCAACAATCTGCGGTGGTAAGAAAATGGTCGCTGGCCAAATTAGGGCATTACATAAGACATGGTGCTTGCGCGTCCATGGTTTGCGGTGAGACGCGTTTGCAACATCCCTCTGACAGCCATGGACCACTTTCCTACCAACTGGGGTCGCCCTGTAAGTGCAGAATTCCTTGCTTGTGAGGAATACTAATGGTGGGCTGTCGTCGTAGAGAAATGACATGTTCGATGCCTATGGTACCTATCCCATCCATCAGAGGCCCGACAATCATCCCAAGGACGCTTTCGCTGACAGTGTTCAGCGTACACAGTATGGCCACACATCTGTATATTCATGCGCATCTACTTAGACCATCCACAGGCAGCCGATCGTTACCGGCACGAGTGTGCTGGCTATCAAATTTAAGGATGGGATCATGATGGCAGCGGACAACCTCGGTTTGTCTTCTCATCGCTTCCAGACCATCCATTGTTGAACATTATTCTACAAAAAGCATCGTATGGCTCCCTCGCTCGCTTCAAGGACGTTCAACGTCTCCATCCCGTTGGGAGGTATACCGTTATCGGTGCCGGCGGTGACATGTCCGACTTCCAACACATCCAACACATCCTCGAAGAAGTGCAAATAGCGGAGAGCACTCAGCAGGATGCACACTGAACTCGGGCCTGTAGAAATACACGAGTACATGTCGCAGGTCATGTACGCGCGGCGTTCGAAGTTGGACCCTTTGTGGAACTCTCTCCTCATTGGCGGGTTCAAGGATGGAAAGAGGTATGTATCTTCTCTTGAAGGAGCTGCGATGAAAATGGTTGATCGTGCCTGATACAGGTTCTTGTCATATGTCGATTTGCTTGGGACGACGTATTCAGCTTCGACCCTTGCCACTGGCTTCGGAGCCTACATTGCACAACCGCTACTCCGCAAAGCAGTAGAAGGGCACGAAGATGATCTCACAGCAGAGCAAGCACAAAATATATTGGAATATTGTATGCGCGTTCTCTTCTACCGCGATGCTCGAAGTCTGGACAAGGTACGTACATCATTGACTCGTCCTGTCTACGATATGCTGAGATAGTCGTTGTAGTACCAAATTGCAACCTATCACTGCGGAAGGCGTGAACATTTCGGGCTCGCTGAAACTGCAGACATCGTGGGACTTTGCCGAGAACATCAGAGGGTATGGCGCTCAGACCCAGTAGTATGTCGAATCTTTGTATCACCGCACTGAATTCCTTGTAACCATTGACTCAACGTAAAAACAACAACTAAACGAGCGATCTTTGCCATATACGGGACGGTCCATCACTACGCAACAAATGTAGAAGAATATTACCTCGCCCTATCCACTAATTATCGAAATGCTCCGTGAACCTCCAGTACGGAGGTGGTGAATTGTTCACAGGTGCGTCAACTTCGTCACCGCTGTGCCCCGAGGAAGAGGACGTCTCGCTATACTCCCGTGGCGAGGATGATTGCGTAGGGGCCGCCGGGAGTTCAGTAGCGCTACTAGAAGCTACGTTTCCTGTGTTATCCGGGATCGTGACCGAGGGACCCGCGGTCGGCGCCTGTTCCACGATGGCTTGCTGAGACTGAACACGATCTGTGTGTTGCAATATGGCGCGATGAGAGTGAACGCGGTTTGCGTGTTGCAAGATGGCGCGAACACGGGTTGTGAGCAGTCTTGTTTCATCCACCGCAAACACAGGAGGCCATGTTATGTGTTCTTGGCTGTGTTCACTGGGGCTGCTAGAAGTTACGATTCCTGTGTTATCCGGGGATGTGAAAGACGGGCCTGCGATCGTTTCCTGTTGCAAGGTGGTTCGACGAGAGCGAACACGGTTCCTTTGTTGCATGGCCGCCCGAACACGGTTGATGAGCTGTCGTCTTTCATCAGTCGAGAACAGGGACTCCGACTCATCACGCCGTCTGCCAGGAGCTCCTGTAGAGTTTTCCTGCTCCCGGCGGGTGTCAGGACCGCGTCCTCTGGAATTCATATAGAGGTATTCATCAAGAGCACTATCCGAAGACGATGAAGCCAGTCGGCGGCTATCACTAGCATCATGCCTGTTTCGCGAAGCATCACTCTCACTCAAGGAACGAACCCTGTGCCTGGCCCTCCGGCGTCGCGGACGCCCACGGGAGCGGGACGACGAGCTGCCCTGAGTGGAGGGAGAGCTTCTTCCCTCCCGGCTGGATTCGCTGTCTGTCTGCGAGGGGAGTTGGTAGGTGAGCTTGCCTCCTCACTTTGGGGTATAAATACGTATGCTTACCTGGTCGGAATCAGAGTTGAGAAACCGATATCTGATTCTAGGTTGCCCAGACGACGCAATCGCAATTGGGTTACTCCGCGGAGGGTAGTTCGCTGCCGAAGGTGCGTTATTGTCGAACGGGTTGGGCTGCTCCAGCGGGGGGTTGAACGGGTTGGACTGCGCTGGCGGGGAATTGAGTGGGTTAGGGCGTTCTGGCGAAGGATTGAACGGGTTGGGCCCTTCCGGTGGGTCATTGAACGGGTTTGGCTGCTCGGACGGGGGATTGAACGGGTTGGGATGTACTGGTGGGGAAATATCATCAGGAACCTGCTCGTGGACTCTGAAATCTTCCTCGAGTGCTATTCTTCGAATGTACGATATGCGTATTTGACACAGCAGCGACACGAAAATTGCAGTCACGCCAGCCGATACACAAGCCACAAAAACGAGCGCCGTTCGCATGTCGGAGAAGATCTAGCGTTAGCAGTGTCAGCCTTGTTTCGTGGTTTAATCGTGAACGGCCCACAGTCTTGAGCCAGTCGGCTGGGGGATTGTTGGCAGCACTGACGCATAGCGAAAGATGGAGTAGGATGACCGACGTCCACCTGTAGCGTTTCATGACACAGCGACGCAGAAGGGAGATTGACTGCTTCGTGATGGATCGCGACAAACCTTACTTGCCCGAAAACCGTATGTAATCTGGTGAACGACGAACAGGTCAGCCACCAGGGAACACATTTGATCGTGAACGCAATTGATGAGGGTAAGAAATCCAGACGCATGGAAGGGAAAATATATGGCCCTTGATTCAACAGACCTGCTTCTTCACAGTTTGGACCGACGTGGAGTCCTTCTGTGTTCTAGGCCCGCTGACGAGTAGGCACTACACCGGCGATGAGTTGTGAACACCCCCAAGATCCTTACGATGTACATATTCATGCACATGGCGAAAGAAAGGTTGGCGGTTTACCAAACGTACGAGTCCCCAGAATAAACGATAGACATCACATCTCCTATCTACCAAGTCCTTATCTGAAATTTGAATGGGTAGTGCGACGCGTCGATGCACGTGACCTGTGATAACAGTTGGCCCGCTTTTTTTGACGACTGACTGCTGTGGTTCGACCCGGTCAGTCCACTACCCTAAAGAGCGTATGTCCGACCCACGTACGCAGAGATAAGTCATATATCAAGCCGTCTTCGATCTGCACTCCCAAAGTGAAGTGTAGTGCCGCAGTCATTGCAGATTGAAATCCCAAACTCCTGCGTTGTCCGTGCCAAGTGGCGGAGGATCGACACGCATATGTTCTTCCGTCACAAAGTAGGTGGGGATAGTCGCAGCTGGCATTAGGCAGTTCGCTTTATAGCCGTAGCGGATTTGGACTTGTCCGCTGGCTGCTCAGCTACGGAAGGTTCTGCACGATCACCACGTCGTAGGATGGATGGTGGAACTTGGTCGAGGTGTGTGGATTGCTCATTAATGTTAGCTGAAGCTATGGGTCCTGTGTCATGATGGCGGATAGGACCCCTTCTCCGCTTAAGTGCCTGAATGGACTCGTCTTCGGCTCACGTTGACGAAGTCATGGAGAGTTGTGGTATCTTCCTCGTGGGGAAGCGAGGCAGATGGCCTTGCTTCACCATGATTTCCGGTGTGTCCGGCCATTATAGAAATTTTTCTCAAGAGTATTCGGCATCGGTAATCCAGGTACCAAGAGTGAAAGCTACCTGGAGGGGGCGAAGTGTCATCATCGTCGCCGCTATCGCTACAGAAGCAAAACTGCCATTGCTCGTGTTCTGGGATCGACTCAAGGCTTGTTGGTATGAACGATATCCGTGATCGGCGGGACCGTGAAGAACGGCTCATTGGGGTGTCCGTATCGGGTACCAGGATTCCGGTCGACGGTGTCCGCCTTTGGAGATCGCCGGATGCTCGAGAGGATGGCTCGGTATTCGCAGATTGGTCTGATGGACGTGTGTTGTCATTGGTTGTTGTGACCGCAGATCCTAGCTCGGGGTCATCCGAAGTCTTCTTCCGCCTGCCGGCTACTAAGGCGTACACCCCAACTGCGAGAACTCCCGCTATGGACGCTACAACACACACAGTAAAAGCGATTTGTTTTGGTGGATCCGAAAAGGCCTGTCAGATGTTACAGTAGAATGGTGGGTCTTTATGATGCGAGGATATATGACGACTCACACCATTGGGCTCCCGCCTGGAGATGCTGCCGGTGGCAGCAACTCCCTGAAGAAGACGAAATAAAGTGACCCACAGCAAAACCGAAACTGACATCGCATTGGGGAGGTAGTGGTATGTCTGCGCTCTCTTGACCACCGTCGTTCAAGACATTGAAATGAAAGGGGGTTGGTGGGTACAAGTAAGCCACCTAAAAGATGGCGAATCCAGGATATTCAGGGGGATTTAAGGGGGGGGGAGGGGTGTGTTTCAGTTATTCAGCAGTTAACGAAAGTGATTCTTGTGAAGCTACGATTTGATGTCGACCTCGGGCAACTAAACGTCATTTCCATATCTCTGAATAAAATGAGGAAGTATACGTCAGCTTCCCTGACCATCATTATTCTATTACAGGTTATCCCGTTGGGACGGCATCCAGGACTTGGATTCTGAGCAAAGAACTCAAGCGTGGAGATGGCCGCCCTTCCCCATGGGGGCCAGGATGTGGGTTTACTAAATGCACCGGATTACTTCCCGCTGCAAACTAGCAGCCTTCGCAAAAGGAAACGGCGACGAAGCGTTGTTTTACGCCTACCCTTGCATTTCAATAAGTCCTACCTCGTGCCTAGTAAGTATCATTTTTCTTCCGAAATAAGCTGGTACATCGGTCTGAAGAGTTTCTCCGCAGTGTAAATAGTAGGATAAGGTGCGATCGCATGCAGCGGTTGGCATAAGTATCAACCCACCGAGTTTCTACGACATGGTTCATGGGAAGTCGACCCGTGGTCTTCCCTGGCCCTTGTCTTGTTACAGTTTGAAATATACAGTAAGCTAAGCCTTTGATCTCGCAGAATATGGTGGGGGCCGATCGTTAACAAGGACCATAGGGCTTGCGTCATGGTGACTAGGCAGGTCCACACGGTTTGTGTATCGCTGTTGTTCCGTGTCACTTGGATTTTGAGACACTGCCCCTTGACGGTGCATGATAGAACTCCCTGCAATGTGCTCCTGTGGTATCTGCTTCGAAGGAGATTGTGCGTATTTGGAAGGGTAGGTAATGGTGTGAGTTAATACAACAGTCTCCATGTCACGGAGGGGTGTGCCATGCTGTTGTCCCCGATGGGACGAGTTCGAATGATGTTTATCATGGCCTTCTGGGCATCCCTGCGACACCCAGGAAACGCTCGGGCATGCGTGACTGACGACTGCCCTGGCGTGCATAGCGGGGACCGCCTGGAAGAAATGGTGTTTCTTCCCTCAGCCATGAAAATAGGGGCACCATGACGTACCTGAACTGGGGTTTTGTTCATTCGCAACAAGCGACCCATAATGTTCGCTCGCCTCAAACTGTCCTCCTTTTGAAGAACGATGTGAGGAGGGGGAGTGCGAGACCGCCCGCCAGCCTGTGATCCTGTCCTTGTGGATGACGACGGCGTCGCTCATGGGCGGGAGTTTGGCTGTGACTGGTTCTTCTTGACGATTTAGGTGACGGCAGATGTGCTGGAATCCCAGTGTTGAAAGTATTCACAGCGTCATTGATGGGAGATTTCAGGGAAGCTGCGACTGGGCGGGTTACTCGTCGAAGGAGTCAGAGAAGGTACTTTGGTAGCCCTTTCAGACGTTCCCAACTCTGAAACGGAAATGTCGTTGCTTAGTAGCTGAGGGGAAGTAGGCTGACCCCCAGTCTTGCGGAACCTCCTTTTGCGCACGCAACCCTGCGATGATGTGCACCAGCCACATGAGGATGGCGATTACCACAACAGAGGCGCACACGACAACAACAGCCAGCTTTCGTGGTTCGGTGATGATCTGTAGGGTAGGTGGTCAACTGCGACCTACAAAAGTGCATACAACGACCCTACACCCTCGATTACTGACTTGAAGCTCCTTGAGGCGTTAGAAGTGGCGATAACACACGGAACCACACTGAGCAGAATGAGGGGCATCATCCTTGGCGACTGAGAGGACGACATGATACCTCCCGGTCAGGAGGAACGTCACGCTCACAAAATTTGAGAGGCCTTGCAATGCCTCTGTTCCCTGTCGCGGCTACGAACGGATTCGATACACAGGGGTTAGCAAAGTTATGGGGCCATCACAGTCCCAGCGAGATCAGGGATAGCTTCCTCAAGCCGATTAGCAGCATGCCACACTTTCCGGCGCGTGTGCCCCTATGGTGAACTTAGGGGCTGCGTCGGCTTCAGCCCATTTTCGTGGGGTAGTTGAACACTTTAGCTTCAGTAAAAATCGAATCAATCAAACTGCTCTCTCGCTAACGTCACGTTCCTCGGTCACTGCTCGTAGCCTCTCCACAAGTTTTACTTCACATAATAAGTAAAGCCTGACGACATTGACATCCACGATGACAGCTTTAACTCCTTCTCAAGGCAAATATAAAAATCTCGGAGCACGCCTACTTTGCTCCAATATCCAACGGACTCTAAGAAAAATGGATGTCCTAAACTGCCAAGAAATCATGCAAGCGCATCCTTGTTGTATTCCTGTTCACGAGACCTCAAACATCCTATTTTTATGCCTTACTCCGTGGGACATCTGTTCACACCGCCATCTACTTTGATGGAATTACGTCCGTCGCGAGTTGAGTAGCACGATGACAGAGAACGGGTGAGCCTTGTTTGCCTTTTGGTTTGCTCCCGAGCATTGCTGACGTTTTTTTTTCTCTTTGGTGTCGAAAGCGAAGTATGATGTCAAAGTTAAAGGTGACATTCCGGAAGACGTAGAAGCAGGGCTCGAGAGTTGTTGTATCAAGTATCGACCAAGTGGCCAGACGAATCAGGACTAATTCGCGATTATACACACCCCTTGTTCTTACCCAACCTCGTCTCTCTCTTTGCAATCAGAGTGCCTGTGGAGTATGCCATATTTACTTTCGTCCTTATGGAGTGGTAGTCACAGAGGCCTTCGAGTGAGCGCAATGTTCTAACTTCGTTAGTAGATACAAGCCACAGTTCTCTGGCTGGCAGAACACTACGTAAATGCCTTCTGTTGTAGTACTGCTAGCGGTGATCTTCGAGCTTGGCCAGTAATTTTTTTCTATGATTCATTTGCATATTAAGTCCACCATCTCTACTGCAGAGTGACTGTACTGAACAAAACTTTTGAGCATGTAAATGACAATGAGCAGATTCAGGGGCTACTTATTTTGTTTTTGTTAATTTCCAAATACAACAAAGCACATCCTTGTTAATGGTTAGTGTAGAGAGTGGACAAAGGCATAAGTCAAAGATGCCTGGTGGACCTAGTGAAATGAGTGTCTGATTGATGGAGCATCAGGAAATTAATTGATGTCTATCATGCCTTTCACATGCACAGATAGTCAAAAAAGTCCAGATAGTTTCCAGGACTATTTCTAGTAGATTCTATTTCTATTTTGACTATCTGTACTATTTTTCTGACTATTTGTACCATTTCTGTCTGACTATCCAGTCTACTATTGACTATTTATACTATTTGTGACTTTCCAAACTTTTTGTGAGGGTGACTTTGACAATCTTGATAGCAGGCTCACATAGTTGTGATGAGACCTAACAACAGGGTTTGTTGTAGGCTTGCACCAAGAACCAAAAGAAGAAAGAAGGATAGTGATGTCACACACCAAAGGTGTTGTGGACATGGTCACAGCTGACTCTGCCTAACTTGTTGGCAAGTTGTGCACAATGCCCATGAATGCAGATAAAGACTAAAGCCCTCATGCATAAAAAGACTGCTGGACATAAGCAGTCATCCTTCACACAAGAATGAGTTGTCAGTGCTAAAGAGAAAAGAGGAAGTGAGTTAAGCACACATTAAAAGTTTTTAGTGCCCATGTATGGCATTCTGGTTTTCATCATATCTCCACCATTTCCAAAGATATTGGCTCTGTTCTCACACTCACTTAAAGTGCTCAGCCATGTGATTCTGCCTTCCAAATTTGGAGAGGATCCTCACACCCTACACATTTCTACAGCCTCCATCCTTTAGATGCTCATTTTGCTAAGTCCATCAATAATGGCTGCCTCTTCATCAATCATCTTGCTTGTCTCATTTGCCAGAGACAGTGGCTATGTATATCTGCCAGGCATTCCCACCAGCTTCTGTCCTAAACCCCCTTGGTTCATCCCATTGTTGTCAGCCCCATCTCATCCCATGGAGCTTGGTCAGTGTGTTCTCCTTGTCAGTATGACTTGCAGAAGGATGTTCTTTGGTCACCTCAGGTCTGTCACTCAGTTAGAAAGGTCTTATGTAGTTGTTTCAGTCTCCCCTCTTGATGAAGCATATGGATTGTTCCTCCCTGCTCCCTGCACTGTCTTTATTCCAATCTTGTCCATCATTCTCCCCACATTGTGACAGCTGCAGCATAATCTACTGTTCTCCAGCCTCCCTGATTGCATCTATGATGAGTATAACATGCATCTTGCCTTCTTACTGCAAGATTCAGCAGAAGATGTCCCCCCTTCTCCTCCTCCATCAGAGCCCCATTCATGAAGTTTTTGTTAACTTTGCTGAGAGGATGAAAGGGTGGGAGATGCAATTGCATATGCTCCCATTGCCCCACAGACCCCCAATGCCCTAACCCCTTTGACACCTGACTCATGCCCTTCAATTCTGGAATTAATACATTCCTATCTGCAAACACCATCCATCTGTCATGCCATCTTTGGATCTAGAGATGTCTCTGCCAAGATCTGACTTGCATCACCACCCCCTAATGTGATATCAGTGCACATACTCAGTTTCTAACTCCATTTGACTCATTCTGTGATATTTTGACTATCCTTGACTTGTTCATTGCCAATGCTTACCAATCCTCTTTGCTTGCTTACTTTTCATTTCTTGCTTACTCATTATGATTACTCAGTCCTTACTCATTACTTACCAAGTGTTTGTGCCTTGTATGTCACAAGCTGCACTCTCCCCACAGTATATAAACCCCCATGTACTTAGCTACAACCCCAAGCAATCCAGAAGCATTCCAGTCAGTCAGTTCAGCTTATCTCAGTGCATAACTTGTCATTGACAGTTGAGGCTCCATGAAGGGGTCTACCTGTCATCATTCATATACTTGGTAGTTGAGGCTCATTCAGAAGGGTCTATCTACCTCCATCATTTATCTGAAGCTTTATCCCCATGCTTAGTCAGCACATATGCTTAGTCATTCCTCCACTCCTGTGTAACTCATCATCAGCTTGTGCCAGGGGCACATTTTATTGAAGCCCATTACTCCAGAATACTTTCAGCTGAACACCTTCACTCTGTTCAGCATCCCCTGTCCAGTCATCACTCACTTGTCTACTCCTGTGTAACTTGTTGTTGACTTGTGCTAGGTGCACCTCCACTTGAAGTCCCTCCCCCACAACAGGTTTTTCTGCCCTCCAGGTTCCATGGAGGCATACCACCACTCACTCTTATTTGTCTTTTGTGTTGGATTTGATTGGTTTTCACCACCTTTCCTCACTTTGACTCACAGCAAGAGACAAGCTTAGAAGCAGGTGGATTTAGATCTCATAGACCCAAATGAACTAGCTTAGAGCTGGATGGGTGATTGAACAATGGTACTTATATGTTGGTACATGTGGTAATGGTAAGGTACACACAAGGTCCATGACATCATTGTGGAGCAGAATGTTCCAGAAGGGTGGCATGCAGTAACAGCAAGGCAAGGTCTAGACTGGAGTCCAGACCAGGTCCAAAGAGATAAGATAAGAAAAAAAGGAAAAGTGTACATATCACAACAGTAGTTCACAAATAATGCATCACAAGATCTCATTCATTTACCACAAAGCATAGTATGAAAAAAACTAAAATGAGCATAGTAAGTGCTTGTGGCTTAATTCAAGCACAAGTGGGGATTGGACTTGAAGGGTGGAAAGAATGATGATTAAACATTCATACTAACTGGTGTCTGAGTGTTTGAAGGAGGGGTGGGAGAGAGTATGTGATATATGTATGAAATATTTCTGCACTGTGCAATGTGGGGGATTACAATGAGGGGACATCCAGCCAAGTCTGTCCTGTCAACTCATCAGCAAGATACTCATAGTGCACACAAGATCTTACAGATGCTTTGACATAAATCAGGATTAACAGCAAAATAAAGCTCTGTCACATCCATGACTCTCAGACTCAAGCCTGGTCTGGTCCAGACCCCTAACCCCTATCTCAAGTCAAGTCTGGACCTAGTCCAACCTAGAAAACTCAACTCTGGCCCTAAGTAACCCAACTCTGGCCTAGATAACTCAAGTCCAATGTTTTACCCCTATATCCAGTCCACTCTGGCCTCTTGGCCTTGTGCTGCTCCACCCCATTCCTCCCAGCTCCACATCTGGGTCACCTGGACATAATTTCAGTCTGTTTTCCAATGTTTGTGCTATATTTAGTTTTAGTCCTCCTGTGTCTGACTCTGGTTATGCTGGGCACTGGACTTTGGCTATTAGTCTTGGCACAGCCTCTGTGGCTGTCCACCCCTTGCTAATCATCTTGCTAATAGCTTATTAACAAGTCTGGCTCTATGCTTGTTACCCCAGACTGGCCTCATGTATTTAACCCCTGTACATACAGTGGTCCAAAAAACTGTCCCAATGTTTGAGCAATTTTCATTGATGGGGGTTTAGCATGTCAATGACTAAGAACTGGTCCAAGTGGTTAGTGTGGGGGGTGAAGCCCATGGTCTGGGCTTTATAACAAGTCCTAGGTGATGATGGCCAGGTGAACTAGTGGGGGTATGACCCATTTGGTGTGGTGACTCATTGGGACAGTTCTTTGAGTTTGAACCCAGTCTGCATAGTTTTGAGTTTAACAAAGTTTAAAATGCTGTGAGGTGCTTACTAATGCTTATATAATATATCACATGCTCTATTCAAGGATTTGTCACCATACAAACAATGCCAAACAATGAATTGGGACCATCAAGGCTCCCTCTTCTACCCCAACTCATGAAACCATCCTCCTGGTCCATCTGGGCCATTTGCTCAGGGTAATCTCCATAAATATTGGTGTCCACTACGGTCATGTCATTAGGGTATACTCACAACACCATCAACCCCTTAAAAATCTGTTTCTGGTCATCCCTGTGCTGTTTCCCCCACCCATACCTGACATGTTCTGCAACTAATCAGTAATGAGAATGCTGAAAAAGCCATGATAGTTAGTCTAGCACTGGAAAACATGACCAACAATCCAATCCCCTCTTATCTGGTGGGTTTCTACCTCATGGGTGCTGGGTTAAGGGCTAGGGTGAGCTCAAACCCTTCATTACAGTCCAGGTGCACTGGGTGGGATAGTCTACTGAACTACTAAGAAGGAGATTCCCTCAGTCCATCTATCCCTGAGTATTACCTCTGGTCTTATATGACCAAGTTACTCATTCCCACTCATCCACAGTCAGCTGAGAGCACAATCTAGCCATGCTTCCCATGCCACCTGAAGTGCATAGGAATGTTTTGCCTCACCCCAGCATTGAAACTAGTTGCACTCTGGTGAAATTGTACTGGTTCAAAGGTGTTTTGTTTGTTCATCATTTCCTGATGTTCCAGATTGACCTCCATGTCATTTCCAGCATTGTCATTACTGATTAGTTGCAAAACATGTCAGGTATGGGTGGGGGAAACAGCACAGGGATGACCAGAAACAGATTTTTAAGGGGTTGATGGTGTTGTGAGTATACCCTAATGACATGACTGTAGTGGACACCAATATTTATGGAGATTACCCTGAGCAAATGGCCCAGATGGACCAGGAGGATGGTTTCATGAGTTGGGGTAGAAGAGGGAGCCTTGATGGTCCCAATTCATTGTTTGGCATTGTTTGTATGGTGACAAATCCTTGAATAGAGCATGTGATATATTATATAAGCATTAGTAAGCACCTCACAGCATTTTAAACTTTGTTAAACTCAAAACTATGCAGACTGGGTTCAAACTCAAAGAACTGTCCCAATGAGTCACCACACCAAATGGGTCATACCTCCATAACAACCACACAGAATTAGATGAATGAGGCATGCTCAACAAGTGATGAGTGAGGGAAATGAGTGACCCAAAAAGCAAGAGAAATGGCACAGCAGCATGCAAGATACAATGACAAGACCTTAAGGCTCTGAATGGCAGCAACATTTCTGCTTCTTTGTGCAAAACATATGCAAACCAAGTCTGTGCAGAGTTCAGTGGACTTTGAAGTTGATACCACTCAGCTGTTTAGCATGAGGTGACTGCTTATCATGTATTGTTGAGACATACAGTGGGGACAAAAGTGTTGCAATGTTTGTGAGGTGTGACTTGCTGCTGATGTAGCTTGGGCTATTCTGCACAGATGATAATGATACCTATACCATTGGAAAGGGGTGACTCTAAGCTTTCCAGAGCACTAAGGTTCAGTCCAAACAAAGCAATACATGTTGAGATACACCCTATTCTTTCCAAAAAGTGCATTGCAATGCTTTTGTCCCTGACTGGTGAAAAAGTGAAGAGTGACCTTTTGATAGGATTAAGGGCATGAAGGATGGGAAAATATGATTACATAATAAACCACATGATCTCCCAGATGATTTGTCAGCATGTAAACAATGACAAACATTGGACTTGTACCATTAACCCTCCCTCTTTTACCACAACTCATGAAATCATCTCTCTAGCTCACATGGTCATTTTCTCAAGGAATTCTTATCAAATACTGGTGGTTACCACAGTACCATCAGTATATTGGCATTCACAAGCACATCTTTTTCTGGGTCATATCCATCCTTTGTGAAGTGGGCTTTCAGGATTCAAAGAACATCACACTAGAAGAGCAGCTTTCCATATTCTCATATGCAATCATGACAGGCTTGTCTTCTTGGCATATTGGTGAGTGATTCCAACATTTGATGGATACCATGTCATGGTGAGTGCATGGTGTGCTGAATGCTTGCTCTGGCTAACAACAGATTTACCCAGATATTTCAAATGAATGCTCCATGCCTTCTCAGAGGGCCTGATATATACCACATATGTTTGCCTACCTGGAGTTGATTCACTGATCCCCAGTTGTATTGCCAGTAATCCAAAAATTTTTCCTTACTTCGAGGATGCCATAGGGGCCCTTGATGGCACACATATCACATGTGTGCCATCAGTGGGTGAATGGGATCTGATGTGTAATTGCAAAGGATTCCTATCTCAGAATTGTTTCATTGTGTGCTCATTCATCAGCATTATTACATATGTTCTTGGACGTTGGGAGGGATCAGCCACTGACACTATGGTCTACCACAATGCCTGTTTGTGGGATTTCACAATCCCTGATGGTCACTATTATCTTGCTGATGCAGGATTCCCATCAACTCTGCAATTGCTTGTGCCATACTGTGGCCAATGTTATCACCTGGCTGAGTGGGGCCAAGCAAATGTCCAGTATGTACCAATATATTGTCTGTACACTTGACTATCACTCATTCCTTACAGGCCAAAGGACAGAAAAGAACTCTTCAATCTTTGCCATGCTATTCTTTGAAACAATATTGAGCAAAACTTTGGAATTATAAAGTGATGCTTCTGTGTCCTCTGGACTGGAGACTGAAGTGGGTGCAAGGCTGAAGGGTCAGGGACAGGTGGAGAGCAGAGGAACAGAGGTGGACTGGTTGGACTTAGTGACTGGGAAGGCAGTGCTATTCCCTTGCATGGGTTTCAGTCCAAGTCTGAGGCCAAGGCAGGATTATCAGAATGAACTTAGTTGATTTCAGACTGGAGAGTACAGGCTGAGTATCTAAGAGTTTATATACTAGAAGTAGCTATAGTATGGAGACTGGTAATGCCAGTCTTGCAAAGATTGTTAAGCTGATTGGTAAGACAAGTATTAGTAAAGTATGACTAAGGTAATGGAGACCAGGACAGGGTGGACCAGGGACAAGACCAGGCAGAGCTCAACCAAAGTGACATGCACTGCAAAGCAGTGTTAACCATGCTAGACCATCTGGGGATAGGGGACTGGTGAGGCCAAGGCTGGAATGGATGAATGTGAGGCTGAGTCTGGCCAGGGTCAAGGCATGGTTATGACAGTATCCCCCTCTTAGGGGTTGAACCCATGAGACCCCTGTGAGAGTGGTAGGCTGAGTCTGAATCTTGGCTGAGTTTGAAAAAACTGATACTTGTGGCCCACTAAGCCCTTTGCAACTCTCTTCTGCATTCTATCTCATTATGTCTGACTTGAGACCAATCATCACCACTGACAACAACAATGAAGGCTGAGTCATTGTTGATTGGGCCAAAGTCCCTGATGATGACATTAGGTATGACACCAATGATGAAGAGGAGGTGATGAGGGTGAAGGCAAAGGAGAGAAAGTGATAGAAGGTGGCTGAGCAAGCCTGGAAGGAAGAACAGGCTCAGCTTGAGGCTAAGAGAGCAGAGAGGGAGAGGGCCAAGGCTGAGAGGGCAGCACAGGAGGCTGAGGAGAAAAGGGTGCATGAGGAGGAAGAGAGGCAAGAGGCCAAGCATAAATGCAAGGCTGAGGCCATGAAGGGTGACAAAGCCAGGGCCAGTGGTAGTGAGGCTGGTGAGGTGAAAAAGGTGGTTATGGACCCTGGGTGAGTACCTTCCAACCTTGTGTGTACCCCTCTTAACAATGCTTTTAGTTGTACCTGCTGTGCCTGGGCCAAAACTGTCTGTGAAGTTGTCATAGATGGTAACAAGAAGTGTGTCACCTGTGTGATGCAACCAGTCAAAAGGCAAGTGTCATTGGCCTGGGGATGGGAAAGATACCAAGGCTGGTCCCAAGGCTTCCAGGAGGGTTGACAAAGGAAAGAAGAGGAGGATTGACAAGAAAAATGCTGAGGCTGGGCCTAGCAGACAAAAGTGGGCAAAGACAAATGCAAGGCTGTGTCATAACCATGCCTCGACCCTGGCTGGACTCAGTCTTGTGTTCATTCAGTTCAGCCTTGGCCTTGCCAACCCCATGTCTCCAGTTAGTCTAGCATGGTGAACACTGCAAAGCAGTGTGTGTCACTTTGGTTAAGTTCTGCCCACTCTTGTCCCCAGTCTGCCCTGTCCCGGTCTCCATCACCTTGGTCATACATTACTAATGCTTGTATTACCAATTGTCTTAGCAATCTTTGTGAGGCCAGTATTACTGGTCTCCATACTATAGTTGTCTCTAGTATATAAACTTGTAGATACTCAGCCTATTGGGGGGCAGTCTGAAATCAACTAAGTTACTCTGATAATCTCGCCTTGGCCTCAGACTTGGACTGAGACCCATGCAAGGGAATAGTGCTATAGCCCCAGTTGCTAAGTCCAACCAGTCCACCCCTCTGTACCTTTGTCTTCCCTCCTGACTCTGACCCCTTGGCCTTGCACCTACTTTGGCCTCTGGTCTGGCCTCAACCTGGGCAACCACAAACTTGACAGTATTTCAGACTTGCCACTTGTGTGGGTCTAGCATATCATGGCAACCAAGACTCATTTCCAACCTCCCTGTGGTTGTTCTGCCACCAACCCTGACTCCACCTCAGCCAGTGGAACCTGCCATGAGACAGCACTAGCTCCCATGGGCACCACTAGGTGCTCTCCAGATCCCATTAGTCCTTTCAGGGGCTTTTCAGCCTGAACATCTAATACCCCCACCCCTTGTCATCCTACTGCTCCCATCCCTGAGGATGACCCTGGCAATGATGGGCTGGGCAACAATGATGACAACAATCCTGATGACAATGACCCCAGCAATGGACCTGGTGATGATGGGCCTGGTAATGATAATCTGGATGAAAACGATCTGGAGGACAAACTGGACTTCCCAGACCCAGACACTGAACCCACAGTTGTGGTCTTTGACAGTCTCGCAAAGGCCATCAAACTATTGGCTTGCAATACCCACACTAGCCCTGAGTCCTCAAGCAGGACTAAGCTGCATGAGCCTGATACATTCAATGGTACTGACCCCAAGAAACTTCATGCCTTCTTCATTCAGTGTGAGCTGAATTTCCAAGACCATCCTCAGGCTTTCAGGACTGACCATGCCAAGGTCATCTTCATGCAATCTTACCTCAAGGGCATGGCTCTTGAATGGTTTGAGCTGGACTTGCTTGGACTCGACAACCCTGATGACCAACCTCTCTGGATGGACTCCTGGAGGGAGTTCACCCTAGAGTTACAAACTACCTTCAGCCCCCATGACCTGGTTGCTGATGCCAAGAGCCAACTCGACCATTTACACATGAAGGATGGTCAGTGCATCAATAAATATGTAGTGGACTTCAATTGACTTGCTTCACAAGTCCAGGGCTATGGGATGGCATGCTATGCCATCACTTCTATTCTGGGCTCCCAGACCAGGGCTTGTCCTCCTCCAATAACAATAGGTCTGGGGGCCCCAGCAACAACAGTCAAGCCAGGACTGGCCAAGATAGGCCCAAGCCCGCTAATAACAACAACAACACTGGCCCCCCATCCAAGCCAGCTTCGTCAAAGCTGGGCAATAGCTCTAGCAACTCGTCCAAGGCCTGGTCTAGCAAACTCAGTAAGGATGGGAAGCTCACCCCAGAAGAATGCAAGTGTCACATAGACAGAAACCTCTGCATGTTCTGCAGAGGGTCCAGTCATTTTGCTGATAAATGCCCCAAGAAAGCCAGAGGAGCCAAGGCTCACACTGTGGCCACCACTGAAGCTGCACCAGCCTTGGGCTTGGGTCCTACCCCCAAGACAAAAAAATAGGTAGCAGCTCCCAGGACTCTGCACAATCTGGGAGCTGTGTTGACTCTGGTTGTGCAAACTTGGAGGCTCATCTCAATGTGTCTGCTCTTTCCAGTCCAAATTCTTTAACCCCCTATGTCACATTAGAAAACTCAGAATTACCTCAGCTTTGTACCTTAGTGGATTCCAGCTCCACCCATTGTTTTATAGATAATCAATTTGTTAATCAACACTCATTTACCCCATACTCAGTCTCCCCAACCCAACTCCAGCTCTTTGATGGAATGTCCACCTTTACTATAACCCAAGCAGTAGATGTCAATATCTATTTCGCATCCAGTGATGTCACCCCAGTATCCCTGTTTTTAGCCCCATTGGATTCTGAGTGTAGGATAGTTCTCAGACATGATTGGCTCACCTGCTACAATCCATTGATTGATTGGGTATTGGGCAGTCTAACATTTCAGACTCTTGCACAAGGAATGCCAACACTGTTGACACCCCCTGTAAGCCTGTTTTCCACCAGCCTCCCTGACTCCAGTCCTAGTAACCAACCCAGCCTTGTGCCATTTGTACCAGCCTCCAACTCCACAGCTTGCACTCCCCTGAAGGCCCCTCTCATTTCCCTAATCAATGCAGCTGCCTTTGTGTGCACCTGCAAACTTGAAGGGTCTGTCCAATTCCAACTTCAGCTCTGCCCCTCAGATTCAGCTCAAGCCTGATTGGCCTCAGCTTCCTCTCCTCTGGCCTTACCCAATGTACTGGAAGAGTACCATGATTTTGCTGATGTCTTCAGTAAAGCCAAGGCCTTGGCACTCCCACCTCACTGGGAGTATGACCTGAAGATAGAGCTTGAGGAAGGAATGGCCCCACCATTAGGCACCATCTACTTGCTGTCCCCAGTCAAGCTCCAAGCTCTCTGGACTTTCATTGATGAAAACCTTACCATGTTGTGCCTGTGTCAGGGGTCTTGCCTTTTTTGGCTCCTCGTGGTCATGTGTGTCACATGCCTTGTCATGTCCCTCATAACCATCACCATCCTAGGGGTTCGCATGCTGCAAGGCTCCTTCAGATCTCCTGTTGTCATGGTATTTCCAATACCTGGCAAGACCACACCTCCCTGCTGATCCAGCATTCCACCACCCTCTCTGATGGATGACATGTTTCTTTCTTGCTCTGCTGACTTGTTTCTGACTTGTTTATATTGCTCACATGTTATATTATGGTTCCAGTGTCTGGCTCCTTGCTGTGCATTGATTGCACAGCCAGTATAGCCTTTGTTCCCCTGCCTACCCCCATCATATGACACTGTATGACTCCCTTTGACTTATTTATTTGTCTGATTGTTTCATTGAATACTGTGGATACACATTGTGACTGGTATGGTACTCATACTTGGAGGTATATAGACCTATGTACTTTACCTTGTAACCTCAGTTTTTTGATAGCTGGCAACTCAGCTAACTTCCTTTGACTTTGTCCTTGTTCCCTCCTCCATGTGATCTCAGAAGAACTCACCAGAAGGAGTGAACCTCTGTCGGACCTTGCTGATAACTGAGCCATAGGGGTTATGACACGTTCGGCCTGTAGACTCCCCCTCATGTGCTTTGTGCCTATTCCATTTGAAGAAGTCACTGCACTTGGGCATAACAAAATTGAAAAACTCAACACAGCTTTCAGGACTCATTGACCTCTTTGTGAAAGTCTACTTGTCCCTGGTTACTGAACTTCAACAAACCATCTCTACCTCATACAAGGCTCATTGGTCTCCCTCAGTGCAAAGACTAACTCGCTTTTGTCCCACTTGTCAAACAAGATCGAGAAGCATCCTTCTACCCTTAATCAAATCCACCACTCTACAGGCAGCCACTAGGCTTTAATAGATTTCCTCCCTAGAGTTAGCACTTGTGTCTCCCTATGCGTAAAGTCACTTGCGCATCAATAAACCCCTCTACACTGACAGGTTTCTTTCAAGAAATAAATCCTCCCTCAGCCTTCATTGTCACTACCCATAAAAGTGTCTAACCCACAGAAATCGAGACCTCCAGTCCCTCCTCATCCTAATCCCCTTGGGCTCAGTAGGAATCCTCCTTTACTGCCCATCCCTCTAGGAAGACTCAGTCCTTCAGTTACTGCAACAAACCCACAGTTATCCTACCTGTCCTGGTTTAGGGATTCAGAAGTCATCCTTAGTTCAGAAGAAGAAGACAATCAGAAGTCTGAGACTTCTCTTGGATCAGTCCTCAAAGAAGAACAAGAAGCTTGCAATCAAGAAGAAATGTCCATGACTATTGGTCATGGAGATTCAGTTCCTGAAATGCCCCTGAGGACCATTTTGGAAGAGGAACTGAGACAAAGGTTGGAAGAACAAAGAGTCGCTATGGCAGAGGAGCTCTGCTGGGCTATGCATGCAACATCAAGCGACCTGTTCCCAACAGGTATGCCTACTGACTTGGCTTTGCAAGCATGGTATTGTAGGAATTTCAGAAAGGCTGTACCCCCAGAGCTGTCTGCTGGTGATAGCAGTAAGGGGAAAGCCAAGACTGAAGATGATGATTACTATGGCTCGAGCTGCCTGCCCAACAGAGGCCAGGAGTTTAATGTTGGGCATCCTGGAGAGTATGATGGAAGCCACAATGGGCTTCAGACCTGGATTACACAGGTCAAAGGATATTTGAACCTGAATAAGCATGTGCACAACACAGAGTCCCTCAAGATTTTGTTCACACTCATGTATATGACCAAGGGTGTGGCCATCTCATTTGCCAAGAACTACCAAAATGAAAACAAGATGCTTGACAGAACAATCTACTACACTGACACCTTTCAAAGGTTCATTGAAAGGCTGAAGGCAACCTTTGAGTTGGGTGACCAAACTGCCCTTGCCATCTTATGTCTCTCAGACATCCAACAAGGCAAATGAGAACTTGAGGCATACATTGCTGAGTTCACAGGGCTTGTTAACAAGGCTCAGCTCAAGGAAGAATTGTGTGAAGCAGGGATCTTCTTCAGGAAAGGCTTAAACAAAGAACATCACAACTGGGTTCTCAATTCTGGACACACCCCTTCCATGGTCATAGAGTGGATACAGTGTGTGGGAGAAGCTCAAACCACAATCACTACGAAGCATATCCTAGAAGGGAAGGAATCTCGGTATGAACACAAATTCATTCATTACCATGGAGGTTCCTGAGATCCTGATGTGATGGATGTCGACAAATGCAAACAGAACGTCAGATGCTCTGGCTTGGAAATTAAGTGCTTCAATTGTGGAGCCAAAGGTCACATCAAGCATGACTGTAAAACCAAAGTCAAGACTCAACTGTCCAACATCCACATTGTCCTTTCAGAGGATGGCACAAAGACTGCATACATTGGAGATTGTGAAGCAAATGCAGAGGAGCGAAAGTTGTTGGGTTTTTAAAGGGGACTGATGAATTTCCTGCATCAGTCAGTCCCATTTTGATTTTGTCCACTAAATGTACTTCTATAGATGATGAATTGAATATACAAATTCATTCTCCTCTTGGATTGGTCATTCTCCCAGACTACAAGGCAGGAATATGGGCCTGTATCGACTCAGGCACTGAAGTCTCACTCATCTCAGAATGGATGGTTCAGAAACTCAGAATCCTGACTTATTGGGTGGAAAGAAAGTTCAAGACCACCTCATTTACTGGAAAAGATGTGGAATGGGTGACCTGAAAGGTAACCCTAAAAATGGAGATCAAGGAGTGCATCATTCAGGTCAAGTGTTACATGGGGCCCCTTGTCAGAAAAGAACATGTCCTTCTTGGGATGCCATTCCTCAAAGAATTCAAACCAAGAATGAATTGGGAAACTGGCAAAATTATGTGCTGGGACGATGGATATGTGTATCCCAAAGGATCTGATTATTTCATAAAACAGGTAGTGCTGCAAGGCACAGATAGTATGAAGAAATCTTCCAGTCTATCCCCAGAAGTGGTAAAGCAGGACTCAGGTGAAACCCCCAAGGTTAAAATTAACAAAACTACTCTGTTCACAGAACTTGAAGCTGCCTTGGCAGCTGGAAAAGAGGAAGTCAAGCTTCCTGAATTCTACAAGGAGTTTGCCAAGGAGTTTGCAGAAGATGACATACCACTCCTGGCACATTGGCCAGGATTAGATCACAAGATTAGTCTCCATGAAGACTTCAAACCGAAGTAGGTGATGGTATACCTGATGTCTCCTGACAAACTTAAAGTTTTAGATGAGTTCTTGGATGAGAACCTTAAGTGCAAGAAGATTTGACCATCAACTTTGCTGCAAGTGGCACTGGTGTTTTTTGTTGCTAAGAAGGATGGGAAGAAGTGGCTGATACAAGACTACCGCTATCTAAATTCATTCACTATCCTGGACACACATCCTCTGCTGAATGCACAGGCCTTGTTCGATGAGCTGGTCAATTGAAGTACTATGCCAAGTTTGACATTCAATGGGGTTTTACCAACCTTCGGGTCAAGGAAGGAGATGAGTGGAAAGGAGCATTCATCACCCCTAGAGGGCTTTTCGAGCCTACAGTAATGTTCTTTGGGCAATGCAACTCACCCCCTTCCTTCCAAAGGTATATGGACAAAACCTTCAAATCACAACAAGGAAAGCAGGTTGGATATATGGACAACATCACTATCCATGCAAAGACAAAGGAAGAACTTCAGAACTGAGTTCATGAATTTCTGAAGATCTGCAAGAAGGAAGGATTGCACCTCAAGATTAGCAAATGTGTCTTTGAGGCCGAAGAAATCAAATTCCTTGGAATGATCATAGGAAAGGGGCATATGGAGACTTTGCCAATGAAGACTGACACCATCAGTACTTTGGAAGCCCCTGATAATCTTACAGGACTTCGCAGATTCTTAGGATTCTGTAACTTCTACCAGAAGTTCATCCCCTCCTTCTCAAGCATTGCCAGACCTCTCCATGACCTTACAAAGAAAGGAGTTTCCTACCAGTGGACCCCAGAATGGGATGCCATGTTCAAAAAGTTAAAGTCTTTGTTATGCTCCTCTCTGGTCCTCACTATTCCTGACTTCTTGAAGCCCTTCACACTCTTCACAGACACTTCGAAGCTCAGTACTGGGGCCATACTTGCCCAGAAAGGAGATGACAACAAGTGGCATCCATGTTCTTACCTTTCCCAGTCCCTGGTCAGAGCTGAGCAGTGCTATCAGGTCTATGACCTGGAGATGCTCACCATCATCCAGGCTCTCAAAGCTTTCTGACCCTACCTCCTCTCCCCCATCAAACCCACTGTGGTCTTTACTGACCACAAGAACTTGGAATACTACCATGAGCCTCAACAGCTCACTCCATGCCAGACCTGGTGGGCCACTACTATACAATCCTACCCTATCTGGTTCTCTTGGCAGGCTGGTCACCTCCAAGTGCTGGCTGACACTCTTTCCCATAAAGGCACATTGGAGGAGCTCACCCCAGTGGCCACAGTCCTTCCCCTGGACCTTCGGCTTTCAGAGGGGGTGGATCCCCAGATTCACCTCATTTCACCCTCTTTTTTGATCACAAAAATACAAAAACAGTTAAAAATCAACCATCTCTGTCACATAGGATGTCTACCCACCCAGATTCAGCATTCCAAACCCAACTTGAAGCTGTATTCTTGCCCATCTGAGGAAAAACCAAAAGAGAATAGGCTGTCTGATGCTCGCCCTTTGAAGAATCCCATAAAAGGAACTAAGGGAGTTTACACTATATCTGCAGACCTGTATGAGTGCATCAAGAACAATATGCCAAAGGACTCCACAGGTCCAGAACCCAGGGACAATGGAACAAAACAGTTCAGAACAATGCATCTTTACATTCCCCCAGAGGATTGTCATCACTGCATGCAGTCCTATCATGACCATGAGTCAGCTGGACATCCAGGACAAAAAGTGATGTTCACAAAGATGCGAAAGGAAGTATGGTGGGAAGGTATGAACAAGGATATATGAGCTTATGTGGCAGGTTGCCCCCTCTGTCAGACCACCAAGGTTGTGACTCACCCACCAACACTGCCCATTGTCCCCCACAGTACACCCAAAACCATGTTTCCATTCCAACAGATATCTATGGATCTCATCATGGATCTCCCCATCTTGGGAGAACAGAAATATGACTCTATTCTCATGGTTGTTGATCAGGGCCTTACTAAAGCCACCCTGTTTGTTCCATGTCATAAGACTATTGACTCTGTCGGGATCACCTAGCTGTTCCATCAGTTCATCTATTCCCATTATGGCATCCCTGAATTGGTAATCTCCAATTGAGGACTGCAGTTTGTGTCTTCCTTCATGAAGGAGCTCTACAAAGTGATAGGGGTGACCCCTAAACTGTTGACAGGTTACCACCTGCAAACTAATGGAGAGAGCAAATGTGTTAATCAAGAAGTGGAGGGGTATCTTTGACTGTACTGTGCCAAAGCACCAAATTCATGGGCTGCCAAACTTCCATCTGCCAAGTTTTCCCACAATTCCTGTGTCCATTCTGTCCATCAAATGACACCATTCTCACTTCTCCTGGGTTATGACCTGTCCCCCTATCCTGAGGTACAACTAACCATGGTTCCCTCAGTTGATGAAAGGTTGGAAAGGCTGGCCTCGAACTGCAATGTTGCCATTCTTGTGCACAAGAAAGCACAGGACCTGATGTGTTTGCACTCAAAAGGGTCTTATGTGCCACCAAAGGTAGGAGATCAAGTTCTCCTGGATACTGGGCATCTTCGTGTCAAAAACCAATGTGACAAGATTGCACCATGATGTCTCAGACCTTTCCAGGTGACTCAGGTTGTGTCCCCAGTCATGTTCCAATTGGAACTCCCACCAACTTGGAAGGTTCATCCTGTGTTCCACACCTCTCACATCTTTCCATTCACTGAAATGAAACATATGGTGCTGTGCCTGCAGCACTGCTACTGGAACTTGTGGATGATGAAATTGAGTGGGAGGTTGAGTCAATAATCAATCATAAGGTTGATGGGCACAGAGGTAAACGAAAGTATCTGGTCAAATGGAAGGGATTTCCCCATTCATCAAATACTTGGGAGCCTGAAGAACATATAAAGGACCACACTTCAGAGGCCCTCTCCCAGTACAAGCTTGCTTGCCACCTTTGAAACTAATGGACTCCCCCCACTTGGTCAACACTGAAAATGACTATGCCAACCTCCCTGTTGCCAGTGGAGACAGTAACCAGCAGGGAAAGGGAAAGGGTAAGGTGCGAACTGATGATGACCCTGATAGTTGAGCAGCCCTGGCTGGCCCTGCCCACTTATGCACCACCTTCATCACCTACTCTGACGGTGTGCAATGTGGAGCCCTTGACCTTCTCACCACCACAGCCCTTGCCAGGGATGATGAGCTGCAACTACCAGTCGCAGCAGCTGACTACCTGGACATTGTTAGGGCACTTGACATCTTCCATGACAGGGACAACATTAATGGGTGCACACCAGAACAGGTTACGTATTTTGGGTTGCTGTCTGAAATCTACAGAGCAACAGATGTAATCAATACCACTGTCTCCAAAATTCATACCCAGAAGCTTAGTGGCACTGCCCCACTGTCAGAAGTAATCATGATCAACATGCTGGAATGAGGGTCTTTGGAGCTTCTAGAAGCCATTACCAGTGGTGCTTACCATCACCTTCGCAATCAACAGATCAGCAAGTTTCTCACCCTGCCTGCTTCTCATCTTCTTGATCAGATTTGCCTGAAACAAGAGGAACCATTGGTTTCCCATGAAGAAAAAGAAGAGAAGCAAGTGGAACAACAGAGGGCTGATGAGTGGAAGGCCCTGGAACTTGGGTTCGTTGACTCAGGTGACTTGTATAAAGAGGTCAGTGCTTGTCTTGGTACAGGAACTCACAACTCTGCTTGGGAGGTGATGCTTCAGGATGCATCATGGGCTGGCATACACAAGCATTATCATAATGCCATCCATGCCTCTGACCCTCTCCCTGTGACTCCCTTCCTCCCCATCCCTCTTGACCAGCTTCACTTTTACCTCAGAGGCCAGTCCCCTGTCCCCACTGACCACATCTTATATCAGCACATGTGTTTCCAGTGTCATTACCTGGGACATTGGTTGTGCCACAGTGGATGTGGCTCCTGTTTTACTCCAGCCCTTGAGGAACCACTGTCTCCATTGCCTCCATTGCCCATTGCCAGTCAGATGCATTCTTGTGTCTATACTACTTGCCAACCCCTTTCTGCTTGGCCTGCTAACACATCAGGCCCATCCTCAAGGGTCTGAGGACCTTAGAGGGGGGGTGATGTTATGCCCACATCAGGGGTCTTTCCTTTTTTGGCTCCTCACAGTCAGGTGCATCATGTGTCTTGTCACATCCCTCATAACTGTCACCATCCTAGGGGTTCGCATGCTGTGAGGCTCCTTCAGATCTCCCATTGTCATGGTATTTCCAATACCTGGCAAGACCACGCCTCCCTGCTGATCTGGCATTCCACTGCCCTCTCTGATGGATGACATGTTTCTTTCTTGCTCTGCTGACTCGTTTCTGACTTGTTTATATTGCTCACATGTTATACTATGGTTCCAGTGTCTGGCTCCTCGCTGTGCATTGATTACGCAGCTAGTATAGCCTTCATTCCCCTGCCTACCCCCATTGTATGACACTGTATGACTCCCTTTGACTTATTTATTTGTCTGATTGTTTCATTGAATACTGCGGATATGCATCATGATGCATCTCGTCATGACTGGTATGGTACTCATACTTGGAGGTATATAGACCTATGTACTTTACCTTGTATCCTCAGTTTTTCAATAGCTTGCAACTCAGCTAACTTCCTTTGACTTCATCCTTGTTCCCTCCTCCATGTGATCTCAGAAGAACTCACCAGAAGGAGCAAACCTCTGTTGGACCTTGCCAATAACTGAGCCATAGGGGTTATGACATGTTCAGCCCATAGACTCCCCCTCATGTACTTTGTGCCTATTCCATTTGAAGAAGTCACTGCACTTGGGCATAACACACCACTGGTTTCATTCACCCAACCTCTTCCCCCTATGCTGCACTGGTCCTCTTCATTAAGAAGAAGGACAAATCCCTTCAGCTCTGTGTAGACTTCTGCAGCCTGAACAAAATCACTAAGAAAGACTGATACCCACTACCACTCATCTCCAACCTCTTGGACTCACCAAGCCAAGCCAAGATCTATACCAAGATTGATCTCCAGCATGCCTACCATCTCATCCAGGTTGCCCCAGGTGATGAATGGAAGACTGCATTCTGGACTTGGTATGGTTCCTACAAGTGGTTAGTGATGCCCTTCGGCCTCACCAATGCCCCAGCTGCCTTCCAATGCTTTGTGAATACCATCTTTGCAGACATGTTGGATGTCTGCATAGTTGTCTACCTAGATGACATCCTAATCTACTCTGGAGATAAGGAGTCCCATAAGCAGCATGTCTGAGGAGTACTCTGCTGGCTTCAGCTTCATGGCCTTTATGCAAAGCTGGAGAAATGTGAGTTCCACTTGGACTTGGTCAAGTATCTTGGTTTCCACCTCTCCCCTGCTGGCCTCACAATGTCCAAGGAAAAAGTCCAGACCATCTGTGACTGGCCCGAGCCTCACAAGGTCAAGGACATACAATCTTTCCTTGGCTTTGCCAACTATTACTGCCACTTTATATTCAACTACTCAGACATTGTCATACCACTGACTCAGCTTACCCACAAGGGTGCTCCTTGGAACTTCTCCAAGGAGTGCCACCAGTCATTCAACAACCTCAAGGCCACCTTTACTACTGCACCAGTCTTAACTCACTTCATCCCCAGGGGCTTGATGGAAGGATCTATGTGCCAGACTCAAATGACCTCCACCTTATGGCCTTGCAGCTTAAGCATGACCACCCTCTGTCTGGCCACTTTGGCCAAAACTGAACTCTAGAGCTCATCCAGCAGGAGTATACCTGGCCCAGCCTCAGGACCTTTGTCAAAGACTACATCCAGTCTTGCATGGCCTGTGCTTGGGCTAAGGTCCCCTGCCATTGGCCTTACAGCCTCCTCAAACAACTCCTGGTGCTGGAGAAGCCATGGAATTCCATCTTGATGGATTTTATTGAGCAACTCCTGGCCTCATCCAGCTTCACAGACATCCTCATAGTAGTTGACTGGCTTTCCAAGCAGGCCATCTTCATCCCCACCCATGACACTATCACAGCCCCAGAACTCACAAAACTCTTGTTACTCCATGTCTTTTCAAAGCACAGAGTACTGGCCCATGTAACCTCAGACTGAGGCTTGGAGTTCATTTCACACTTCTTCTGGTCACTCAGCAGGGCCCTAGACATGAAGCTACACTTCACCTTGGGTTACCACCCCAAGGGCAATGGCCAGACCAAAAGGACCAACCAGACACTAGAACAGTATCTCCAAGTCTATTGTAACTATCAACTGGACAACTGGGCTGACCTCTTACCTTCGGCTGAGTTTGCAACAATGCCCCTAGTGCCACCACTGGTGTCTCTCCTTTCTTTGCTAATAAGGGCTACCATCCCAACATCTCAGTATACCTGGAGTGTGACCTTACCTCTGCTCAGGCTCATGATTATGCAGTTGACCTGGACTCACTGCACCAGTACCTATGTGAGGAGATGACCCTTGCACAACAGCACTATCAAGGACTGGCCAATGCCAAATGCATGCCAGCACCAGACTTCAAGGTTGGTGACCAGGTGTATGTCAAAGCTAAGTACTTTCAGTCAACCTGGCCTTCCAAGAAACTCTCAGAGAAGAACCTTGGGCCATACCCACTCATAGCTCAGACTGGTACCCACTCGTTCACCCTGTGCCTGCTGGACTCAATGCACACAGTACACCCAGTCTTCCATGTTTCCCAACTTGAACTGGCCTTCCCTAATACCATCCCAAACCAGACTCAACCACCACCCCCACCAGTCAAAGTCAACAGTGAACTAGAGTTCGAGGTAGCAGAAATCCTTGACTCCAAGGTAGACTGGTGTTGCCGGTGCTGGCTTCAGTATCTAGTCTGGTGGACTGGCTACAAAGGGACTGATGAAGAAACTACATGGGTACTTGCCATGGCACTAGACAATGCCTCTGAACTCATGCAGGAGTTCCACTCCCACTACCCCAGCAAGCTTGGCCCATACCAGTAAGCACCAGTCTCAACTGGCCTCAACTGTTTCTTTTTCTGTTTTTCCTATTCAGTATCTGGTTTTCACCCAATCTCTTACTTACCTTGTTTTCCTTCCTCTTGTTTTCTCTTACTTCACTGTGTAACACCAGACATGCCACATTTGCAGAGAGGGTTAACAAAGGCACTACATTATGAACACTACTTGGCCATACCCTCATCTTCCCCTTTGGCTGCCTCCTCCTTGTCTTTGCTGTGTTTCTTCAACCAGTCAGCTTCCTCTCACAACTCATCGGAGTCAAGCTCAGATGAGCCCAAGTCCAAGGGTGAGACTGCCATGCTGAAGCTGTAGGACTCATCAAGTATTGACTTGAGGGCATCAGCGATTCGACCTGAGTTTTGACCACAGTCTTGTGAAGTTTGAAGAAGCTGGCCAGGTTGTTGGCAATCAGCCCTGTGGCCTCAATCAGTCGCTTGAGCTTGTCTTCCAAGCCTGAGTACCTGTCTGTGCTGGCCTCCCTCAGCCCACTCCCACCAGCCTCAAGCTTGTCAATGTCCAGCACCTTGACTGGCTTCGATTTCACCTGCTTCTTCTTGCTGGGCCCAAGCTTGGGTGATTCTTCATTGGCTTTCCACTTCTTCCCCTTGTCAACCTTGGTAGTGGCCTTGGGACTGACCTCAGTATCTTTCCCATTGCTAGGCCAGCAGCACTTTCCCTTCAATAGATTGCATTGCACACAGGCAATGCATTTCTTGTTACCATCTATGATGAATTTGCAGATGACTTTGGCCCAGGCACAATGGGTACAACTAAAAGTGTTGCCAGGAGAGATATGCACAAAGTTTGGGAAGGTACTCACCTGGTGTCCATAACCACTTTCTTGACCTTGCTGGTCTCACTACCACTGGCCCCAGCCTCACTGCCCTTCCTGACCTCAGCCTTGCATTTTCGCTCAGCCTCCCTTTCCTCCTTGACCTTGCATCTCTCTTCATCCTCATGTGCCCTTCTCTCCTCATCCTCCTGCTCTGCCTTCTTGGCTTTCTCCCTCTCCACTCTCTCAGTCTCAAGCTGAGCCTGCTCCTCCCACTGGGCTTGTTCAGCTGCCTTTTGTCTCTTCCTCTCCTTCACCTTTGCCCTCATCACCTCCTCTTCATCATCAGTGTCATACCTGATGTTGTCATCAGGAACTTGGGCCCAGTCAACAATGACTCAGCCATTGTTGTTGTTGTTGGCAGCAGTGATTGGTCTTGAGTTGGACATGATGGAGAGGATGTGAATGAAAGATGCAAAAAGCTTAGCAAGCCACAAGTATCAGTTTTTCAAACTCAGCCAAAGTTTGGACTCAGCCTACCACTCTCACAGGGGTCTCATGGGTTCAACCCCTAAGAGGGGGATACTGTCATAACTGTGCCTCAACCCTGGCCAGACTCAGCCTCGTGTTCATTCAGTTTGGCCTTGGCCTTGCCAACCCCATGTCTCCAGTTAGTCTAGCACAGTGAACACTGCTTTGCAGTGTGTGTCACTTTGGTTAAGTTCTGCCTGCTCTTGTCCCCAGTCCACCCTGTCCTGGTCTCTGTTACCTTGGTCATACATTACTAATACTTGTCTTACCAATCATCTTAGCAATCTTTGCAAGGCCAGTATTACCAGTCTCCGTACTATAGTTGTCTCTAGTATATAAACTTGTAGATACTCAGCCTATTGGGGGGCAGTCTGAAATCAACTAAGTTACTCTGATAATCTCGCCTTGGCCTCAGACTTGGACTGAGACCCATGCAAGGGAATAGTGCTATAGCCCCAGTTGCTAAGTCCAACCAGTCCACCCCTCTGTACCTTTGTCTTCCCTCCTGACTCTGACCCCTCAGCCTCTGGTCTGGCCTCAACCTGGGCAACCATGAACTTGACAGGCTGGTTGAGGTCTTGGACCTCGACAAACCTGAGACTGGTGGGAGTAGGTCATGGGAGACTGGCACTGAGCACTACTCAGGCTTGGAGGAGAAGCTCGAGCACCTGATTGACACAGTGGGGCTGATTGCCAACAACCTGGCCAGCCTGTTTGAGCTTCATGAGACTGTGGTTGAAAACTCAGGCCACATTGCCAATGTGCTCAAGTCACTACTTGATGAGTCTTACAGCTTTGGCATGGCAGTCTCCCCCTCAGACTCAGGCTCATCTGAGCTTGACTCCAATGAATTGCATGAGGAGGTTGACTGGTTGAAGCACCATGGAAAAGATGAGGAGGAGGCTGAAGGGGAGGATAAAGGTATGGCCAAGTAGTGTTTATGGCATAGCAGCTGTGTTATCCTTCTCTGCAAATGTCATGTGTCTGGTGTCTGGTCTTATACAGTAAAAAAGAGAAACAAGGAGAGGAAAACAAGGTAAGTAAGAGATTAGGAGAAACTAGACATTGGTAGAGAAACAAAAGAGGAAGCTGAGGCCAGTTGAAGCCAGTCCTCACTGGTATGAGCCAGGTTTACCAGGATAGTGGGAGTGAAACTCTTGTACAAGTTCAGACATGTTCTCCAGTTCTGTAGCTGGTACCCATGTAGTTTCTTCATCAGTCCCTTCATAGCTGGTCCACTGGACTAAGTACTGTAACCAACATCACCAACACCAGTCAACCTTGGAGTTGAGGATTTCAGCTACCTCAAACTCTAGTTCACCATTGACTTCAACTGGTGGGGGTGGTGGTTGAGTCCAGTTCAGGATGGTGTTAGGGATGGCTGGCTCAAGTTGAGAAACATGGAAGACTGGATGGACTGCATGCATTGAGTCTGGCAGATGCAGTGTGAATGAGTGGGTACCAGCCTGAGCTATGACCAGATATGGTCCAAGGTTCTTTTCTGAGAGCTTCTTGGAAGGCCAGGTTGACAGGAAGTACTTGGCTTTGACATATACTTGGTCACTGACCTTGAAGTCCAGAGCCAGCATATGTTTAGCATTGGCCAGACCTTGGTATCATTGTTGGGCAAGGATCATTTCTTCACATAGGTATTGGTGCAGTGAGTCTAAGTTGACTGCATAGTCACAAGCCTGAGAGGATGTGAGGTCATGCTCCAGGTACACTGAGATGTTGGGGTGGTAGCCCTTATTGGCAAAGAATGGTGAGACACTGGTAGCAGCACAGGGGCATTGTTGTACACGAACTTGGCCAGGGGTAGTAGTTCAGCCCAGTTGTCCTGCTGGTAGTTGCAGTACACTCAGAGATATTGTTCAAGAGTCTGGTTGGTCCTCTCAGTCTGGCCATCACCTTCAGGGTGATAGTCCAAGGTGAAGTGTAAGCACATATCTAAGGTCTTACCAAGTGACCAGAAGAAGTGGGACACAAACTCCAAGCCTCAGTCTGAGGTTACATGGGCCAGTACTCCATGCTTGGAGAAAACATGGAGCAGGAACAATTGGGCAAGCTCTGGGGCCATGATGCTGTCATGTGTGGGGATGAAGATGGCCTGCTTGGAAAGCCAGTCAACTACTACAAGGATGGATGTGAAGCTGGATGAGGCTGGAAGCTGCTTGATGAAATCCATTGATATGGAATTCCATGGCTTTGCTGGTACTGGAAGTTGTGTGAGGAGTCCATAAGGCCAGTGGTGGGGAACCTTAGCCTGAGCACAGGCAATGCAAGACCAGACATAGTCCTTGATAAGGGTCCTGAGGCCAGGCCAGGTGTACTCACACTGTATGAGTTCTAGGGTTCGGTTTTGGCCAAAGCAGCTGGACAGGGGGTGGTCATGCTTAAGGCACAAGACCCTAAGGTGAGGGTCATTTGAGTCTGACACATAGATCCTTCCATCAAGCTGAAGGAAACCAGTGTGATCTACTGACCACCAGGGATTGGACATGTTGGACAGGCAGATTTGTGAGACCAGGTCATCCAGCAGTGTGGTCAGGATATCATTATGGAGTTTCTCTATATCCATTAGTGCAACTGCTTGTAAGACCAGGTACTTGAGGTATATAGTGCAAGGGGAGACTGCTAGTTGCTCCTGGGTGAAAACCAGTCTCAGGTTTTGCAGGTTCACTTGGGCATAGCCACTATCCCCCTCTCTGGGGTAGACATCCCATCATCTAGTTAGGGTGTCAGGCTTGGCCCTGAGCTTACCAGGTCTGAATCTAATGATCATATTGAACTGGGACAGGAATTCTGACCAGTGAGCTTGGCAGCAGGCGAGCACTTTAGAAGTAGAAAAATACTCAAGGTTCTTGTGGTCAGTGACAACATCAACTGGTGTAGGGAGCCATATACTCCCTGAGGCTGGAACAGGAGTCTGTCACTAAATTCTGCTGGCCTCTGTGACAAACCCCTATTGCTCTAGGCCTTTGGATGCCTTTGGAATTCTTCCTGCTCATAACCTCATGTTTCCTCCCAACCTCTGTCACCTTTGGAGTTTCTCCCAACCTTCAGCATGTCACCCAACTATTAATGAGCTGATCCAGAAATTCCACATTTGCCCAGAGTCATCTGGAATTCAGTAGCTCAGCCACCCCCAGCCATGTCATCACTCACCCATGCCAGTTGCCTCTACAAAAAACTCCAGTTACCCCTGTTGCCCCAAATTTTGCAAGCCAGACTTTGTGCCAGTATGCTCTGCCCTCTTGTGCTTCCCCCTCCTGATGGCTCCACCTCTCACTTGTACATGTACCCTTGTTCTGTTGGAAGATACCCCTTACTGTTGTCCCATTTTACTCTCATCTACTACTTGCCAGTCCATTTCACATGCATCTGTATTTCATTGATGTCTGTCATCCTCTCCTTTATTTTCCAGTCTTTTAGTTTTTCTGCCCTACCTTACTCTGACTCATACCTACATCTGTTGTACTATATAATTCCATTGTAATGTCAGAAATATACCACCCACCTTTAGAGTTGCTATCTTCTACAGCATCTACAGCATCTCCAGTGGTCTTTGTGTCTCTTGCATCTCCCAATCCTGCACACCTTATCCCATATCTCCCTCACCTCAAATACACTCTTCTTGTTGCAAATTGGCTTCTTGGGATTTCATATACCCATCTTGCTATTCCTTGCACATCCACATCCCTCCAGAATTAACTTCTGTGACCCTTGCACATATTCCCCACCCCTTCTAGGGTAACTCTTGACTTCTCCTTCCATGCAGCACCCCTTGGGATGATCCTAGGGAATTCTCCCTTCAGCTTTTCTCTAGTTGCATGCTTCCCAGAAGTTGTGTCTCACACTGGTGAGGCTGAACCCTCAAGGTAGTGGTGCCAGGTCCAGAATGCTTCAAAAATAGCAAGTAATTCCTTATCATAGGTATCATAATTCAACTCTGGGGCTGTCAGAGTCTGGGAGTAGAAGGCTACTGGATGCATCTGGCTGTCACTGCAGGTGATAGCTAGGATGCTGGCAATGGCATAGTCTGAAGCATCAGTCTCAATGGTGATGGGAACCCCAGGGATGAAATGGGTTAAGACCAGTGCAGTCATGAAGGCAACCTTGAGGCTGTTGAATGACTGGTGGCACTCCTTGGAGAAGTTCCAAGGAGCACCCCTGCAGGTAAGCTGGGTCAGTGGTATGATGATGTCCAAGTAGTTGAAAATAAACTGGCAGTAAAAGTTTGTGAAGCTGAGGAAAGACTGGATGTCCTTAACCTTGTGAGGCTTGGGCCAGTCACAAATGGTTTGGACTTTTTCCTTTGACATTGTGAGGCTGGCAGGGGAAAGGTGGAAGCTGAGGTACTCAACTGAGTCTGAGTGGAACTCACATTTTTCCAGCTTCACATAAAGGCAATGAAGCCGAAGCTGGTGGAGCACCTCTCAGACATGCTGCTTATGGGACTCCTTATCTCTGGAGTAGATTAGAATGTCATCCAGGTAGACAACCACACAGACATCCAACATATCTGCAAAGATTGTGTTCACAAAGCATTGGAAGGTGGCCAGGGCATTGGTGAGGCTGAAGGGCATCACTAACCACTCATAAGAACCATACCAAGTCCAAAATGCAGTCTTCCATTGATCACCCAGGGCAATCTGGATGAGATGGTAGGCATGCTGTAAATTGATCTTTGTATAGATCTTGGCTTGGCTTGGTGAGTCCAAGAGGTTGGAGATGAGCAGTAGTGGGTATCAGTCTTTCTTAGTGATTTTGTTTAGGCCATGGAAGTCTACACAGAGCCAGAGGGAGCCATCCTTCTTCTTGATGAAGAGGACTGGTGCAGCATAGGGGGAGAAGTCAGATGAATGAATCCAGTAGTGAGGTTCTCATCAATGAAAGTCCAGAGAGCTTGCAGCTCAACCAGGGACAGTGAGTAGATGGTGCCTAGGGGTGGGGTTGTTCCTTCTTCAAGCTCTATCTTCAAATCATACTCCTGGTGAGGTGGGAGTGCCAAAGCCTTGGCTTTGCTAAACACATCAGCAAAATCATGATACTCTTCCAGTACAGTGGGTAAGGCTGGAGGAGGGGAAGCCAAGGCTGATCAGGCTTGAACTGAGTCTGAGGGGCAGAGCTGAAGTTGGAATTGGACAGACCCTTCAAGTTTGCAGGTGCACATGAAGGCAGCTGCATTGATTAGGGAGACAAGAGGGGCCTTCAGGGGGGGTGCAAGCCAGGGAGTCAGAGACCAGTACAGATGGCACAGGGCTGGGTTGGTTACTAGGACCAGGGTCAGGAGAGCCAGTGGAAACCAGGCTTACAGGGGGTGTTGACAGGGTTGGCATTCCTTGTGTATGAGTTCAGAATGTTAGACTGCTCAGTACCCAATCAATCAATGGATTGTAGTGGGTGAGCCAGTTATGTCCAAGGACTATCTTACACTCAGAATCCAACAGGGCTAAATACAGGGTTACCAGGGTGACATTGCTGGATGCAAAGTGGATATTGACATCTACTGCTTGAGTTATGGTAAAAGTGGATGTTCCATTGAAGAGCTGGAGTTGGATTGGGGAGACCAAGTATGGGGCAAATGAGCATTGATTAGCAAATTGATTATCTATAAAACAATGAGTGGAGCTGGAGTCCACTAAAGTATGAAGCCAAGGTAAATCATGATTTTCTAATGTGACATAGGGGGTTAATGAATTTGGACTGGAAAGAGCAGATGTGTTGAGTCAAGCCTCCAAGTTTGCACAACTGGAGTCAACACAGCTCCTGGATTGTGTGGAGTCCTGGGAGCTGCTACCTATTTTTTTGCCTTGGGGGCAGAACCCAATCCTGAGGCTGGTGTGGCCTCAGTGGTGGCTGCAGCATGAGCCTTGGCCTTTCCAGCTTTCTTGGGGCATTTGCCAGTGAAATGGCTGGACCCTCCACAGAACATGCAGAGGTTTCTGTCATGACTGTGCATTCATTCTAAGTCCTCACTCACTCCACACCCTCTTCTGCCAGTCATTCACTCATTCCACACCAACCCCACCCACCTTCTGTTGTTTATGAACCATCTCCACTCTGACTGCTGTCAGACTTGTGTTGCTCTCCTACCAGACCATGCAAACTGTTCTCTAACAAGTCATGTGACTACCCTTTGGAATTCTCCCTGACAGTGTGCAGTCAGGTACTCCACAGCATGCACACTGCATGGTCCAGCACCTGGACTGTTTCCTTTTTTGGATGTTCTGTGTTACCCATCCATATGTCCTCTGTCTACCCTTCATTTGTCATCTAGGAAGTTTTACTTGAAAATTTATGAGTCTCTGTATGTCAGTTCCAATTCCAGTTACTGTACCTCTGTAGTAGTATAAAAGCATGTATTGTACTCCAATGTTCTTCAGTATGAATATCAACTTAGTTCCTACTCCCTCTGTCTCTGTCTTCTGCCTGTCAGAGTTACCTCCAACTTTCCATCTGTACTCTCCCTCTGAAATACAAGGGCTGAGATCATGCAAGGGGGTAGTGCACAAGCTAAACCTGGTGCCCTCACTCTGCTCTGCCTTTGTCTCAGCAGACTTCATTCCTGCCAACACTCTGCCACTCAGAGTTCTGCTCTCTTGTGTCAGACTTGCTTCCAAACCTCTCCCCAGACCTCACCTAGCATCAGAGTTGGTCAGAGTAGGCCCAGACTTGACAGTTTCCATCTAAGTGACACTTGCATTCTTCTGGGGTGAGCTTCCCATCTTTGCCAAGTTTGTTAGGCTCAGGCTTGGATGAGTTGCTGTTATTGCCTGGCTTTGATGAAGCTGGCTTAGGGGAGGGGCCAGCATTGTTATTGCTGCCAGTCTTGGCTTTGTCCTGACTGGTCTTGGACTGACTGTTGTTACTGGAACTGCTGGACTTGTTGGAGGAGGAGGAGGACAAGCCCTGATGCCTACCTGCCCATTGGATTTCTTCCTTGCACTCCCAATAGCACACATCTATTTCCTGTGCAAGGTGGTGGAGCTCATGTAGAGTCCAGGGCTTGCCAACCCAACAGATTTCATCTTTGATCTGGTCTGGGAGCCTGGAGTAGAAGTGATGGTGCAGTGCACCATCACCATAGCCTCAGACTTGTGAAGCAAGTTGATTAAAATCAACTAAATATTTATTGATGTGCTGGTTATCTTTCATATGTAAATGGTCAAGCTGACTCTCAGCATCAGCAACCAGGTCATGAGGGCCAAAGGTGGTTGGTAACTCTAGGACAAACTCCCTCCAGGAGTCCATCCAGAGAGGCCAGTCATTGGGGTCATTGACCCTGAGCAAGTCTGGCTCAAACCACTCTAAAGCCATGCCTTTGAGGTATGACTGGGTGAAGATGACCTTGTGCAGTCAGTCCTGAAAGCCTGAGGCCAGTCTTGGAAATTCAGCTTGCACTGAATGAAGAAGGCACAAAGCTTCTTGGGGTCAGTGCCATCAAAGGTATTGGGTTCACACAACTTGGTCTTGCTTGAGGACTCAGGACTAGTGCAGGTATTGCAAGCCAGTAGCTTGATGGCCTTTGCAACACTATACCAGTACACTACTCAGAGAACAAGAGGTGGACTTACCAAGATCATGCAATCTATATGGAATTAAGTCAGTGGTAGGTCAAGGTCAAGATCATAGTATGGACTTCCAAGGATGGAGCTGAGAAGAGATGGTTGTGGTTGAGAAGAGAGGGTGGGAAGTGTGGAAGGCTTATATAGACTGGTGGGACAAATAATTGCAAATAAGAATAAGAACATGTGACCTGTGGCAACTGCACCAACCTTTTTCCAAGTCCACATCACTGCTAGTGCACCACCACAAGAAGTGACCATAGCATGTTGACATCATAATGAAAGTTGTAGCACCCAATTACACTGTGGCAGTTTCAATCTTATCACATGCTCTAAAGAGTATTCCAAAGTGAAAATAGTATATTTTCTTGTGAATCAAATTATGAGACTCCTGTAAATCTTGATTTCTGTTAAGTCTGGTTTATCACTGGTCCAAAGCTGATCTGGAGTCTGGTCAGGGAACAGAGGGGGTATGAGGTACTAGAGTGTTGGACTATTTGGACTTAGTGACTGAAGGGCAGTACTATTCCCTTGCATGGGCTGTAGTCCAGTTAAGAGGCAGAAACAGGAGGAGACCAGGTTAGACAAGACTAGATTGATTTCAGACTGCTGCTAAACAATTCTTCCTATGGCTCAAATACTAAAGGTAAACTAAGTGTAACATAGCACTGGAGACTGGTTGCACTGGTACAGTGGTGATTGGTAAACTGATTAGTAAGTACAATGTTACAAAGAATATTATCAAGCAAAGGTAAGAACAAAGGTTTACCAGGAACTGCAGCAGGACTAGTGACAGGCCTGGTACTATGCTGGTCTGACCTTAACTGAGTGAACAGCTCAACTGGGCACTGCCTTGCAGTGCCTTGTGAGCTAACATGTTTCTGGGTTGAAGTGTCAAGGCCGGGACCAGGGTAGGTAGGGGTGGGATGTGACCAGTCGAGACTGGGGTAGGACTGGTCTAGGGTAGCCCAGGCATGGTTGTGACAATTTCAAGCAAACATATAAAATTTATCTAAGGTCTATATTGTGAAAAACATTGAGATGAGTATCTGAAGACAATTGAAAACTACATATTGCAAGAATGTCACAAGGTCATTGACAATAATATCTTCCTAAAAAGCTGGTAACAACAGTAAAAGTTGAAATTTGGAAATCACTTTGTAGGGATGCATAATTCAATATTATGCAATCCATTCTGAGATTATCAAAAGATAAGATTATCTGCACCATCAAAAGGTGTTACCAGAGTAAATAACTAGATATCAGTTCCAAGATGCTCAGAAGACATCAGGCAGAGAGCAGGCCAATGATTTGCCAGTGACTGCCCAGTGATCTCCATATTAGGCATTCTTTTTGTATCTCCAACATGATTCAGCATATCTAGGTGATGGTATGATTGGCTAATCTCTAGTAATGGTACTGCAGTGAAGTGTGTGGCCCAGGCAGCATGTAATATAATGATAGGGAGTGCACCCCCTTCATTGTTATAGCTGTAGGCAAATTGACCATTCTAAGGGGTACACCTCATTTGGTCATTTTCATGTCCAGAGGCATATCAACATAGCTCACACAGGTGACATCTATATACAGATCCTACATGTGTGTCTATACAATGTAACTATACAAAAAGCACTGAAGAAATGTCAGTAAATTGATCATGATTAGGCTGAATGGCCTACCTTGTGGCATCAATGAGTCACACAGCAATGACCAGGCAAACATCATATAATGGGACCTGGGTCCCATTCTCTAATACCACCCCTTTTGAGTTTTCTTTAGTTTGACATTTACTGATGTGGTGAATTTTGCCTTTGAGTGTGCCTCTCAGTATTAGGCAGTGCTGACTAGTACTTGTTGGGTTGGCAGGAGACAAGTCACATGCCAGAATAGTGTGATGTTTGATGATGGTGCTTACTATGCTTGAGGTCATGGTGACTGACACATGCCCAGGAGGTGCCATGCCATGGAACAATCACTGGTTCACCTTGAACATCCATTGCAATGTAGGCTACCTCATTGGCAAACTCCCTAACCTGAATCTTGCCATGGTCTCCTACCTGCCACCTTTGAGCAGAGAAATGAGTTAAGGTACATGCAACCAAAGTGGGATCCACACCCAACATGACAAACCATGCAATTTTCTCAGGAGTAAGCAGGCTCACCAGCTCAACATTACACCTTTGAAAATATCTGTGAAGAAGGCCACACTGGTACTGAGACTGGAGGCAGTGGGTAATAGTATACCCCTCCAGACTCAGGGTAATGTTACATCCAGGCCATGTTGGGAGGCCAGGTCCACATCAAAAAGTTCCCAGCAGTGTGGGACACAACTGCTAGGAAGCATGTGTGACTAGGGGAAAGCTGAAGAGAAACTGAGTAGCAAGGAGAAGTAGAATATGACACTAAAGGTGTATAGACAGACATGTGAGGGCTGCAGAATTTAATTCTGGAGTCTTGTGGGCACACAAAGAGTGAATGGGCTGGGTATATGAGATTCTGAATGAGGATCTTGACATGAAGAGGGAGGTTACTTGATAAAGAAGACACAGTAAGGGATTTGTTTGACACAGAAGGTTCCAGGGAGGCACAAAAGACTCTGAAGATGCTGTAGATGCTGTAGTCTCAAGAGACATTTTAGACTCTGGGGACTCTCTAGACTTGCAAAGGACACACAGATAGTGACTCCAAAGGTGGGGTGGTATTTTTCTGACAATAAGGCAGAATTTTTATAGTACATGGAGCATAAGTATGAGTCAGTATTAAGTAGGGCAGGTAAACTAAAACTCCAGAAAATAAAGGTGGACATGTCCACTTCAGGTAACCAATCTTCATAAGCATTTAGGCTGAAGTTTTTCTCCAAATCATCCAAGCTAAAACCCACTCAGACCAGGTCATTTCAGGGACATCTGGCCATGTCCCAGGGGTGTTTTCAGTGTGCAGGACTGTCATGACTGTCAAGTTTGTGATGTCCAGGTTGAGACTGGACTGGAGACTGAAGTGGGCACAAGACTGAGTTGTCATTATCAGGGGAATGGGCAGAGATACAGAGGGTGGACTGATTGGACTTAGTGACTGATGATGCAGTGCTATTCCCTTGTGTGGGTTTCAGTCTGAGTCCAAGGCTAAGGCAGGGTTATCAGAATGAACTTAGTTGATTTCAGACTGGAGAGTACAAATTGAGTAACTACAGGTTTATATATCAGAGACAGATTATAGTACAGAGACTGGTAATGCTGGTCTTGCAAAGATTGCTAAGATGATTGGTAAGACAAGTGTATTAGTAAGGTATGACTAAGGTAATGGAGACCAGGACAGGGTGGACTGGGGACATGACCAGGCAGGGTTCAACAGAAGTGACACACACTGCTTTGCAGTGTGTACCATGCTAGACTATCTGGGGATAAGGGATTGGCAAGGCCAAGGCCAGACTGAACAAGTGTGAGACTGAGTCTGGCCAGGGTCAAGACATGACTATGACAATGACCATGCATTCAGTCTAAGTCTCTGCTCACTCTGCACCAACTCTGCCTACCCTCTGCTGTTTATGAGTCTACTCTGTTCTGACTACTTGTTAAGTATGGGTTTACCCTCAGGTGACTGGTGTAGGAATAGGTATTTAGAAGTACCTAGAAATAGTAATTAGTCAGTGATGGGCAAGTATTGTGCTTGACCCAAAAGGGAGGTTCTTGCTGGAGAAAAGAAGTGTAGTAAAAAGTGTAAAAATGCGAAAAAGAATAGAATACTAATACTTAGCTCTGCTTGCTGTCTGCTATACTAAACCTCTTTCCAGTCCTCCTGGCCCTTTGGGTACTCCCCAAAGTAACAAAGCTGTCCTTGAAAACTTGCTGAAATGTGAGACTAATTCACCCTGCTACCGAGGGCCTCTTACATGGATTGCTTGTATGGTAAACTGAACTCATGTGAACACAGCATGTGTGCTTAGTCAACAATGTGGCTGCTCGCCACTAAGTCCAGTGATACAAACACAAAAACAAAACAAAAAAACAAAACAAAAAGAAACCCTCTGCCACTAGACTCCTGACTAAGACAGCTTCTTGTAGGGAATTTGATCATGTTCCCTACATCCAAGGGGTGGTTTAGAATTCAACCATCCTCAGTCACTCTCCTCCTCACACAAATGTCCTTGTCCTCACATCTGCTTCCCTGACTTCACCATGGACCCTCGACCTTGCCACACACTTGAACATGACCCCTTCTTTCCCAAGACTTGCTCCTGACTTTGCAGAAAAAACCCTCTCAGTCCTCAAACTTCTCACCCTCAAACACAACCCTTTCTGCCTACAAAATGCCACCTGGCATCTCAAACACATACCCTGCTTCTTGAACACTCCAAGTGAGTGATAAGTTGACTGCAGAGTGAGTCAATGACTGCTCTTTGAGGCACAGTCTCTGTGTGAAATGGTAATGTGGTGTAATGCAGCACTGCAGCTGGTACAGCAGAGATTGGCCCTCTATGAGGCAACTTGAAGATGTATATATGCACATAAAACAAATTTTGATCAGTCATGTATTTACTATCCTTATATGCATGTGTTCTCAATCATTGCTCATCCTTAAGATGACTTAGCACAAGGAAAAATGCAGAAAACTCAGGACTAAACATTGGAGTGAGTAGAATCACCCCAAAAGCTAGTACAACTTGGTTGAGCAATGTTACACAAAGCAAAACTCGAACTAAGGAAAACTATATACTGATACACTCACTGGGACTTTTGCTATACCATCCTTCTCATTCTCATACCATTGACTCTTGGCACACATGCATGCTTGACTTCTCATGCTTCATCTGGTACTCCATCTGGTGGGTGAAGCCCTTGCACTAAGTGTCACTGAGCAACCTTGAGTTGCCCATCTTCATTCACTACTTCCTCATCCCTAGAAACAAAGTACCTTGACATAGTATGTGTTCAAAGTAAAATAAAACCTGTCACCTTAGGTCTGTAGCCTCTCGAGCCTTCTTCGAAGATAGGTCTTCAACCCTGGTGGGTACAAGCACTAATTTGTTTCAATCTTAAATTTTGGCCTTCCACCTTGCAGTCAGGTGGATGGAGTCTCAATAAAAAGTGCTGATGAATGGCTTCAAGCCATCCTTCCCCATTGGTCACTGTTTCCTTTGTGCCAGGGTACCTGTACCTCTGTCATAGTCATGTCCCAACCCTGGCTGGACTTGGTCTTGCACTTGTTCAGTCCAGCCTCAGCCTTGCCAATCCCTTATCCCCAGATAGTCTAGTGCAGTACACACTGCTTTGCAGTGTGTGTCACTTTGGTTGAACCCTGCCTGGTCATGTTCCTGGTCTGCCCTGTCCTGGTCTCCATTACCTTAGTCATACCTTACTAATACTTGTCTTACCAATCATCTTAGCAATCTTTGCAAGACCAGCATTACTGGTCTCCATACTATAGTCTGTCTCTGGTATATAAACCCATAGTTACCTGACTTGTACTCTCCAGTCTGAAATCAACTAAGTTCACTCTGATAACCCTGCCTCAGCCTCAGACTTGGACTGAAACCCATGCAAGGGAACAGTGCTGCATCATCAGTTGCTAAGTCCAATCAGTCCACCCTCTGTATCTCTGCCCTTTCCCCTGATAATGACCCCTCAGACTTGTGCCTGCTTCAGTCTCCAGTCTGGTCTCAACCCAGACTTGACAGTATTTCAGACTTGCCACTTGTGTGGGTCTAACACATCATGGCAACAAAGACTTGTTTCCAACCTCCCCATGGCTGCTCTGCCACCAACCCTGACTCTGCCTCAGCCAGTGGCACTTGCTGTGAAGAAGCACTAGCTGCCTTAGGTACCACTAGGTGCTCTCCAAACCCTGTTAGTCCCTTCAGGGGCTTTGCAGCTTGAACATCCAATGCTCCCACACCATGTCAAGCCACTGCTCCCATCCCCAATGATGACCCTGGTGATGATGAGCCAGGCTACAATGATAATAACAATCCTGATGATGATGATCCCAGTAATGGTCCTGGTGATGATGGGCCTGGTGATGATAATCTGGAGGATGAACTGAACTTCCAAGACCTGGACACTGAACCCATGGTTGCAGTCTTCGACAGTCTCACAAAGGCCATCAAGCTACTGGCCTGCAACACCCACACTAGCCCTGAGTCCTCAAGCAGGACCAAGTTGCATGAGCCTGATACCTTTGATGGTACTGACCCCAAGAAGCTTCATGCCTTCTTCATCCAGTGCAAGCTTAATTTTCAAGACCAACCCCAGGCTTTTAGGACTGACTGTGCAAAGGTCATCTTCACCCAGTCCTACCTCAAAGGCATGGCCTTAGAATGGTTTGAGCCAGACTTGCTCAGGGTTGAGGACCCCAATGACTGGCCTCTCTGGATGGACTCCTGGAGGGAGTTTTTCCCAGAGTTACAAACCACCTTCAGCCCTCATGACCTGGTCACTGACACTGAGAGTCAGCTTGACCATTTACATATGAAAGATAACCAGCACATCAACAAGTACATAGTTGACTGCAATCAGCTTGCTTCCCAAGTCTGGGGCTACAGAGATGGTGTGCTGTGCCATCACTTCTACTCCAGGCTCCCAGACCAGATCAAGGATGAAGTATGTCAGGTTGGCAAGCCACAGACACCACATGAGCTCCACCACCTCACCCAGGAAATAGATGTGTGCTATTGGGAGTGCAAGGAAGAAATCCAATGGGCAAGCAAGCATCAGGGCTTGTCCTCCTCCTCCAACAACAAGTCTGGTGTTCCCAGCAACAACAACCAGTCCAAGACTGGTCAAGAGAAAGCCAAGACTGGCAGCAACATCAACTCCAGATCCTCCCCTAAGCCAGCTTCATTGAAGCTGGGAAATAATAACAGCAATTCATCTAAGCCTGAGCCTAGCAAACTTGGGAAGGATGGAAAGCTCACCCCAGAAAAACACAAGCATCACATTGAGGGCAACCTCTGCATGTTCTGCAGAGGCCCTGGTCACTTCACTGAGAAATGCCCCAAGAAGACCAGAAAGGCCAAGGCTCATGCCACAGCCACCACTGAAGCAACACTGGTTTTGGGCTTGGGTTCTACCCCTGAGACAAAAAAACAGGTAGCAGCTCCTGGGACTCTGCACAAACTGGGAGCTGCATTGACTCTGGTTGTGCAAACTTGGAGGCTCATCTCAATGCATCCACTCTTTCCAGCCCAAATTCATTGACTCCATACATCACTATACAAAATCATGATTTACCTCAGCTTTGTACTTTAGTGGACTCTGGTTCCACTCATTGTTTTATAGATAATCAATTTGTTAATCAAAACTCATTTACCCCATACTTGGTCTCCCCAATCCAACTCCAATAGACCACTGTAAGAGTTGTCCAACATGGGATGCTCTTTGAATCATATAAACACCTTCAAGTTTGGCATTGATCAGTGAATGTATTCAATGTCCTTGATTGCCACATGGCTGCAGTATTTATTGTGGAGAAGGACTACACAGTGGCTTGGAATGCTGTCCCCCAGCCTAAATAGACATGTTCCCAGGGGATCCTGTGGGTTTCCCCAGCCCAAACAGATCTATTCCAAGAGGATCATGGGAACCCCCCCATTTCAAATAGATCACCATAACAGCATGAAGGAGCAATCAAAGTGATTTGGAGTTTCCATGCTGCTGACAGGGGTGTGTCATATCAAGTACCTATTCCATGGAATCAGATCTGAGCACTCTACAATATTCAACCTAGTGGAAATCAAGTCAGCAAGACACAGCCATTTGTGAAAATACTCACCACTCAATCTTCTTGATATGATCACCAGCAGTATGCCAGGAGACATTGGCAACATCTGGTATAAGAGCCTGTGGAAAAACTGGGGACTACAAGGTTGCTGGATGTTGCCAATGTCTCCTGGCATACTGCTGGTGATCATATCAAGAAGATTGAGTGGTGAGTATTTTCACAAATGGCTGTGTCTTGCTGACTTGATTTCCACTAGGTTGAATATTGTAGAGTGCTCAGATCTGATTCCATGGAATAGGTACTTGATATGACACACCCCTGTCAGCAGCATGGAAACTCCAAATCACTTTGATTGCTCCTTCATGCTGTTATGGTGATCTATTTGAAATGGGGGGGTTCCCATGATCCTCTTGGAATAGATCTGTTTGGGCTGGGAAAACCCACAGGATCCCCTGGGAACAGGTCTATTTAGGCTGGGGGAACCCCCATGATGCCTTGGGATCAGGTCCATTCATGCTGGGGAAATCTCCAGGATGCCCAGGGATCAGGTACATTTGGGCTGGGGAAACCACCAGGATGTCCAGGAAACAGGTCCATTTGGACTAGGGAAATCCACAGGATTCCCAGGAAACAGGTCCATTTGCACTGGAGAAATCCCCAGGATGCCCAGGAAACAGGTCCATTTAGGCTGGGGAATCCCCCAGGATGCACTGGGAACAGGTCCATTTAGGCTGGAGAATCCCCCAGGATGACCTGGGAACAGGTCCATTTAGGCTGGGGAATCCCACAGGATGCACTGAAAACAGGTCCATTCAGGCTGGAGAATCCCCCAGGATGACCTGGGAACAGGTCCATTTAGGCTGGAGAATCCCCAAGGATGACCTGGGAACAAGTCCATTCAGGCTGGGGAATCCTCCAGGATGCCCTGGGAACAGGTCTATTTAGGCTGGAGAATCCCCCAAGATACACTGGGAACAGGTCCATTTAGGCTGGGGAAACCCCCAGGATGTCCAGGAAATACATCTATTAATCCACTGGGGAAAGCCCCATTTGGACCCCAGGCACTCTGTTATAGACGTAATAATCCTGGAGAAAGTCCAAGTCTGACACCTTGCTCTGGAGAATCTCAAGGGCCTGGCAAATCTCCAGCAGTTGCTGGGAATACCCAGGTGGTCAACACCTATTAGGTGGATACATCTATAAGAATATATGATCCTAATAGGTCCCCTGGGGGGGGGGTGACTGAAGTGAGTTGAGTGTCATGACCTTTTGAAGGTTAATGAAGGCAGAGTGAGTCAAGCTAAAGGAAACAAAGTGCTCAGACTTTAAGATAGTTGAAGGTAGGGACATGTCATAGTTGTGCCTTGACCCTGGTCAGACTCAGTCTCACACTTGTTCAGTCCAGCCTTGGCCTCACCAGTCCCTTACCCCAGATGTCCTAGCATGGTGAACACTGCTTTGCAGTGCATGTCACTTTGGTTAAGTTCTGCCTGGTGTAGGGAGCAGTATACTCCCTGAGGCTGAAACAGGGGTGCTAACACCAAAATCCCACCATTACCAACCACACCTGTCATCTTCAGAATTATTACATCTGCCTTGTGCACTGCCTTGCCTGTTCAACCTTCAGAGCTCCCCTGTCCATCAATAACACACACCAGTCATCATCCCAGAATTCTGTGTCAACATCAACCTGACATATGTCTATCCAGAATTCTGCAGTCATGTCACTTCAACCTTTGCCTTGCCATGTAGCTGGGAAACCACATAGATCATCAGTAAAAACTCCAGTTACCCCTCTCATTCCTTTCCCACAAACCTTTCTCTGCAATGCAAGAACCCCTTTTGCATCTATGGCCTCTACCCTTTGTGTTCCACTCCATGGTACAGTGTACACTCGTTGTCACACACCAAAGGTGTTTGGTGAGGTGGACATGGATGTAGCTGATGAATGGAGGTGAAGACCATAGCCCTCATGCGAAGAAGGACAGCCAGCAATGTCAGCAGTCATCCCTCGCACAACAACAGGTTGTCAATGCCAAAGAAAAAGGAGGAGGCAAGTTAAGCACCAATAAAATTCTTAAGCACCTGTGTACGGCATTCCGGTTTTCGACATATCTCCACCAATTCTGCAGACACCGAAACCATTCCCACACTCGCTTGTAGTGCTCAGCCACGCGATCCTACCTTCCAAGATTGGAAAGGATTTGTGCACTCCACACGTTTCTACAGCACTCCCTCCAAAAGACGCTCATTTCGCTAATTCTTCTGATATGGCTGCCTCCACACCAGTCATTTTGCTTGTCCCCTTTGCTAGGGACCATGGCTACATATATCTACCAGGAGTTCCTACCAGCTTCCATCCTGAAGCATCCTGGTACATCCCACCCTTATCTGCCCCCTCTCAGCCCATCCAGCTTGGACAGCATGTTCTTTTTGTCAGTATGACCTCCAGGAGGACGTTCTTTGGTCACCTCAGGTCTGTTGTTTGCTTGGAAAGGTCTTATGTGGTCATTTCAGTCTCTCCAGTCCAAGAAGCATATGGATCCTTCCTCCCTGCCCCCTGCAACGTCTTCATACCAGTCTCGTCCGTCATTCTTCCAAAATTGCGACAGCTACAGTATAATCTACTGTTCTCCACTCTCCCTGATCGCATCCATGATGAGTATGATGCACATCTTGCCTCCTTGTTGCAAGATACAGCAGAAGATGTTCCCCCTTCATCCTCTCTTCCAACAGAGCCTCATTCATGAAGTTTTTATTTGCTTCACTGAGAGGATGGTTTGGGGGGGAAAGTTGCGATTCCCTATGCTCTTGTCACCCCACAGACCCCCAAAGCTTGACCCCTGTTGACATCTGACTCACCCTGTCCGCTTTTGGATGTACTATATCAGCATCAGATCAGCACTGCCTCTCTGTCATCCCACTTTGGCCTAGATGTGATCTCTTCAAGATGTGACATGCACAGCCTCCCCCTAATGCGATTCCAGTGCACTTTCCCAGTTCCTGACATTGCTTGACTCATACTGTGACATTCTGACTGTCTTTGACTCACCTATTGCAAATACTTACCAATCTTTTGACTTTGCTTACTGATTCTTCGCTTTTTGGCTTACTTATCCTTACCAATGCTTACCAATGCTTTCCAAGATGATTACCCATTGCTTACATTCCTTACTCATCAGTTACCAATCACTTACCAAGTGTTTGCACCTTTTTTTCCATAGGCAACGCCCCTGTACTGTATATAAGTCACTATACTTAGGTAGCAAAAAAAAAAAGACATCAGAGAGCCCCTCTTGCTCGCAATTTATCATCTCTCAGTAAATCATTCATCAGCTTCGACAGTTGAGACTTTATTAATGGTCTAGCTATCATCTACTTCACTTATCATCATCTATCATCCATATACTTTGCTCCAAGCCCTCCCTGAGCTCAGTACAGCTTAGGACATCGAATTAAGTCACCATCCATCCTTCTGTAGGCTGACAGCAGTCTACCCTATCGCTTTCTATCACATTCTTGCTCCCTCTTCATCAGGAGCACCCCCAACCCTCAGCACTCATCTTTGAGTGTTGTAGCTCACAAAAACCCTCCCAAAGAACAGGTTCTACCATCTAGGTACCGCGTAGGCACACCACCACTCGCTTTCATTGTCTTTTGTGTTGGTTTTGGTTGGTTTTCACTGCTGAACCTCACTTTGACTCACATCGTGCTGTCAGAAGATATCCGTCTTTCCTGTTGGTCTTTCTCAGTTACTACTTTACAGTTTGTTTTCACACATTGCTGTATGGCCTTGACATCTGACACATTGTCCCCTTTGTTTTTTGGAATTTTGCTTTACCTGCCCCACAATTCTCCAATCAGTACCTTACTATCCATGTACTATATAATTCTGCATCAGTGATGAAAAAGATTCATCATTTTTTAGGACTCACAATCCATGTCATATGCAGGTCTAAAAAGTTGAAAGAGTCTTGTGTCTACTGTGTCTGCTTTGAATCTGTGTCCTTGCATCTTCTGTGTCTCATTTCCCCTCCCATGTGCTTAATTCATCTTGGAGTTACTTTGTTGGGTTGAGATTGTCACCCAGAATTTCTAAAGCAAGTCAATTCCTACCTCCAACTCTGCAGAATTAAATTCCATGCCCTACATTCAACTCTTCGACCAACTCTACCATCACACTCTACATCTCCTTCCTACTCAGCACCCCTTGGGTTGAGCCTAGGGATTTCCCCTACAGCTTTCCCCTATTCACATGCTACCCAGAGGTAGTGTCCCACATTGTTTTGGAGCCCACCATGAGGGGTCTGTAGATCTGGAAAGGAGATCCTTATGACCCACTTGTCAAAGAACCGAACTTGAAGAGCTCCTAGAGCCCTTCCACAGACTATCTATTTCTTCATCAGAAATCTTAATTCTGGTAGCTGATCCAAAAGAGATTTCAGAGCCACACTCATCAGACTCAGATCTCAGTATAAATGAGATCTTTCAGAGCCCAGAGTCCCCAGCATTTTACCCAGCATTTCCAGGAGGTTTTGACCTTGACAAACCCTTTGATCCTCCTACAGAGCATCAAGAACTTTCACCTCTCTCAGAACTAACCTCTTCTTCATCCTTGTCATCTAGTAATTCTGAACTCGCTGCCAAACAACTTCTTATCCCTTTGCAATCACTCACTTTAATTCCCACTATTGTTTCCCCTGCCCAAGTTCCCACTCAGAATACCTCAGTTGCCCCACTCTTAAATTCCACATCCATTCACATAATGTCTGGAGCTAGAGACATGCCACTCAGGGGCTCTAACAAAGCCCTGAAGTTTTCTGGTTGTACTGAAGACATCAAACAACTCTGTGTCAATCCTTGACACTGCAAAAGATAAAATCCACTGGGCCATCTGTTATGCTGATCACAATGAGGCAGAATTTTGGTCCACCTTAGACACTGCAACCAATGGCTTCAATGACTGGGACATGTTTTCCAAAGAACTCCTGAACTACTATCCAGGTGCCTCAGTGAAAGATTGTCACTATACCAAAGCCGACCTTGAAACCTTACTCTACCATCAAGTTCAGAAACCTATGGGATCACTGGAAGATCTTGGTAAATATGTCTGGGAATTCCAATGCATCCTCAGCCTCATCAAGAAGAAGAAGAAGCTCCCTGAGGACTACATCAATGAGAAATTCCTTGAGGGGTTTCCCCTGAGGTTCCAGAATTCCTTGCTCACACAATTGCAACTTTCAGACCTAGATCATGACATTGATGAACCTTGGGAGTTTGATCTGGTCTACAAGTACACTAACTACCTGCTCAGTGGAGCAAAACAAAATCTCCCTCAGCCTGATTCTTCAGCTTTGTTTCCCCAGAACTCCACACCCTTCTTCATCAACTGTCCCTACTATCTTAAAACATGAGTATGCCCAAGTCACCCAATGACCTTCTGACACATCACCCCCTCAGTAAGGCCAAGAGGCCCAATTCTGTCGCTCTTTTGACCCACAGTGTTTCTTCTGCAGAAGCACCAATGGTCACCACATGGCAGAGTGCACACTGTGTCATGAATATGTACAAGCTGGGAAATGCACCCTGATAGGGGGAAGAGTATTTATGCCTGATGGTTCTGATATTCCTAGGATGGCTGCTGGCCAGAACTTTAAAGAAAAGATCAACAACTTCCTCACCATGTGCAATTCTATCATCACCTCAGCAAACCTTGTCTCTGTACAATGTCCTAGCCAGTCATTGAACTCATCTTGAGGACATGATGCCCCACCTCATCTTGTCAGCACAATGTTCTTCACTAATGAAGAATCCATGGAGTTTCAGGTCAACTTACATCCCTCCTCCTACCTAATCAATGAAGAACTAGAGAGTAATGCTGATGAAGAAGACCAGCACACCCTGGCAAGAGCTTACACACAAGTAGAAGAATTGAAAAATAATATCAAGAAGAAGGTCACTCATTTTGACAGTGTAGATATTCCAGCCCACCATCAGCAAAACCCCATGACAGGTCCAGTGCCTGCTAATGTGTCAACCACCCCCAGGCCAGTCATTAATTCTGTACCAAATGATCCTGTCCATGTTACAGAGAACCCAGCCATTAGTAAAACTCTGGCCATCTCTAATTCCACAGATCCCAGGAAATCTAAGCCTACAACAATTCCCACACCCCAATTTTGATACCAGAGCAGTTTTGATGAAGTGGCTGCTACCAGGCATCTCATAAACCAAGTCTTAGAAGCGAAGATGGAAATCTCTACCAAAGCCCTCTTTGCTGTCAGCCCAGAGATTTGCAAGCAGGTCCAAGAACTGGCTGCAATGAAGAAGATAATGATTGGTAGCTTGGAAACAGTGTCAGAAGCTGTGGCATCACCCACCCGGGCATCCTATGAACAATTCTGGGTCAGAAACATCGAAGGGAAGTGTGTAGGCCTCACTACTGCCTCCTTATGCACTGTCAATGGCATCTTAATGAACAAACTCCACATCGAATGCATCCTGGACAGTGGGTGTCAGGTGGTAGCCTTGCATCATGAACTATGGGAGGCCTTAGGGGCTCCTCTTCATTCTGACATGAGCATGATGCTTGAAGCCACTAACCAATCCAAAGAGAGTACTCTAGGTGTCATAGAGAATGTGTCCTTGCACATAGGGAATATCAAAGTGCACCTCCAAATTCAGGTCATCAATCACACTCCATTTGATCTACTTCTTGGGTGACCCTTCTTCTGTCTGCTCTCCAGCATCCTACAAGATTTCCCTGACAGAGAACAGTCCCTGGAGATTCATGACCCTAACACAGGAAGACAGGTATTAATTCTGACACACCCTCAAAACAGACTACAGCCTCTTCCATGGTTTGTAAATTCCAAAGATGAAGAAGACTACTTTGTACACAAGGAGATGCATCACCACATGAAACAACCTGAGCAGGGTTTTCAGTGTCAGTCAATGACTTGTGTAGATCACAAGGAGGCCATGATAACATTTTTCTATGTGTTCGCTCTACATTTCTGATTCTCCCTTGTTCTTTGAAGCCAGCTTCTCTTCTCTCTACAGATACTACCCAAAATTCCACTGCAGCATTGCTCTATGATTTACAAAGCAACAGTATGCCCCCAATTGACCCATTTGATTCTAGTTCCATATCTTCAAATGACCCCTTCTTATTTTCTACTAGCACTACTGTTTCGCCACTGACAATTTCAGCCTTACATTGTCACACACCAAAGGTGTTTGGTGAGGTAGACATGGATACAGCTGATGAATGGAGATGAAGACCATAGCCCTAATGCAAAGAAGGACAGCCAGAAATGTTGGCAGTCATCCCTTGCACAAGGACAAGTCATCAGTGCCAGAGAAAAAGAAAGGGAGTGAGTTAAGCACTGGCTAAAATTCTTAAGCACCCATGTATGGCATTCTGGTTTTTGACACACCTCTGCCATTTCTGCAGATACAGAGACCATTCCCATACTCGCTTGTAGTGCCCAGCCATGTGATCTTACCTTCCAGAATTGGAAGGGATTTGTGCACTCCACATGTTTCCACAGCACTCCCTCCAAAAGATGCTCATTTCACTAAATTCTTCTGATATGGCTGCCTCTACATCAATCATTTTGCTTGTCCCCTTTGCTAGGGACCATGGCTACATATATCTACCAGGAGTTCCTACCAGCTTCTGTCCTGAAGCATCCTGGTACATCCCACCCTTGTCTGTGCCCTCTCAGCCCATCCAGCTTGGACAGCATGTTCTTTTTGTCAGTATGACCTCTAGGAGGACATTCTTTGGTTGCCTCAGGTCTATCATTCGCTTGGAAAGGTCTTATGTGGTTGTTTCAGTCTCTCTGGTCCAAGAAGCATATGGATCCTTCCTCCCTGCTCCCTGCAATGTCTTCATACCAGTCTCATCCATCATTCTTCCAAGATTGTGACAGCTACAGTATAATCTACTGTTCTCCACTCTCCCCCTGTACTGATGTCAATGCCCATGGAATTCTGGGTAGAGCATTGGGAGGCTGGAGATCCTCTCACAGACCTACCTGTGTTACCTACTCATCCTCCTCCATTCATGCCAGGCTCCAGGTTCACCCAGGAAAGGGCTGATGAGCTCAACTTGGACCCTTCAAAGTTCCTCTGGCCCATGGAGTTAAATCTGGTACAATGGCTGGTCAAGACACATGAGACTGCCTTTGCTTGGGATGCTGTGGAAAGAGGGACCTTTTGAGAGGACATGTTCCCACCCCTGAAGATACCTACACTAGCCCACAAACCCTGGGTCAAGTGAAATATTCCCATTCCCCCTGCTATTTTCTGTGAAGTCATTAACATCATCAAAGAAAAGATTTCCACAGGGGTTTATGAACTGTCTACCTCATCCTATTGCTCAAAATGGTTCTGTGTAGTCAAGAAGGACAGAAAATCTCTATGCCTCATCCATGACTTACAACCTCTAAATGCTGTTTCTATCCAGGACTCAGCCATTCCCCCCTTCATTGATTCAATTGCTGAAGCCTTTGCTTGCCATTCTGTCTATGGAATTTTGGATCTTATGGTTGGATACAATCATCACACCATACACAACAATTACCATGACCTCACTAACTTCCAAACTCCTATTGTTACTCTACAACTCACTAAGTTACCTATGGGCTACATGAATGCCATCCAGATTTTCCACAGAGACATCTGTTGGATATTGAAGGACAAAATCCCTGAAGTATCCATCCCTTTCATCAATGATTGCCCAATCAAGGGTCCAAAATCTCATTACCAAAATCCCAATGGTATCTACCAGATGATCACACAAAACTCTGGGATCAGACACTTCATCTGGGAACATCTACAGAATGTCAACCACATCTTACATCGTCTGTGTCATTCAGGAGCTACTGTCTCAGCAAAGAAATGCATCATCACCATGCCATCTATCATAGCAGTTGGTCATAAAGTGTCATTCAAGGGGAGAATTCTGGATGAAGCTAAAGTCCAGAGAATTAAAGATTGGCCCTACTGCACTAATGTCACCAAAGTGTGCAGATTTTTAGGTCTTTGCTCATATTGCAGGATCTTTATCAAGGATTTTGCTAAGCATGCATGTCCCCTCATTGAGCTGACCAAGAATGATGTCTCCTTCAAATTCTGCAATGAACACAGAGAAGCCATGGATTATCTTTACCAAGCTATTGTCTCATCCCCTGTGATATGCACTATCAACTACAACTCCAATAGGAAGGTCATCCTGGCAGTCAACACTTTGAATATCACTATAGGATACCTCCTCATGCAGGAGGGGGAAGATGAAAAACACTACCCTGCAAGGTTCAGCTCAATAACTCTCAATGACTGTGAATGCCATTACAGCCAAGCCAAACTGGAGCTCTTTGGTCTTTTCCATGCTTTACATGACATCAGACTTCACATTTTCAGCATGCAGAATTTAGTTGTTGAGGTTGACACACAATATATAAAGGGGATGATTAACAATCCCAACTTACAGCCCAATGCTACCATCAACTGCTGGATTGCAGGAATTCTTTTATTTGACTTTGAGCTCATACATGTCCCTGCACACAAGCATGTGGTGCCAGATGGTCTTTCAAGGAGACTGAAAGCAGAAGAAGATGAGGACGGGGAAGAGGACTATGAGGACTGGATAGATGAGTATGGAGCCTTCATTGTCAAGCTCTTGAACCATAGGGAGGCCCATTTCGAGTCCTCAGCCTTACCCTTCAGAAATTCCAAGTACCTTGTCAGACTCACCTTTGGTCTTGTCACAGAGTCTAGGCATCTATTCCTCTGAACAAACCTTGCTGAGTGTCTATGAGACAGAAATTCTGCACTCAGAGAAAGTGATCCAGAGAGAGGAGCAGTTGAAAGTGGTGAAGGAATTTTTGGAGATGAAGAAGATACCAGAAGGATTGGAAGAAGGGGAGTTGGAAAGCCTGGTGCATCTCACCACTCAGTATTTCATCAAAGGAGGAGAGCTGTGGAGAAAAGACCCTCAAGGACATCACCAACTAGTAGTCACCCCTCACAAACAACTTGGGATCCTTTGTCAGGCTCATGATGAGCTAGGACACAAGGGTATCTACTCGACCCACATGCATTTGCTGACTCATTTCTGGTGGCCTATGCTAGAGCAGGATGTTTGCTGGTATGTCAAGTTGTGTCACAAGTGCCAAATACACTGTTTGGATCACATACATATTCTGCCAGTCGTCACCATCCCTGAGCCCCTATTCTTTAAAGCATATATGGACACGTTCTTAATGCTGAAGTCAGATGGATTTTACTATGTCACCCAAGCTTGCTGTTCACTCACTAGTTATCCAGAGTGGGCTATGCTTCATGCAGAAACTGGAAAGACCATCAGAAAATTCATCTTCAAGCAGATCTTGTGCTGCTGGGGTGCTGTTGCAGAAATCATCACAGATAATGGTGGTCCCTATGTCCTCACCCTCGATTGGCTCTCCAAGACCTTCAGAATTCACCATATATGAATCTCACCTTATAACTCACAAGCTAATGGAGTTGTTGAGCATCAGCATTTCGATGTGAGGGAGGCATTGGTAAAGAGTTGCAATGGAGAAGCATCAAAGTGGTCAGAAGTGGCCCCTACAGTGTTCTGGGCAGAGAGGGTTATGATTCACAAGGCAACTGGGTTTTCTCCATTCTATATGGCTCATGGTGTCGAACCTAGACTCCCCTTTGACATTGCTGAGGCAACATTCTTAGCCCCTTTTGAGGTGGAATTTTACTCAACAACAGAACTCATTGCCTATTGTGCTCGACAACTCCAGAAATGTTCAGAAGACCTCACTTGCATCCAGGATCTCATTCTGAAGTCTTGCTTTGTGTCAGTCAAAGACTTCATTGCTTGTTTTGCACACACCATCCAAGATTTTGACTTTGAACCTGGGTCACTTGTCCTCATGTGGAATTCATGTATTGAGCAAGAACTAGATCACAAGACCAAACCACACTACCTAGGCCCCATGATCATCATTTGGTGAACCAAAGGAGGCTTGTACATCCTGGCAGAATTAGATGGTGCCATGTCCAAATTCCATTTCACTGCCTTCCATCTTTACCCCTATTCCCCATGGAACAACTCTCATATCAAAGTCACACAGTTGACTGGAATTTCTGCATGTGACTTGGATCACTTGGAAGGTGATTTGCTACCAGACCCTGCACTTGCTGGCATCCCTTTGGACAAATCAGATGAGTAGCACACCTTTCTCACTATCTTTTTCTTTCCTTTCCTCTCTTTCTCCACTTTCCCTTTCGCTTATATATTTACCCTCTTCATCTCATATGAAACAAAACCATCTTCACAACTCACAAAAAAAAAATTCTGCTCATCTCTTGTCTCTTGTTGATTCACTCTCTTTCCCTGCTCCCTTCTCAGTGATAATCCTGTTCAAAATACCAAAAGACTCACAAAATAAAATAAAACAAATAAATTCTGCAATCTACTTATGCTACTGTACATGTACCTACATATCTTTGAGCTGATCCTTCAACCTCTTCAGCTCCTCACATCTCCCCTGAACTGCACCAATCTGTCGCTCTACTCGCATCACCAACAGTCCCAGCATCTGGTGGATCTGGGTCAACTCAAACTCCTCATCATCCACCCTGCCCTCCAACAGTTGGATGCACTCAGCAAGAGCCTCGCACATAGTTGATTCACTCAGGTTTGCAACCAGTGGAGTTTCTTTGACTGGGGGACCCTTGGACCCATCCTGTGTGTTGACAACAGGTGCAGGTGGATTGTCCAATAATCCCATTGGTCTGCCAAAGAGTCCACCATTGCTGAGGTCTCCCAGATTGTCTGTTGGAGGCAGAGTTGGCTCAGGGTGAGGTTGAGGTGCAGGGGTTGCTGATGGAAGGAAAAGAGGTGGTCAAGGTGCAGGAGGTGGAGGCATGTTTGAGGTTGAAGGGGGACTAGCATGAGGTGTTGGGTGCTTGGGAGATGGTTTGGAATTTTGCCTGGGAGGTGGTTTGCAAGCAGGGATTTGAAGTTTCAACCTGGTCAACACTGGAGTTTCAGTCATCACCATTACTGTTACTGATTTGACCCATTTATGTGACAGCCCAGCAGCCATCTCTCCACTTCCAGCATTCTTGCACTGAGTTATGGTTCAGTGCCCTTGTTCTTTGTGTCACAGTCAGCTTGTACTCACCTTCCTACCCACTCTGAGCAACCAGCTGCACTTCTGCTTGGCCTGTCTACATTGCTTGCATGACTCCCTAGGAAGACCTTCACACTTGGCATCAACCTTCATGCACTCCCTGCATGGCAGGTTGGCTTTGGGTGCCAGAGTGCCAGTTTTCGACAGGTCAGGGTTGGGTGGGTGGTTGCCTTTGTCATTCTCTGGCTCATCAACTTTGTCTGTGGCCTGTGGAGTTTTTCTGAACATTAGCCATTGTGCTCAGGGTTTCCTAGAGGGTAGGACATACCTTTTCCTTGCCCTTCCCCTTGCCTGTGCTATCTGTCTGTTGCCTCACTGGTTGTCCAGTCCCCCTCAAAGAGATGCAGTCTTTGCAGTTGCATTCTCCCCTGATGGGAACAGGATTGTCTCAGGCTCAGGAGACATGACTGTGAGAGTCTGGGATGTTGAGGGAGGTGCACAGATTGGCAGTCCTCTTGAGGGCCATAGAGATGTGGTCAATTCAGTTGCATGCTCCCCTGATGACAAGAGGATTGTTTCTGGCTCAGGGGACATGGCTGTGAGGGTCTGGTCTGGGATGTTGAGGGAGGTGTGCAGATTGGCAACCCTCTTGAGGGCCATACTTCTAGAGTTTATTCAGTTGCATTCTCCCTTGATGGAGAGAGGATTGTCTCAGGCTCACAGGACAAGACTGTGAGGGTCTGGGAGGCTGAATGCCATGCAGAAAGGACTAGTGTTTGTGAGAAGTGGACACTGGTGACATCCAACCCATCCAGTGTACTTCATCCTTTTCCCCCTGCAGATGGTATATATTTCTACCTTTTGTGTATTCTCATTTCACTCAACACAAGTGCAGGCATCAAGGGAAATCCTACTTACTTCTCGTTTGACCACTTACATGCACTGCATAACAGCAATCAGCTTGTTGATGGGTTCATGCATCTGGAGGCCATGCTGGGCCAACCAGTCAAGTTACATGATGATGGCTGGATCAGAGGCCCAAAAGGACAACTACTACTTTGGATCCCACCAGCACTTAGGAGCCAATGTTACTCCATGAGGACCACAGTAGTCATTCCTAGAGGTTGTTGCACAGAGTTGGACTGGAGTCAGATCCTCCATGGACAGGATTGGTGCAAATGTTTCCATGTCACTGTCAAGTTCAGGTTGTCCAAGTTGAGGCTGGACTGGAGACCAAAGAGGGCACAAGGCTGAGGGGTCAGGATCAGGAGGAGGGTCGAAGATACAGGGGGGTGGACTGATTGGACTTAGTGACTGAGATTACAGCACTATTCCCTTGTGTGGGTCTCAGTCTGAGTCCAAGGCCAAGGCAGGATTATCAGAGTAACTTTGTTGATTTCAGACTGAAGAGTACAGGCCAGGTATCTATGAGTTTATATACCAGAGACAACTATAGTATGGAGACCAGTAATGCTGGTCTTGCAAAGATTGCTAAGGTGATTGGTAAGACAAATATTAGTAAGGTATGACTAAGGTAATGGAGACCAGGACAGGGCAGACTGGGGACAAGGCCAGGCAGAACTTAACCAAAGTGACATGCACTGCAAAGCAGTGTTCACTGTGCTAGGACATCTGGGGTAAGGGACTGGTGAGGCCAAGGCCAGACTGAATGAGTGTGAGACTGAGTCTGACCAGGTTTGAGGCATGACTATGACAGTATCCCCCTCTTAGGGGTTGAACCCATGAGACTCCTGCGAGAGTAGTAGGCTGAGTCCAAACTTTGGCTGAGTTTGAAAAACTGATACTTGTGGCCTGCTAAGCTCTTTGCATCTTTCATTCACATCCTCTCCATCATGTCTGACTCAAGACTGATCACTGCTGCCAACAACAACAATGAAGGCCAAGTCATCATTGACTGGGCCCAAGTCCCTGATGATGATGTCAGGTACAACACTGATGACAAAGAGGAGGTGATGAGGGCAAAGGTGAAGGAGAGGAAGAGACAAAAGGTGGCTGAACATGCCTGGTGGGAGGAGCAGGCTCAGCTTGAGGCTGAAAGAGCAGAGAGGGAGAAGGCCAAGAAGGCAGAGTGGGAGGCCAAGGAGAGAAGGGCATGTGAGGATGAAGAGAGATGCAAGGTTGAGGAGGAAAGGGAGGCTGAGCAAAAATGCAAGGCCAGGGCTGACAAGGGTGATGAGGCCAGGGGGGAGGTGAAGAAGGTGGTCATGGACCCCGGGTAAGTAACCTTTCCTATTCCTGTGTGTTTTCTCTGAAGTCTACCTTTAGATGTACCTGCTGCACCTGGGCAAAGACCATCTGCAAGTTTCTTGTGGATGGTAATAAGAAGTGGGTTGCCTGCATATGGTGCAATCAGTTGAAGGGCAAGTGCCAGTGGCCAGGAGATGGGAAGGACACTGAGGTCAGTCCCAAGGCCACCATCAAGGTTGATAAAGGCAAGAAGCAGAAGGCTGATGAAGAGGTGCCTGAGCCCAGGCCAAGCCAGAAGAAGCGGGCAAAGTCGAGACTGACTGAGGTCTTGGATCTTGATGAGCCTGGGGCTGGCAAGAGTGGGCTGAGGGAGGCCAGCACAGATAGGTACTCAGGCTTGGAAGACAAGCTTGAGTGACTGATCAAGGCTGCAGGGCTGATTGCCAACAATTTGGCCAGCCTCTATGACCTACAGGAGGCCACGAATGAAAATTCAGGCCACATTGCTGATGCTCTCAAGGCCCTCCTTGACAAGTCCTACAAGTATGGGGTGTTGGCCACACCATCAGACTCAGGTTCATCTGAGCTTGACTCTGATGAGTTGTGTGAGGAGGCCAAATGGTTAAGGGCCAATGATGAGGGTGGGGAAGAGGAGACCGAGGAGGAGGAGGAGGCCATGGCCAAGGCCAAGTAGACCATAGCCTAGCACCTTTTCTTCTTCCCTTCTTCTGAAAATGTCAAGTTTGGTGTCTGGTCTCATACAGTAAAGTAAGAGGAACAAAGAAGAAAAACAAACAAGGTAAGTAAGAGGACAAAGGAGACTAGATACCAGGAGAGAACAGAAAAGAGAACTGAGGCTGGCTGAAGCCAGTCCTCATTGGAATGGGCTGGGTTTACTAGGATAGCTGGAGTGAAATTCTTGTACAAGTTCAGACACATTGTCCAGCTCCATAGTGAGTACCCAAGTGGTTTCTTTGTCAGTCCCCTCATAGCCAGTCCACCAGACTAGGTACTGAAGCCAACACCAGCAACACTGGTTGACCTTGGAGTTGAGGATTTCTGCTACCTCGAACTCTAGTTCACTGTTGACTTTGACTGGTGGGGGTGGTGGTTGAGTCCAGTTCAGGATGGTGTTAAGGATGGCCAGCTCAAGTTGGGAGACATGGAAGACTGGATGTACTGTGTGCATTGAGTCCAGCAGGCACAGTGTGAATGAATGGGTACCAGCCTGAGCTATGACTGGATATGGTCCAAGGTTCTTCTCTGAGAGTTTCTTGGAAGGCCAGGTTGACCAGAAGTATTTGGCTTTGACATACACTTGGTCACTGTCCTTGAAGTCTGGGGCCAGCATGCATTTAGCATTGGCTGGTTCTTGATAGTGCTGTTGTGTGAGGGTCATCTCCTCATGTAGGTACTGGTGCAGTGAGTCTAAGTTGACTGCATAATTGCAAGCCCAAGTGGAGGTAAGATTGTGCTCAGGGTACACTGAGATGTTAGGGTGGTAGCCCTTATTAGTGAAGAATGGTGAGACACCAGTAGTAGCACTAGGGGCATTATTGTAAGCGAACTCAGCCAAAGGTAAGAGGTCAGCCCAGTTGTCCTGCTGGTAGTTGCAGTACACTTGGAGGTATTGTTCAAGAGCCTGGTTGGTCCATTCAGTCTGGCCATCACCTTCAGGGTGGTAGCCCAAAGTGAAGTGCAAGTGCATAACCAAGGCCTTACTGAGCAACCAAAAGAAATGGGATACAAACTCCAGGCCTCAGTCTGAGGTTACATGGGCTGGCACTCCATGCTTCAAAAAGACATGGAGTAGGAAGAGTTTGGTGAGTTCTGGGGCCATGATGGTGTCATGGGTGGGGATGAAGATGGCCTGCTTGGAAAGCTGGTCAACTACTATGAGGATGGCTGTGAAGCTGGATGAGGCTGGGAGTTGCTCAATAAAATCCATCAAGATGGAATTCCATGGCTTCTCCAGCACTGGGAGTTGTTTGAGGAGGCCATAAGGCCAATGTGGGGGACCTTAGCCTGAGTGCAGGCCATGCAAGACTGGATGTAGTCTTTGACAAAGGTCCTGAGGCCAGGCCAGGTATACTCACACCAGATGAGCTCTAGAGTTTGGTTTTGGCCGAAGTGGCTGCATGGATCCTTCCATCAAGCTGAAGGAAGCCAGTGTCATCTACTGACCACCAGGGGTCAGACATGTCAGACAGGCAGATTTGTGAGACTGGGTTGTCTGGCAGTGTGGCCAGGATATCATTGTGTAGTTCCTCTACATCCACCAACACAACTGCTCATAAGACCAGGTACTCAAGATAAGTAGTGCAGAGGGAGACCGCTAGTTGCTCCTGGGTGAAGACTGGTCTCAGGTTCTGTGGGTTCACTTGGGCATAGCTGCTATCCCCCTCTTTGGGGTAGACATCCCATTGTCTAGTTAGGGCATTGGGCTTAGCCCTGAGCTTACTGGGCCTGAATCTGATGATCATATTGAACTGAGACAGGAATTCCAACCAGCAAGCTTGGCAGTGGGTGAGTACTTTAGAGGTAGAGAAGTACTTGAGGTTCTTGTGGTTGGTGACAACATCAACTGGTGAGGCTGAACCCTCAAGGTAATGGTGCCAGGTCTGGAATGCTTTGAAATAGCAGGCAATTCCTTGTCATGAGTATCATAATTCAACTCTGGGGTGGTCAGAGTCCAGGAGTAGAAGGCAACCAGATGTATCTGGCCATCACTGCAAGTGATAGACAGAATGCCAGCAATGGCATAGTCTGATGCATTGGTCTCAATGGTGATGGGAACCCCAGGGATGAAATGACTTAAGACTGGCACAGTGGTGAAGGTGGCCTTAAGGTTATTGAATGACTGGTGGCACTCCTCAGAGAAGTTCCAAGGAGCACCCTTGCAGGTAAGCCAAGTCAGTGGTATGATGATGTCCAAGTAGTTGAATATAAAGTGGTGGTAAAAGTTGGTGAAGCTGAGGAAAGATTGTATGTCCTTGACCTTGCAAGGCTTGGGCCAGTTGCAGATGGTCTGGACCTTTTCCTTGGACATTGTGAGGCTGGCAGGGGAGAGGTGGAAGCCAAGATATTCAACCAAGTCCAAGTGGAACTCACATTTCTCCAGCTTTGCATAAAGGCCATGAAGCTGAAGCCAGCAGAGTACCTCTTGGACATGCTGCTTATGGGACTCCCTATCTCCAGGGTAGATTAGGATGTCATCTAGGTAGACAACTACACAGACATCCAACATGTCCATGAAGATGGTATTCACAAAGTGTTGGAAAGTGGCCAGGGCATTAGTGAGGCTGAAGGGCATCACTAACCACTTGTAAGAACCACACTAAGTCCAGAATGCAGTCTTCCATTCATTGCCTGGGGCAATCCAGATGAGATGGTAGGCATGCCAAAGATCAATCTTGGTATAGATCTTGGCTCAGCTTGGTGAGTCTAAGAGGTTGGAGATGAGTGGTAGTGGGTATCAGTCTTTCTTAGTGATTTTGTTCAGGCTGCAGAAGTCTATGCAGAGCTGGAGGGAGCCATCCTTCTTCTTAATGGAGAGGACCAGTGCAGCATAGGGGGAGGAGGTAGGTTGAATGAAGCTGGTGGTGAGGTTTCCATTGATGAAAGTCTGGAGAGCTTGGAGCTCAACCAGGGACAGCAAGTAGATGGTGCCTAATGGTGGGGTTTTTCCTTCCTCAAGCTCTATCTTCAGGTCATACTCCTGGTGAGGTGGGAGTGCTGAGGCCTTGGCTTTACTGAAGACATCAGCAAAATCATGGTACTCTTCCAGTACATTGGGTAAGGCCAGAGGAGAGGAAGCCAAGGCCAATCAGGCTTGAGCTGAGTCCAAGGGGTGGAGCTGAAGTTGGAACTGGACAGCCCCTTCAAGTTTGCAGGCATGCACAAAGGTGGCTGCATTGATTAGGGAAACAAGAGGGGCCTTCAGGGGGGTGTGAGCCAGGGAGTTGGAGGCCAGTACAGATGGCACAAGGCCAGGTTGGTCACTAGGACTGGAGTTGGGGAGGCCAGTGGAGACTGGGCTTACAGGGGGTGTTGACAGGGTTGGCATTCCTTGTGCAGGAGTCCAGAATGTTAGACTGCCCAATACCCAATCAATCAATGGATTGTAGCAGGTGAGCCAGTCATGTCTGAGAACTATCCTACACTCAGAATCCAATAGGGCTAAGAACAGGGTTACCAGGTATGCAGAATGCATCAACCTGGATGCCCCGGTCTTCGAGGCGTCGGTATTGCTGCATCAAGTCGTCTAACATTTCGATGTATGCAATAGAAACGTCGCGCGCCTCATATTCTACGTCCTTCCCTGATCTCTTCCCTGATACCACGTTACATTAACTGAGGTGTAAGTAAGTGTGATTGACGTACAGAAGTCCTCGGTCACGAACTGCACCGCACCACTCGTCATGAGTGCGATCTTCGCTAAGGTTTCCCGCATGCCCGACATCGCCTTGAGGGTAGTTTCTTCCGTGAGGAATTCGTAAACCTTTCTGATGGTATCCAGGAGGCGGGAAACCCGCCCATCTCGGGTCTGTTGAGCGACGAACATCTATGTACGACCACATAAGGTAAGGAATGCATTCAAGAATGAGAACTTACCTGAGAAATGGCTATTAATATTCCCAGCGCCATGCGGGCGAATGGATGGATCTGGAACATGGATGGGGTCATCGAATGGATACAGAACAATAAATGCCTACCTTAGCAAGGGTTGTAACTGCTTGATTGAAATCTTTGAACGGCTTTAGATACGTATCGGGGAAGTTTTGGGTCTCGGCGAGTGCGATATTTGCACCAGTCTCAAGGTCAACATCCCCTGTACCCACACGCGTCACGGTATCCGTACCAAATGGTGTCGGCGATATGAAATCAGCACTGCCGAAAGTTGACCGACCGACCGACCGCTGCGTCTGTGCAGCGAGCTTCCTCGGAGTTGTCGAAAGACTGAGACGGCACAGATTACATACTTCGTAGGTCGGAGCAGCCTGAAAATGCCCTCTTTGTTCGCAAGTCGCCCGATCAACATGTGTGTCAGTGCTCCCTCCCGTGACGAAACTTGGAGAACTCGGCTCTGATGGATGGGCGAAGGCCCACATTGATCCCTGAGAGGCACTACCCAACGCTTGAGTATCAGAGGGTAAATGAGGCTGAGAAGGTCCTTGTGACTGATTTTCGGCCAATTGTCATGTACCATCGTCAGAAAGGGGTGATCTGCATACCGAAGAAGGGTCGAAGTTGAATGGGTTTGCAAGGCTGGTACGAGCTTTCTTTGACTGCTTGCCGGTCATTGCGAAGAAATTGGTATTTTGACACATAACATCGCTAGACAAGATTAGACGACATACCGATGGAGGAAAAGAGCTGTATGGGTTGGCAGCGCCAGAGCGACGTCTCTTCAACTGATGACTGTCCATTCACAATTGGGTATGTAATCCGTATGAGGTTTGTGCGTTTGAATGACGTTGTGAGTGTCGAGGTTAGAAGGGAAAAGCGAAGCTGAAAGAATGCTGTGGGTATGCTTGTGAGCGCAAACTGACACAGCAGACACGTGGCAGCGCCCACCACTTGATGCACACGCATGTATGTACTACGAGTAGTCTGCAGGCTCCTATCGTGAAACAGGAAATGACCTGACGATTTAGCACTGAACTAGTGTAATCGGCATTGGACGTTTTTGCTCACCCTGCGTGCCGCCATATCACGCTGGTCTCACATCGCCGTTTCGTGCCTGCTTGCTGAGAAGCATCACATGGTGAGTGGTGTTCGGGATCACGAGCTTGTGGTGCTACAAAGAGTGAGCCTGAATATTCATCACCGGCCCCCTCCCCCCTCCCGACTCAGAACGTCGAGGACTCACCACTACGCAGTGAACTGGCTGATATGCTGGGCCTACCAGGGGGCTACAGGTCACCTGAGGGTTGAAGCGGGGGGCACGCATAGCATGCGCCCGCAGTAGCCAATTTTGGCAACTCGCGTCCACCGACATTGTTTGGCAACTAAACAAAAGCGCTTATGTGACGGATCTGGTCTACCGTTCCGTAGTTAGCCGTAGTACGGAGAGCGAGCAAAGGCATAAGACGAAGATGCACGGCTGATTCTTCCCTTTCTCTTTCCCTCTCCTTCTCACCACTACTTGTCCAGGCGTCCTCTCCTTTATGCTCATCGCTGGAAGTTCATGCATTCTGCCTGGGAACGGTTTATGACTCCGCCATCGTCTTGGATCCTTTTCCTTGTCCTTCACCGTTCGTGCCATTACATTCAATGCGTAGTCTAGTGGCATCCCCGCTCGCTATGCGTTATCCACGCACTTCTCATTTGTTACAACTTGCATCGTCTTTCTGGCTTTGGTTGTATCCGTCGAGATATTCACTCGGTAGAGTATTTCAGACACCACGTTCACATGCACGTCCGATCCCAGGAAAAGCATCTATTTCAGAGTTAAAGCCGAAAACAGAACCGACCTGGCTATGTGAATACGTCGGGACAAGCTGCTTCTCGCAAGTGATGTCTTTCAACCACGAAACCGTGTTTCTCCATGAACGCGGTGCACATATCTTGAGCGTATCTGACCTCGGTGTGTCAAATCACTCGTTATGATGATATCCACAAAATGCATTGCATACCTTTCTTCGAACCTCGGTTCGGGGTGCACTGCAAAAACAAAAACACAAAGTAGCGGATCGTGACAAAGAAAAGTGACAAATCTAGGATATCCTGATCGAGTTCCCTGAGCGCCAGATTGAGGTCGTCGATGGTCTTCTCGATAGTGCAACTAACTCGATGACACGGCCCAGAGGATGATAAGTTTAATATAAAGTCAACTCAGGAATCCTAATCTTTCGATATCCACTCACGGCTCGACGATCACAGTTGACCGAATAACCGGGCGTCGTGAAGGAGATACATACGTGCAAGGTAGAGGAGCAGAATAGCGCGACACTGAGGCGAGACCGACACAGAACCAGCAAGGTTAGAGAAACTTATGCGGAAGTCAGTTGTTGACCTGGTGGAGCCGGGCACATCCAGTTACAAAGAGGTTGGAAGGGGTACTTGGCGGGCTTCGATGAGACCGGCTGAAAAGACTCTTCGTAGCGGTCAGTTTGCTAGAGCCATGACCAGTTAGTATTCTACGCAATGCTTCCAGCGAGCCCGCAACCGCTGATCCATTTGCCTGATGGCCCTTGGCAATATCAGATTCCGTATCGGTGAAGGGTTATACGCTGATGAGAGTAACTTCCCGTGTAAACCGTAAACGACGTTTCTTCGGCTTGTTTCCGGCAATCGAGAAATCGACAATTTGAGTGTGGCAGGGACTTCCATGAGTTGGATTACGCTGTCATTCGGATATTGAGACGAGCAATGTGGTAGTCGTCAGTAGGCGGTATCTCCTTTCTGGTATGCTTTGTCAGTCTCCGTACCTTCTCCGCCACTCTCATCTTAGTTCGTTCTCTCGTCTTTATCACTCTCCTGACTCACCGGCTTTCCTTTCCGTCTCTTCACCAACCTCGTTTCATCCCCTCTTCGAGCACGCCCACGTTTACGGCACAATACCAGATGGGCACATACTCTTTATTGCAGAAGTGGACAGAGCACCGGCGAAGGCAAGTAGATAGTGCATGGCAAGCGGGCCCTAATAATTTGAACAGTAAAAGTTAGCTTGTGCATACGAGAAGATGACAACGGGAAGTAACCGACGTAGACGTCGGGTGAAATCCTAAAAAGTGGAGCTTGAAGGTAAGTCATCCTCGACGAAGGGGAATGGGAACACCTCCTTGACCTCCACGGTCCTGTCACCGATTGCCTCGACTCGCAAGGTATCGCTCATGACAACCCCCTGTGGCGTACGATTTTGATGTCGACATACTAAGGGAGCATGATGCTCCTCGACCCATTGTTCGGGTGGATGGGAGCAGTGGGAAGCCGGATTGGAAAAAGGGGTGTGCGGGGGGTTGTAATTAAGCAAGATAGCGCAGATGCGGACAGGAAGATGTTGGACATTCGGCATTTGGAAGTGAGGGAGATAAGGATGGTGGATCGCATTGTGCGAATCTTGCAGAGCAATAAAGTTACCAACGCTCCAAGATCTCAAGGCCTCCGAGATTCTTCTCCGCAGAGCGTACCATGCATTTCGATATCGACAGTCTCTTCTATAGTGACCCCGGCATCGATCTGGATCGCGTTGTGGAGGGTATTGTCATGGGCCATTCAGATACAGTGCTGTATAATTTGGAATGGAAGAAGGTACCCTCGACAATAGTAACTGGACCGGAATGAGCATATTTGCACCCTGGGACCCGGGTTTGGACAACCTGAAAAGTCAAGAGTTACACGCGACGAAGCCTCGCATGACCCACCCGCATCGAACTGCGAGGCAGTAAAGCACTCGAACTGATACTACGCTTTGATGTATGAAACGACGATATCGTGGTCGTGTTGCATCTCGCCTCCCCCATCTCACTGGAGTGGTATACACATTGACGAGGCTACTGATGGACGTCAGACAGGGATACGAACAGGATGTGTTTTATCATCGCATGAGGCCTTGGTTGTATGGGTAGGATTCGGACCCTGGTGAGAGGCAGTAAAGGGTTGACGGTATTAGCGAGTGTGAGGATATGGCGGAACCCAAAGATTTTGTCGGGACCGAGTGTGGGGCAGAGCGTACTGATACGTGCCAATGGATGATTGGCTTCCATCGACACGTCTCCGCCAACCGTTAGTACCGCGACTCCGTGTAGAGGAAAACACGGTGCCGTGGGATCATTATGTAGTTTCGTCCTATACGTGAGGCCGAGAATAGCCAGCATTGCCAACTTTGGTTGCACAAGTGATGGATGTATAGATTGTATCTTGCTGCGAGTACGTCTGCATACGATTGCGCGTCATTCTTAAACTCCGGGACAAGCTGTTCTGGTGGGTGTGCCAGCGATGACGATGGGTATGTACCGGTGATCAGAGAGGCTGCCTTATAGCTGACAGTTCTCTGGGTGATTACTCAAGTCGCGAGACGGATCGAAAATGTGTCTCGGAGTGATGTGTCCGCAGTTGTCTTTGCGGGCGAAAGTCAGGTCGTAGTAGGATACGAAAACCATGATATTCGTCGATGGAAGATTGAAGACGGTCAGCAACAGGGCCCAACTATGCAAGGGAGCGGTACTGTCGATTCTGTTGTCGTTTCTCGGGATGGCCAGTGGATTGTGTCTGGAGATCGTGGATGGAAAGCAATCGTTTGGAATGCGGCTACTCATGAAAAAGTGCGCGAGTTCACAGAACATGGCTTCTGGGTACACGGGGTCGATATCTCGAGCGACTGTACTAAAATTGCCTCCGTGGGTGGCAGCATCTCCCAGATAGCTAGCATTACTTCCGGTACCCGTCTCCTTCCTCCCCTCCCACAGTCTTCGATTGTTGGTATCAAGTTCTCCCCAGACGGCAGTCGATTTGCTACCGCCTCAGAGACTCAAGGTTTCCGCGTCTACAACACCCACAATGGCAATATCTTCTTCGATTCAGGTCAAAAGGGTTCGACCGGTTCATGGTCAAACACTCAGTTGGCCTGGTCGTCTAATGGCCAGCAGCTATTCGTCGCGAGCAGGGGCAAAATCATTTATTTCGACCTTGCTAAGTTTTCGTCTTCAGAGTGGTCGATCCATGAAAATCAATCACCGGTACATATCGCATCCAACGGCAGATTCGTTGCGTGTGCCGCAGGCACATCGGTTTCGCTATGGGATTGCGTGTCCCACAAACAGATCGGTAGCATTATCACACACACCTCACGAATCAAATGTGTCGCCCTCTCGCCAAGCGGGCGGTATCTCGCATGTGGATATGACAGGAACATCACAATTCACAATCTCAGAAGCGACCTTCCCCCTAAGTATTTCATCCGTGGTGTAAGTGTACATCCACTCATGAAGTGCATATTACTAACAAGCATTACGCTACCTAACGATGTAATCCGTCAACCACTGCATACTTCTCAGCTTCCGCTTGTACAAGCGAGTGATGAGACCCTCAAGTCATGGATGCAGAACGATCCGACGAACACCGAAAGGCTGCTTTCAGAGGAGATCACCAGCTCTTCGATCCCTCAATACTGTGTGCTAGCAAACCGCGCTCTTATAAGAGCACGTTTGCAACATTTGGTACCTGCAATCGAAGATGCCAAGGAGGTCTGTCTACTTTAGGCTTATTACTCCATGCGCACGTTTACTCACGTGGATTAAGTCCCTTCGCGTTCAGCCATCACCTATCGGCTATATTGCGTTAGCAGTTGCTCTACTTGGCCAGGGGAATCGAGAAGGTGCACTATGGGCATTCGACTTTGCGTCTCATGATTGCGATCCGTACGACATCAGATTTCTTATACTACTGAAGGTGTGTAAGGTGATGTAGATTGTTCTCGCAGTTAATCCATGTTCCTCCTAGTCGATCCTCGTGTTCGAATCCGGAAGTCAGGAAGAAGCGATAGACCGCGTAGAACACCTTGCTACGAGAGCAAACAATGACAATGACGACGATACCATCTACGTTTACACCCAGGCACGCGATTCACACGATGCAGACACGTAGGTATCATTGTTGATGCATTCTGCAGGTCCTCGGAGTTATGTACATAAAGAAGGGGGATTACAAACGCGCAATACCATTGATCGAGCATGCGAAGAGCCTAGCCCCCGAGAATAAGCAATGTCCTCCGCTAGTGACGATCTCGCTCGTAGGTCTTATACCGTTACTACCTATCAATCTAACTCTCTGTGAAGATATTTGAGTGGAGTTTCAATGGGCTGGACATTGTTGCCCAGCAACGTTTATGTGAAGTCCTCTACGCTGAAGACCGTGCAACCGAAGCCGTGGAGATTTTCCTCAACATTATCAAGACATCGGACGAGGAGATCCTGAGAGGCAAGGAAAACGCAAACTGGGTTGCAAGTACGTCTTGTAGCCTCCAGTCTGATTGATGTGCATGTTAACGTCCATCAGATTTCACCAAAAAATGCGCCACCACACTTGAGCATATTGGCGACCAAGCCTTCGGATCCGGTGAACACGAAGATGCAATAACGCGGTACTCTGCTGCGTTTCCCATCAGTCCTCCGAGTGCTGCAGGTCCATTTATCAAGTGGAGCAGAGCTCGAGCTGCAAAAGGTTTGTGGGAGGATGCGCTACAAGATGCGAACAACGTAGGCATGTACTTTTATTGTACGAGTCGTTCCTTACAGCTGCTGTACAGGCGGTGAAAGCGGATCCCTCCAGCCCTTGGGGCTATGAGGCGAAGCATGTGGCACTCCATGGAGCAAAACGGTATGACGAAGCAATCGACGCTTTCAACTTTATGCTTCGTGTAATTGAACAGTCTCATGACCCTGCAATCCGGGGTATGTACTTCCTGTGCGAATCTAATACCCACAAATGACAGTTTCACAGAATTGCGCAAGAACTACGTTTCTCCATCTGAGACAGTTGCAGCTATTGATCCTATCATCCGCGAGACTCTTAAAAATTCTCCCCTCGCCATCATCGATGTCAACAGTGGTTGCCTTTGTGATAATCCTGAGAAGATACGTATCTTCAAGGCCGATCCATCATTCAAAGAGCTTGTTTCAGCTATGACGACAGAAGTGGACGAGGAGCGGATTCAACGAGTGGTTGCAGGTTTTTTCGGATACGTGATGTTCTCGCACGCATGGCAGGGGAACGAACCGACATTCCAGGACGTCAAGCAAGTTGAATCCAAATCCGTGTGGGACCTTCCCGACACGCTCCTGAATAAGAAGTTGCACAATTTCTGCAAGGCGACGTGCAAACTTGGCTACAATTGGGCATGGTCGGATACATGTTGTATCGACAAGTCCACGAGCTCCATCCTTAATCAATCCCTTACGTCTATGTACAAATGGTATGCAAATTCTGCAGCCACGCTCGTATTCCTTGCCGGTGTAACGCATCCGACCAAGCCCGGGGACCTCAAACGTAGTTTGTGGATGACGCGAGCATGGACTTTACAAGAGCTTCTCTCGCCGACAACCATCTTTTTCTGTGATGCCGAGTGGAAGTTATACCTTGGCGATACCAGTGAAAACCACAAGCAGTCCCCAGAGATCACGCAAGAACTAGCAGATGCTATCAATATTCCCCCCGGAACCATCGCTGCGTTCTCTCCAGACGATCTCGGGGTGCGCGAAAAACTTCGTCTCGCTTCGACGCGCAATGCGACAATCGACGAAGATGCTGCGTATTCTCTCATCGGCATATTCAAGTCTGATCTTAGGCCTCACTACGGCGAAGGACCCGACGCCCTCGGACACCTTCTGGAGGAGATCGTGGCTCGCTCTGGGGAGGTCAGTGTACTTGCGTGGTCAGGAAAGTCATCGACATACAACAGTTGTCTCCCGGCGTCCCTTTCTGTTTACAGCCAAACTCCTTACAGCCCTCCATCTCTCGAAGGGGATGAAATCCAAAGGTGCATCAAAGAATTACGTGACAAGTTGCCCCGGTATGAAGCACGGATTATATACAATAAAATCAATCGTCTTTCTCCTGCCCGTCTTGCAACCCGACGTCTACATCTTCCATGCATCGTCTTCTCTGTGAGAAGTCTCGAAAACCCACGTAGTGACAATACGAAGCTTTATCGTGCCAGAGTATCAGGACTTGGAAATGTAGAGTTCATGACTGCAGATGATCTCCTACTGCACGAGCCAAAGAAACTCATCTTCGCGAATCCTTGGATCAATCATATCCGAGGTCCGAGTAGTGGGGTTACCTGGGGAGATGACTCGGACTCTGATACCGACTCTGACTCGGATGAAGTTGTGTCGATACTTGCTGTCCCTGCGCTTCAGGTTGACAACTATACCCGGGCACTAGAGATGTTTGCTCGCCTTGGACAGCCTTTCAACGCATTACTTCTGGTACAGCAGTCGAATGGAACGTACAAGAGGATCGCTGCAGAGAACGAGATTGTTGTCTCAGGACTCGGAACCAACATCACCTCCAAGAACGTTCGAGCGAAAGTGTTGGAAATCCTTTGACGTAAGTGTGGGGTTTGGGCTCAGCTGCAGATTTCAAGGCTAGATCTGTCATTCGTCCTTTCTCGGTCGTTTTTCTTTTGTTTTTCATTCGGTTCTCGTTGGTTTAGTTGTTACATGGCGACAAGATGGAGGCGGAGCCTCGAGAGACCTGGGGCTGAGTTGGAGATTTGTTCGTAGTCATGCGCCGTGGACGACGTGGGCTAGTCAACGAGATAAGAAATCATGCCAGTTGGTAGTACTACACGTGAACACCCTCGGATCCATAACTTCTCGTTCCATTACCATTTACACTATTCCGCTACGTGTTGAAGTAGTCCTGACGGCCTAGGCTTCGTAGCCTTTGCTATCTACACAAGACCTTCAAACCGAGAGGTTTCCTGAGCGATCTTCTATAGAAAGCTCCCGACCCGAGGAATATTACTTTACGCTACCCATTGAACTACAGCTACCACACTCTCGGTCGTCATCGTCCTCATACCCCTCCCGACGTCGGCACATACATATGTATGTTGTTCCACCCCCCGACGGCTGCCTATATGTGAACCTCACATCACATGCACCCCAGTAATCATCTTCCTTGCTATCATCTATCAAGGCGGTCCTCCAAGCTATGATGATATCCAAGTTCTCTAGCTGCCACGTTGGCAACTGGTCACCAACTCCGCTACCTGAGTACCTCCGTTTTCCAGGACACCAAATTCCGGCCAAGTTATGATGGCTCTAGCGGATGACATTTCACTGGGATAACCTCCATTCCCAAGTCGTCTCAGAAGAGGTCTCCTGACGCCGTGACTTGTGCTAACCGACCGGGGACCGCCTTGCCGATGTGAATACCTCGCAACCCAAGCCGTTTCTAGCAAGTAATGCCTTTGAACCACCAAGCCTTGTTTCTCCACGAACGTGGTGTTGACATCGTGAGTGTGTCTGCCAGCCCTCGGAGTGTCAGGCCGCTCATGATCAATACACAAAACGCATTGCCTTTCTTCGAACTTCAGTTCGGGGTGATCTGACGACAAGGAGGTATAAACGATTCAAATCCGTAGCTAAAGCAACATACCAAGGATGTCCTACTGAGTTCCCTGAGTGCTGGACTGAGCTCGTTGATACTCTTCTCGATGATTTACAGTATATCCCCGTTGCAAGGAAGTTACAACGGATTCGATACACAGGGGTCGGAAAAGTTACGGGGCATCGTGGTCCCAACGGGGTCGGGATAGCTTCCTCAAGCCAATGGGCAGCCTGCCACACTTGCTGGCGCGTGCGCCCCCTTAGGGCCGCGTCGGCACCAGCCCCCTTTCGTGCAGCGCGTGTAGATCGAATCAATCCTTCCTGCTATGAGCTCTCTCGCTAACGTCACACTCCTCTGCGCTTGTAGCCTTTCCACAAGGTCTGCTTCAAGTACCGGGTTGCACTGTCGAGTTACTAGCTTGTCGTGAGTATTATCACAATCATCGAGACGAAACTGCAGGTGAACGCAAAATTTAGTCTGCTAGGCACCGCTCCAAGCTCGTCGGGTGATAGTACCGTTGCTTCAGGTCCACCCATTCAAACTGCCCCCACAGGCTCTTACCATCAAAGTTGTAGGTTCGCTTCACTCCTTTCAGTTATGTAGATTCCCGACACATCTCAACGTTCGGCGTGACTGCAGCACGGACGCATCACGGGCAAACTCGCTCAGGCCCGTACTGGGTTGGCACGACCGCAGTCCGCCGAGTGGATGCTTGTCAAACGACTTCTGGCCGTCCTCATGGCTATTGAGACTCAAAGTCGTAAAATCAGTGAACTTGTCGACGCACGACCCTCCCGATCAATCAACTTCCTGTCGAACTCCTCACAGGGACATTCAGCTTCCTGGTGCATATCGCATATCTCGATACTTGATACCACGCTGACGACACTCAGCCTGCGGATGGCGTGGGAATGGGATATCCGTGACTTCAAGCATATCCCCACTACAATCATTGACTACGGCTCATATTCACTGATCACATAGACACTAATTGGAATCCCCATAACAGATGCCATTGTAAAGCCTAAGCTCGAGCATTTTGACTATACTCACCTCTGTGATTCCATCATTGGCCCATGGCACCATTTAGATCAAAATTAGCCAGTGCAGGGTTTGGACTATGTTTCAGGGCGAGAAAATGCCAATCATGACAACAGAAATCAACAACCGTTGTTCAATCCTCGACTTTCAACGCTCTCTTTCATATTGCAGTCGTTCCCGGTCTTGCCACTTACCCTTTTCTACCACTTCATCCTGAGCTCACTAAGTACTTTGAACCCCCGAGGCGTGTGCTTTAGCGGGCGGGCGGGGCAATCTCTTGAGGCTACAGGGAGGTGTTTAAGATCAAAGAAGGTGCGTTACAGACTCACACTTGAGGAAACATGTAAGCCAATCTGAGTTTGGGTTTGACAGTTCCAAGAAAGCACTAAGGGCACAGAAGAATGGTCATGTTCGTGCAGTAGACGAAAACGAGGATGCCAGATGCCTTGAAATCCACTCCCTCCCTGGCCAGCGCATCGCAAGTACCCAAAAAGGTGGTGCGTGCGTTGACGAGCCTAGTGATGGACGTGAGACAAGGGTGCAACCCGGATGTGTTTTATCATCGCGCGAGGCCTTGGTTTTGTCGACAAGATTCGATCCTGTGGAGGGGAAGTGAAGGGTTGGGGGTACTGGTGAGTGTGAACATGTAGTGAAGCCCAAAGATTTGTCGGGACCGGGTGCGGGGCGGAGGGCATTGGCGCATGCGGTAGAAAATTTTCTGGGATTGGATGATTGTAGATATGCCAACACATCAGTTCCATCAACACGCCTCTGCCAACCCTTGCCCTATGCGTGACTTCGTGCAGACGAAAACACCGAACCCTGTGGAGCTCACCGATCATCGCTGAGACCTGCACCGCCAACATGCTATTGATATCCTGATCTTGAAAGAACACGATGCGGCTGTGGCCACGTGCACTGATCCGACGAGCACGGTGTAGCTCACATCGGGTGCCACGAGCAAGTCTACGATGCATCGTTCTTTTCCCCGATAAACACCAGAACAAGCGGCTAGTTGCCAGCGACGACGATGGGTGCGTACCAGCAGTCAGAGAGGCTGAGTTGGCCCTATTAACAGCTCGTTATGGTGGTTAAGATACGAAATGGATCGAAATTGAATGTCAGGGTGATTCACACGCAGTCACCTTTGCGGACGAAAGTCAGGTCGTAGGAGGATGTGACAACGGTGATATTCGTCGATGGAAGATTGAAGACGGACATGCACAGCAACAAGGGCCAACCATGAAAGGGAGTGGCCTTGTTGGATCTGTTGTCGTTTCCCGGGATGGCCGGTGGATGGTGTCCGGAGACCGTGGAAACATGGCGATCGTCTGGAATATGGTCACTAATGAAAAAGTGCGCGAGCTTGATCACGGCCGCTGGGTACCGGGGGTCGATATCTCGAGCGACTGTACTAAACTTGTATCTGTGGATGACTGCAACGCCCGGGTCTTCAACATTACTTCTGGTATCCGACTCCTTCCTCCCCTTCGATATGATTGGGTTACTGGTGTCAAGTTCTCCGCAGACGGCAGTCGATTTGCTACCTCCTCAGAAACTCGGGGTGTCCGTGTCTACAGCACTCACAATGGCAATATCTTGTTCGATTCAGGTCAATACGGTTCGACTGGCTCATGGTCGAAAACTCCGTTGGCCTGGTCGTCTGATGGCCAACAGTTATTTCTCTCGCCCAGAGGCAAACTCATCTGTTTCGACCTTTCCAAGCTTTCGTCTTCAGAGTGGTCGATCCATGAAAACCAATCTCCGGCACATATAGCATCCAACGGCAGATTCATTGCATGTGCTGCAGGTCCATCAGTTTCGCTATGGGATTGCGTGTCCCACAAGCGTATCAGTAGCATCATCGTACACACCTCACAGATTAACTGCATTGCTCTCTCACCAAGCGGACGGTATCTCGCATGTGGAAATGGCAGGAATATTACAATTCACAGTCTTAGAAGTGTCCTCCCCGCTAAGTATTTCGACCGTGGTGTAAGTGTACATCCACTCATGAGGCTCGCATAGCTAACAATCGTCACGCTACTTTCATGCCTTGTGTAACGCCGTAATCCGTCGACAACTCTGCCTTCTCAGCTTCCGCTCGTAGAAGTGAGCAACGAGATCTTCGAGTCGTGGACACAGGACGACCCGGCAAAAACAGAAGTGCTACTGTCGAAGGAGATCACGAATGCGTCAAGTCCTAGGTACCACGTGCTAGCAAACCGCGCTCTTATAAGAGCACGTTTGAAACATTTGGCACCTGCGATAGAGGATGCCAAGGAGGTCTGTCTGCTTTAGGCTCACAACTCCATGTGCCTGTTTGCTCACATGCACCTCAAGTCCCTCCAGGTTCAGCCATCGCCTATTGGCTATATTGCGATGGCAGTCACTCTACTTGCCCAGGGCGATCGGGAGGGTGCACTATGGGCATCCGACTTTGCCTTTCATGATTGTCGCCCATACGACATCGGATTTCTCTTACTACTGAAGGTGCGTGAGGTGATCTAAACCGTTCTCGCAATTAATCCACGTTCTGCCTAGTCGATCCTTCTGTTCGAATCTGGGAATCGGGAAGGGGCAATAGATCGTATGGAACACCTTGCTACGAGAGCAAACAATGACAATGATGACGATAAAACCTACCTTTACACCCAGGTACGTGCCTTGCGTCATGCAGACATTTAAGTATCACCCCTGATACATTGTGCAGGTCCTTGCAGTTATGTACATGAAGAAGAGGGATTACAGACATGCGATACGATTGATCGAGCGTGCGAAGGACCTAGCCCCCAAGGACAAGCAACGCCCTCCGCTAGTGACGATCTCACTTGTAGGTCTTCTGCCGTCACTACCTATCAACCTAACCCTCCATAAAGATATTTGGGTGGAGTTTCAATGGGCTGGACGTCGCTTCCCAGCAATTTCTGTGCGAAACCCTTTTCACTGAAGACCGTGCAGCCGAAGCTGTGGAGATTTTCCTCAACATCATCAGGTCATCGGACGAGGAGGTCCTGAGGAGCAATGTGAATGCGGACTGGATCGCAAGTACGTCTTGTAGCCGCTAGTCTGGTTGGCATGTACGTTTAATGTCTGTCATCAGATTTCACCAAAAAATGCGCTGCCACACTTGAGCATCTTGGCGACGAAGCCTGTGGATCCGGAAAACATGATGATGCAATAACACAGTGGTCTGCTGCATTTCCCAACAGTCGTCCAAGTGCTGCAGGTCCGTTTATCAAGTGGAGCAGAGCTCGAGCAGCAGAAGGTTTGTGGGAGGATGCACTACAAGATGCGAAAAACGTATGCATGGTACGCTTCTTGTATGAGTCGTTCCTTACAGCTGCTGTACAGGCGGTGAAAGCGGATCCCTCCAACCCTTGGGGCCATGAGGTGAAGCATTTGGCGCTCCATGGAGCGAAGCGGTATGACGAAGCGATCGATGCTTTCAAGTCTATGTTGCAAGCGATCGAGCAGTCCCATGACCCTGCAATCAGGCGTATGTGCCTCCTGTATGAACCTAATAACCACATTTAATGATTTCACAGAACTGCGCAAGAACTACGTTTCTCCATCCGAGACAATTGCAGCTATTGATCCTATCATCCGCGAGACCCTTAAAAATTATCCCCTGGTCGTAATCGATGTCAACACTGGTTGCCTTTGCGACAGTGCTGAGCGGATGCATATCTTCAAGGCCGACCTATCATTCAAAGAGCTCGTTTCATCTATGACGATAGAAATGGACGAGAAGCGTATCCTACAAGTGGTTGCAAGATTTTTCAAATATGTGATGTTCTCGCACGCGTGGCAGGGGAACGAGCCGTTATTCCGGGACGTCAAGCAAGTTGAATCCAAATCCGTGTGGAAACTCCCTGGCACGCCCTTGAACGAGAAGTTGCGCAATTTCTGCAAGGAGACGCGCAGACTTGGTTATAACTGGGCATGGTCGGATACATGTTGTATCGACAAGTCCACGAGTTCCATCCTTAGTCAATCTCTTACATCCATGTACAAATGGTATGCGAATTCGGCAGCCACACTCGTATACCTTGCCGGTGTAACGCATCCGTCCAAGCCCAGGGACCTCACGCGTAGTTTGTGGATGACGCGAGCATGGACTTTACAAGAGCTTCTCGCACCGGAAGTCATCTTTTTCTATGATGCCGAGTGGAAGTTATACCTTGGCGATACCAGTGCAAACCACAAGCAGTCTCCGGAGATCATGCAAGAGCTGGCAAACGCCATCAAGGTTCCACGTGGAACTATCGTCACGTTCTCTCCAGATGACCTCGGGGTGCGCGAGAAACTTCGTCTCGCTTCGACACGCAATGCGACAGTTGAGGAAGACGTCGCGTACTCTCTTATTGGCATATTCAAGTCCGACATCAAGCCCTACTACGGCGAAGGAACCGACGCCCTCGGACACCTTCTGGAGGAGATCGTGGCCCGCTCTGGGGAGGTCAGTGTACTTGCGTGGTCAGGAAAGTCGTCATCATACAACACTTGTCTCCCGGCTTCCCTTTCCGTTTACAGCCAAACTCCTTACGGCCCTCCATCTCTCGAAGGGGATGAAATCCAAAGGTGCATCAAAGAATTACGTGAAAAGTTGCCCCGGTATGAAGCACGGACTATATATAATAAGATCAATGATCTTTCCCCCGCCCGTTTTGCAACCCGACGTCTACATCTTCCATGCATCGTCTTCTCTGTGAGAAGTCTCGAAAACCCACGTGGTGACAACAAGAAGCTTTATCGTGCCAGGGTATCAGGATTTGGAAATGTAGAGTTCATGACCGCGGATGATCTCCCACTGCACGAGCCAAAGAAACTCATCTTCGCGAATCCCTGGATTAATTATATCCGAGGTCCGAGTAGTGGGGTTACTTGGGATGACTCGGACTCTGACAGTGACACTGGCTCGGATGAAGTTGTGCCGATACCGGCTGTCCCTGCGCTTCAGGTTGACAACTATACCCGGGCACTACATGTGATTGCTCGCCTTGGACAGCCCTTTAACGCATTGCTTCTCGTACAGCAGTCGAATGGAACGGTATACAAGAGGGTCGCTGCAGAGAACGAGATTGTCGTTTCGGGACTCGGAACCAACATCGCCTCCAAGAACGTTCGAGCGAGAGTGTTGGAAATCCTTTGACGTGTATGTGCGGAGTTCGGGCTCAACTGACGGTTGCTAAAGCTAGTTCGTCTTTCTTCCTTCATCGGTCGTTTTTTCTGTTCGTATTTTTTCGTGTTGTCCTCGTTGGATTACTTGTTACATGGAGACGGAACCTCAAGAGACCTGAGGCTGAGTTGGAGATTTGTTCGTAGTCATGCGCCGTAGACGACGTAGGCTTGTTAACGAGGTTGAGAAGTCATGCAAGGGGCTGGTACCTGTACACGGGTGTTTACCCTCTCTAGCATCTCGTTCCGTTACTACTTATACTATACCATCGATCATGGCTCGATTACATATTGGGACTTAACTCACTACTAGAAGATAGGGTCGTCGGGGGCGGCAGGCACCTTCTTTACGGATGCGACATACGTAGATCCCCATAATTTACATGCGAGATTTCTATGTCTGAAAATCCTACACCGCTCATCAACTCCTCTGTCTCCGCAACGTCTCCGCATCCTCGTTCGCAAGTACACGGCGCGGTAGTGCATTGGTATTGAGCTTGGATGGGCCAAACCTACAATTGGATTTGACACTCGTTCACAAGTAGATGATGCTTGGACTACAATTACATGCCCACAATTCATTGCCACCATGATTTGAATCAGGCTTTCTTTATGGGAAGATCACAGATGTCGAAAAATGAGTGACGAATTTTCAATTTCAGGTGCAATGACCTTGTAAACGAGGTGACAGCGTCGTTTACGTCCACATTACAGTTGCAATCATACGCATCACCACCCCGAAGAGATAACGGACCCCCCTTCGCCTGGGATGGCGATGGGGGCAGATAGGTTACCGGAGTTACCAGAAGGGCGTGTAGTTTGCTGAGCTCAATAACACGTCGACTGACATACATGCCTCAGCCATCCTCCAGGAGATCCTACATATGTGAACAGGCTTGTCGTATCTCGTTTGTATCTCAGAGCTCGTACGGTTACTCCCACATGAGAACGCTGTACGTGCACATCGCCTGCGCCATGAACGTGCTAACACGACTCTCATAACCCCTCAAACACATGAAAGATCCTCCGTAAGCTATTGCCACATTACAACTTTTCGATCACGTCCGTTGCCGATGTAATTGTTGTCTTTGAAACATCTGGTTCAACCCCGACATATTCTGCCTTGCCGTCTTGCACGATGATGACATAGCGCTAAGTGGGTCCCGTAGCCTTCAGCAGCACGTCCCTCCAATTACAATTTGAGATTCACTCACTTTCGCACGTAGGCCTCCAAGTAAATCGGTCGCATCAAAGAGTAGCCCGAGGGCGCCGGTGAACTCTCCCCTGTCGTCTGCAATGAATCGAATTCCTGCAAAATCACGAGGAGCGTCAGTACTTTTCACGAGTGGATATCTGTATGAGTTACCGGTGCCTTGTGGGGCAAGCTTCTCCTTCCATGCTCTGTAAACGGTGGGGTAGCGGATCAGGCATCCGACGCGATGAATAAGATGATCACATACTTCATCACAAAAACATCGTTGATGGCCACCACGAAGATATCCTTGACTCCCTTCGCCTTAAACTTGTCATAGTCGGAGACATACGATGGGACCTGAGAGCTGCACGTAGGCGTGAAGGCACCTGGAATCCCGATCTACGCAGAACGGGTTACATAGGTCAATTACCCCAAACTGTCCTATGACGCCAAAACTCACAATGAGGTTTTTACCCGACAAATCGATGTCGAAACGCTGTCCAGGATCGTTTTCCTTGACAGGCTTGACAGGCACTCGTTCACCTGTTTTGATCTGTGCAGTATTGAGAACTCCCGCTGCTACAGAATGAGCAGTGTGCGCGGCGCTTGCGAACATAGAGGTCATTGTGAGATTTAGCTTGGAGTGAGGCGGTGAAGAGACGACTGGAACAAGATAGCGAAGGGTATATATAGCTGGCTCATCTCCTATGACGTCACGTTTGACAACACTCAAGGATCATTCGATCACTTGGCACGTAAATGTACAGAGATCTACACCCAATGCCCATATACATATGGTGCTCAGTGGAGGTGATAAATTGGGTTCACAAATTGTAATCGGGTTGCACAGCTGTGAAGACACGGAAAGGACCACAACAAATATCGAGGAATTGATATATTCACGACCGCGAGATGTTCTGGTACTGCAGACTTGAACTTTCGTACTCAGTCAAGAAAAACCGGCTGCGCTCGTTTACAAGGAACCTGTTAACGGATGATCAGCGAATTTTGACACGACAAGATGAGGATGGGTCGAGAGAGGGGACGAACACAAGCAATTCATTAACATAATCCTTCACCAAGCCTACACTCTCCGCGTCCATCGTGGAACTTGCCACCATCTGAGGCAGGCTCACTGGTGTAATAACTCGCATGAGGACGTGTACCGTGAAATGGAGATGTGAAAGATGCAATTACCCAACATTCTCAGCAAATGTTCCGCTCCATAAATTGCGCTCATTTCTTTCTCTTGCCCAACGACTACTTTCGGGCCCGTGACGTAAGTCTTCCGAATCTCCGCATATTGTGGGCGTTCGAATCGATACAGCAGATTTGCACCCAGAGATCGGTCGAAGTAGACTTGAAGACCGGAAATGATGGTCGGTAATATGAGCTCCGGATCACGAAGGCTGTAGGACAAAGTGTAAGTGTGGCTGACTGAGTCAAGGCGAGACGACAACGAGCGCACTTGGTCTGTTTACCCATTTTTATGATGTGATCCTTAAATTCCAGGAGAATGTCGAGCACATTGGGATTGCGAGGAAGGGGAACGAGCTAGGAGAAAGAGTGATTGCAAGAGAGGGAGTGCCGGTATGACTGAGTAAGAGTAAAGCGGACTCGATTCACAAAGTATACCTGATTGTTCTTCGTAACTGCTTCCCAATCGTCCACAAGCTGTACTTTGAGAGCTTCGGGAACATTCAACTTCATCTCTGGTTTCCGATGACTGTCGTCCTGCCATGGAACGGTTAAATAGTGATAACGAATATTAGCGATGTCTCAGAAACTCTAAAGAGGTGAATGCCACGGGTGCGAGCATGAGGGTGCTTGCTGACCAAACGATAGAGCCCCATGCATACCGCGGAGCCCGGTGGAAGGAAGCCATTGCGCGAAACCACAACCAGACTTACCTCCTCTCTTCCTCGTTTCGTGCCACGACCATCCTTCCTAGCTCGTCCAGTCCCCGTTCCAGTAGTGCTAGTCCCTCCACTCGTACCCTTTCCTTTAGAGGCTCCTGACGAGGAAGCTGCAGCCGCGGAAGCTTGATTCGTGAGCGCCTTTTGTAGCGCAACGTTCGTCTCGTCGTACTTAAGGAGTCGAGTTATCGATACCCACTCATCCCATCTGAGCACGCAGTAGTATATCAACAGAAACAGGTGGGTAGCTAAGGATGACATACGTCTGTTTCCACCCTTTGTAGTGCACAAAGAAGTGTGGGCCCACGGCAGCGGTTTTTGTGTTCGACTCATCCCACACCTCCGCCTTCAGGACCTTCGCCTCGTAGATGAGTGGACCGTGATAGCACAGCACGCGTTCGCCAACAGAGTATGAGAGCGACATTGGGAAAGCGACAGTGGATGACAGCCAAGCACGCGGGATGGGGTTAAGTATTAAACGTCCTGATTATGTGGGTGGCGAGCAAGGTGTCAGGGTAGTTTTGCACTGTGCAGCGAAAAGGTTGGCGACATACAAGCTGCTTGAAACTTATCTGCACTGATAGCGTGCCACGACCTGCTTTCCACTGTCAAGTAGAAGATCTAGCCCAATGGTGGCAGTCAGATTCGTGCGGTGTGTAACGAATGAATGATGGCAGACGGCGCAGCCCACTGGACACAGGAAAGCACAACCGACCGCCCCCAGGTAGAAACCACACAATCCGTAGACCAAAACTGAGCTTTCCAGGAGCATCGCAATTATTCACACTCAACACACCGGGCCCCAACTTTTGGAATCATCAGCAACGACTTGGAGTTCGTTCCCAACACTTGATTGCTACACACAAATCACATCATTCAGATGATGTACCCTGGTTCCGATTCAGGGTACCCCGCGAAAGGAGAGCCTACATACGTAGAGACTGCTTGACCAGTATATCAGTCCTAAGTAGGGGCATTTTGTGTTATTTTCGTTACCGCCACCATATTTTAGGAAGTGTTCCTCCTGACACTTACTCCGAGCCTCTGATCGATGCTTGCTGCCTTGCACCTTAGCAGGGTGCTGGCTCGCTCTACCGGTGGTTCTGTATCGCCATGTATACACACATCTTCAGTGCTGTTGTCTCCAGCACGTCGAAAGGGCCGGAAGAGCAATTCGAAGACTCGTACGTACAACTCTCTTGCAGTTGACGGACTCACTTTACACGTCCGTTGAAGCTTCCTCTCCGAAATCACGCCTGGCAAAATCCCTGAAGCCTACTGGGAAGGCCAAAAGACTTGGAACGTTGGAGGTCGCACCCAAGTTAACCAGGGACAGGGCACCTCATGAAGGAAGGACACCATATGAACCAAGTCCTTCTCGAAGGCGACGCATTTCCGAACCGGTGACGTCGACCAGATCCGCAGAGAAAAAGCACTTCGCTGCCTTGGCACACTCGGAACGCGTCGACAGACGCGCAGCGGCAGCCCAGGGGCGACGAGGTTCTACCGTTGGCCCAATGGAAAAAGAATTTGATATCACATCTTCCACATCCCTCGGAGGTCTACCGAAAAACTTCAAGTCTTCTCCCCTGCTTCCGGGCCTCCTCCAATGTTTACATGAGCTCATTGGCGAGAATGCCAAACCAACAGCAATCCAGGCTCTTTCTTTGAAGCATCTCATCAAGCAGCGCAACTCGGATTCGAGGTGGATAGAATGCTTACTTGCGAGTGAGACCGGGTCAGGGAAGTCGATAGCGTATTTGCTTCCACTCCTTCAGGACTTGAAACGCACCGAACTCGAGAGTCAAGCTTCTTCGCGGAAATCATCGAGACCACTCAATCCTCGTGCTTTGGTCCTGGCGCCGACTCATGAGCTCTCGCGACAATTAGCAGGTTTTGCCAAAAAGCTTTCGCATATTGTCAAACTACGTGTCATGTGCGCGTCGAGGGCAAATGTGCCTAGCACAGCTAAGGAAAAAGGGACCGCATCGAAGATGAAAAGGCTGATGGAGGGAGTAGACCACAACGATGGCGCAGAGATCTTCATTCCCGGTAATGGGCGCGCATCTCGGCCGGTCGATTTACTGGTAGGTACCCCGATGAAAATGCTGGAGTTAGAAAGGGGTAGGGGATGGAACTGGGAGCAGCGCGCACGCGAACGTGCATTGCGCATCAATACCAAGGATGGTGTAGCAGGACAGGACTCGCTCCAGGAAGCATCCGCTGTCGACTTGGGACGGAAGTTCTGGGTCGACGAGCCCGAAATGGGACTGGAAAAGGTGGGGTGGGTGATAGTGGACGAAGCGGACGTGTTATTTGGTGTGTTGTGTTCTGGCTTCTTACTATGCAATAGGTTCAAATGCTAATTTATTCGCATCCATTGCGTAGACCCTGACTTCCAAGAATCCACCTGTATGCTGCTAGCAGACATAGCTGCGGCACGCGGTTATCCTGTCCCCGTAACGCCAGCACATATGCTGGTCCCGCAAGACACACAACAAAAGGTGGAAATCACAGCTCAGCCGATATCCTACCCTTTCAATTTCCTCCTTACCAGTGCAACGATTCCAAACTCCCTAAGCAACTACCTCGCAACTTACCATCCTACACTGACACGGCTTGCTTCCCCCCATCTACATCATCTACCTCGCACTCTCCGTACGGAACATGCTTCCTGGACTGGTGGAAACAAAGATGTAGATATCGAACGTCGCATTCGCCGCGTATGGGCGGAAGACGCACTTGTTCACGCCAAGACAACCCACGGAAGCCCCCGGCCAGTTAAGCTTTCTAAAGTCATCGTTTTCTGTAACAAAAGGCGCAAGGTTGAAGAACTCGGCGCTTTCCTTGACGGTCGCGGCATCAAATGCGTCGCGCTTACCGGCAATGCAGATGGTCGACAGCGAGGTTCCAATCACCACTTGGATGGTTTCTTGAAGCAGAACTCGACTGATGTTGCCGTACCTTCCCTGTCGTCAGATCCAGCAGTTACGCCTCACGTTCTAGTGACTACGTCATTGCTTTCACGGGGACTTGACTTCCACCCTAACATCAAGCATGTCTTTATTGTGGACGAACCTCGGAATATGATCGACTTTTTGCACCGTGCTGGTAGAACCGGGCGGGCGGGCGAGGTGGGAAAGGTTGTCGTATTTGGGCGTTCCAAAGGACGGGGCAGCGGTCGGGCCGTAGAGGTGCGAAGGAGGATTGGGGCATTCGCAGCCTGAGTTGTTGTGCAGACTTCTTATGCATAATTACAGCCAGCTCACTTCATTCTAATCTCACAGTGTGCTTACAGCGGTTCTTACATACAACACCTACCTTACTCTGGAGTTTTACAACAAGCACTCATTCTTCAATTCTGAAAGCCATGATTATGGTAAGTCTACTGCGCTCGCACGTTCGCTGGTAACCAAACTCCTGACAATTGGCTGACGCTTATCAAACAACAATGTACATACATATGGAACAACTGGACTACAAAAGCAAAACATCGGAGTAAGTTTGCAACAAACATACAACTAATCCTACGTATTCGAGACATCGATGAGAAGTGTCACTGCACACCGATTAGCGGTCTTCGAAGTCTTCCTGCTTCAACAACCGTCCATTCAGAATTTTTCCCATGTGGGTCATCGCGAAGTTCGTCCCCCTCCGACGCAGGTTAATGATATGCCTGAGGAAAGCAAGTGGAGACTTCCGGAAAGAGCCAGCCGATTGTGCCTCCAGGGGGCGATGCTCAGGAGCTATGAATCCATCGCTCTCGACCTCCAAGTTCTCTTTACCAGCTAGATCGTCGGCATAGATGCAAAGAAGGCGACAAAGGCGAATATATGTGTCGTAGTCCCGCAGGTACAGCTGTCCAGCGAACAGGTTTACTTGGTCGACGTGTGAAGGGGAAAAAACCCAGTCAGGACGAGCAGAAGGAATTGTGTACAGACGCAGGTCGTCACATGGACGCATTCTTGCCTGGGTTCGTGGCGTGTAGATGTGAAGGCATACGGATCCGCTGTTTCTGATTTCCGGTAACAACTCTTTTACCTCGAACGGGCTAAGGATGACAAGAGCGGGGTTTCCATTTGACTGGCTTGAGAGCATCCAGTTAACTGGGCGGAGGTATTCACCAACATTCACCCGTGTGCGTCCCTCCACCACACTACAGTAGTCAGAAGTCGTGAGGATGTATTGGGACCACACATTCTCTTCTTGAGCAGGTGTTGTGGCATCGCGGAATGAATTAAACATGGGAAGGAAGGCCTGAGAATAAGGGATAATCATGCCCGTGCGCACGAAATGACGGACATCTGCGGAGACCTGATGCCTTGCAGGGGTCGCTGGCGGTGGTCGCTCTGTTTGCGTTTCGCGTTCCATTTCGTGCACAATTTCTCGTTCCTGTTCCTCGTTCATGTTAGAAACGGTCGAGGAGGCAACGCCAAGCGCTTGGCACTGTCGATCGATTGCCGCAATGGGCGGTTCTGATTGCACCTCAGGACCGGACGGCATATACAATTCTTCCAGGGTTTTCGCATCTGGTTGACGCCAAGTCACGGCGAGTTCTTGGGCAGTTATCTCGCCGCTACAGAACTTCGACCACGCACGGTACCGGAAAGCGTGGTCTCTTCC